>NC_134085.1:198716080-199321705 GCF_000715075.1 Nicotiana tabacum | reverse complement strand
TCGATCCCATTCAACTAGACCATACCGATAGCACAAAAAAGGCTTACATTGGGCACAACCTCTCGGAACTAGTTAAATATCGTGATTTTTTAACTAACAACGCCGATTTGTTCGCCTTTTCCCACTCAGATATGCCAGGCGTCCCAAGGGATATCGCCACACACAAGCTAAATGTCGATCCACTTTACCCGCCAGTATGACAAATGATGAGAAAGTTCAATGCCACTATCAATAAGGCTGTCATCGAGGAGGTTGATAAGTTACTCGCTAACGGTTCCATCAGAGAGTCGAAATACCCCCAATGGGTCGCCAAATGTGGTGATGGTCAAAAAGAAGAACGAGAAATGGAAGATGTGTGTCGACTTCACTGATCTGAAGAAAGCATGCCCGAAGGACTCTTTTTCGTTGCCCCACATCAACCAGCTCATCGACGCAACAACGGTGCACGAATTGCTGAGCTTTTTGGACGCCTATGGCGGTTATAACCAAATTCAAATGGCTGAAGAAGATCAAGAAAATACAACTTTCATCACTCACCGAGAAACGTACTGCTATAAGGTAATGTTGTTCGGACTCAAGAATGCAGGGGCCACCTATCAAATATTAGTCACCAAGATGTCCAAAAAATAGTTCGGTAAGACCATGGAGGTTTACATCGATGACATGTAAGTAAAGTCGACAAAGAAATATGATCATATTGGCCATCTAAAGGAAGCCTTCGAGATATTAAGGCAATACGAGATGAAACTGAATCCCGAAAAATGTGACTTCGGCGTAACTTCGGGAAAGTTCCTTTGTTTCCTAGTGTCACAAAGAGGTATCGAGGTCAATCCGGATTAGATCGGGGCCATCAATGCAATATCGGAGATATTGACCAGCAAAAAGCAGGTGCAGAAATTGACAGGACGAATAGCCGCCCTGTCGAGGTTCATTTCACGATCCTCGGATAGATGTCACAAATTCTTCAATGTGATAAGTAAAGATCATGGACTGTAATGGAATGAAAAATGCATCGACGCCTTGAGAAAACTGAAAGCGTATTTATCTTCGCGGACCCAGGTGAATGTTTACTTGTGTATCTAGCAGTTTCCGAAGTCGCGGTAAGCGCAGTCTTGGTACGTGAAAACAGAGGTACACAATCTCTGATTTACTTTATCAACAAAACCTTAATCGATGCCGAAACAAGATACCCTTACCTTGAAAAACTAGCTTTGGCATTAGTCGTAGCTTTACGAAAGCTTAGACCATATTTTCAATGTCACCCTATAAAAGTGGTGATAACTTTCTCCCTAAGAGGTATCCTACAGAAACCCGAACTATCGGCTAGACTGGCCAAGTGGGCCGTAGAACTAAGCGAGCACGACATAACATACCAACTACGAACTGCCATTAAGTCGCAGGTGCTCGCTGATTTTGTCGCTAATTTTAACGCAGAAATATTGTCTGAAGTAGAACAGGAAGCGCGGAGCGCTTCCACGCATACTGACCTCTGGGTCCTCTACACCGATGACACCTCTAATGCCTCAGAATGGGGCTGAGACTCGTCCTCGAAGTCCCTACAGGCAAAGTAATTCGCCAGTCCATACGATGCCCCGAGATGACTAACAATGAGGTCGAGTATGAAGCTGTAATTACAGGTTTGAAGTTAGCCCTCAAATATGTTGGCCGATGACTCGTCCTCTATTGTGACTCCCAACTCGTGGGTGAACCAAGTCACTGGGACTTTCCAAGTTAGAGAACAAAGACTACAAAAGTACCAGTCGGAGATTCACAAACTACTGCCAGAATTCGATGAATGTCGCCTCGACCAAATACCCAAGGCGAAGAATATCGAAGCAGATGACCTCGCCAAACTAGCGGCGGCCACCAAAAATATCAACAAGGAAAATGTGGTCACCCTTCGCCATTCCGCAATAGACCACATCTAGGTACATTCTGTAAACCTAACTTGGGACTGGCGTAACCGCCTTGTAGCATATCTGCAGGATGGAATGCTCTCGCAAGATAAAAAAGAAGCCAAAAGACTCCAGGTACAGGTATTCAGATATAGTGTCATGAACGGTGATCTCTACAAAAGAACGTTCGGCAGCCCCTTAGCCAAATATCTTGGGCCAAATCAAATAAGGTAAGTACTGGAAGAAGTACACGAAGGGCACTGCGGCACTCACACGGGAAATTGCGCCCTCGTCCGATACCTCATCTGCGCCGGATACTACTGGCCCACTGAAAAAAGAAGTCGCGGACTATGTTAGGGGATGTGAACAGTGTTAGAAGTACGCCCCTATGATACATCAAGCAGGGGAACTCCTTCACTCCGTCACGTCACCATGGCCATTAATAAAGTGGGGGATGGACATAGTCGGTCCCTTCCCAGCAGGATGAGGTAAGGTATGTTTTCTTTTGGTTTTAACTGATTACTTTTCTAAATGGGTGGAAGCAGGTGCATACACTCAGATACGTGAGCAAGAGGTCATTACGTTCATATGGAAAAACATAATATGCCATTTTGGCATCCCCAAAAAATCAGTTGCGATAACAAACCCTAGTTTGTCGGAAAGAAAACGACCGAGTTTTTCAAAAAATGGCGCATCAAGTGAATACTCTCCACGCCATATCACCCCGCTGGCAACAGTCAAGCCGAATCCTCCAACAAAGTAATACTGAACATATTGAAAAAGAAGCTTGAAGATGCCAAAGGGCTATGACCTGAACTACCACCGGAAATGATGTGGGATACCGCACTACGCCAAAAACCAGCACAGGAGAGACGCCATATTCACTGGTCTACGGGACTGATGTAGTCATACCCGTCAAGGTTGGAGAGCCTAGTTTGAGATATTACAACGAAAGCGGACCAAGAAACGACGAAAGTAGACTACAAGATCTGGATAAAGTCGAAGAAAGAAGAGACATGGCCCACGTAAGAATGGTGGCCCAGAAGCAACAAGTAGAAAGGCATTACAACAAGAAAGCCAAAGTGCGATCGCTCAAAGTCGGAGACTACGTCCTCAAGGCTAAAACACAGGCCGCAAAAGACCCTAATGAGGGAAAGCTAGGAACAAACTGGGACGGAACATACAAAATATCGCCAGCAGCAAACAAAGGAGCATTCCAATTAGAGACAATGGAGGGAAAAATACTCCAAAAAAACTGGAATGTCACCCACCTCAAATACTTCCACTTCTGAGAGGAGGCGCCACCTAAGTCGTACTCTTTTTCCCTCACCCAGATTTTGTCCCAATCGGGTTTTCCCGGTAAGGTTTTAATGAGGCGACAAGGGGGACGTCTCGAGGTTTGAGGTATTGTTCATTACTTCGTCCATCGACATGATCTCCGGTGCGGAGTAATGAAGGGACTAGATATAGATAATCAAATCTCCATTGTATGTACAGAGTCGATATGTGATTCCTACAAGAATGTGATCAAATCTCCGCTGTATGTACAAAGCCGACATGTGATTCTTACAAGAATATAATCGAATCTCCATTGCATGGATAAAGTCGACATGCGCCTTCCTACAGGGACACAATCATACCTTCATGGAATGGTCAAGGCCATCGACAAATTATGAGTTCGACCTCGTTCGAACTACGTAATGATACTACTTCGACGACAGCTCGAAGCAACATCCCAATGACCAAGGCTATCGAAAAATCATGAGTTCGACTTCCCGAGCTCCATCCTCCTTTTTTTTTCTCGATAACGGCTCGTCCCCATTAGAGTATTCGTCCAAAGGGTGTGGGGCCGGTACCGAAGAAGCCTCCTCCATCACGACCACGACTCGAGAGGGACCTTCTAATTTAATAGGTTGAGGATGACCCTCTCTGATAAACTTACTCAAAATAAACTGCGTGTTCGCAGGTAGTAACGGCCTGTCGGAACACATGGACTGGCGCCTTCCGCCTGGAAGCTCCTCGACCTGTCATCACAAAGGGTCGTATTAATGAACAAGGTCATACTGCCAATGAAGTGGTAAGGAAAACATTTACCAGATGGAACTTTAGGGACATAACGCTTTACTAAGGCGGGCCAATCTCAGGTTTCTGCTGCATGAGGCAACAGACGGGCTACCCAATCCCTGATATCCACAAGAGGGCGAGGTGGACGTCCTATATCTGCAAATGGAAAGCAAACATTTTATAATAAATATAGACGAAGGAAGAGTAAAATGAGTGGCGACAGTTACGAGACTCATTCCATCGCTCCGGGAACCTGGCAGAGTCAGAAATGATATGCTCGGTTTTGACAAAGAAGTACTTGTGCCAAAACTTGCGACTTGCCCGGTCGTCTGTCTCGACCACCAGCCCTTTCGTGCCACGGAGCCTCAAATGCACCATGGTACCCCTGTGGAAGCCAGGCGTGAACAGGTGCAAAAGGTGGTGAATAGAAACGTTACACTCCACCAATTCCGCATACTTGGTCAGCAGCAGAAGTATCTTGAACGTATACGCGAAATTTGTGCCGGAAAAACTTGATAAAACCTACAAAACTCTTCCGCTAAGGGGAAGAGAGGAAAAGTATACCCAATCATGAAAGGGTACTCATAGAAAGCGCATTACCCAGGTCTGTGGACATCTACAAAATCTTTCCCCGCCGGAACCATATCTACATGAGCAGGAATGCCATACTTCACACGAAGAGCATTAATGTGAACTTGCTCCATCTCAGAGAGTACGAGGTTCGGAGTAGGAGGGGATCTTTGAGGATGTCTCTTCGAGACAAGGGTTGTATCGACATCAATTCCTCTACCGTAGGAAGGCTATCACCCTCTTCTACCGCCGTGTCTTCACCGCCCGAAGGTGGCACCATGGATGGTGGAACGGCTCCAAGAATCCCTTCGCGAAATCGGTGCTGCCTCGGCATGCTTCTGTTAAAAAAAGGGAGGTGCTGATACCGTAGAAACAAAGGAAGAAAATGAAGTTGTGAATGAAGAATATGAGAAGAAGAAGCAGAAGATTATCAGTGTTAGCTCAGAGAGATAAGGAAGTTATCAGGAGTGGAATGACCAAAAACTTTCGAAAAATCAAACGCTTAACCTATTTATAGGGTTGGGTGGCACCAGAATCGAAGCGGAAGGTCACAAAGTAGCACTAGAATCGAAGCATCAAGCCATCAACTCCTGACTCGAAAACATGCGTGATGATGATGCATGTGAAGATGAAATCATTTCCCGGTAAAGTGTATTACCTGGTGTCTTGCTAAGCACGCTGACCGTCCCCCGTTGGCCACGTTGTAACGTCTCAACGGATCAAATTTCTCCATAGGAATACATGATGTCCGCTCATCGCGGATGCACCCAGTTGCAACCCCGACAAGCGGAGGGACTAGTATGAGTCCAAATTTGACCGATCACGACCAACGATGAGTACAACGAATGACGGGGTCTCCTTGAATCGATGTCCTAAGGAAGACGACCTTAAGGCAAATGAGAGATTGTACGACCCTTGTAATAGTGTAGGCCCATTAGGGGATATTAGGAATATTCCTTCAAATATTTCTTGTTTTGTTTACTGCTTAGAAGAGTCTTGTTCTTTGTATATATAGAGAGGAATAACCTTGTGAAAGGGGGATTCTGATTTCGGCGAAAATTACTACTTACGAATGAGGAGGTTTCTCAAAGGTTTTTATTGAAATAGATCGTAAAGGACCGCTCGTGATCGGTCTTCTTTTTATCTATCATTCTTTCTAGAGATTATTACACTTAGCTAAAATTTACCCTTGCATCTTTGATTGATTTGTCCAAAACAGTTTCAATATGTTTTGAGTCAAACATGTATATATTGTTTCTTATTTTAACTCAAGAGGGCCAGTAAAAAACATCGGACAAGATAGCGGCAAAATTAAATTAGAATAAGGGTTAGGTTCCCACATAAATACAATGGGGCGCTTAGTAGACAGAGACTAGACAGGATAAGTTAAACAATCATATCATAAAATAAATAATAAAAAAAGAGATCCGAACAAAGAAACAGCCTTTGTTGACGTTTCTGTCGTTGTGGACAGATCACAATAGAGGAAGAGGGAAAGGTAATGAATTTGAATATATACTAAGTAAGAGGACACAAGAATACATGTTTTTAGCCCCCCAAAAAAATCGTACAAGGCTGATCTACGTAAAGATAGAAACACGCATGGTTAAATCAAAAATATTAGATTGGATACAAATATTACTACTATGTTACGACACGGCAAAGAGCAAATCAATGTTTCCATGACGTGAGTGAGTTAATTATAAGGAGAAAATTCCATAGCATAATGATACAAGTTGTGTAAAACAAAAGAAGACAAAAGCCCACCATCGTGAGAACCAAAAGTTAAAACACAATAGTGGCCATGTTTGTCAGTTTTCAAAATGTATTAATCTTATAATACGTCTCCTACTCTCCTCCTCTTCGTGTCTTTCTCTATACCTCAAGAAAAATGTTGGCTGGTGGTTGAACTCTAGGAACATTTTTAGAGAGGATGAGATAGATATAGGAATGGAAAATCCTTATCCCTCCAACATATACTAGTATGTGTTTGAAGTGATTGCCCTCCGTAACTATGTGCCTTTTCT
Organism: Nicotiana tabacum; assembly: GCF_000715075.1. Lineage (NCBI taxonomy): Eukaryota > Viridiplantae > Streptophyta > Magnoliopsida > Solanales > Solanaceae > Nicotiana > Nicotiana tabacum. The sequence continues at coordinate 199,315,149 of NC_134085.1, read as the reverse complement.
CGACATTATTATAATAATGTATATTATAACCTAAGGTAACCAAGGGAGGGTCCAGTGCTTCAATCTGAATTCATCCGAACACAATAATTTTGATACATAATTTAGATTTTTAGGGTAAGAATTAGATTTGAATTTATCTATATCTATATCTATCTATATTATTATAAAAGCATGAATACAATGTCGGTTTACAAAAATAACCTTATAATATTAAGCATAATAACTCATAATAAAAGGGCACAACCGGAATTCTAGATTTAACCTTCTAATCCTATTAGTTTTAGGACAATACTACACGTTAGAAATTCTACATGATTAACTTTAGGGATCCTATTAATATAATTACTTTCGGGATGTCTAATTCATATAAAATTGAACAATCAAAATCCTTTCATTGACCTAAACTTCGGAATCTCTTTTCATACGTTAGGTCATATAAATGGCACATGATGTTTTTGCATGTATGACGTAATATATGTCAATTATACAATTAAATATTTTTAGTTTGTAATTCTATTACTATTAGGTAGACCTGTAAAATGGGCCGGGTCGACCCACAAACCGGCCTACATAACCCATTAAAATTGACCCTTTAACCGGTCGATAACCCACGAAACCCTAACCGGACCAACCCATTAATTTAAGGCGTCTGGGTCGGGCTATAATATTTTGACCCACTAAACCAGACCGGAGCCGAACCGGTAGTTGACCTACAGGTCAACTGACCCAAAAGCTCATATATATATATATATATATATATATATATATATATATTCAGACAAGTGGTAAAAATTTAAATCCAAACATTAAAAAAAAGAATATAGTTCAAGACACTACGAGGCGTCTTGTCGAAATAGTCGAATTCAATATGTTTTAGACTATTAGTTATAGAAATAGTTGAATTCCATATGTTTCTCAAATTTTAATGTTAATAAAGTATAATTTTTCTTTCACTTTTATTCTAATTGGTTCAAGGACATTTAGTAATTTCAAGTTCATATATATGTATAAAGTTTGAAATTTTTATCATTTATTAGTTTATATCTTTTTTTAATTAAATTGGATTCAACCCATTAGGGCCCGGGTTACAGACCCGGGTTAGATCAATATATTTTGATTAATGGGTCGAATCCGGACCGGCCCTATAAAAAAGTGAACCAGACCAGCCCGGTTAAGGACCCATAGACCAAGAGTCAACGGATTTGGGTCCGGATCGGGTCGACCCATTTAACAAGTCTACTATTAGGATATACTTCTTAAAAATTCTTATTAGTAATTTAATTTAAAAAGCATTATAATGTCCTATTACTAATTTAGTTTGATAATGTATTATATTGTCCAAATTTATTTAGAAAAAAGAGAGACTATATTATTCTAAAAGCATAAATACAATATTAATATACCAAAATAGCCCTAAAATATTAAGCGGAAGAACTCATAAGGAAATGAAATAACTGTAATAACCTATTTTTTGGACTATAATACCTTCTATGCTAATTTTTAATATTTAAAATTTTGTCTATTAAATTCTTATTAAAAATATGTAGAAATGTTTTATAAAATTAATTTCATAAGAATCCTCCATATTGGCAATATATTACCACTCTATAATGTCCAATACCAAGAAAAAATAAAAGTAATATTAAAATGGACTGCATAAAGAGTTGAAATTCAGAAAAAGATACCCCCACGTAAATATATTTTTATTTTATATTTAAACTATTTTTCTACTCAAATAATATATTTTAATCAATTTTTCGTATAATATTGAAAAATACCAAATTATTAAACAACAATTAAGAAAATATTTAAGATTATAAATGTGTGATAAAGAGAAAAAATATTGATTGGTAAGAGTCAATACCACTAATGATTCTACAAGCATAATGATCTAAAAGTGAAATGTCATATCAATCTTTTACTCTTTGAAAATAAAATTTATGGTGGATAAAAATATAATTAAGGTTAAATAGTCAAACCAAGAGATGAACTAATATTAAGATCTGAATCAACATAAATTAAATTATTTTTTATGTTAAATCCAAATAATTAAAATTTTAAATTAATTATTTAGCAAGAGAATCTAATTCAATTATTTTTTAAATTCATCATATGAGTAAAATTCTTATTCAAATTTAAAAAAAATCTTAGGGTACATAAATTTATTCCATAAAAAGACCGTTAGAACACAAAGTAAAAAGAATAGTATATTATTAAGAATCAAAATGCTATACAAGTGTATGATGAAGCACAATCAAAGCTAAATCCTAATCAAGAATAGGATTTCCAAACTATATTATAAAGAGTCGACTCTGGTATAACGAGATTATTCTTTGTAGATGCCTCCGGCGGAATCGAAATAATATTTCTATGTCATGTATTACTTGCAAATATCATATTAAGAGGCATGGCACTATTAACAATAATAGCAAGTTGTGTACCAACAACAACTTTATTGTGAGGACTTTAGATTTGATATACCTTTTCAAACAACTTAAATAATCATCACAAATATATCAAAGCAGAGCAACGGTGGTAAATTTATAAGGAAAGTAAAATTGATAATATGGGATGAAGCACTTATGGCTAAGTGTCAAATGATCGAAATAATTGCTTAGAGTTCTAGAGATATATTAGATATTAATGAACCGTTTGGTGGAAAATTAACGGTTTGGGAGGTGATTTCTATACCAGTAGTTTCAAAATTGACAAAAGCTGAGACTATAAAAGCTATCTTGCCAAAGTTATACTTCTGGCCTCAAATGAAAAAGATTCAACTGACAAAAAATATAAAAGAAAGAACATAATATGCCCATCATGCTACTGAAAAACTTAGATACGCCGAATAACTTATGTAATAGCGCACCGATGGTATATAGAAGTTTTGACAATAATGTCATACATGCAAAAATCATGATACGAGTCAATGTGCTTCTAAGTATATTCTTATCACTGAATTCAACTTTTATATTCCAAAACCAAGGAATATCCTTTTAAATTTGTGTGGGAATAATTTTTAGTATGTTTATGTTTTGCAAATATAATAAATAAAGTACAAGGACAAACATCTTAAATATTGGACTATATTACCACAGTATCTTTTTTTGCATGAACAACTGTATGTTGCACTTTCAAGAGGGATATCAAGATCGGCAACAAGAGTTATGGTTAAGGCATAGCAACCAAAGCATTAGGAGAAAACATATACGGAAAAAAAAATTATCCGTTCATGACCCCAATCGCGGTCGTGATGGCGCCCAACACGATGCTAGGCAAGCCCGACCAATTACCACTCACAATCCATTGTTATTAGAATTCATTACCAATTTAATATAAGTAGAAGTCTGAAATAAAAGATTGAAATATGTGGAAGGCCATAATGAAATTTCTACAAATGCCCAATGATCTGGTGTCACAAGTCTGAGCCTCTAATACAAGGTTTCAACAGCCTAATGCAGAAATATGTCTAAAATGCGGAATAGTAAAGAAAGATAAAGTGAGAAATCGATCTGCGGATGCCATGCAGCTTCCTCGATAACTCTGATGAAAAACTGAACGGCAGGAAAACTCGCTCTACACCTCAGGGACACCTGTACCTGTACACACGGTGCAGAGAGTAATGTGAGTACTTCGACCCAGTGAGTAATAACAATAAATAATGGCTGATGGTATGAAATCACGTAAAGGCACTAAGCAGTTCTATATCAAAGCAGTAAAACCTTTTAAAGATCAAGTAGTAAAGAAAATTGAATGAAACTATTTGAACCAGGTGAAAACAGGTAAATTGACAGGCATTAATCCAGTATAAATTCGCTCCTCGAGCATTTCTGTTCATTTACTTATTTCTTACCCTCAATACTCAATTCATATACTTCTCACAATAACCGAAATCGAAACATATATATATACCGGTGCGACGTACAGCCCGATCCGTATATCGCTGTGGCGCACAGCCCGATCCATAATAATAATAGTCAACTGCACTCACTGGGGTTGTGCAGACTCCGGAGGGGCTCCTACAGCCCAAACGCTATATTGTTGCGGCGTGCAGCCCGATCCAATATATGTATTTGCATATTTGCTGCGGCGCGCAGCCCAGTCCATATAAGTATTTGCTGCAGCGTGCAGCCTGATCCAATATATGTATTTGCATATTTGCTGCGGCGCGCAGCCCGGTGCTTATAAGTATTTGCTGCGGCGTGCAGCCCGATCCAATATATGTATTTGCTGCGGCGTGCAGCCCGATCCAATATCATATATAATATCCTCACTATTGGGTCCTCAACCTCTCTAAGTCATTATAATCACAACCTCTCGGGCACAATAATATAAGGTAGGGATCTCAGCCCACATATTTCTCTCATTTATGGTTAACATTTCATAACCCGGTTCATATCATTTTTAAACAATTAGAAACATGACTGAGGATATGATTTTTAGCAAATAAGTGAGGAAAACTAGTCAAAAATCACATAAGGGTTCTACAGGTCGGCAAAAGGCTCCAAACATGGCAACTAGCCCAAGTCAGGATGACAATGCATAAGTCTCAATCAAAATGTAGTGAAAATATCAATTGGGATGGACCAAGTCACAATCTCAAGTAGCAATGAACCCCACGCTCATCACACAGAGTGTGTCTCATCTCAGTATAGTACTATGTTGTGCAAAATCCGGGGTTTCAAACCCTCGGGACATCATTTAAAATCATTACTCACCTCAAACTGGCCAAAGCTCTAGCTCGCTATGCCCTTGCCTCTCAAATTGGCCTCCTCGCGCGTCGAATCTGATCAAAATCACAACGAACATGTCACATTATGCTAAAGAAACATTACCCAATCGAAAGCAATCGAAAATATCTAAATTCTCGAAATTGGCAAAACCCGAGCCCCTGGCCCACTTCTCGAAATTCATAAATTTTTACATCAACGGGTTCCTTATCTCCCCACGAGTTCATACATACCAAAAGTTCTCAAATCCGACCCCAAAATATCCTCCAAATCCCCAATCAAAATCTCAAAATCCCAAGCCCTATTTCTTCCATTTTTAGCAAGAATTCAATGATTTTCTAGGGAGATTTCATAATATAAATGAGTTTTAGGTCCGAACTCCTTACCACCAAACGTTTCTCCTTGAATCCCTCTTCAATCTCCTTCAAAAAGCTCTCAAAATGATCAACTATGGCTGAAAAATGGACCCAAATCGCGGACAAGAGGACTTAAAAACATTATGGCCAGGCTTCATCGAGGTGTACCTTGCGCTGTGCATGTTGTACATCCTCTTACCATTTTCTCTGTTGTACACCTTCTGTTAAAATGCCTATAACTCCTTGTGAAAATATCCAAATGACAAACGGTTTGAATATTAAAAAACTAGACTCGAAGATCTTTTATTTGATAGGTTGTACACCATATAACGCTTTATATATTCCGAGATATGAGCTTCTAAAGTGCATCAGAAAATTTTGTCAAAACTGATCCACCAGCCATATTCGATTCATCATAACTTTCTGATAAAATATCCAAATCATGAATGGTTTAATGTTATGGAAACTAGAATGCAAGGGCTACAACATTCATGTTTTACATGTTTTCTGATTCCTTATATATTTCAAGATATGAGCTTCCAAACTGGACTCATCGCACCAGAAATTTTCTGGTGCACAGCTGAAGCTAAACAAAAATTTGCAACTTCCAAAGATGAAATAGTTCGTTTAACCACCCGAAACTCACCCGAGGCCACTGGGACCTCAACCAAAAGCACCAACACATTCTAAAACATCATCCAAACTTGTTCCAATCATCAAAACACCTCAATTAATACCAAAACCATCAAATTACATTGAATTCAAGCCTAAGTTTTTCTAAAACTTCCAAAACACGCATTCGATCAAAAACCCAACCAAACCACGTCCGATTGACCTGAAATTTTGCACACATATCCCAAATCACCTAACGAAGCTATAACAACTCTCGAAATTCCATTCTGACTCCCGGATCAAAATCTTGCCTATCAATCGGAAATCGCCAAAATACTAACTTCGCCAATTCAAGCCAAATTCTACACCGGACCTCCAAAACCACTTCCAATCACACAAAATACGGATAACAAAGAATGAAGAAACAGAAAATGGGGAAAACGGGGCGGTAACTCATAAGACGATGGGCCGGGTCATCACATCCTCCCCAACTTAAACAAACGCTCGTCCTCTAGCGAGTCAAGAAACATACCTGAAGCCTCAAACAGGTGAGGATATCTTCTCCGCATCTCCCGCTCGGTCTCCCAGGTGGCTTCCTCCATGGGCCGACCTCTCCACTGCACTTTTACCGAAGATATATCTTTTGACCTCAATTTTCAAACCTGACAACCCAAAATAGCCACTGGCTCCACATCAAAGGTCAAATCATCATCCAACTGAACCGTGCTGAAATCCAAAACATGGGACGGGTCCCCAACATACTTCCGGAGCATAGAAACATGAAATACCGGATGCACACTCGACAAGATGGATGGCAAAGCAAGCATATAAGCCACCTCCCCAATCCTCCTAAGTACCTCAAAAGGTCCAATGAATCGTGGACTCAACTTTCCTTTCTTTCCAAATCTCATAACACCCTTCATGGGCGAAACCTTCAGCAAGACGTTCTCACCAACCATGTAGGATACATCTCGAACTTTTTGGTCCACATAACTCTTCTGGCGCGACTGTGCTGTACGAAGCCTTTCCTGAATCACCTTCACCTTCTCTAAGGCATCCTAAACCAAATCAAATTTGTCCCCAATAGCCTAGCCTCGCCGAACTCAAACCAACCAACTGGAGATCTACACTGCCTCCCATACAAAGCCTCATACGGAGCTATATGAATAGTTGACTGGTAGCTGTTGTTGTAAGAAAACTCTGCAAGCGGCAAAAACGCATCCCATGAAAATCCAAAATCGATGACACAAGTACGCAACATGTCCTCCAATATCTGAATAGTACGCTCGGACTGTCCGTCCGTCTGAGGATGAAACGCTGTGCTCAACTCCACCTGAGTACCCAACTCTCTCTGAACGACTTTCCAGAACTGTGAAGCAAACTGAGTACCTCTATCTGAGATGATGGAAACTGGAACACCATACAACCGAACAATCTCCCGGATATAAATCCCTGCGACCCGCTCTGAAGAATAGGTAGTACATACAGGAATGAAGTGCGCGGACTTGGTCAGCCGATCCACAATCACCCAAATAGCATCAAATTTCTTCGAAGTCCATGGAAGTCCAACAACAAAGTCCATAGTGATCATCTCCCACTTCCACTCCGGAATAACCATCTGCTAAAGTAAGCCACCCGGTCTCTGATGCTCATATTTCACCTGCTGAAAATTAAGACACCGAGCTACAAATCCCACAATATCTTTCTTCATTCTTCTCTACCAATAGTGCTGCCTCAAATCTTGATACATCTTCGCGGCACCCAGATTAATAGAATACCGCGAGCTGTGGTCCTCCTCCAAACTCAATTCTCTAAGCTCATCCACATTGGGCACACAAATCCTGCCCTGCATCTGCAACACACCATCATCACCGATGGTCACATCTCTGGCATCATCATGCTAAACTTTTTACTTAAGGATAAGCAAGTGCGGATCATCATATTGGCACTCTCTGATGCGATCATATAAGGAAGTCCGAGAAACCGCGTAAGCCAACACCCGACGGGGCTCCGAAATATCTAGTCTCACAAACCGATTGGCCAAAGCCTGAACATCAATTGCAAATGGTCTCTCCCCAAATGGAATGTACGCCAAACTCCCCATACTTACTGTCTTTCAGCTCAAAGCATCGGCCACTACATTGGCCTTTCCTGGATGATACAGAATAGTAATATCATAATCTTTAAGCAACTCTAGCCATCTCCGCTGCCTCAAATTAAGATCCTTCTGCTTGAACAAATGCTGAAGACTACGATGATCCGTGAATACTTCACAAGATACGCCATACAAATAGTGCCTCCAAATTTTCAATGCATGAACTATGGCAGCCAACTCCAAATCATAAATAGGGTAGTTCTTCTCATGGGGTTTCAACTGACGAGAAGCATAAGAAATCACTCAACCCTCCTGCATCAATACACAACCAATCCGAACTCTCAAAGCATCATAATATACGGTGTATGAACCTGAAGCTGATGGCAAAACCAACACTGGAGCTGTGGTCAAAGCTGTCTTGGGCTTCTGAAAGCTCTCCTCACACTCGTCCGACCATACAAATGGTGCACCCTTCTGAGTCAACTTGGTCAAGGGCGATGCAATGGATGAAAATCCCCAAACAAACTGGCGATAATATGCTGCTAACCCAAGAAAGCTACGAATCTCTATGGCTGAGGATGGTCTAGGCCAACTCTGAACTGCCTCTATCTTCTTTGGATCAACCAGGATACCCTCGCTGGACACTATATGTCCCAAGAATGCCACTGAACCGAGCCAGAACTCACACTTGGAGAACTTCGCATAAAGCTTCTCCTCCCTCAATCTTTGCAACACTACACGCAAATGCTCTGCGTGCTCCTCCTGACTACGCGAGTACACCAGAATATCATGAATGAATACAATAACAAATGAATCCAAATAAGGCTGAAATACACTGTTCATCAAATGCATGAATGCTGATGGGGCATTGGTCAGCCCGAAAGACATGACAAGAAACTCATAGTGACCATATCTAGTCCTGAAAGCAATCTTAGGAATATCTGAATCCCTAATCTTCAACAGGTGATATCCCGAACGGAGATCAATCTTGGAGAACACACTCGCTCCCTGAAGCTGATCAAATAAGTCATCAATGCGAGGCAAAGGATACTTATTTTTCACTGTTACTTTATTCAATTGCCTATAATTAATGCACATTCTCATTGTGCCATATTTCTTTTTCACAAATAAAACTGGCGCACCCCAAGGTGACACACTAGGCCGAATGAACCCCTTATCTAGGAGTTCCTGAAACTGCTCCTTCAACTCTTTCAATTCTGCTGGTGCCATACGATATGGCAGAATGGAAATGGGCTGTGTTCCCGACACCATGTCAATACCAAAAACAATATCCCTGTCTGGCGGCATGCCCGGCAGGTCTGCAGAAAATACATCAGGAAAATCTCTCACAACTGGGACAGAATTAATACTAGGAGTCTCAGCTCCAACATCTCGCACAAAAGCTAGATATGACAAACAACTCTTCCCAACCATACGCTGGGCATTCAAGAAAGAAATCACTCTGCTAGGAACATAATCAGTCACACCACGCCACTCGATCTGCGGTACACCCAGCATAGCCAAAGTAACTGTCTTAGCATGACAGTCTAGAATAGCATGATACAGAGATAACTAATCCATGCCCAAAATAACATCAAAGTCCACCATGCTTAATAGCAATAGATCAACTCGGGTCTCCAGACCCCCAATAGTCACAACACATGACCGGTACACACGGTCCACAACAACAGTATCGCCCACCGGGGTAGATACGTGAACAGGTAAAGAAAGAAACTCCCGGGGCGTACCCAAATAATGAGCAAAATATGAGGACACATAAGAATAGGTGGAACCGGATCAAATAATACATCAGCATCTCTGTGGTAGATTGAGACAATACCTGTGATGACAGCATTTGAAGCAATGACATTTGTCCGGCCTGGAATAACATAGAAACGGGCCTGGCCACCTCCTGATCAACCTCCCCCTCTGAGGCAACCCCTGACTGCCTGACCTCCACCCCTAGCTGGTTGGGCGGGTGGTGAAATAATTGGAGCGGAAGTCGAGGGCTGACCCCTCTACTGATACTAAACATCATAAAGTCAAGGACACTATCTCCTCATATGCCCAAACTCTCCGCACTTGTAACAACTACCCGGTGCTGGAGGTAGGGACTGAAGGGAACCTCTGGCACTAGAAGGACCAGTAGAATGACCTGCCACAGAAGAACCCTGTACTGATGGAGCACGAGATGAACTCTGAGCTGGGAGGGCGCTTAGTGAAGGCTGACCCTGCTGAGAACCATGATAACCACGACCTGAAGATCCCTCGCGATACTCTGGATGGGCCGACTGAGCGGGCCTAAAAGAACGACCTCTACCATGCTGCTACTGACCCTTAGACGGAGCATCATTAAAACTACCAGAACCTCGAGGCCTCTTGGCCTCCCTTTCCTCTCTATACTGCCGGCGAGCCGTCTCAATCTCCCGAGAAATATCAACCACCTCCTCAAATGAAACACCCAAAACTCTCTCTCTAGTCATCAAGATACGGAGATGGTAATTAAGGCCATCAACAAATCTCCTGATCCTCTCACGATTGGTCGGAACCATCCAACTAGCATGATGAGCCAACTTAGAAAACCTTGCCTCATACTGAGACATAGTCATATCTCCCTACTTTAGCCACTCAAACTGCCTACGCAACTCCTCCCTGCGGGACTGCGGTACATACCTCTCCAAGAAAAGAGTGGAGAACTCCTGCCAAGTAAGGGGCACTGCACCAACTGGCCTAACCTTACACCAAGTGAAGGCAGCCTCAGTAAATTGAAAAGTAGTAATTGTCACACCACTAGTCTTAAGTATCCCTGTTGTACGGAGCATCCGCTGACACTTGTTAAGAAAACCCTGGGCATTCTCGCCCACAGCACCACTGAATGACGGAGGCTGGAGGCTAGAGCTTGCCAAACCTCTCAAGACGGCGCTGCTCATCATCTGACATAACTGGTACTACAAACTCCTGAGCTGGTGCAACCGGCTGAGCTGGAGGTGCCTCCAGGGTCTGCAATCCCTGTACCACTTACTCAGGTATGCGAGCGGTAGGGGTCTGGTTGCCTTCCCCGGCCTGTGAAGTAGCCGCTGCTGTAGTAGCTGAAATTGCCTAAGCTAGGCCAGTGCAAACTGTCTGGATCTGAGCCAAGGTCTCCTGTATACCCGGAATCACAATAGGCACTGCCGGTGCCTGGACTGGAACTGGTGCAGCTGGTGGATCAACAGGTACTACCCTCGCTACCCTGCCTCTGCCACGACCACGTCCGCGTCCACGACCTCTGATGGCCTCAGTGGGTGGCACTGGTGGTCGTCCACCTCGTCCAGTAGCACGAGTCCTCTCCATCTACGAGAGAATAGAATAACAGAAGTTTAGTTCTCAGATCAACCAAAGTCGCACGACAAGAATTTCAAGAATATGAAGTTTTTCCTAAAGGTTCTGCAGCCTCTCGAGGATAAATACAGACGTCTCCGTACCGATCCGCAAGACTCTACTAAACCAGCTCATGACTCGCGAGACCTATGTAACCTAGGCTCTGATACCAACTTGTCACGACCCCAATCCCGGTCGTGATGGCGCCCAACACGATGCTAGGCAAGCCCGACCAATTACCACTCACAATCCCTTCTTATTAGAATTCATTACCAATTTTCAGAAATAGATACCAATTTAATATAAGTAGAAGTCTGAAATAAAAGATTGAAATATATGGAAGGCCATAATGAAATCTCTACAAATGCCCAATGATCTGGTGTCACAAGTCTGAGCCTCTAATACAAGGTTTCAACAGCCTAATGCAGAAATATGTCTAAAATGGGGAATAGTAAAGAAAGATAGAGGGAGAAATCGGGTCTGCGGATGCCATGCAGCTTCCTCGATAACTCCGATGAAAAACTGAACGGCAGGAAAGCTCGCTCTACACCTCAGGGACACCTGTACCTGTACACACGGTGCAGAGAGTAATGTGAGTACTTCGACCCAGTGAGTAATAACAATAAATAATGGCTGATGGTATGAAATCACGTAAAGGCACTAAGCAGTTCTATATCAAAGCAGTAAAACCTTTTAAAGATCAAGTAGTAAAGAAAATTGAATCAAACTCTTTGAACCAGGTGAAAACAGGTAAATTGACAGGCATTAATCCAGTATAAATTCGCTCCTCGAGCATTTCTGTTCATTTACTTATTTCTTACCCTCAATACTCAATTCATATACTTCTCACAATAACCGAAATCGAAACATATATATATACCGGTGCGGCGTACAGCCCGATCCGTATATCGCTGTGGCGCACAGCCCGATCGATAATAATAATAGTCAACTGTGCTCACTGGGGGTGTACAGAATCCGGAGGGGCTCCTACAGCCCAAGCGCTATATTGTTGCGGCGTGCAGCCCGATCCATATAAGTATTGTTGCGGCGTGCAGCCCGATTCCGTAACATATATAATATTTGTCGCGGCGCGCAACCCGGTCCATATAAGTATTTGCTGCGGCGCGCAACCCGGTCCATATAAGTATTTGCTGCAGCGTGCAGCCCGATCCAATATATGTATTTGCATATTTGCTGCAGCGTGCAGCCCGATGCAATATATGTATTTGCTGCGGCGTGCAGCCCGATCCAATATCATATATAATATCCTCACTATTGGGTCCTCAACCCCTCTCAGTCATTATAATCACAGCCTCTCGGGCACAATAATATAAGGTAGGGATCTCAGCCCACATATTTCTTTCATTTATGATTAACATTTCATAACCCGGTTCATATCATTTTTAAACAATTAGAAACATGACTGAGGATATGATTTTTAGCAAATAAGTGAGGAAAACTAGTCAAACATCACATAAGGGTTCTACAGGTCGGCAAAAGGCCCCAAACATGGCAACTAGCCCAAGTCAGGATGACAATGCATAAGTCTCAGTCAAAATGTAGTGAAAATATCAATTGGGATGGACCAAGTCACAATCTCAAGTAGCAATGAACCCCACGCTCATCACGCAGCGTGTGTCTCATCTCAGTATAGCACTATGTTGTGCAAAATCCGGGGTTACAAACCCTTAGGACATCATTTAAAATCATTACTCACCTCAAACTGGCCAAAGCTCTAGCACGCTATGCCCTTGCCTCTCAAATTGGTCTCCTCGCGCGTCGAATCTGACTAAAATCACAACGAACATGTCACATTATGCTAAAGAAACAATACCCAATTGGAAACAATCGAAAAATATCAAAATTCTTGAAATTGGCAAAACCTGAGCCCCGGGCCCACTTCTCTAAATTCATAACTTTTTACATCAACGGGTTCCTTATCTCCCCACGAGTTCATACATACCAAAAGTTCTCAAATCCGACCCCAAATGGTCCTCCAAACCCCCAATCAAAATCTCAAAATCCCAAGCCCTATTTCTTCCATTTTTAGCAAGAATTCAATGATTTTCTAGGTAGATTTCACAATATAAATGAGTTTTAGGTCCGAAAGTCTTACCTCCAAATGTTTCTCCTTGAATCCCTCTTCACTCCTTCAAAAAACTCTCAAAATGATCAACTATGGCTGAAAAATGGAACCAAATCGCGGACAAAAGGACTTAAAAACATTCTGCTGTCACGACCCAATTCCCCAACCTGGTCGTGATGGTGCCTCTCATGAAGACAAGGTTAGCCATTCAACCCAATTCATCCTTTTAAGACAATTAATTAACACAATTATAGTATAAACATGGTTTAATAATATCCAATAGCGGAAAGTATAGATAAAATACGGAAATCCAACCCAACTCAGCCCTAACCGGGGTGTCACAAGTCATGAGCTACTACAGAATTTACTAAAATTCTACAAAGTATGGAATTAGGAACAAAGTCTGAAGATATCATAAATAACAGAAGATAAGGGAGAAAACGGGTCTGCGAACGCCATGCAGCTACCTCGATAACTCCGATGAAAACTGAACAACAGAAAACTCGCTCTATGCCTCAGGAATACCTGTACCTGCACACATGGTGCAGGGAGTAATGTGAGTGCTCCGATCCAGTGAGTAATAAATATAAATAATGACTGAAGGTAAGAAAACACGTTAAGGAACACAACATTCTATACAGAAGCAGTGAAATTATTTAAAATAACAATTCAGTGAAACATCATGTGAAATTTCTTTTAAACCAGTAAAACAGGTAATTTGGCAGTAAAATGACAAGTAGAAATCTGCCCCTCGGGCTCAATATCAAAACAACAAGTAGAAATCTGTCCCTCGGGCTCAGTATCAAAATAATAATTAGAAATCTTCCCCTCGGGCTCAGTATCAAAATAATAAGTAGAAATCTGCCCCTCGGGCTCAGTATCAAAATAATAACTAGAAATCTGCCCCTCGGGCTCAGTATCAAAATAATAAGTAGAAATCTGCCCCTCGAGCTCAGTATCTCAGAACTGTATCAGCCCCTTAGGCTCAGAACAGTATGAAGCAACCAGTCAATGAAATAAGAGCACATAATTATTATGGCAAATAATGCAGATAAGGAATAAATGCATGAGTGCAATGCAATGCATATGACGGTACCCTCTGGTACCCACTGCGGCGTGCAGCCCGAGCCATCCATATTTATTTATCGTCGACAATGCTCACTAGGGGTGTGTACAGACTCCGGAGGGGCTCCTACAGCCCAAGCGCAATATCAAGCCATCTCGTGGCATCAAATCTAGGCCCTCGGCCTCATATCAATATCAGTATAATCACCCAGGCTCTCGGCCTCAATATCAATGTAATCAACCAGGCTCTCGGCCTCAATATCAATGTAATCAACCAGGCTCTCGGCCTCAATATCAATGTAACACTATTGCGGCACGCAGCCCGATCCATGCTCAATCCAGAAATCATCATAAGCCCCTTGGGCATTCGTAAAACAATAGTTCTCAGCCCGAAATATCATTTAAGTTTTCAAATATTAGAAAGATGGCTGAGTTTGCAAAACAATATTTAAAACCTTAGACTGAGATCAAATGATATGCAAAATATGCGAAAACAGTGATATCAATCCCCGGAGGATTCAAATAATTGGCAAGAAGCCCAAATGTAACAATCAAATCTAAGTAAGGATGATTATCAATTTAGTTCAAGTAGAAAATACGGTAAAAACATCTCTCGGGACGGACCAAGTCACAATCCCCAATGGTTCTCTACCCCACGCCCATTATCCGGCGTGTAAGTCACCTCAATATAGCATTACGATATGAAATCCCGGGGTTTCAAACCCTCAGGACATCATTTACATCAATTACTCACCTCAAGACGGCCAAAAGTCTAGCTCGCTATGCTCTTGCCCCTCGAATTGGTCTCTTCGTGCATCGAATCTATCCAAAATCAAAACGAATATGTCACATTATGCTGTAGGAACAATACCCAATCAAAAATAACTGGAAAAACATCAAAATCCCGAAATTTGGCAAAACCCGAGCCCCGGGCCCACTTCTCGAAATTCAGAAAAATTAACATCAACAAATTCCTTATCTCGCCACGAGTCTATACATATAAAATTTACCAAAATCGGATATCAACTCGACCCTTAAATCTTCAAATTTTATTTTCAAATCCCTAGGCCTAACTCCCCAATTTACTTCTCAAAAACATGTAATCTAGTCGAATTATTCGATGATAATTCAATATTATGGAATAGAAATGATTACAAGTGACTTACCTCAAGATTTCCCATGATTTCTTGCTCAAAAATCGCCCCAAACCGTGTTCTTTCACAAGAAAAACGTGAAAATGAGCTGAAAAAAAACATAACAACACTAATAAAGCCCATTCTGGTCGCTAAAAGACCTTTCCGGTCGCTAAAGGTGCACACCAGAACCTTCTGCACCAGCAACATTTATTTTCACTAAAAGACTCTAACTCCACCATACGAACTCTAAATTCAATGATTCTTGTTCCTATGAGTCACAAATAATGATACGAACATAGTCCTTCAATCGAAACTCAATTCGGAGCTTGTTTGCTCAGTGCGATATCCATTTCGCTCGTTAAACAATTAAGAGATGTTTCGCGTCAAAAACCCAATCGCGACTTGATGAAATTAGACCAAACTTTCCAGATCAGTCTTATAATTCATTATCAAAATTTCGGAAGTCTCGAAATCAAATTTCAATCTCTAGAACTAAAAATGGACCTTTGGATCCTTACGTGCTTATGCTCAAAACAGCAAAAATCTTCCAAAAACTCTTCTAAAACTTATCCGAGCCTCATGTGACCCCGACCAAACATGCAAACACACCCCATAACATCATTCAAACTTTTTCGAATCAACAAAACACCTCAAACAACATCAAAACCATCAATTCACATCGAATTCAAGCCTAAGTTTTCCAAAAACTTCCGAAACACGCATTTGATCAAAAACCAGACCAAATCACCTCCGAATGACATGAAATTTTGCACACACATACCAAATCACATAATGAAGCTACAGAAACTCTCGGAATTCCATTCCGACCCTTGGATCAAAATCTCACTTATCAACCGGAAATCGCTAAAATACTACTTTCGCCAATTCAAGCCAAATTCCACACCGGACCTCCAAAACCAATTACGATCGCGCTCCTAAGTCATAAATCACCTAATGGATCTAGACAAATCATAAAAATTCCGATCCGAGATCATTTACACATAAGTCAACTCTTGGTCAAACCTTTCAAATTCAAAGGTTTCAACTCAGACTATTCTTTCAAATTCATTCCGATTTTGTTTTTCCTGAAAACCAAAACCAACGATCTACATCAGTCATTATATATAACACGGGGCAAGTCATGCCCGAGAACTAGCGATCAAAGTGCAAAAGCTCAAAATGACCGGTCGGGTCATTACATCTACCTAGGCTTCATTGAGGTGTACCTTGCGCTGTGCAGGTTGTACATCCTCTTACGATTTTCCCTGCTGTACACCTTCTGTTAAAACGCCTATAACTACTTGTGGAAATATCCAAATGACAAACAATTTGAATATTTAAAAACTAGACTCGAAGATCTTTCATTTGATAGGTTGTACACCATATAACTCTTTATATATTCCGAGATATGAGCTTCTAAAGTGTATCAGAAAATTCTATCAAAACGGATCCACCAGCCATATTCGATTCATCATAACTTTCTGATCGAATATCCAAATCATGAATGGTTTAACTTTCTGGAAACTAGAATGCAAGGTTTACAACTTTCATGTTTTGCACTTTTTCTGGTTTCTTATATATTTCAAGATATGAGCTTCCAAACTGGACTCATCGCACCAGAAATTTTCTGGTGCACAGCTGAAGCTAAACAAAAATCTGCAACTTTTCCAAAGATGAAATAGTCCGTTTAACCCCCCGAAACTCAACCGAGGCCACTGGGACCTCAACCAAAAGCACCAACACATCCTAAAACATAATCCAAACTTGTTCCAATCATCAAAACACCTCAATTAACACCAAAACCATCAAATTACATCGAATTCAAGCCTAAGTTCTTCTAAAACTTCCAAAACACGCATTCGATCAAAAACCCAATCAAACCACATCCGAATGACCTGAAATTTTGCACACATATCCCAAATCACCTAACGAAGCTACAACAACTCTCGGAATTCTATTCTGACTCCCGAATCAAAATCTCGCTTATCAACCGGAAATCGCCAAAATATTAACTTCGCCAATTCAAGCCAAATTCTACACCGGACCTCCAAAACTACTTCCGATCACACAAGATACGGATAACGAAGCATGAAGAAACAGAAAATGGGGAAAACGGGGCGGTAACTCATGAGACGACGGACCGGGTCGTCACATATCCACAAAGAAGTATTCGTTAATATGTCATCACATTAAATACTTTTAAACTATAATACATAATTATCTAACTAACATGACAAAATTGATTATTTATGTAAGTTTTAATGATGTTCTTTTACTTTAAATTCATGTATTATGCTAATGTAATAATATTTTTCGGCATTGATGATTGTTGTGTTATTAAACATAAAATTTCTCTCATAATTAAATTTTATTATTCGTTCATATAAATAAATGTTTAAATCATTACTTGCCATTATTAACGTGCAACGCACGTTCATAGATACTAGTTATTATAAAAGTATAAATACAATGTCAGTTTACCAAAATAATATTAAAATATTGAGCAATGTAATAACTTTATTTAGGATAAAATTGTAATTAATTATGAAGTGCGAGAAAAAGAGAATACTTTACTAATTTAACGCCAAAACCCTTCTTTTTGCCGTGTAAGAGAGTAGGAGACTACATATGTATTTCTATAGCAACTCTAGAACCAAAGATCACAAATTTATAAGAATTCATTTCGTTTTTCAAAGTAATCCATATATATATATATATATATATATATATATATATATATTAAAGCAAGAAAGTTACCATATATAATTGACATTATGGTTAAGCCAAGTGGCAAGCTAATAAATATCAATAGTATATGGTAACTTTATTCTATATTTGACTATTTTAGTTAAATACAAATATAATATATATATACGGAATTTGAATTATATATATATCTGTGTGTGTGTGTGTAGAATTTGAATTAAAAGATATTTTTGAATTTATAGATAACGTTCTAAAATTCTAATTGAAATTAAAATAATTTTTTTTTATCATATTGTCATACTTAATTCGGTTAATGATCATATGCAATCATGTTAGGAACTTTTGTTTTTTTTAATTATTTAAATACTACTTCGTTTCTAGCAAAAAAAAAACTACTCCATATAACTATAAAACTGTTTCACATTTAAAATCCTATAAGTATAGTTTTTTGAAACACTGTAGCTAGATTTGAATAAATTGAATTTTGTTTAAATAAATGTAATATATTGGGTGCACGTCTATGTTTATCTAAATAACAAAAGAGTTTACAAAATCAAATAAAAGTTTATTTATATATATAATAAAGTAAACATACATGCTAGAGAAAGAAACATCACAAAATAAGTCAATATTAAAAAAAAAGTTGTTTCTTTTTTCTTCTTGAAGAATATTTGTTTGAAGACTCAATTTGCATAAAATGGACATCAAACAAATAACAAAACTTTGGCTATACAATTGCTATCATTAATTTTATTTTAGCACATTCAAGGAACTGAAGGGTATAAGCTAAAACCCCTTCATTTAGCTATAGTCATGACAATATTGCAAAAGTATAATATTTTTTCGTTGAAGAATATTATTTTGAATCATTAGATTATGTGAATGTTTTTTTTTCAAACTCAACAACAAAGAAATTGGTTTCTAATTGATAGTTTCTATAGCGACTTTTAAGTGTAACAAAGAGTATATATAAAGAAAAAATTGGTATGACGTGAATTTTTTTTAAATGTAAATAAATTATTTCGAAAAAAGACTTTACTTTTTTTAATTCATAGATAATAAATAGATAAGATATTTTTGAACATTAGTAGAGAGTTTTAAAAGTATTATAATAGAAGTTATATTATTAACTCAAAAAATCGAAATTTTATGGAATATTTACATAATTTCCGGCCATATTTATTATTTACTTTTTATAGCTAATATAAATAGATGATATACTGATAACACACGATTATACACATATTATGTATGGATTGTATATAAATTACACATCATTCAATTTTTTAATTTATTTGGTCCGGCGAGCACCTATATAGGCTGATTAGATAACGCCAAAAGAAAAATATAAAATAATTTGAACCAAAGACTAAAAATATAATTAAAGTTCATATGTAGACAATTTTTATTAAAACTCATCCTTTAATAGTGAAATAAATTAATCTTTTGTAACAAAAGAAATAATGACATAAAAAAATAAGATAAAAGAAAATAAATATTAAAAAAAATGTTAGAAAGATCTAAAACCGAGAAATAAAAAATGACAACAAATTTCTTCTTATGTTTCATCTTTGTCGAGTATAAAAATTTTGAAAGTTAATCTCATCGATTTCAAAAAAAAAAATTCAACTCAAATATATAGATTATAAGATAAGGATATCTTAGAATATTTTTTTTAATTTACATTATGTGCCATTTTTAAAAAGTCACTATTACTAACAAACTGATATGATATTCGAATTTGAATGGAATGCAATTTGAGTAATTTGTATTGAGGTTAAGCCAAGTATGGTGTCGAAAAATAAACTACTTGACAATTTTAAGACAATATATACAATATTTTATAATAATAATCAACTAATTTAACATTTAGTGATTCAAAGAACACAATTTTTGTATATATAAGGTACTAAAATTTCAAATTTTGGGGCTAGAGATATCGATAAACTTAAAGTGGAGTCACAATGAAATAAATCCAGCCAAAGAATCGTTTAAATTTTTAGATAGACGATTAAAGTGAATTTTAAATTAATGATAATATCTTTACTTGCATCATTATAAAGATAATCATTATTATAATATATATAAAGTTTTAGAAATTGAAATTTTCAAATAGAAATATTTTTTGAAAGATAAAATCATACCAAATAAGAGTTCACATCATAGTATAAGAGTTACGTCGTAATTAAAGAATCGTTTATATCGTGTCAATCTTTGTGCTTTACCATAAATATGAGTTATTATTTCACTTTGTGGCTATTTTAAAGTTCCAATGACACCTATGAGAATAGTACAAAAATAAAATTATCATTACGAGAATTGAGAAAATATTAGTCTTTTATCATGTAGTGTTTCTTAATAAATATCTGACGATTATATATAATTATTTAGAAGGTTTAAATGTTAAGGTTATTTACATATAATTCAAATAACTCAGATATTTAACATGGTTAATGTCAAATAATGGAGTAAAAAAACATTCACTAGCTAAAGAATTTTATATTTTTAGATAGCCAACTAAAATGAGTTTTGAATTAAGAATAATATTTTCAATTACATTATTATAAAAATAATTATTATTGAAAAATAATTTTTTAAAAACTGAAATTTTAAGAAAGAAATATTTTTTAAGAGATATCAATACACCAAATAAGAGTTCAAGTACTAGTAAAAGAGTTAAATCTTATCCAAAGAGTCATTCATTGTCTCAACATTTGATTGTTTTGCCATAAATATGAGTTATTATTTTGCTTCCTGACTATTTTTATGATCCAATGACACCAGAAAGAATGGTATCAAAAAAGAAAAATAGAATAAATGGTTAATTTTTTTCATGTAGTTAATATCCAATTATTATCTATATTTACTGTCACGACCCGGATTTCCCACCCTCGGGAGTTGTGATGGCGCCTACTAATGTGAGCGAGGCAAGCCAATCATTTAACTACTTATGTCATTACTTAATTATTTCTTTAAAACAAATATAAGACGATAACATGAAAATAGCAGAACTTTAAATAATTAAGCGGAAGATAACAATTAAATATATGAAATCTGCTTCTATTACAACTCTTAAAACCTAAAGCACCTAAAACCTGATGTCACAGTGCCACAGACGGTCTAAGATTTGCTACATACAAAGTTTGAAGAAAATGACAATACACTGTTTCTCAATAAAAGGAAGATGAAACAGGAAATAAGAATAGAGGAGACGCCAGGGCCTGCGAATGCCTGCAGGTCTACCTTGGATCTCCGCGTGGACTGAAGGTAGCCTCCAGACTACGGTCCAAAAGCTGCTCCGAGATCTGCACATAGTGCAGAGTGTAGTATCAGCACAACCGACCCCATGTGCTGGTAAGTGTCTAGCCTAACCCCGGCGAAGTAGTGACGAGGCTAGGACCAGACTACCAAATAACCTGTGCAGTTCAAATACATATACAACGGAAAGAAATACAGAAATAACCAGTCAATATGGGAAGAGAGAACATGTTGTAGGGGAGATAACAATTCCAAATAGAAAGGCATCAAGTAATGAAAGAAACAGTATAACTCGGATATCAACAAGGAATCAGGAATCAAAAAATGCACGGCATCACCCTTCGTGATTTTACTTTCGTCCTCGCCAAAGCAATTATAAAGTAAAAGTGTACATGACATCACCCTTTGTGCTTTTACTCTCTTTCCTCACCATATAATCAATAAAATCAGCACGAAATGGTACATCGTGCGGCACAACATCACCCTTCGTGCTTTAACTCTCTTCTTCACGCAAACAACAATCATAAACAATAGGGAAAGGGAACAAATGAAATTTACAATAAAAATCCCGGCAAGGGAACAAACATTTAACAATTAAATCCCGGCAAGGGAACAATATCAATAACATCAACTTCTCGGCAAGGGAGATAGCAAATAAATCAACAACAGCCCGACAAGGGTGACAACATAATGATCTCTTCTATTTCTCATTTTTACTTCACGATTCACTTCACAACTCAAACCAATGCTCTAGAGGTTCAATTATCACTTATACCATCACAAATCATTTCACAACTCGAGCCAATGCTCTAAAAGTTCAATTGTCACTTATACTTTCACAATTCATTATACAACTTGAGCCAACGCTCCTCAATGTTCATAGGTCATAATTCTTTCCACAAACTTTATACAACAAATAGAAACCATCACCAAGGCATGAAAGATATAACGAAGTCATGATAATCACCATATAAAGACTCACGGGCATGCTAGACACCAACGTATAGATACTCGTCACCATGCCTATACGTCGTACTTAACAATTACCAAGTAGCAAATAGGACTCAACTCCTAATCCCTCAAGATAAGGTTAGACAAAACACTTACCTCGATGTCACGAACACAATTTATGATTCAATTATAGCTTTACCCCTTAATTCCACCATCAATTCGCTCGTATCTAGTCACAAGTTACTTAATTACATCAATAAATACCAAATGAATCAATTTGAATGTATGAAAATGAATTTTTCAAAGTTTTACCCAGAAAGTAAAAAATTACCCCCGGGCCCATATGGTCAAAACCCGAGGTTCGAACAAAAACCTGATTACCCATTCCCCCACGAACCTAAATATATGATTTGTTTTGAAATCGGAGCTCAAATCGAGGTCCAAATCCCTAATTTTTGAAAAACCTAGGTTCTACTCGAAACACCCAATTTTCCCCATGAAAATCATTGATTTTGAGTTGAAATCATGTGAAAAGATGTTAATGCTTGAAGAAAACGTGTTAGAAATCACTTACCAATGTTTTGGAGAAGAAAGGTTGTTTGAAAAATCGTCTCTTATGTTTTTGGGGTTTTCAAAAATGAAAAATAACTGAAAATCCCGTCTTAATGTATCCCTTCCAGACTCCCTGTGCGGACCGTAGAAAATCAACTATGGCCGCACAGTCACCAGTGCGGACAACACGAAAACCAATGCGGACCACACTAGCAGGTTCAGAGAGCTGCAATTTTCTGAACCTCCAATAGCCATGTTTAAGCCTAAGACACTCGGAACCTACCCGAAACTCACCCGAGCCCTCGGGACTCCAAACCAAATGTGCATACTAACTCAAAGTCATCCTATGGACCTACTCGTGAGATCACATCATCAAAATAACATGTAAAATCATGAATTAAACCTCGAAACTCAACATTTTCATCAAAAACTCTCAAAGTTCATAACTCTTCAACCGGAAGTCCAACTCACGTTAAATAGACTCCGTTTTCACCAAATTTTCACATTTATCTTCAAATACTATAAAATATTTGTACCGGGCCCCGGAACCAAAATACGGGCCCGATAACAGTGGTTTCGAACATTAATTATTTTCTTTATTTCTTAGATAATTCAGTAAAACAATTTCATTCAAAAATTGATTTCCAAGGCTTTGGACCTCGGAATTCATTTCCGGGCATACGCCCAAGTCCCGTATTTTACTGCGGACCTCCCGAAATTGTTGGAACACGGAACCGAGTCCGTTTGCTCAAAATATTGACTAAAGTCAACCATTATCAAATTTTAACTCTAGAATTTCTATTTCTCATATTTTCACATAAAGGGCTTTCCGGATATAGGTCCGGACCATGCACGTAAATCAAGGTGGGGTAAAAAGGAGGTTTTTAGGCCTCAGAACACTGAATTCACTTGAAACACAAGAGATGACCTTTTGGGTCATCACATTCCCGACCTCTAAAACAATCGTTCGTCCTCGAACGGACATAAGAAGGAAGTACCTGAGTCGGGAAAAAGATGGGGATAACGGCTCCGTATATTAGACTCGGACTCCCAGGTCGATGCCTCGGCGGGCTGACCTCTCCATTGAACACGAACAGAAGGAAAACTCTTCGATCTCAACTGATGAACCTACCGGTCTAGAATAGCTATCGGCTCCTCCTCATAAGACAAATCCTTGTCCAGCTAGACAGTGCTGAAATCTAACACGTGGGATGGATCACCGTGATACTTTCGAAGCGTGGACACATGAAACACTGGATGCATGACTGACAAGCTCGGCGGCAATGCAAGTCTATAAGCCACCTCTCCCACTCGATCAAGAATCTCAAACGGGCCAATGAACCTAGGGCTAAGCTTGCCCTTCTTCCCAAATCTCATCACGCCCTTCATAGGCGACACTCGAAGCAATACCCGCTCACCGACCATGAATGCCAACTCACGAACCTTGCGGTCGGCATAACTCTTTTGCCTAGACTGAGCTGTACGAAGCCTATCCTGAATAATCCTGACCTTGTCCAAGGCATCCTGAACTAGATCCGTACCCAACAATCGAGCCTCTCCTGGCTCAAACCATCCAACCGGAGACCGGTACTGTCTACCATATAAAGCCTCATACAGAGCCATCTGAATACTCGACTGGTAGCTGTTGTTGTAGGCAAACTCTGCTAAAGGCAAAAACTGATCCCATGAGCCTCCAAAGTCAATGACACAAGCTTGGAGAATATCCTCCAAAATCTGAATGGTCCGCTCGGACTCCCCGTCCGTCTGAGGATGAAACGATGTGCTCAACTCAACTCATGTGCCCAACTCTTGCTAAACTGAATCCAGAAATGGGAGGTAAACTTCGTACTTCGATCCGAAATGATAGACTCGGGCACACCATGAAGGCGAACAATCTACCGGATATAGATCTCAGCTAACCTCTCGGATGAATAAGAGACTGCCACAGGAATGAAATGTGCTGACTTGGTCAGCCTATCAACAATAACCCATACTACATCGAACTTCCTCTGAGTCCGTGGGAGACCAACAACAAAGTCCATAGTGATACACTCCCATATCCACTCAGGAATCTCAATCTTTTGAAATGAACTGCCGGGCCTCTAATGCTCGTACTTAACCTGTTGACAATTCAAACACCGAGCCACATATGTAACGATATCTTTCTTCATTCTCCGCCACCAATAATGCTGCCGCAAATCCTGATACATGTTCGCGGTACCCGGATGAATAGAGTACCGAGAACTATGAGACTCCTCTAAAATCAACTCTCGAAGCCTATCTACATTAGGCACACAAACTCGACCCTGCAATCTCAAAACTCCATCATCACCTAAGGTAACCTGCTTGGCACCTCCGTGCTGCACCATGTCTCCGAGGACACACAAATGGGGATCATCATACTACCGATCACGGATACGCTCCAATAAAGAAGACAAGCGACCATGCAAGCTAACACATGACTGGGCTCAGAAATATCCAACCTCATGAATTGATTGGCCAAAGCCTGAACATCCAAAGCAAGCGGTCTCTCGCCGACCAGAATATAAGCAAGACTGCCCATATTGGCTGACTTCCTACTCAAAACATCTGTTACCATATTGGCCTTTCCCGGGTGATATAAGATAGTGATATCATAATCTTTCAACAACTCCAACCACCTCCTCTGCCTCCAATTCAATTCCTTTTGCTTGAACAAATACTGAAGACTCTTGTGATCCGTGAACACCTCATATGCTATGCCATATAGATAATGTCTCCAAATCTTTAACGCATGAACAATGGCTGCCAACTCCAAGTCATGAACCGGATAGTTCTTCTCATGAATCTTTAACTGTCGCGAAGCATAGGCAATGACCTTGCCATCCTGCATCAACACTGTACCAAGTCCAATACGAGATGCATCCCAATAGACTGTATAAGGCCCTAAACCTGTGGGCAATACCAAAACCGGTGTCATAGTAAGAGTTGTCTTGAGCTTCTAAAAGCTCGCCTTACACTCATCTGAC
The DNA here is from genome assembly GCF_000715075.1 of Nicotiana tabacum. Classification (NCBI taxonomy): domain Eukaryota; kingdom Viridiplantae; phylum Streptophyta; class Magnoliopsida; order Solanales; family Solanaceae; genus Nicotiana; species Nicotiana tabacum. The sequence goes on along the minus strand of NC_134085.1, from coordinate 199,289,237 downwards.
CATCTAAACTAGGCACCCTTCTAGGTTAACTTGGTCATCGGGGCTGCGATGGATGAAAACCCTTCCACGAACCGACGATAGTAGCCTGCCAGCCCCAAGAAACTACGAATATCTATAGCTGATGCTGGTCTAGGCCAGTTCTTAACTGCCTCAATCTTCTTCAGATCAACCTGATTACCCTCTACTGATACAACATGACACAAGAATGCAACTAAACTCAACCAGAACTCACACTTTGAGAACTTAGCATATAACTGACTATCTCTCAAGGTTTGAAGAACCACTCTAAGATGTTGCTCGTGCTCCCCCCGATTGCGGGACTAGATCAAAATATCATCAATGAAGACTATCATGAACGAATCTAATTAAGGCTTGAACAATGGGTTCATCAAATCCATAAAGTTGTTGGGGCATTCGTCAACCCGAATGACATCACCAAGAACTCATAATGCTCGTATCGAGTGCGGAAAGCAGTCTTAGGGACATCGAATGCCCTAATCCTCAACTGATGCTAGCCAGATCTCAAGTCAATCTTCGAGAATATCTTGGCACCCTGAAGCTGATCAACCAAATCATCAATCCTGGGCAATGGATACTTATTCTTGATTGAAACCTTGTTCAACTGCCAGTAATCTACACATTCTCATCGATCCATCCTTCTTCTTAACAAACAACACCGGCACACCTCAAGGCAAAACACTCGGCCTAATGAAACCCTTCTAAAGAAAGTCTTGCAATTGTTCCTTCAACTCTTTCAACTCCAGCAGGACCGTATGATACGGCGGAATAGAAATGGGTTGAGTGCCCGGAGCCAAATCAATGCAAAAGTCAATATCCCTATCGGGTGGCATACCCGACAGTTCTGACAAAAACCTCAAGAAACTCACGAATAACAGGCACAGAATCAATGTAAGGAACCTCAAAACTAGAATCACGTACATATGCCAAATAGGCCAAACACCCCTTCTCGACCATACGCCGAGCCTTCACATAAGAGATAACACTACGGGTAAAATGACTAGGAGTCCCTCTCCACTCTAAACGAGGCAAACCCGGTAAGGCTAATGTCATAGTCTTGACATGACAGTCCAAGATAGCGTGGTAAGGTGATAACCAGTCCATACCCAATATAACATCGAAATCAACCATATCCAGAAGAAGCAAATCTATGCGAGTCTCAAGACCACAAATCACAACTATATATGAACGATAGACTCGATCTACCACAATAGAATTGCCCACCGGTGTAGATTGGGTATAGACACATAAATAGGAGCACTCAAAAAATCACTAGGCATGACCAGATACGGTGCAAAATAAGATGACACATGTCACACCTCCTTTTTCCGCACCCGAGGGGCGCAGAGGGAGTTTTTTCCAATTAAAGGACTATCGAAACGGGATTTATTTATTTATTTCAGAGTCGCCACTTGGGAGATTTAGGGTGTCCCAAGTCACCAATTTTAATCCCGAATCGAGGAAAATAATGACTCTATATTATAGTCTGCGTACCAGCAATCCGGATAAGGAATTCTGTTAACCCGGGAGAAGGTGTTAGGCATTCCCGAGTTCCGTGGTTCTAGCACGGTCGCTCAACTGTTATATTTGGCTTATTTATCTGATTTTTTAATACAATATGAACTTATGTGCAAATTTATCTTTTAACCACTTCGTTAATTATTATTATTAGGAATGTGAACGTCGCTTAAAACATGTCTTTGGACTGCGTCACATGAAATGCACCCGCAATCCGGAACATATCTTATTTGACGTTTTGGGATTTGGATTTGGGTCGCATGAAATGCACACCCCGAGTTTTAAGAAAGTAAATTATTAAACACGCGCCTAAAAGACTATCGCGTTATTATTTTTAGGAAGGCCACGAAATTCACTAAGCGGCCCTCCTGAGTTCTAAGTAATTTAAAACAAGTATTTACTGAGGGCCCCGCAATTTGTATTTTTATTCGGCGAGGCTCATCTCATTCTTATTTTAAAGGATATCCTATAGCAACTACGTTTCTTGTCATGTTTGTCTCTATCAATCGAAAGCAGTAGATAGTCCTAATTAATTAATGCTTGCAAGTTATTTTATAACAGAATTCGGAAATGCTAAAATCAGGAACAAGGCTGCGCGCACAGTCAGTCGAATAAATAATCATGGGCCCAAATTCGACCCATGCGTGATGGGCCAAACCTGGGCCACTGCTTTGTTCGAAGCAGGCCGGCTAGGCCTATTTTGGCTTGAACTCGACCTTTATGGGGTTTAGATTGCAAGTTTGGTGTTCTTTGTCTTAGCAGGTGGTTTACTAGTTATATGAGGCCATCAATTCGAAAAGGAAGAACTTAATCCAGGATATACAGTGTTCATACTTGCTATACATTACAACCTATACTGCAAAGTAAACTAAAATCTGAGATGCAACCTATCACATTGGACATATTATCACCTATCAGCATACATATGTACTCTACCATTTAGCTAACTTATATTGATATACACTAGGCATACAGGCTGCTTCGATTGTCAACACAAGAATGTAAATTATCATACAATACATGATATCTAATATAACAGTATATATATGAAAATCAACTTCAAGTCTTTTTCCCCTTTTTTGCATTCATGCTCAATGTTCCAATTACATTTGATAGTGCCTTGGTTGTGTACCTGATGTAGAGGAACAGAAGAAGAAAGAAAGGATCAGCTGAGTAGCACACAGCAAACAACGGCAATCAGCAGATTCACAGCAACAACACAGCAACAGACAACCAACCAATAATGATGAAGCTCAGCAAAGAGTCGAACAACAAATGGACAATCCCAATGGTGTCCACAATCCACAGACAAACAACAATATTTCCCAGAACCAAAGAGAAACCAGCAAATAGTTGAATACTAAACCAGTGATCCCAGAAAACAGAGTAGGAAATAACAGCCCAGGATGTTGAATGTAATAGCAACAGAAATCCAATGATCACAAGAAAGCTTGGCAAACGGCAGAAAAGCAAAACTACAAAGACAACCTGATCAAACTGGACTCTTACACAGTTTCTTCTAGACAATACTCATTCACAATGTTCTGAAATTTATTCCTGTTTTTCCCTTTTTTAGTTCTCTTACTCGCAGAAACTCTCAAGACTCCAAAAAAATGAACCCCCTTTCTAATGGGAGGTCCCCTCTTTTATAGCCTAACCTTAACACTTTACAGTCTGTTTTACAACTCAAAATTGCCCCCCCTGTTGTTTTTCCACTCACTTATTTTAAATAACCAAGCTCCCATGGAATCCCTGACAGCCCCTCTCTCCTTTTGGTTGTTAAAGTGTACTGATCACTTGTTTATTTAACCAAAATATGGGCAGTGGGAATATAATCTGACAGCACATGCTGTCCAATTATTTTAATCCCTTAAAGCTAACCATACACATGCTGCCCACGGTCCGAACCAAATGGCATTGTGTTTTAAAACCACAGTCTGAATTTGCCATTATAACCTTTCCCCTAGATGTTCTTTTAATTCAATTTGAACAAAATCAACAGTCAATACAATTTAGTTCCTAATGAGACTCAAATACGATCACAGCAGAAATAAGCAATACGAATCAAGTTGTTACCATTAACGATTGAAACTAATTGACGACATATATTGACTCGACTATATTAGTCGTAACACATAACAATCAATCGTTCCTATAAACAACACGTATAGAGTCCCGAATGGCTTCAGACAAATTTGTCCAAACACTGGGAACTTATATGAATTAGTTCATTTGACGACTAATCTAACTGACGATCATGTTTAGCATAGAGTGTATTCGGAACACAAACAGAAGACAAATGGCCAAATAAAAAGACCTTTAACAGAGATGGAAGAAATCCGAATGAAAAATAACAAAATAACAAACAAACACAAAGAAATATGCTGACAACTTAATTAAAAACAAAAGAAAGGAAAACTTACCAAAAAGAGTTTGAAATCAAAATGACCCAAATCAGATTCAACTTCGAACTTTTGAGGCCGAACAAACTTTAATCAGGGTGTTCTCACATGAGAACACCTTGATTAAGGTCTATTAGACCTCAAACCCTTGTCAAGGCCGGCCAGATTCCCCAGGTGCATGTGTTCTAAGGTCTGGATTTCCAGATCTGATTTTTAGGGAGTTGTGGGTAGATTCGGACCAAACCAAGCTTGGTTTGGTCACGAGGAAGGTCAGGGGAGTGTCTGGTATGAAGATGGGGTGGTTTGGCATAGATCGAGTTTTGTCTCGAATCTTCAAATCCAGATTCGAGACGATAGAAGGTGATTCGAGGTTCGTGGTTAGTGGATTCGTGTTCAGGGTGGTTGGATGCTTTAGGGGTGTGAAGGGGGTGGTCACCGGCGTTCATGCCGCCGGGTTTTGGTGGAAGGGAAACTAGGGCGGCGTTAGGGTTTGGGGGTTTCAGGGTTCGGGGAAGGAGACGAGTGAGGGGTGGGGTTCGGATAGGGGGCGTGGGGTGTAAGGGAAGGTTTATATATGGTGAGCTTGATCGGATCTGAGCCGTTAGATCAGATGATCTCAACGGCTTAGATCTGATGCTGAGAAATGGGACGGGGTCGTTTGATAGTTAAATGGGGTCGTTTGGTTTAAGTGAGGGGTTGGGTCGGATTGGTTATTGGGTCGGGTTTGAACATGGGTTACTGAAAGAGGTCCTGAGCCGTTGGATTGGCCGGACGGACGGCTCAGATCGAACGCCCTATACGGCGTCGTTTTGGGGGCGTGCCTGGGCAGGCCTGGTTTGGACTGGGTCTTGCCTTGGCTTTGGGCCTAATTTTGGGGCCCAATCCGATTTTCCCTTTTTTTTTTATCAACAAATTAAACTAACAATTCCTAAAAATTGTAAAAATTAAAATAAACTTACACACATATTGGTTAACACCTATAACAATTAACACACCATTTTAACATATATTTTTGATTTTCTTTTTGGAGTAACTGAAGCAAAAATCACGTGCTTACAGCTGCCCCTCTTTGCACGAAGACACGAAGGGTTTTCGCGCAAAGATAAGCGAGCGATTTTTGCCCGTCCGAATACTCCGTGTGAAGCATTTTGAAAGAGATTTGACCGAACCTTTGCTTCAGAGGTTTCCTACATATCCTGGGCTGAACATGAATCAGGTCAATGTAGTTCGGGAAATTTTGGTAGCTGGGACTACCGTGTGACCGTAGTGTTTGCTGCCGTTGTGCGCTGTTGTATGCTGCTGTAGGATGCTACTGCTCAACCGATCTCCCTATTACATTGCTCTAAAAGGAAAACAAGAAGCTAAGCTAAACTGAGGATTCTGAAATCTCATCCATCTTCAACTTGTTCTTGTTGCCTTGCTTTCTTGTCGGCTGACGCTTTCCTCTGATGCCTTTATCTTATGACTTTGGGAAGTGATGTTGGTCCTTTGCTGACGTTTGAATGCCAGTTTTCATCACTTTGCTGGATTTGCTGGGAACATGGCTTTCCTCCTTAAATCTTTCAATGGTTTCTTCAGCGGTATAACTTTGTATCCGAATCGTCATGTTGGGCAAGCCATAGCGTTCTCAACCTGCTTCTTCTGAGACGTGTTCCTTCTTCCTTTTGAATGTGCGCTTGCTTTTGCAGCCTTCCGCTTCTTGGTGCTGGGGATTTTAATGTTTCCTGTTTGGGGATCTCTGTTGTAACCTTCCGTCTTCAGGTGGGGCTACTGATACCAAACTCTAGAGCTAAAATGTATTCCCGCATTATACTGGTGGGCGACCTAGAACTTAAAAGTATTCCCGCATTATACTGGTGGGCGACCTAGAACTTAAAAGTATTCCCGCATTATACTGGTGGGCGACCTAGAACTTAAGAGTATTCCCGCATTATACTGCTGGGCGACCTAGAACTTAAAAATATTCCCGCATTATACTGGTGGGCGACCTAGAACTTAAAAATATTCCCGCATTATACTGGTGGGCGACCTAGAACTTAAAAGTATTCCCGCATTATACTGGTGGGCGACCTAGAACTTAAAAATATTCCCGCATTATACTGGTGGGCGACCTAGAACTTAAATGTATTCCCGCATTATACTGGTGGGCGACCTAGAACTTAAAAGTATTCCCGCATTATACTGGTGGGCGACCTAGAACTTAAAAGTATTCCCACATTATACTGGTGGGCGACCTAGAACTTAAAAATATTCCCGCATTATACTGGTGGGCGACCTAGAACTTAAGAGTATTCCCGCATTATACTGGTGGGCGACCTAGAACTTAAAAATATTCCCGCATTATACTGGTGGGCGACCTAGAACTTAAAAATATTCCCGCATTATACTGGTGGGCGACCTAGAACTTAAAAGTATTCCCGCATTATACTGGTGGGCGACCTAGAGCTTAAAAATATTCCCGCATTATACTGGTGGGCGACCTAGAACTTAAAAATATTCCCGCATTATACTGGTGGGCGACCTAGAACTTAAATGTATTCCCGCATTATACTGGTGGGCGACCTAGAACTTAAAAGTATTCCCGCATTATACTGGTGGGCGACCTAGAACTTAAAAGTATTCCCGCATTATACTGGTGGGCGACCTAGAACTTAAATGTATTCCCGCATTATACTGGTGGGCGACCTAGAACTTAAAAGTATTCCCGCATTATACTGGTGGGCGACTTAGAACTTAAAAAGTATTAAAATTGCTTTCACGTTCTTCCGAGAAAATTTTCGACAATTGGCAGAAAATTTTCTGCCCCGGGTTTTGGTGACTTCCATGGCGTTGCATCTCGCTGTCATCATCAATCCTTTGTTTTCCTGCAGTGGACAAAAGGATTTAATTAGTTTTCATCGTGGTGGTAGAGGGTGCCTTTCTGGCGAGCAATTTTTCTCTCTTCCTCTTTTCTCGCTCTTTGTCCCTTAATCGGTTGGCGGGTAAAGTTGCCTGTTGGGGGTCTCTAGCCTGCTGGGGATTGGTTTTCAATTTATCCCCTTTTATTCTTTCTTTTAAACACATGATGTGGGAGTCCGCTTCTAACTCCCGAAACCACTCCCTTTTGGAGCCTACTTCCTCCAAAATTTCCGGGCACAACTACTGCATTGCCCGGGATCGGCCTTTAGGACTGTTTGTATTATCCTGAATTGGATGAATTCCCCTTCGGTTCCTGGTAGTAAGCTTTGAAAAATCCTTTCAAGACACATTTTAGGGAAAGAAATAAAAGATATGGAAAGGATAAAATCTTTCTGAACCAATATTTTTGTGGGAGGAGACAATCAAAAGGACTTATCTGGAGGACATGACTGGTCCCCGTGATCATGACGTGCACCATAGATTCCCGACCCAGTCTATTTGTATCAATTGATTTGCCCGATGGTTTGACTTGCTGGGGATGATAAAAGAGTGTTCATTTCGTTTCGAATGTGGTAGCTATGCTGATCTGTCTCGTCGCCTCATAGTGCCCTTCGAGGGGTTTTCACTAATGAGACTCTCTCTTTTCTTTCATCTCCCGGCGCCTTATGGTGCCTGTGAAGGTTTTCACCAATAAGACTCTCTCATTTCATATCCCTCATCTTACATCGCCTCTCGGTGCCTGCGAAGGTTTTCACCGATGAGACTCTCTCATTTTATTTCTTTCGAGGAATCGGGGCGTTGTAGATACGACCCTCTCTTCTGGAGATTCCTTTGACTATCAATTCGTTCCCAGTCTTATGATCCTCTTCTTTGCTGGGGATCGGTGTATTACTCTCGGCCTTATTTGCCTGACTTGACATCTCTTGAACATTGATCGGGAGGTCTTCGGGACGTTGATGTTGGTTTTGGTGTGGAGTTAAAGAAAGGCTATGAAGAATGAAAATAATTTGATGGGTGATGTGCTACAACTTTTGGAATCAAACCTTTGTTGGAATTTTAAAACATAACTTCTGCCCCAGTTTTCTTGCTTGGGGAATTTATTTTTTACACTTATGTTGCGCTATGTGCGTTGCGCACGCGGTGCCTATTATGCACACTATATACATTATGCATCCTATATTTACTATGATGCATACTATGACCGAGCCGTGAGGCGCCTACGTATCCTCTTTGAGGAATCAGGTCAAACGTAGTTCCCACTGTTTTGTATTTCTTTATGATTTCATTTTTTTTTTTTTTTTCTTTTTTTTCTTTTCTTTTCTTTTCTCTTTTTTTTCATGTCTTTTCCATTAGTGATTCCAAAAGAGGGGTATGAAAGAATTACTTAAGGCTCAAAAGGGGGAAGCAAGGGTTAAACAGTGTTTGGATAGAAGAAAGAATTGCCTCCGTCATCTCATTATCCAACAAATGCCAAATACAAACAAATAAACCAAAAATTACCATAATTGAAGAAGTTACGCATAATATCTCTTGACTGCATCTGAATTGATAGCCATGTCGACGCATCTACCTTCGACATTTGTCAAACACAAAGCACCGTTGGACAATATTCTGGTCACGATATAAGGCCCTTGCCAATTTGGGGCGAATTTGCCTTTTGCCTCGACCTGATGTGGGAGGATCTTCTTTAATACCTGCTGCCCTACTTCAAATTTCCTAGGGCGCACCTTCTTATTATATGCTCTTGCCATTCTCTTCTGGTACAGCTGACCATGGCACACTGCTGCCAATCTTTTCTCGTCTATCAGGCTCAACTGTTCTAAGCGAGCTTTGATCCATTCATCATCATCAATTCCGGCTTCAGCGACAATTCGGAGGGACGGAATTTCGAGCTCCGCTGGTATCACGGCCTCAGTTCCATACACCAGCAAATAAGGAGTTGTGCCTATGGAAGTTCGGACCGTAGTGCGGTAACCCAACAAAGCAAAGGGTAACCTCTCGTGCCATTGTCTAGACCCTTCCACCATTTTTCGCAGTATCTTCTTGATATTCTTATTGGATGCTTCGACTGCTCCATTCGCCTTGGGACGATATGGGGTGGAATTGCGGTGTGTAATCTTGAATTGTTGGCATACCTCTTTCATCAGGCTGCTATTAAGATTCGCCCTGTTATCTGTGATGATCACTTTTGGGATCCCAAATCTGCAGATGATATGGGAGTGGACAAAGTCCACCACTGCCTTCTTGGTTACCGATTTGAAGGTTTTAGCCTCAACCCATTTGGGGAAGTAATCAATGGTCACTGGAATGAACCTGTGACCGTTGGACGCTGCTGGCTCGATGGGCCCAATGACATCCATGCCCCAGGCCACAAATGGCCAAGGTGCTGACATCGTATGTAACTCTGTTGGCGGAGAATGAATCAAATCTCCATGTATCTGGCACTGATGGCATTTCCTCACAAAAGTGATACAGTCGCGTTCCATGGTGAGCGAATAACACCCTGTTCGAAGGATCTTTCTTGCCAATACATATCCGCTCATGTGTGGTCCGCAAACTCTAGCATGTACCTATGCCATAACCGTCATTGCTTGACTGGCATCTATGCATCTTAACAATCCCAAATCCGGGGTTCTTTTGTACAATACTCCTCCACTGAGGAAGAAACCATTCGACAAACGCCGAAGGGCTCTTTTTTGGTCTCCAGAGGCATGTTCTGGATATACCCCCATTCTGAGGTATTCCTTGATATCATGAAACCAGGGTTCGCCATCTGCTTCTTCTTCTATGACATTGCAATAGGCGTGCTGATCACGGACCTGGATGTGTAGAGGATCCACATACATTTTGTCAGGGTGGTGCAGCATTGAGGCTAAGGTGGCCAAGGCATCCGCAACCTCATTGTGAACTCTCGGGATGTGTTTGAACTTCACCGATCGAAATTGCTTGCTCAGATCATGCAAACATTGTCGGTATGGTATGAGCTTTAGATCTCGTGTTTCCCATTCACCCTGAATTTGATGTACCAAGAGGTCCGAGTCTCCCAAGACCAAGACGTCTTGGACATCCATGTCAGCAGCCAAGCGCAGACCCAGAATGCAAGCCTCATATTCGGCCATATTGTTGGTGCAATAGAAGCGTAGTTGAGCCGTGACAGGATAATGCCGTCCTGTTTCAGAAATGAGTACTGCTCCTATTCCAACCCCTTTTGCGTTTGCAGCTCCATCGAAGAAAAGCTTCCAACCCGGTTCCTCAGGTAATTCCAACTCATTTGTATGCATTACCTCTTCGTCAGGAAAATACGTTCTTAAGGGCTCGTATTTTTCATCAACGGGATTCTCTGCCAAATGGTCTGCCAGCGCCTGGGCTTTCATAGCCGTCCTCGTCACGTAGATGATATCAAACTCTGTGAGCAGAATTTGCCATTTTGCCAACCTTCCCGTGGGCATAGGTTTCTGAAAGATATACTTTAATGGGTCCAAGCGGGATATGAGATAAGTAGTATATGAAGACAGGTAGTGCTTCAACTTCTGAGCTACCCAAGTTAGGGCGCAGCATGTTTTCTCGAGTTGAGTGTACTTGACCTCATGCACTGTGAATTTCTTGCTAGGATAGTAGATGGCCTGCTCCTTCCTTCCTGTGTCGTCATGTTGCCCCAATACACAACCAAATGAGTTTTCCAAGACCGTCATGTAAAGGATTAGAGGTTTCCCGGGCTTAGGTGGGACCAATACGGGTGGATTAGACAGATACCCTTTGATTTGGTCGAAAGCCTCCTGACACTCTGCCGTCCAACTTACTGCAACATCCTTTCTCAGCAGCCAAAATATGGGCTCACAAGTTGCTGTGAGTTGAGCGATGAACCGGCTGATGTAATTGAGTCTACCCAGCAAACTCATTACCTCTGTTTTGTTCCTTGGTGGTGGCAAATCTCGAATGGATTCAATTTTGGATGGGTCTAACTCAATCCCTCGTCGACTGACGATGAATCCCAGCAACTTTCCTGATGGAACCCCGAATGCGCATTTGGCCGGGTTAAGCTTGATATCATACCTGCGGAGTCTTTGGAAAAATCTCCTTAGGTCTGCCACATGGTCCTCCTGACGCCAAGATTTGATGATCACATCATCGACGTACACCTCTATTTCTTTGTGTATCATGTCATGAAACACAGCAGTCATTGCTCGCATGTACGTTGCCCCAGCGTTCTTTAATCCGAACGGCATTACCCGATAGCAGTAGGTTCCCCATGGCGTAATAAACGCTGTCTTCTCAGCATCCTCTTCGTCCATTAGGATCTGATGATAACCCGCATAGCAATCCACAAAGGATCCGATCTCGCGCCCAGCGCAATTGTCGATCAGGATATGAATGTTAGGTAGCGGAAAATTGTCCTTGGGACTTACTTTGTTGAGGTTGCGGTAGTCGACGCACACCCTGATTTTTCCATCCTTCTTTGGGACTGGTACCACATTGGCCAACCATTCGGGATACCGAGTGACCCGAATGACCTTCGATTGCAACTGCTTCATCACTTCTTCTTTGATCTTTACACTCATTTCTGTTTTAAATTTCCTTAGTTTTTGCTTGACCGGAGGGTATGCCGGGTCAGTGGGTAATTTTTGAACCACTAAATTGGTGCTTAATCCAGGCATATCATCACATGACCATGCAAAAACATCTTTGAATTCCCTGAGAGTTTCGATCAATTCTGTTTTGACATTCGGCTCAATGTGGATGCTAATTTTGGTCTCTTGGATGTTATCAGCGTCTCCTAGGTTCACAGCCTCAGTGTCATTTAGATTAGGCTTGGGTTTCTCTTCAAATTGGCATAGTTCTCGGTTTATTTCTTCGAAAGGCTTCCCCTTCGTCACATTCGGATTCATTATCACAAATGACCTCTTGCATCATTGAGTCAGATTCAGATTGATTTATTAGACTAGGTCGAAGATCCGCTGTGCATGCCATGTCACTAGGACCAGTAAAAAGAGAACTGTTCAGAAAGAAAAAGAACAAAACAAGAAATTAAAATGGGACAAAAGAAAAGAACTTTATTAAATTCGCAGGATAAAAAGGGTTCACACTTTTACAAAACGAAAGTAAAAATTGGGATTACACCCTTGAATAATCCGATCGAACAAACAAACAAACAAAACATTAATCAAAGCCTACTACCAAGACTCCCCTCGGACAGGAAGAGGAGTAACCGTCCAATTGTTGGTCTTGGCTTCAGGCCCCACAAATTGTATCTCTGCTCGGCTGGAACCTTCTCCAGCTTCCACCATACTGACATCCGCGAATAGCCTCTCAAAACTCCGATTGAGGTCTTCATTTATACCGATCAAAGGTCCTCGAATCTTTGGGATCGCTGACCCCTTGGCACTTGCTTTGACAAAAGACCTTGAGAGGCGTGGCACTGGTTTAGGCAGAAACCAGACCCTCTTCTTCATTTTTCGCGCCTGCTTCCTGTCTGATGCGGTTGGTTTGAACCCCAACCCGAAGGTTTTCTAGATTCTTAGGAAGGGAAACAGGTTGGACTATCCCTTGAAGTTCAACTCCCAGGCCTTTTCCCGGTACAAATCCGTTCCCCAGCATCTCCGAGACCATCATGACCGTTGCGGCAGCTACCCTAGGGTGCGGGATGATTTCTCCTTCAGAAATTTTGTTGGCTGACCCTGTATCGAGAATCTGGTAGACCCAAGGGCCTTTGTCCTCGGCGGTCTCTATGAAAGGCACAATGGTTCCGCCCATGGTGCATGTTGTATCCTCGCCGTGCAACACGACCTCTTGTCTTTCCCACTCGAACTTCACTGTCTGATGTAGGGTGGAGGGCACCGCTTTAGCTGCATGAATCCAGGGTCGTCCTAACAGCAAGTTGTAAGATACCGTAGCGTCCAATACCTGGAATTCCATGGTAAACAGGACTGGCCCAATGGTCAGTTCAAGTACAACATCCCCCACAGTGGCTGTTCCGTTTCCGTCAAACCCCCGGACACAGATACTATTCTCCCGGATTCTTCCACGGTCAATCTTTAACTGGTCCAGGGTGGATAATGGACAAATATTGGCGCTTGAGCCGTTATCCACCAATACTCGGGTTACCACCGAGTTTTCACATTTGACAGCCAGGTACAGAGCTTTATTGTGCTCCGTACCTTCCACCGGCAGGTCATCATCTGAGAATGTTACCCTGTTCACCTCGAAAATCTTGCTGGCAATGGTTTCCAGGTGGTTTACAGAAATTTCATTGGGTACATGAGCCTCGTTCAATATCTTTAACAGGGCCCGACGATGCTCCTCAGAATGGATCAGCAACGACAACAGTGAGATCTGGGCTGGTGTTTTTCTCAGCTGTTCGACTACAGAATAGTCATGTACTTTCATCTTCCTCAGGAATTCTTCAGCCTCTTCTTCGGACACTGGCTTCTTGGTTGCCACTGGGTTGGTTTTTCTTAGCTCCACCGGAGCAAAGCATTGACCTGATCGAGTCAGCCCTTGCGCTTCACAACTAACTTCTTCCACCTGTTTTCCTTGGTACGTCACCACTGCCTTTTCATATTTCCAAGGCACCGCCTTGCTGTCAATCATTGGCAGTTGGACCACAGGCTTTATGGTCACCTGTTCTCTACATACCCCTTTCAACACGACTACCGGTGTGGGCAGGATCCCTGGTATTACCAACTTGTTTGGCTCGGGTTTGCTTGCTATGATGGACGGGCTTTTCCCCAATATCACTATCGGCTTGACGCCTTCTCCCTGTGATTGTACACTTGTGCCTCCACTGGTTAAGACTTCTTTCAGGGCGGCTTGGATCATCATCACTGTTTGTGAAGGTTTTCTTAATTCTCCTTCCTCACACACCAACTCAATCATGCGAGTTTCGTGGTGCGCTGGCAGTGGGTTTTGGTTGATGTTAGGAGCCTCCGGTGTCTGGACCTCGATCTTATTGGTGTCAATAAGATCCTGTATGGCATGCCTTAGCTTCCAGCACTTCTCAGTATCGTGCCCGAGTATCCCTGAACAGTATTCACAACTGATTGATCGATCTACATTCTGAGGTGGGGGATTTGGTTCCTGAGTCTGGACAGGACTGACCAAACCCAATTGCCGCAGCTTGTGGAACAAAGCGATGTAGGTTTCTCCCAGCTCCGTGAAGGTTCTTTGCTTCCGCAACCTGTCATTCCTAGCATCTGGATTTCCCCGGAAGCCTGCCCCTGAAGGGTTTCTGTATGCCCTTGGCGGAGGGTAGGTGTTTTGTGGTGGTGCATATATGTTCTGGGGAGCCGGTGCGCGCCATTGTGGGCGAACCGGAGGCTGAGTGTATACCTGGGCTTGGTGTACGGAACAATGTGGTTCTCGAGGTGGATAGAAGTTTTGTGGTGGGTTATGTGGGTAGTTTGACCTGTGAGGCCTGGGTTGGTTGTAGTGCGGCCTGCCAGCCCTGGACCAACTGCCTGCCTCGATCGTGGCAACTTCTTCCTTTTTTCTTCTCAGCGCACCTCCCGTGCCACTTTGAATAGCCTGGGTTGTGGCCTTAAGTGCCGAATAGTTCAAGATCTTGTCCGACCTCAAACCTTCTTCTATCATGACCCCTATTTTGACCACCTCGTTGAAAGATTTTCCAACCGTTGTCACCAAGTGACCAAAGTAGGTTGGATCCAATGTCTGCAAAAAATAGTCCACCATCTCTCCCTCTCTCATGGGAGGATCGACTCTAGCTGCTTGTTCTCTCCAGCGGAACCCGAACTCGCGAAAACTTTCCCTGGGTTTCTTCCCAGTTCTCAATAACGTGAGACGGTCAGGGACTATCTCCAGATTGTACTGGAAATGACCTGCAAAAGCCTGCGCCAGGTCATCCCACGTGTACCACCTGCTGAAATCCTGCCTGGTATACCATTCCAGTGCAGATCCGCTCAGACTTTGGCCGAAATACGCTATCAAGAGCTCGTCCTTGCCTCCTGCCCCTCTCATTTTGCTACAGAATCCCCGCAAATGTGCCATGGGATCACCGTGCCCTTCGTATAAATCAAACTTGGGCATCTTGAACCCAGCCGGGAGTTGGACATCTGGGAAAGGGCACAGATCTTTGTATGCCACGCTGACTTGATTGCCCAAACCGTGCAAGTTCCTGAAGGATTGCTCCAGGCTTTTGAACTTTCTCAGCACTTCATCCTGTTCAGGGGCCTTAGCCGGCTTTTCAATCTCTGCCGGCACTTCCATATGTGGATTGTAAGCTTGAGGCTCAGGTGCATGAAATGTAGGCTCAGGGGGATAGTATTGTGCATCGTGAGCCTGAAATAATGGCTCACTGGTCGTCCTTTGCAAAGGGGCTGATGCAGGCCCCACAAAAATGGGAATATTAGGTGTTGGGAGAGGTTGATGGGGTGGTGGAGCTTGGGAATCATGAGGGCTTCTTTCCTGATGATAGAGGGGATTTGGGCGGCTTGTGGAAGGGCCAGAGTGAGGGTACTCCGGCATGTGTCCCAGTGTCTCAGGGCTCTTTTGTGTTTTGGCCAAGGCTAGCTGCATTGCATGCATCTCTAGTCCCATCCTTTCAATCTTTTCCATTGCCTCTTTTAGCAATTGGCTCATCGGCCTTTCTTCCTCATTACTATTCTCTGAAGTAGTCATGTTTGTTGCTACCGGTCCTTTGGATCTGGTTTGGTATGAATGTGTTGCCAGAATTCTTTAACAACTAACTGTCTGATATCAGACAACAACAAACTTTGTTAGTGTTAGAGCTTAACAGATTTGATCATAACACATAGAGGATGCAATGCACCTAGGCAGTTAACCGTTTCTACATGCTTTGCTTCAAACAACATGCGTCATCCCGGTTTGCTCATTCGTCTCTTTAAAGTATTTTGCGAAACCCTGCATTTTATTTTATTTACATTTTCTTTTCTTTATTTATTAAAAGCGGTCGAATCTTATGGGGATTGCCTACGTATCACGTCCCCGCGTGAATCAGACCAGGCGTAGTTCTGCCTCAGAGCAAAGACACACAGTAATTCTTCTGGAGTCACTTAATTTCATTATCAAAATTTGCTATTACACAGTACTTAAAATAGAAATAAAAATAGCAGAAGTACAGACTCCACGGTTTTAAACTAGGTTTAACGAATAGAAAACAACATATGGGAAAACAACCAAAGCCAAATAAACATGACTTGACCAAAACTAATTCTCCAATTTAAGGGCCCGCGAGGCATCATTCGGCCTTTTTGCGGCTCTAGGTGTAAGGTCTCTTTGCAGGCTCTTCAACTCGTTCATAATCCGGTGGACGCAGCCCATGATGGAAACCAGGAGGGTCTTACGAGGTGTTCGCTCACATGACAGGCATTTCATGTAGATGTAATGCCCTATTTCATCAATCCTCGCTCGACTGTTATCTCTTTCACTGAACAACTGCCTGATTTGTTGGTTTTTTAACCCCAGCGCCTGAGCATTGTCGGCAAGTCGATCTTGAAACAACTCCATTTGTCTTTCCATGCAGGCCATTGCATCGTAGCACTGTCTTCTGTCGGCCTGGGCATCTCGTGCTTGTTTGACGATCCGATCATGTAGAGTGGAGCTCGTCTCCCTTAGTATTTTGACGCTCGTTTCGTAATCCCTTATGACCTGTTGCAAACGCTGCTTCCGGGCCATTGCGTACTTTGCCCATCTGACCTTCATCCTTGTTATGCAAGCTCTTGATTGTTCTAACTCTTCTTGGCTTTGGATGACCTGATTTCTCAAACTTGCTATCAATCTTTCATCAGAGCGACGCTTCTGTCGGTCAACGTTACTCTTACTGGCTTGGCGAAGGCGGGCCTTCAAGGTTTGGTTTTCTTGGGCTAACTTGTTTCTTTCAGCCTGCTCCGAGGCGACTTGCACATTGTTCTCAAATACAAGCCTTTCAACTTGTTGCTTTAGCTTCCCGATTTCGACCCGGTAACCTTTCTCCCTTTTCAACCATCCCCATTGCTCTTGTGAATCATTGGTGAAGTGTTGGACGTGGGCCCTTTTAGCAGGTCTTTGCCGAGTCTGAAACCTTCTTTCGAACCAAGCATCGTACTTTGGGTCTACCTCACCTTTAGCTAGCTCTCGTACCATGGTTTTGGGCTCCAAGAATCTACATTCATGCCACAGTTTTCTAATCTTCCCCTCGGGGAATATGACTCCCAGGCTTAATTCCAAGGCATGCTTGCTCAGATTTTCATCATTAGGGACTACTTGAAACCTGCCCAGTTGTCGTAATACCCGATGAGGGGCATATGGCTGGATGCTGTGAAGCCCCATTAAGAGAACATGACATTCTTCAGCCGACATGTAGATAACCTCAGTATCAGTCAACCAACTAAATGCCCATCCAATTTGGTCAGCTGTTGTTGACCTTAAACGTGTAAACCATGCTTCGACACCTTCAGGAAATCTGGCGCCTGTCATGCGCTTCTTGAATCCGCTGATACAATTCCTCTCGGTCAACCCGTGGTTCATGTATCCTACTCGGTGATGGAGATGTTCCTGCATCTATAGCTGAAGTAACAGGTTGCAACCTTGGAAGAACTTGCCTCCTTCTCGGCATATAGTCAGAGCCCGGTAGATTTCGGACAAAATCAAAGGAACCACAGTACTATTGGTTCTTTTGATTGCGACGTCGGCCATACCTACCAGACCTATCTCTATCTTTTTGTCCTTCCTTGGGCAGACCATGACTCCCAAGAATGCTGTGATGAAAGCCAAAGTACGTCTTGCTTCCCATTTGTTTCTGTTCCCGCCATGAGTTAGCCCCAGGTTCGGTTCCTCGAAACCCTGCGGGGTTCCGTACCGCTGATACAAGAAATGGAGATCACAACACCCTCTCGATAAATCGTCATGTTGTACCTTCCGACTAATGCTTAGTAGATCCAGAAACGCATGCGGGGACACTGGCCTTGGCGAAAGCAAATATTGCCCTCTTAACTTCTCATTCAGTCCCGCATATCCGACAACTTCCTCAAGTGTCGGTGAAAGTTCAAAGTCAACAAAACGGAATACATTGCAGGTGGGGTCCCAAAATGGTATTAGAGCTTCAAGAATATCTGTCCTCGGCTCAACACCCAACAAATTTACAAAACCTCCCAATATTCTTCCTATTACCCCCTTGCTATCGTCTTCCAAGTCATTCCACCACATGTGGAGTTGTAGAGGGACCTCGCTGAGGGCTGAGAATGGTTCATTTTGCTCTGTGTTCATCCTGCACATTTATTAGGGTGACCTTTTAGGTGAAAACAAAAACCTTTATTTTGACTCTAACCAAAAATCTTTGGACAAAAACGAAAAATTTATTTATATACATGTGTATACATATATTTTGGTAAAATGGGAAAAGAGTTGGACCCGATGAGGGTTGCCTACGTATCTCACATCCGGTGAGAATCAAACCGACGTAGTTCGGGTGATAAACTAACTGGTTTATTTATTTCTATATATATATATATATATATGTATTTTTTATTTTTTTTTATTTTTTTTTATTATTATTTTTTTTTATTTTTTTATTTTTTTATTTAAAAAAAAAAAATTCTCAACATTCAAAACCGGTCATCATGCATGTTTGAAGCAAATAAATGCACAAGCAGTGAGTAGGATGCATCAGGATGGCCTTTTCTATTTCAGGTTGCTATTCCTAGACGGACCCAACCCCTGTGTTGAGTCCCCTAAGTCAAATGCACATGATGCAAATAAACGTTCCTACTAGGGATCCGGCATGTGGCTTTGTTATACTAGGTTCAGAACCTGGGTGTTTGTTCTAGACCTGGCTTACCCGAGCGGACAGCTCGAGCCGAGGGGGGGGGCAGCGTACCGGGAATACAGAAGCTTCACCGGCTTAGCAACTTGTCCGAACCTCGTTCTAAATTGGGTTTTGACACTATACAGAAAAGAAGTCGTACGAAGTACACCCTTCTTCATGATTCAGAAGACTCAGAAAGGATATGGGTTTCGGCACAGTTTATATACAGTCCAAAAATATCAAAGCGGTAAAAGCAGCATTTAACACATTAGGCTCAAACATGTAAAAATCAGATAATAAATAAAGCCAAATAATAACAATTATTCTAAGCTCGAATTCTTAACCCTGAACCAGTGGTTCTGGGTCCCAATCCCCAGCAGAGTCGCCAGAGCTGTCACACCTCCTTTTTCCGCACCCGAGGGGGCGCAGGGGAGTTTTTCCAATTAAAGGACAATCGAAACGGGATTTATTTATTTATTTCAGAGTCGCCACTTGGGAGATTTAGGGTGTCCCAAGTCACCAATTTTAATCCCGAATCGAGGAAAATAATGACTCTATATTATAGTCTGCGTACCAGAAATCCGGATAAGGAATTCTGTTAACCCGGGAGAAGGTGTTAGGCATTCCCGAGTTCCGTGGTTCTAGCACGGTCGCTCAACTGTTATATTTGGCTTATTTATCTGATTTTTTATACAATTATGAACTTATGTGCAAATTTATCTTTTAACCACTTCGTTAATTATTATTATTAGGAATGTGAACGTCGCTTAAAACATGTCTTTGGACTGCGTCACATGAAATGCACCCGCAATCCGGAACATATCTTATTTGACGTTTTGGGATTTGGATTTGGGTCGCATGAAATGCACACCCCGAGTTTTAAGAAAGTAAATTATTAAACACGCGCCTAAAAGACTATCGTGTTATTATTTTTAGGAAGGCCACGAAATTCACTAAGCGGCCCTCCTGAGTTCTAAGTAATTTAAAACAAGTATTTACTGAGGGCCCCGCAATTTGTATTTTTATTCGGCGAGGCTCATCTCATTCTTATTTTAAAGGATATCCTATAGCAACTACGTTTCTTGTCATGTTTGTCTCTATCAATCGAAAGCAGTAGATAGTCCTAATTAATTAATGCTTGCAAGTTATTTTATAACAGAATTCGGAAATGCTAAAATCAGGAACAAGGCTGCGCGCACAGTCAGTCGAATAAATAATCATGGGCCCAAATTCGACCCATGCGTGATGGGCCAAACCTGGGCCACTGCTTTGTTCGAAGCAGGCCGGCTAGGCCTATTTTGGCTTGAACTCGACCTTTATGGGGTTTAGATTGCAAGTTTGGTGTTCTTTGTCTTAGCAGGTGGTTTACTAGTTATATGAGGCCATCAATTCGAAAAGGAAGAACTTAATCCAGGATATACAGTGTTCATACTTGCTATACATTACAACCTATACTGCAAAGTAAACTAAAATCTGAGATGCAACCTATCACATTGGACATATTATCACCTATCAGCATACATATGTACTCTACCATTTAGCTAACTTATATTGATATACACTAGGCATACAGGCTGCTTCGATTGTCAACACAAGAATGTAAATTATCATACAATACATGATATCTAATATAACAGTATATATATGAAAATCAACTTCAAGTCTTTTTCCCCTTTTTTGCATTCATGCTCAATGTTCCAATTACATTTGATAGTGCCTTGGTTGTGTACCTGATGTAGAGGAACAGAAGAAGAAAGAAAGGATCAGCTGAGTAGCACACAGCAAACAACGGCAATCAGCAGATTCACAGCAACAACACAGCAACAGACAACCAACCAATAATGATGAAGCTCAGCAAAGAGTCGAACAACAAATGGACAATCCCAATGGTGTCCACAATCCACAGACAAACAACAATATTTCCCAGAACCAAAGAGAAACCAGCAAATAGTTGAATACTAAACCAGTGATCCCAGAAAACAGAGTAGGAAATAACAGCCCAGGATGTTGAATGTAACAGCAACAGAAATCCAATGATCACAAGAAAGCTTGGCAAACGGCAGAAAAGCAAAACTACAAAGACAACCTGATCAAACTGGACTCTTACACAGTTTCTTCTAGACAATACTCATTCACAATGTTCTGAAATTTATTCCTATTTTTCCCTTTTTTAGTTCTCTTACTCGCAGAAACTCTCAAGACTCCAAAAAAATGAACCCCCTTTCTAATGGGAGGTCCCCTCTTTTATAGCCTAACCTTAACACTTTACAGTCTGTTTTACAACTCAAAATTGCCCCCCCTGTTGTTTTTCCACTCACTTATTTTAAATAACCAAGCTCCCATGAAATCCCTGACAACCCCTCTCTCCTTTTGGTTGTTAAAGTGTACTGATCACTTGTTTATTTAACCAAAATATGGGCAGTGGGAATATAATCTGACAGCACATGCTGTCCAATTATTTTAATACCTTAAAGCTAACCATACACATGCTGCCCACGGTCCGAACCAAATGGCATTGTGTTTTAAAACCACAGTCTGAATTTGCCATTATAACCTTTCCCCTAGATGTTCTTTTAATTCAATTTGAACAAAATCAACAGTCAATACAATTTAGTTCCTAATGAGACTCAAATACGATCACAGCAGAAATAAGCAATACGAATCAAGTTGTTACCATTAACGATTGAAACTAATTGACGACATATATTGACTCGACTATATTAGTCGTAACACATAACAATCAATCGTTCATATAAACAACACGTATAGAGTCCCGAATGGCTTCAGACAAATTTGTCCAAACACTGGGAACTTATATGAATTAGTTCATTTGACGACTAATCTAACTGACGATCATGTTTAGAACAGAGTGTATTCGGAACACAAACAGAAGACAAATGGCCAAATAAAAAGGCCTTTAACAGAGATGGAAGAAATCCGAATGAAAAATAACAAAATAACAAACAAACACAAAGAAATATGCTGACAACTTAATTAAAAACAAAAGAAAGGAAAACTTACCAAAAAGAGTTTGAAATCAAAATGACCCAAATCAGATTCAACTTCGAACTTTTGAGGCCGAACAAACTTTAATCAGGGTGTTCTCACATGAGAACACCTTGATTAAGGTCTATTAGACCTCAAACCCTTGTCAAGGCCGGCCAGATTCCCCAGGTGCATGTGTTCTAAGGTCTGGATTTCCAGATCTGATTTTTAGGGAGTTGTGGGTAGATTCGGACCAAACCAAGCTTGGTTTGGTCACGAGGAAGGTCAGGGGAGTGTCTGGTATGAAGATGGGGTGGTTTGGCATAGATCGAGTTTTGTCTCGAATCTTCAAATCCAGATTCGAGACGATAGGAGGTGATTCGAGGTTCGTGGTTAGTGGATTCGTGTTCAGGGTGGTTGGATGCTTTAGGGGTGTGAAGGGGGTGGTCACCGGCGTTCATGCCGCCGGGTTTTGGTGGAAGGGAAACTAGGGCGGCGTTAGGGTTTGGGGGTTTCAGGGTTCGGGGAAGGAGACGAGTGAGGGGTGGGGTTCGGATAGGGGGCGTGGGGTGTAAGGGAAGGTTTATATATGGTGAGGTTGATCGGATCTGAGCCGTTAGATCAGATGATCTCAACGGCTTAGATCTGATGCTGAGAAATGGGACGGGGTCGTTTGATAGTTAAACGGGGTCGTTTGGTTTAAGTGAGGGGTTGGGTCGGATTGGTTATTGGGTCGGGTTTGAACATGGGTTACTGAAAGAGGTCCTGAGCCGTTGGATTGGCCTGGACGGACGGCTCAGATCGAACGCCCTATACGACGTCGTTTTGGGGGCGTGCCTGGGCAGGCCTGGTTTGGACTGGGTCTTGCCTTGGCTTTGGGCCTCATTTTGGGGCCCAATCCGATTTTCCCTTTTCTTTTTTTTTTCAAATCAACAAATTAAATTAACAATTCCTAAAAATTGTAAAAATTAAAATAAACTTACACACATATTGGTTAACACCTATAATAATTAACACACCATTTTAACATATATTTTTGATTTTCTTTTTTCTTTTTGGAGTAACTGAAGCAAAAATCACGTGCTTACAACACATACGAGTATGTAGACCCTGGATCAAATAATACTGAAGCATTTCTATCACAAACCAGAACCGTACCTGTAATAACCGCATCTAAAGCATCAGCCTCGGGTCTGGCTGGAAGAGCATAACATCGAGGCTGGGCCCCACCACCCTGAACTACATCTTTGGGACGGCCTGCTGCTAGCTGGACTCCACCTCTAGCGGCCTGAGGTCCACCTTTAGTACCTCTACCTCTACCTCAAGCACCTCTACCCCTACCTCTAGCTGGCTGGGTGGGCTATGGGACACCTAGTGCCTGAACCATGGCATGAGAACCCTGATGCTGAGAGCTACTCGGTGCTCGAGGGCTAAACCTAGCAATGTGACCCATATCACCACAAGTGTAACTAGCCCTCGATTGCTGAGACTGCTGGCCCTGACGACCTGAATGACCACCACGGAAACTTTGAAGCTGCGGTGCATTGATAGGAGCAGGTGGTGCACTGTAGGACTGCTGATTAGAATACTGCATCTGAGGACTTCGGCCACCTAAAATACCATGAGAAACCTGGAGTGCTGACTGAAAAGGCCTAGGAGGATGGCCTTTACCATATGAATCCCTACCTCCAAACGAGGTACCACTGAACCGGCCTGAATGACAGGGCCTCTTGTCCGACCCATGACCACCTCCCTGTGACAGAACCATCTCAACTCTCCGGGCCACATTGGCCGCCTCCTGGAAAGAAATCTCACTCCCAGCCTCCCTAGCCATCTGAAGATGAATCGGCTGAAAGTCCATCAATGAACCTCCTAACCCTCTCTCTCTCGGTGGGAAGTATGATGAGAGTATAACAAACAATTTGATGAATCTGATCTCATACTGGTTAACAGTCATAGAACCCTGTTGGAGGCTCTCAAACTGCCTCTGATAGGCCTCTCTCTGAGTGATGGGGAGAAACTTCTCTAGAAATAGCTGTGTAAACTACTCTCAAGTCAAGGCTGGCGATCCGGCTGGTCTAACTAAGCAAAAATCTCTCTACCAAATTTTGGCAGATCCAGATAAGTGAAAAGTGGCAAAATCGACCCCATTGGTCTCAACTATCCCCATGTTTTTAAGAACCTCGTGACACCTATCTAGATAATCTTGGGAATCCTCCGTAGATGCACCGCTGAAAGTAGTAGTGAAGAGCATGGTGAACCTATCCAACCTCCACAAAGCATCGGTAGACATAGCTGCTCCATCGCCGGTCTAAGTTACCACACCCGGCTGAACTGCCCTAACTGGTTGAACCACTGGAGTCTGAAACTGGGGAGCTACCTGCTCTGGAGTGCGAGTAGCAGGAGTCTGGGCTCCTCCTCCGGCCTGAGAGACGGCTGGTACTACAAGAAGCAAGCCTACTCAGGTGACACTCTCCATGAGTCCCACCAGACTGACCAGAGCATCCTGAAGAACTAGGGTGGCAATAAACCCCTCTAGGACCTGAGCTGGGTGCACCGGAACTGCTGGGGCTGGAACCTTATCATCGTAGTCAACCTGGTGCTTCGCCGCTGGTGCTGCTGCTCGGGGCTGAGCTCTGCCCCTACCTATGCCTCTAGCATAGCCTCGGCTTTGCCCTCTGCCTATCGCAGGAGCTACTACTGGGGGCTCGGGCTGCTGGTCAGTGCATAAGGAAGCACGTGTTCTCGCCCTCTACGAAAGAACAGAGTAGAAATTCAATTAGCATTGAGAAACCAAATCGCACGACAGGAGAGAATAAATGTGAAGTTGTTCCTAACTCTGTAGCCTCTAGGGGATAAATACAGACGTCTCCGTACCAATATCTCAGACTCTACTATGCTTGTCTGCGAACTGTGAGACCCATGTAACCTAGAGCTTTGATACTAACTTGTCACGACCCGGATTTCCCACCCTCGGGAGTCGTGATGGCGCCTACTAATGTGAGCTAGACAAGCCAATCATATTACTACTTATTTCATTACTCAATTATTTCTTTAAAACAAATATAACACGATAACATGAAAACAACGAAACTTTAAATAATTGAGCGGAAGATAACAATTAAATATATGAAATCTACATCTATTACAACTCTTAAAACCTAAAGCACCCAAAACCTGGTGTCACAGTGTCACAGACGATCTAAGATTTGCTACATACAAAGTCTGAAGAAAATGACAACACATTGTTTGTGAATAAAAAGAAAATGAAACGAGAAATAGGAATAGAGGAGACGCCAGGGCCTACTGACGCTTGTAGGTCTTCCTTGAATCTCCTCGTGGATTGAAGGTAGCCTCTACACTACAGTCCAAAAGCTGCTCCGGGATCTGCATATAGTGCAGAGTGTAGTATCAGCACAACCGACCTTATGTACTGGTAAGTGTCTAGCCTAACATCGGCGAAGTAGTGACGAGGCTAGGACCAGACTACCAAATAACCTGTGCAGTTCAAATACATATACAGTGGAAAGAAATACAGAAATAACCAGTCAATATGGGAGGGGGAGCATGCTGTAGGGGAGATAACAATTCCGGATAGAAAGACATCAAGTAATGAAAGAAACAGTATAACTCGGATATTAACAAGGAATTAGAGATTAACAAATGCACGGCATCACCCTTCGTGCTTTTACTCTCGTCCTCGCCAAAGCAATTATAAAATAAAAGTGTGTACGACATCACTCTTCATGCTTTTACTATCTTTCCTCACCATATGATCAATAAAATTGGCACGGAATGGTACATCGTGCGGCACGGCTTCACCCTTAGTGCTTTACACTCTTTCCTCACAAAACAAACAATACACGACATCACCCTTCGTGCTTTACACTCTTTCCTCACAAAACAAACAATGAACGACATCACCCTTCGTGCTTTAACTCTCTTCCTCACCCAAACAACAATCACAAACAATAGTGCAAGGGAACAGATGAAATTTACAATAATAATCCCGGCAAGGGAACAACAATTAAACAATTAAATCCCGGCAAGGGAACAACATCAATAACATCAACATCCCGGCAAGGGTGACAACATAATGATCTCTTCTCTTTCTCATTTTTACTTCACGATTCGCTTCACAACTTAAGCCAATGCTCTAGAGGTTCAATTATCACTTATACCATCACAACTCATTTCACAACTCGAGCCAATGCCATAAAGTTTCAATTGTCACTTATACTTTCACAATTTGTTATACAACTTGAGGCAACACTCCTCAATGTTCATAGGTCACAATTCTTTCCACAAACTTTATACAACAAATAGAAACCATCACCAAGGCATGAAAGATACAACAAAGTCATGATAATCACCATATAAAGACTCACGGGCATGCTAGACACCAACGTATAGATACTCGTCACCATGCCTATACGTCGTACTCAACAATTACCACGTAGCAAATAGGACTCAACTCCTAATCCCTCAAGATAAGGTTAGACCAAACACTTGCCTCGATGCCACGAACACAATTCACGATTCAATTATAGCTTTACCCCTTGATTCCACACTAATTTTCTCGTATCTAGTCACAAGTTATTTAATTATATCAATAAACACTAACTAAATCAATTTGAATGGATGAAAATGAATTTTTCAAATTTTTACCCAGAAATTCAAAAATCACCCATGGTCCCACAGGGTCAAAACCTGAGGTTCGAACCAAAACCCGATTACCCATTCCCCCACGAACCTAAATATATGATTTGTTTGGAAATAGGATCTCAAATCGAGGTCCAAATCCCCAATTTTTGAAAAACCTAGGTTCTACACAAAATACCCATTTCCCCCTTGAAAATCATTGATTTTGAGTTGAAATCATGTGAAAAGATGTTAATGCTTGAAGAAAACGAGTTAGAAATCACTTACCAATGTTTGGAGAAGAAAGGTTGTTTGCGAAATTGCCTCTTATGTTTTTGGGGTTTTGAAAAATGAAAAATAACTGAAAATCCCGTCTTTATATACCCCTCTTAGACTCCCTGTGCGGAACACACAAAATCAACTGCGGCCGCACAGTCATCAGTGAACCTGTGCGGACCACACAAAATCAACTGCGGCTGCACAGTTACCAATGCAGACATCACGAAAACCAATGCGGACCGCACTAGCATGTTCAGAGAGCTGTAGTTTTCTGAACCTCCAATAGCCATGTTTAAGCTTAAGACACCCCATAACCTACCCGAAACTCACCCGAGCCCTCGGGACTCCAAACCAAATGTGCATACTAACTCAATGACATCCTATGGACCTACTCGTGCGATCACATCATCAAAATAACATGTAAAATCATGAATTAAACCTCGAAACTTAACATTTTCATCAATAACTCTCAAAGTTCATAACTCTTCAATCGAAAGCCCAACTCACGTCAAATAGACTCCATTTTTCACCAAATTTTCATAGTTATTTTTCAAATACTATAACAAATTTGTACCGGGCTCCGGAACCAAAATACAGGCCCAATAACAATGGTTTCAAACATTAATTATTTTCTTTATTTCTTAGATAATTCAGTAAAAGAATTTCTATCAAAAATTGATTTCTAAGGCTTGGGACCTCGGAATTCATTTCCAGGCATACGCCCAAGTCCCATATTTTACTACGGACCTTGCAGGATCGTCAGAACACGGATCTGGTTCCGTTTGCCTAAAATATTGACCAAAGTCGACCATAATCAAATTTTAACTCTAGAATTTCTATTTCTCATATTTTCACATAGAAGGCTTTCCGGATATAGGTCCAGACTATGCACGTAAATCAAGGTGGGATAAAAAGGAGGTTTTTAGGCCTCAGAACACTGAATTCACTTGCAACACAAGTGATGACCTTTTGGGTCATCACATTCTCCACCTCTAAAACAACAGATCATCTTCGAACGGACATAAGAAGGAAGTACCTGAGTCGGGAAAAAATGGGGATAACAACTCCACATATCGGACTCGGACTCCCAGGTCGATGCCTCAGCAGGCTGACCTCTCCATTGAACACGAACAGAAGGAAAACTCTTTGATCTCAATTGACGAACGTGCCAATCTAGAATAGCTACCGGCTCCTCCTTATAAGACAAATCCTTGTCAAACTGGACAATGCTGAAATCTAACACGTGGGATGGATCACCGTGATACTTCCGAAACATGGACACATGAAACACTAGATGCACGACTGACAAGCTCTGCGGCAATCCAAGTCTATAAGCCACCTCTCTCACTAGATCAAGAATATCAAACGGGCCAATGAACCTAGGGCTAAGCTTGCCCTTCTTCCCAAATCTCATCACGCCCTTCATAAGAGACACTCGAAGCAATACCCGCTCACCGACCATGAATTCCAAGTCATGAACCTTGCAGTCGGCATAACTCTTTTGCTTGGACTGAGCTGTACGAAGCCTGTCCTGAATAATCATGACCTTGTCCAAGGCATCCTGAACCAGATCCGTTCCCAACAACCGAGCATCTCCCGGCTCAAACCATCCAACCGGAGACCGACACCGCCTACCATATAAAGACTCATACAGAGCCATCTAAATACTCGACTGGTAGCTGTTGTTGTAAGCAAACGCTGCTAAAGGCAAAAACTGATCCCACGAGCCTTCAAAGTCAATGACACAAGCTTAGAGCATATCCTGCAAAATCTGAATGGTCCGCTCGGACTGCCCGTCCGTCTGAGCATGAAACGTTGTGCTCAACTCAACCCGTTTGCCCAACTCTTGCTGAACTACTCTCTAGAAATGGGAGGTAAACTGAGTACCTCGATCCGAAATGATAAACTCAGGCACACCATGAAGGCGAACAATCTCCGGGATATAGATCTCAGCTAACCTTTGTCACACCTCCTTTTTCCGCACCCGCGGGGCGCGTAGGGGAGTTTTCTTTAATTGAAAGACAGTCGAAACGGGATCTATTTATTTGTTTCAGAGTCGCCACCTGGGAATTTTAAGACGTCCCAAGTCACCGGTTTTAATCCCTGAATCGAGGAGAATATGACTCTGTTTGTTATTCTGCGAACCAGAAATCCTGAGTAAGGAATTCTGTTAATCCGGAAGAAGGTGTTAGGCATTTCCGAATTCCGTGGTTCTAGCACGGTCGCTTAACTGTTTTTATTCTTGGCTTAATTATCTCGATTTACATTTTTATTGCATGATTTTGTTACCGCTTCTGTTTAGATTGTTTATAAATTAAAGAATTTCTTGAAACGAATCACGCGTACGTATATTCGCCTTATACATTTTTATAGTTATAAATAATCGTGTCACGCAGACATGTACATAATAAGATTGACCATATTATAGTTTTTATAAATAAAAAAAATCATATGTTCGAGATTTGAAATAAAATTAAGAACATCATCACCCTTATATTTAAATAGTGAACTGCACATCCCGGGTTATATGAAACTATTTTACATCCTCGGAGAAATCTCTTTTATTAAATATTCACTCGAAATTGCGCGAACGCATAATCCGAATTTGCTTTTTAAAAAATATAACGAGGTTACGCGAACGCATCCCTAATTGCACAAAATATTCGTAATGGTATTATGAATTTTCCACAAATTGTTTATTATATCTATACATTTTTATATGAAAATCATGAGAAATTCCCATTTAAGGTGCCCTTAAATTCTTTGAAAAAAAAGAATTCACAATTTATTAAATGTTTACCGCTGATTATATTTTCACGTGTGAATTATATTCTTTCGAGTCCTTCAAATTTTAGGATTAAAAATAAGCAAAGTGTGATTAAGACTACCATTTTCCTCGTAAATACAATATATATATACCCAAAAATGAATTGCATATGAAACTAAAAAATGATTTATGAAAGGAAGAGATATTTTTGAAGAATTTTCATTATTTAATGCAAATTCTATTTCTACTTACCATTGATATAAAATGTTGCAATTCATGCTTATACATATCATCTCATTCTCATATACTTGTTTTTAATCTAATGGGCAAAATTATTTTAATTAATTCTGCTTATGATGTGTGTGTGTGTATATATATATATATATATATATATATATATATATATATATATATATATATATATATATATATATATATGATCAAACCAATTTGATTCTCAATCTATGTGAATTATCGTTAAACATTAACTTTCGCATTGTATAAATTCCTAGGCCCTTTGTTATTAAGAAAGAGAACAAGTCTATCTGTTGACTTAATAAAATGATATTGCATACAATATTATTCGCCATATTTTGACATTGTGAACATAGCGGATTTTACTAATGCGTCTTTCAACTATTGATTATAAACATAACCAATGTTATGCCAAAATATAGCAAATTGCAACCAACATCATCTAGCTTTAAACAACAACTAACTAACTAACAAAATAAAATAATGACGTATTTTTCCTTGATATTTCCATATTATGCTATACCTAACTAACAATACCATAAAGTGTAAATAAAAGCCAACTTTTTGCCATCTTCCTATTTACACAACTCAAATATAACTAAACTAATGAGATTTCGAAATGGATAACATTATTACAAAGCTTTATACGAATTTCAAAATAAGACAATTAACTTGTAGCCATCGTGTCGAACTCACTACTGCTTAACCAACATGAAACAAAGCTGAAATTTAAACTAATGAGCTTAAACGAATAGAAGACAGTATTACAATTCAAGCTTCATTTATTTGTCATGTTGAAGCTCTTCACAACATGAGTTTAAAAGATATGTACCTGGAAATGAAGGTAGAAGGAGTAAATTTCAGCAATAATAGCAGCAACAAAACACCGGCAGAATATACCAATAACACAGCAAGTCTGAACAAGACCCGTTAACCCAGATTAACAGTGACAGAAACTTGAGAAAATTTTCAGATTTAAACCGAACAATATCCACAAACAAACAACGGACAGATTCTAGAAAAATAACATTTTTCAGATTTCAGTTTCTTTCCTCTATCTGTTTCAAATTGTGTGTGTGTGTGTGTGAATGTTCTCTTTTCTATTTCTTTTTCTGTTTTCTTCCTCTCTTTCCTTTTAAAAAAATCTGAGTTCTTTTCTTTTCTTCCAAAATCTCCTTAAATCTCTCTCAATCCTAAAATCTCCTTAAATCTCTCAGTCCCTAAAAATCTGTTTGCTTTCTGTATTTATACAGGTCTGTTCCTTTCTTTTTTAGGTGCTGCCTGAACCCCTTCTTTCTTTTAAAAACAAAAAATCATATCAAAATCTGCTTTTAAAAACTTTAAATCCCATTAAGTGACCCTTTTCCTGATTTTCAGCATTTCATTACCATTTGTTTCCCATTATCCCATTAAATTAAAAGCCATTAACATTCCACTTTCAGCCCACTATTATTATCAGATTACCCTCACTGTTTTATCCCAGAAATATCCCAGAAATCCTACTGTAATTACTGTTATTACTGTCTTTAAACTAAAATTCAGAATCTGATACAAAACAGATTTTAAAATCTGTTCAGGCTTGATTATCCTTCTGATTTTAATAGCTAGAACCAATCCTAATCAACTTCCTAACACAGTTGTATCTATCCAACATTTGTAAACTTGAATTCAAACTTAACATCACAATAACATTACACTGATTATTATAATAATTCAAACTGAACTTCAATATTGAACTAGAATCAAACAATCACAGGAGCATTGTCAATATATTGACACTGCCCTGAAACTTAATGTTCAGGAAATAACATATACACAACACTTATTTTGACAGATTCATATAAACCAGGATGATTTAGCTGACGAGTATCAATTAAAGAGATTATCTACAACATCTGTCAACAAACAGTCCATAAAAATAGAAACAGATTGTTTCAACTAGCATTATCACAAACAGGAATTCATAATGTAACTAATCGACGAACTTAATCGAGTCGATTACACACATTGTAAATAATTATAACCAACAGAAACAATTCACATTTTGATCAAGTAGACGGGTAGGAGACAGAATCACAGAAATAAACAAAAATATGAAAAATTACACAGGTTATTAAAACAAACAAAAACACACGTAGAATACACAAAAGAAATAGAAAAAAATACCCCCGAATCTTCAAATTTATTCAGACTCAAACTCAACTTGGATTTGGAATTTTGAAATCAAACAGACCTTAGTCGAAGTATTTTCAACTGAAAATACTTTGACTAAGGTCGATTAAACCTCAATCCCTAGTTTGAATTGAAAATAATTCCAAGATTGGAAATTTTTTTAGGGTTTCAGATTTTGGATCTTAAATCCGAACACTTCTGGGCAGATTCGAAGGGAACCAAAGATGACACAAGGGTGAGGGAAGCCTAGGGGTCATTTGGTGTTAATTTGGAAGGAATATGAGTAGGGTTAGGTTTCACTCGAATCTTCAAATGAAGATTCGAGTATTTCCATGAAGATTCGAACCATGCTACTAACAGATCCGTGATGAGGATGGATAGGGGATGCTATGGTGTTAATTAGGGGCTGTTTGGTTTAGATCTGAGTTTGGCTTGAATCTTCAAATGAAGATTCGAGAACCTTCAGGAGGAGTCGAGCCAAGTGGCTAACTTATTTGGATAGAGGATGTTCAGGGGGTTCTGGGGTGTTAAGGTGGTGACCGGCGGCGTTGTTGCCGCCGGGTTTCAGGCGGTGGGGAATGAGGACGGCTAGGGTTAGGGGTTTGGTTCGGGGAAGACGATGAATAGTAAAGAAGGGGGGTGCTTAGTTAGGGGGCCGGGGTAGGGGTTTGAACTTTATATAGGGGAAGGGTGAATTGATCTAAACCGTTGGATCAAACAGAATAGATGGCCAGGATGAGTTCATTAAACCAAACGATGTCGTTTGGTTTAATGCCAGGGTCGGGCTAAGTCGGGGCAATGGGTCGGGTAGAGGGTTCCGGGTAAAGGTAGGGTATCTCAGCCGTTGGATTGATTTAATCCAACGGTCCTTGATGAAGCGTGACCAAACGTCGTCGTTTGGATTTGTTCCTGAGTTGGACCGGACCTGGGTTGTTTGGATTGGGCTGAGGGGGGTCAGTTTTGTTTGGGCCTGGATTTTAGTCCAGGTCCGATTTTTTTATTTTTCCAATTTATTTTCATTTTTCTAATTTAAATTCCTAATTTCAATTATAAAATAATTTTAACCTCACACAAAAAATAGTAATTACTTTATAACAACTATTTAACACATAGTCAAAACATTAATCACACAGTGACATATTTAAAATAGAACAAATGCATATTTTTGTGATTTTATTTAAATTAACTTTTAAATGCATAATTAAACTCTAATTATGCATGCAACACGTGTTTTTTTTTGTTTTTTTATTTTAACAAACAAAGTAAACATTTACGGACATAACACAAATATTAATTAACGCCACACAAATTCTAAAAATTGCACACTAAAAGAAGTTTATTTTATTTTTGATTTATTTTGGAGTAGTTTTCGTGAGGCAAAAATCACGTGCTCACAACCTCTCGGAAGAATAAGAGACTGCCACAGGAATGAAATGCGCTGACTTGGTGAGCCTATTAACAATAACCCACACTGCATCAAACTTCCTCTGAGTCCATAGGAGACCAACAACAAAGTCCATAGTGATACACTCCCATTTCCACTCAGGAATCTCAATCTTTTGAGTGAGGTGGTTTCTGTCAAGTACTATCAGTAGTTCCAAAATCGACAAAAGCAAAGACCATAAAAGCTAGCTTGCCAAAATTTACTTATAGCCTCAAATGAAACAAATCAAATGACAAAAATATAAAAGTAAGAATAGATCTAACATTCAGTGACTTCTTGCTTCCAGTCGAAAATGAAAAAGATAATCATCATTAGATTAAATACAATTTGTGCAAATTACATGACAAAAATTAAAGAGTTATCTTAGCTAGAAGCAATAAGTTGATCAACTAAATAAAAGGTTGATTGCTAAGTTTTATGGTAAAAATAAAATATTTTTCGGTTTTGATTCAATAGAAGATGATATCAACAATTACTACCAAAAATAATACTCAAATACTTTAATATCAAATGGCCTTCTACCATCCAGGTTTGTTGTCAAGTTTATTATTTCTTATGTATGTTATGTTTGCAACAAATTTATTTGTGATAAAAAAATAAATTGAAACCACAATATAAATATGAAGAAACATAATTTTATTGATAAAATGATGATGGTACAATTTTGTTTGTTCTCTAGATTTTTCTTTCTTGATTATCTCCGTGATTCGAGGGCTGGAGCAGTGTATTTCTCGAACATAGGATGATGGGGGCTTTCATAGATTTATTTGATATCCATGAAGTATGTTGTGGATTTTTTGAAGTATTTGTTTATCAAGAATTATCCGGCCACTTCTTGATCTCTTTGTGAATATCCCGTAAGTTTATGGGATTTTCGAGATGATCTCCATTTTTGAGATGCCCTTGTTAAGGGAATGTGTAACGTTTTTTATATGAGTGGCCTAGGGTTAGGGTAGAGTAGCCACCAAGATAGTGTTTCCGAAGAGTAACCTCCAAGCAACCCTAATAGACCCCTAGAATTTTAAGAGTCGTCTTGTAGTATCTTTCATACATGTTTATTGTCAAGTTTCTTATTTCTTACATATGTTAGTGTCAATGTATATATAATAGACTAAGTTAAAATTGATCTTCCATTGTATATAGGTTAATTTTGAAGAAAAATATGCTCGTCATGCTACTGCAAAGCTCAGATACGCCGAATAGCTTATGTAATTGTACACATATAGTATATAGAAATTTTGACAATAACGTCATATACATGCAGAAATTATAATACTGGTCAATGTGCTTCTAAGTATGTGTTTATCCCTGAAATCAACTTTCGTCTTCTGAAACTAAAAAATATCCTTTTAAATTTGTCTAAAAATATTTTTTAGTACGTTTATATTTTATAATTATAATAAATAAAGTACAAGGACAAACATCCTAAATATTGGACTATATTTACAACAATATATTTTTTTGCACGAATAACTATATGTTTCACTT
This sequence comes from Nicotiana tabacum, assembly GCF_000715075.1. NCBI lineage: Eukaryota > Viridiplantae > Streptophyta > Magnoliopsida > Solanales > Solanaceae > Nicotiana > Nicotiana tabacum. The sequence continues at coordinate 199,254,615 of NC_134085.1, read as the reverse complement.
TCAAGAGGGGTATCAATATCGACAACAAGAGTTCTGGTTTTGGCAGAACAACCAAAACATTAGAAGGAAACATACACAAAAAAATATCGTCTACAAAGAAGTGTTCAGTAAAATACCATCACATTAGATACCTTTAAACTACAATTATTATCTAATCAACATAATTAAATTGATCATTTGCGTAAGTTTTGATGACATTTTTTTCATTTTGAAATTACGAATTATGTTAATGTAATATATTTTTCTCATTAATTAATTTTTTTCTTCCTTCATATAAATAAATATTTAAACCATCATATGTCATTATTAACATGCAACACACATTTATAGATACTAGTAACTTTAAAAGTACAATGAGTTTAATATTAAAATTTTTTAAGATCCAACCTACTAAGTTAAAATCGTGAAACCACTCCCAAATGCAACTGCACAGCAACCCCCCATGCATATATGATAGTTATTTTTAATATAATTGGAGTCCTCGTTGCACCGAGAGAATTCTGCCTTAGATTATTCAGATGATATATACTATTACCATCCTAGGGAATAAGGGTTGTCGTGAGTTGCAGTTTCTTTATCTCCCTCCACGTCCCTTCTGCGGGATAAACAAATTTTTTTAGTGATTCACGGGGTGTTCGATATCTGTTTTATAGCCAACTAATTATTCAGGTTCTTATAGGATAGTTCTGCTTTGGAGAATAAAATGCTCCATACGAAAGGTAACTTCATATCCCCGACTCGAATCCAGACCTTTGATTAAGAATTGAGTACTTTACTGTATGGGTCAAAATCTGACCATAAGATGGTTGTTCTCAAAAGGAACGACAAGGGGTCGACCGAACCGTAGTCGTGCCCACGGAGCATGATAGCAAAGAGCATCTTGTCGTAGCCGGGGGCAAACCGTCAAAAAGCTAACATCGCAGAACAAAGGAAATGTTTGGGCAAGTAATGAAGGCTACAGCCATGAGAAAGCGCGCCGGTTAAAGACCATTGGATAAAAGGAAAAATTGCTAAAATATATAGGGGAGAGAGATCACGAAAAGGGGATCTCAGCCCAGATCTGGCTGCAACATTTTATAGTCATCGTTATGGAATCAACAAAGAGAGATCTCTTAGTCATCAACAACTTTCTCTCCTCTCCTCGCATGCTCTTATGAGTATGTTGCATGCCTGTCATAAATGTAAGCTTATCATTTACATTCGATGTATGATAATCATCTTAAGAAATATTACACGAGCTTGTTCTTCTTCGACTTTTTGCATTCAATATATTTGTATCTATAGTTAATTATGTTCGGCTAAGATTTACCTTCTATCTCTCTATTAATTAGTTTAACTAAAAGGTTTAACACTTTTTTGGTCAAATAATTTGGCGTTGTCTGTGGAAATTTCTTAGCCAAATTTTTTAGTTTCCCTTAGATCTAGAACCAGCCGAACATCACTACCAGGCTGTCATGGCCTCACCATCTCGGCACAAATACCAACTCGAAAGAATAGTAAGGGTAAGCCTTCGAGATGACCATACCAGTCTAGGTCAGGTTTCTACATAGGATAGAAATAACAGATGTCTATGTAAAACCCACGTCTCACCTGTAACGATGGGTTTGACACGACATATGCTCATTTGAAATAGGATCACAGTTGTCTAGCATGACAACAGCCCCATTTGACGTATCTACCTTATATGCTGACCCGTATTCCCACCCCTTGGGAAGGGAAAATAGCCCGCAGTGTGATCCCTTGAAATAGCGGGTACATTCTGCCCTATTTTCACACCCACACACATACCGGATGATCTATGAACGAAGCGTGATGCATTTTCTTTGTTGTTTGTGCAATTCGGACTAGGTCGGATCGGGACTCGGTTTTAGTACCTTAGCGAACAGGATGAGCCCAACCCATGAGAAGCCCAGACGCGGTTACCAACGAAGCCGAACACGGCCGCCAAATCCAAAATCGTCATTCAAGTGCGAAGCAAAGAGAGTGACTCCACAGCGGCACTCCCCCTTTTTGCTGACTTATCAGGACAAGGTAACAGGCGATTTCGTTTGGTTTTAACTTACCATGCTCTCTTGTTGGTTCAAAAAAGGAAACGTACAACATTCTCCAATGAAAGAAAAATTAAGCAAACTAGGACTCACCCAGAATATGTACAGTATTCTCCAATAAAAGCAAAGTTAAGCAAGCTGGGACTCACCCAGGAAATGTACAGTATTCTCCAATAAAAGTCAAAATGGGAGTCGTGATGGCGCCTACTCGTGAAACTAGGCAAGCAGAGCATTATAGATCTTATTACCCTTTTTCCTTAACTTCTTATCAATTTCAAATTAACATGTGATCAACAGCGGAATAATAATAATAATAATAATAATAATAATAATAATAATAATAATAATAATAATAATAATAATAATAATAATAATAATAATAATAATAATAATAATAATAATAATAATAATAATAATACAATAGCAAGCAGTGATTAACTTTGCTTGAAATAACACCCTACGGTCAACGACCATCGTCAAAAGAAGAAATCGACTTCGCTTGAATTACTACGGGTTACTGTTAGAAACTGTGCGTCCACCAGACTGTATAGAGAACCGGGTTCTCTATGTGTTTCCTCTAAAAATGCTGATCAACCAAACTGTATAGCGATTTGGTCCTATATCTATTTGGTACAGTGCTAAGTTTGTGTGAGTCCACCAAATAGTAGAGTAGCTGGTTCTTTATGGGGTTCTACTTTGAATGCTAGTAAACCTGTATGTAAATAAGGTAGAGGATTTTTACGTGGAAAAATCCCATACAAGGGGATCAAAAAACCATGACTTACACTTGTAGGCTTTTAACTTCACTAACTTGCAATCTCCCCATTACAAGCCACTTTACAATAACCCTATTGCAAAGACTTCAACTAACTTGTGATGCTCTCATCACAAGCCACTCTATAACTATTCTAGTTACAAAGACTTTGACTAACTTGTGATGTGTCCATCAGACTGTATAGAGAACCAGGTTCTCTATGTGTCTCCTCTTAAAATGCTGATGAACCATACTGTATAGCGATATGTTCCTATATCAGTTTGGTACAGTGCTAAGTTTGTATGAGTCTACCAAATAGTAGAGTACCTGGTCCTTTATGGGGTTCTATTGTGAATGCTAGAAAGATGTATGTAAATAAGGCAGAGGATTTTTACGTTGAAAAATCTCACACAAAGGGATCAAAAAACCACGACCTACACCTGTAGGCTTTTAACTTTACTAACTTGCAATCTCCCTATTACAAGCCACTTTACAATAACCCTATTGCAGAGACTTCAACTAACTTGTGATGCTTTCATCACAAGCCACTCTATAACTATCCTAGTTACAAAGACTTTGACTAACTTGTGATGTTTCCACCACAAGCCACTTTGTCACACTACGGTTACAAAGGCTTTTGCTTAATACTAATCCTAGCCATAACATAAACTCAGGGAGTTTATGGATTTACAAAGATTTCCTAATCAACGCTTCTAACAAAGACGGATAGGAGTTATAATGAAGAACACATAACAAAGACTCAACAACCCTAAGGACTTAAGATATCATCAATCTTGGATCAAGTCCTTGAGGTTGCAACAACTTTGTTCTTGAGAGAGGTTCTTGAACACTTGAGAGAATTTTCGTTTTCTGTTTTTTCAAGTGTTGAACCTGAATCTTGAGCCTTGTATGAGGCTTATACTACACAAGACATTACCTTAGTGATGTCAATTCACAATGGTGATGTCCAATCTCAATGGAAAGTGACTGCTGCACTGTCTGCTGCACTGTTGCACGCAGCCACTTTCTGCAGTTGCTTTCCAGCTGTAGTTGACTTGTACTTATGTCAGAGAACCCTAAGGGACCAGGTCCATGTTGTATTCCTCTTTGTACAGTTGCGAACAATCACTTTCTGCAGTTGCATTCCAGCTGTATAGTTTACTTGTACTTCTATTAGGAGAGCACCAAGGGATCAGGTTCCTAATCTGGTTCATGTTCACACTACCCAGATTGTCTTTGAGTTGAGTAACTTAAATGATGTTTTGTATAGGCTCATTGTTGGTATACCTTGATCACATCACTTGAAGTGATTTGAGCACTTTAGTTGGTCAGAGAATAAGTGGGCGCTAGAAATAGTACAGTACGACAGAATCTTTGTATCTAGCTGTGTTCAATTGACTTTGTATTGCCGTGAGGAACCTACAAGAGTATCAGGTCCTTGTTTGGGTTCCTACTACTTGAAGCTGTAGCAAGTTCACATTTGGTTGGAATCTGTTAGATGCAGTGTAATCCAAGTGATCCAGGTTCCCTATCTGGTTCTTGGCATTAAGTTTGTTAGATCATCAAAACACAAGGCAAAGATATTGAAAACCTATCAATTTCCCCCTTTTTGATGATGACAAACTTAACATTAAAAACGAGGAGTTAGAGTTCAGAGAATTGGATTGAATAACAGGAGACCACAGGTTCCCCCTGACTTTATGCCCTTACTTACACATGTTTCCCCATATGTTCCCCCTGACGTTTTACTATCATTCTTGGTCTTTTATCTGGTTCCATACAGAAAGTTTGCTAGATCATCAAAACATAGATTAAAAGACCTTAAGCCCATCAATTTCCCCTTTTTTGATGATGACAAACTTTTAACATTGATGGCTATTTGACTTAACAAGATAAGGTACCAGCAACTGCATGTGTTCCCTCTGACTCTATTCTTCCCCTTTTTGGCATCAACAAAAAGACACAGCGAGACAAAAAGGCATAAAGAAGTCTAATAGAGCTAACTCATGCCACATATATGCACACAATCATGATAGAAAAGAGAAGCAAAAGGAAAATAAACATTGTACAAGCAAAAGAAGAGTTGTTTTATTAAGAAAAAATTTGACTATTTCAACAGGAGCAGCAACGGTGAAATCCAACATGCCATCACAAAAAGACAAACAAAAAGAAAAACAACAGACACAAAATCATCAGAGCAAAAAATAACTGGCCACTGAGAGGATCCTATAGGGTACTAGAAGAGGGAGCCTTGGAAGAGGAGGCAGGAATGGTTTTGATAGCTAGGTCTATACGGGCAGTTGCAGACAACTGTTAGTCAAGCAGTTTCTCCCACACGTTATCCATTAGTTGCCTAAGTCCAGAACTTGTCTCATACCTGTCATCTCCTAGATTGTCGGGCAAGCGTGCGACCCTACAAGATTTTTCTAAGTTAACTCTCCTACCCAAGGCCACTGTCACTTGGAATGGTCTTTATTGAACCAAGTCCTCTCACAGTTTTCCACTTTTGTTTTCTAGACATTTCAACAAACTTCCCTTGCAACAGCCATAATGATACTTTTCAAAACAAATCTTTCTCAACCACAAACTTTTGTACAACTTTTTACTAAGGAACTAGGTTACTCCACAGCATCTTTATCAACCTCAACCACTGGAATGTGTTTATCAGCCACAGCTTCCCCCTATTTCATCAACCTCTCTTCTTTTTCTTAATACTCTACTTACTCTTCTGCAAGGCAAACTCAAAAGCCTCTTTCTTCTACAACTACCTGATTTGTTTCATCTAGAAGAGAATCAGGTTCTACAACAGGTTCTTCTGTGATGGTATCATGAACCAGAGACTCAAAAAGCACCATAGTCCTTTCTTCCCATAAGAATAGAGTTTCTTCCCCCTGAGATCCAGGAACAGAGGAAAATAGGGTTTGCAACACATGGAGGTGAGACAGGGTTTGATGGATGAGTAGATGTGACTGAAGATGAGGAGGAAACCGGTATGGGTATAGTAGTATCAGGGATAGTGAAAAAGTGGGTTTCTGGTGATGGTGTTAAGGGAGGAGGAGATGTGGGAGTGATGTTGATGGCAAGATAAAAAGATGATTATTTGTTGGCCATGGTGAGAGAAGTGGTAGAGATTTCTGAAGGAAAAATTAAAAAGATGCAAAGGGAGACAATGGTTTAAAACAGCTGGTCAGAAAAGTAGGATGATGTGGCAGTTGAATTAATTTTGCTATCCTTTTTTTTAACAAGCATGTGAAAAACACATTACTACTAACCTGTGGTGCAGGAACTAGGTTCCTGACCTATTTTTGTAAAAGGGTTTTTGCAACTCTCCTCCGAAGTTCAACACTGTACCTTTAGCTTCTATGATCATCATGCGTGTTTACCTGCAACGGTATAGATGTGAATTAGGCCTAGTCAGAAAACACTTTAGCCAATTTTACCTTAGTGTGACTATCATAGTCATGTCAGCAGAACCAGGTTCTCAATTAGGTTTAAGTAATCCCAGTGCCATCTTGTTTCTCAAAGTTTTCCCTGCTCAGAGCTTTGGTGAAGATTTGATCTTCTATGCAACAAAATCTTATACAAATAAGACCCTTTTCCACTTTGTCCCTGAGAAGATGGTGTCTGACATCAATGCGTTTGGTTTTTTGTGTTGAACCGGGTTCTTTGCCATGTTGAGAGCACTGGTGTTGACACATCGAAGTGGTACACAATCAATATATACACCAAAATCTTCCAATTGTTGCTTGATCCACAGTGAATGAGCACATCACGAGGCAACTGCAACATATTCTGCTTCAACTGAAGGATAGTACAGAACCAGGTTCTATGTGCCCTTAAAATATCTCAAAATTCTCTTAGTAGCCTTTAAATGAGATTTCTTAGAATTGTATTGGAACCTTGCACATAATCACACACCAAATACAATGTGTGGCCTGCTGGAAGTAAGGTAGAGTAGAGATCCAATGATTCCCATGCTTCCATGTCAAACCTTTTCAAGAGTTCTTTGATGCATTTCTACTAACTGATACGCATTCCCTTTATGGACTGCTTCACTTGAAGACCCAGGAAGACATTCATTTCCCCCATCATACTCATTTCAAGCTCACTTCCCATGAGTTTAGCAAATTCTTCACATAATGAGTTAGTTGTAGCTCCAAATATGATGTCAACCACATAAATGATCAATGAGCAGATTCCTTCCCCGTTTCTTCAATGACAATGTATTGTCAATCTTTCCTCTTGTGAAGCCATTTTCCAAGAGAAACTTGGATAGTCTCTCATACCAGGCTCTAGGGGCCTGCTTCAATACGTACAATGCCTTATCCAATTTGAATACATGTTCAGGATGTACATGACATTCAAAAACCTGGAGGTAGCTTGATATAGACTTCTTCCTTGAGAAAACAGTTCAGGAAGGCACTCTTCACATCTATTTGGAATAGGGTGAATTCCATATGTGAATCAAATACAATGTGGATCCTAATAGCTTCCATGTGAGCTACTGAGGCAAAAGTCTCATCATATTCGATCCATTCCTCCAAATTGTATCCTTGAACATCAAGCCTTGCTTTATTCCTTGTAGCATTTCCATGTTCATCCAGCTCATTCTTGAATACCCACCTGGTCCCTATGGTGGTTCTGTCTGAGGGTCTAGGTACCAGGTGCCATACCTTGTTTCTTTCAAATTGATGTAGTCTCTTGCATTTCAGTAATCTAGTATGCATCCTTTAAGGCTTCCTTGATATTTTTGGGTTCTATTTGGGATAGAAATGCTGAGAAGGCTTAGGGAATTTCTGGTTTTTGATCTTGTTTGAACTCCAGAATCAATGGGTGATTATATTATCAAGTGGATGGGAGCTTTTGTGTTTCCAATTTGGGAATGAAGTTTGACTGGTAGAAAAATTGGGTAAGTTGAATGAATTTCCCTGCAATCCTTGTTCTGTTACTTGGGGAGTGCCTTGCACTGCATCTTCAACTCTTTCTTCTGCTTCAGGTGTAGTAATGAAAGTACCAGGTTCCTCTTAAGAAGTAGAAGAGGATGTTGCATTGTCTCTCACCTGTCTCCACCATCTTACTCATCAAATCAGCCTTCCCATTTGAAACTCCAGACATTTCCCAGGGACCAAAAGTGGTTCATTATCTTAATCATCATTGTTTCCTCCTTTTGTAGGGGAGGATGTCTCGTTGAATAGCACATGAACACTTCCATACATACAATGTGCTATTTTGTTGTAGACTTTGTGGGCCTTGCTTTGTGAGGCGTATCCCAGAAGGATTCCTTCATAGCCTTTTGCATCAAACTTCCCAAACTAGTCCTTCCCATTGTTGAGAACATAGCATTTTCATCCAAAGATTCTCAGATGAGTTATCTTTAGTTTTCTTTCATTGAGCTGCTTATACGGGGTTTTGTTTAGGAGGGACCTGATCATACACCTGTTCACCAAGTAGCAAGCAGCGTTTGTTGCTCCTGCCCAAAAATATTTGGCGATTCAACTGTCAATAAACATTGTCCGTATCATGTCTTCCAGAGTTTTGTTCTTTATTTCAACAACACCATTTTGCTGTGTAGTCCTTGGTGCTGAGAAGTTGTAAGTGATCCCATTTTCATTACAAACTCATCAAATTTGGCGTTGTCAAATTCTGTCCCGTGGTCAGATCTGATACATGCTACCTTCAATTCCATCTTCACTTGGGTCTTCTTGACAAAGACCACAAATACCTCGTAAGTCTTATCCTTTGTTCTAAGAACAGTATTCATGTGAATCTTAAATTTGGCAGATCACGAACCAGGTCTTTCTGAATCAATTTATTAAGAAGTGAGAGGCTTTCATGCACCAATCTTCTATGCCAAAGTTCTGTGATATCATCAACTGATATCAAGCATCTCATATCACCAGCTTGTAGAGATTCAAAAGCTAGCAACATAGATGTTCTTGTGTCTTTTGGCTACTAAGACCACTTCTCCAGTTACCAGATTGGTAACTGTGAACACTTTTGATAAGAACTCTACATTGATCCCTTTATCACAGATTTGAGAGACACTTAGGAGATTGTACTTCAGGCCATCCACATAGACACGTTCAATTGAGTGTCAAAGAGGTTTTCCAATTTTTCCAACACTGAGAATGTAGCCCCCTTTTTCTAAAGGATACATTCCCTTCCTGCAGGTCTTTCAGTGAGAGAGAGAGAAAGTTCAAGGTGCTTCCAGTCATATGCTTTGAGCGTCTACTATTCACGGTCCATTGCAGTCTGCTTCCTCCCACTGTTCCCTGCACATCTAAATTATAGGTTAGATTTAGAAACCCAAACTAGTTTGGGTCCCTTGTTATGATAGAAGGGATGTATAAGGGCTTTTCTAGTCCATGCAAGCAATATTGGTTTCTTGCGAGCAGTACCTAGTCCCCTGTTAGTAGTCACTTTGTCAGTAAACACTTTGTTTTTCTGAACAGATTGAGCCCTGGCATGGTAATTTTCTTTGAAGTGCCCATTGTTCCCACAGTGGGTACACAACCAATTATCAAGAACTATGACGTAATTGCTATGAGGGTTTTAAGGAGTTTTCTCCTTTTGGAAGCCAATTCCTTGCTTGTTTCCACTATTGTTGAAGTACATGGAAGTGACAGTTCTGAGGACCAGGTCCACTTGAGAGATTTCTCAAGATCACTTTTTACTCTCTTCAATTCAGCTTGAAGCTGCCTATTTTTCTTGAGTTCACCACATATCCTAGTTCTAGCAGCTTTCAATTCATTTTTAAGCGTAATGTATTCCTTACTAGCTATCTCCTTTCCTTTTCCAGAATTTTTAGGTTTTAACTTAGTCCAAGGTTTCACTATTGTTTCCCTTAGGTCTGTAATTTCTGCCAAAAGATCATTCTTTCTTTTCTGAAAATTTCAATGGTTTTCTTATGGTCAGCAACTACAGCCACTAAGTCGTCTCTAGTTTGTTCAGATTCTGCTAATTCTAAGGTCAAGGAATCCCTATCCTCCACAAGACAATGTGTCACGACCCGAATCAGAGGGCCGCGACGGGCACCCGGTGCTTTACTCAACCGAGTATCAACGTAACATATCTTTCTTATCATACTATCATGAGTAAATGAGCCAGAAAACTGGTCATGAGATAACAAGAATAAAACATAAGGGAATACTCAACATATGAAGACCCAAAATGATATACAAACTTATATATGTGACATACGGGACTATAATGCCGACATGACCATTTGTAAACTCAAAACATAGGCCGACAAGGCCATACAAGTGTCCCTACACCTGATATCTGTCTACAAGCCTCTAAGAGTACATAAAATCTTAAAGATCTTGACAGGGCCCCCGCCATACCAATCAATACATATCCAAAGCATACTGACCAACTAGGAAACTACGGAGCAAGTGGAGTGCACCAACACCTTCGCTGAGTTGATAGCCTACTAGGAGGACTGTCAACCTATCAATCGGGACCTGCGGGCATGACACGCAACATCCCCAGGCAAAAGGGATGTCAGTACGAATAAAGTACCGAGTATGTAAGGCAGGAAAACATAAACAAGAACAGTAATATAAAGAGAGATAGATGAGATACAACCTGTAACATTTGAGTGCCTCTGGGGGCTACTGACATGAAATGCATAATACATATATATACATGAACTTTTTAAAAACATTCGCCTCTGTGGGCATCATCATCATCATATCATACCCGGCCTCAAAGAGGACTCGGTAAAAACATACCCGGCCATCATAAGGCTCGGTAGAATCGTACCCGGCCACGTGGAACTCCGTAAACCCAACTGATCAGTGGTTGCACAATAGGTTCCATACCCGGCCGACTATAGCACGGCTCGGTAGAGTAAAATAGATACATATATAATGCATGCTCGACTTATGGAATCACGTTCTAACCCTTTCGGAGTGATGTAAGGTCATTGCACCTTCGATTAACATTATGGACATCCCTACCATAAATATGAACCTTAGTGGGAATTAAGGATCATACACACTTGTTTAGAATAACTTTATAAGGAAAGAACAACATGGATAACCTTAGTTTCTAGGAGTAGATCCGTTATGAATTAGCGTACCGTTTATGTTCATGTCACTTTAGATCATGACAAAAGAAAGAAGTAAGTGCCTTAACATACCTTGTATATTCTTCCCAACCTCAAGCTATGCAATTTCACGGCTCCTTAGTCTACAATAAGAGAAAGGACACTCTCGTTATCGTTTAAGCGTCGTAACTATTATGTATCGACCACAACCTATTTTACAATGAAATGGACAGAACCTCCCCTATATATATATGACTTAACACTAGTCAAAACAATCACAAACATGGACAGAACCTCCCCTATATATATGACTTCACACTAGTCAAAACAATCACAAACAGCCCAACATACCCCGATCACTTCATACACAACACGACAACCATAATAGTGTCAACCAACCCGAAAATGTTACGACGAACGACCAACAAACAACCTTGCCATTATGTGGTGTTTCTCCACAACCTTCCTCCTCTCAACTCCATAAAAATAGTAGTAAAAGAGACAACCCAATACCAACACAAAACAGCCCAAAAATATTCCCACAAGTTCATCAACTCAAAAATAATTTTTCAGTTTACTTAAACACGTTTCGACTTGTCTTTTCTTTCAAATTGGGAAATACAACCAAAAGTACATCATTATACCTCTTATCCAATAAACCAGCCATGAATTCAACTTAAAAATAAGTTTACAACCAGCCAACCATTACACAAGAACAAACAACATACCATTCTTTCGAAACTAGCTAGGTCTATTCTTTACGATCGAGTTACAACTCGCAAACGCATAGATAATGCAAGGAGAAGCATAAACATACCTTGTACTGAGTATAACCCACGAAACCTGGTCCTTTTTCATCTAAAATAAGTTCCTCAACACGGATACAAGAAGGAGAAAGAGAAACTAGCAAGTTGTCCAGACTTTTCAGCACTAGAATCGCGTCGTAACACCCGTAATACCCTAGGGTTTGTGTGGGATTTTTGGGGAGTAGTTGCAGTGGTTCAATTAGGTTTTCTTGGTCTAAAAGATAGGTTAAATAACTGAGTTTATAATCCCTTAAAAGTCTCCTCTTGACCGACTTAGTTGAGGCCTCTCTTTTTGGCAAGTAGGTGATGCACCTACTTGTCACCTACTAGCTGCGCGGTCTCGCGAAAATGCGAAAATGCGAATATCGCTATACTCTGAGATCGTATTGATAAACGGTTTAATGATTTGAAAACTAGACGCATAGATCTTAAATTTCATATGTAGATCATCCCTTGATTCAAAGTATGTTGGGATAAAAGATCAGCTACATTTAACCTAAGTTTCAACTCATTTTTGAATGTAACTTGTGATGACCTTTTCCAAAAAAATTTCCACAGCTTGCTTTACTTAAAAACATAACACACGACTATCATACGACTAAACTAACTCATAACATAACCTCATCATCATGTTAATCACCCTTGTCTCACCCCAAAAGTATAGGTTATAATATTCCAAACTTGTCGACATTCGACGAAACTTATTTTCTTTAATTCATTTAGCGCCTAAGCTTTTTAACCCTTTTGGTACTCGTTTTTTCATGATCATAAAGATTTGTAACCTCAATTATAAAAGTATTAAATTACTTTATGTACTTTCAAAGTTGATCTCATTTCTGAGCTTACATCAATTGACTTACGGATACTCTAACATAAGAAAACATAGGGTGTAACATCATTCCCCCTTTGGAACATTCGTCCTCGAATGTTGACTGATCCACTTATCATTTTCATAACCCATAGCTCTTGTAAACACTTTAATACTCTTTTAGCCATTTAGGAAACTATTCTTTGAATAAATCCAAAGTCTAGGGTATTCCCCCTTTAGTCCTCCTTCTCATACAACGATGTGTGGTCGGACCCCTTCCAATCTCGTAATTGTTGCTCCTTTTTGTCATGCAGGTTGTACGACTTTTTCCTTGTATGTGCGCCTATGCGACTCTTTTTTTTTTCTCCAGCTTTTATCCAATCTCTAGGTAGCACGTTGTAAACATATACAAAGCTTGATATGTTGTCCGTCTGGGCATCTATGGGTATACTGAAGTTCTTCACTCGGTACTTTGTTAAACTTACGACTTTTGCTATATCTTGTTTCATAGCCTCAGTTATCTATGCTTATGGCTTTAATACAACTAGGTAGGTCATATTATACAATAACTCTTACTTCGGTTTACTATTACCGAGGTCTGCCACCCAACTCCAGGTTACTCTCTCACCGCTTATCCTATATGTATAATCCTTATTACTGTTCATCTAAAGAATGACATCATAATCTCCTCTCATACTTTGGAATCTTTATCCATCTATTATTGATTTACCTTAATGTTAATCTATAATCCACCACTGATAACTTGAAACCTCTTACGTAATACATTGCCACAAGTCTCACGTCTTATCGGGGAACATTTGAAGTGGTTTTCCTAATCCACCTAGGGACAATACTATACTTCAATAACCATATTTCATAGTATCCCAATGTGATTCGTCTTATGGGGGTATCCTAGTCCCGTGCCATCCATGAAATCTCTTCTCTTTGAATCATTACTCAAATGAAGGCCTATATATCATCCTTTTATAATTTACCACTATTACATCCTTACATTACGACCAGAGGAGCATTCCATCTCTTCTAAATGCTCCTAGTCTTAGACTCCTCCGTGTTAATTCAAGCTATACTGAGCCTTTTATACCATATATAAATCATCAACTCTTTTGTTTGATGGGCTTAATACCGAGGTCTTACCTATTCTTATCAGCTTCTAACTCACCTTTTCTCACCCTTACTCACATCTACCCAAAATCTTTTCACTTTACTATACTTTCGCTTGCGACCTACACATATTTATTTATTCTACTCAGAACCTTCCTTTAACTTTCTAGCACCTTAGATTCCCTTTTGCGCATTCTCAGCTGTCTTTAAATGTAAATAATTACTTTTTCTGGTCGTTCTGCCACTTGCTACATGGATACTTGGCTTATCATAGTGCCCACGAACACTGGAATTCCCTGTAACTCGTATGCTCTCAAGTATCACCTTTGATGTTTTTTTCCTTTTTTTCTGTTCATTAGCCATGATAGGTGCCACTTTATTATGGAGTGCATGCAATATTATAGTGAGACTGATGTTACAAGATCAAAGATCATTTCCTTTTTAGGTCACTATGCTTAGGTGGAAACCTTCTTCCCTATTCCCTCAGCTAGTCTTTCGTGGTAGTACTTAGGAAACCTTTTGGATCTTGTAAAGTTGTGATCTTGTTATACTGTATACTCGAAGGAATATTTGATATTCTTACTCACCTACAAACATCCTTACTTAAATACCTCCGTGTCGTTGTGCTCGTAGGATTACTTGTAAAATCAGATTTTAATTATCTCCTTAGTGGCACCCTCCATTATTCCCGTAATACTTATACAATACCTTTAAATACCCCAACTCCTATCTAAGCATTTCTCAAGGTTTATGACATCATATTTGCGAGACTGAATTCACTATATTAGGATTCACTACGTTTATCTTGCATGATCTGTTGACTTGTCTATAACCTGCTATTTAGCCATAACTGGGCTCTTCCTTAATCAAATCCCAAATACTTGTTGGCCTATCCTCACATCAATTTTCCGCATAATCTTTCTTGGGTTATTTCCTTTATTTTAACTTACCTCATGCACTGGCCTCTGATCAATCAATGACATTTCGGGCAGGAACCCTTACTTCATTTCTTTGACGTCGTGTTTGTATAATGCACTGATATCGTAGCATATCTGTAGGCTTTGAATAAGTACAATCTCATCCCTTTTCACATTACCGCATTATTCTTCTACCACTCCATGATTAGTAGAACCACTAAATTCTGACTTCATGCCACATTACTCCATATTCCCCCCTTTAGAGGAGTACTAAGAGCTGGAGCTACGACGATCTACCTATAGATATTTTACCTCTATATATTTGACGTCTTTTCATATCATCGATTACCCTTACTCGCGTTGTGGTAATGCTTTTTGTACCAAGGATAATAAAATTCCTTACTCACGAGGATGGCACTTAGTGTAACTGGCGCACATAGTCCCTTAAGCTTAACTTTGCTCATATTGCTTGCTTTAGGGAAGCGACTTCCTGAATGACCATTAAAGGGCATTCTTTTGTCATCCATTCTATTATCGCCGGAACGCAACCTCTGAAATTCTCATGATGCCGACTATTATCATATCATTTAGTCCCTAGTTCACATTTAGTTTATCTTGTTTACCAGTCCATACTGATTTCTACTACTCTGGGGGTATATCTTTTCCTGCTGATAATCGCGTTAGAGTTGCGAACTTATTTCTCGAAAAGAAGATATAACTTTATGGCCTATACTCCTTTGTTGTTTCAAGGCATGTCACCTCTCATCTTTTTCCTTCACTTAACTATAGACTCTATAATTCTGTCATTTTCATCATCATTTTTGTTTTCACCGTTGTCCTCCATGTGGACATCTTACTCTTCATTAACTCTATTCTTATTTTCCTACTAACATTTATGTCTATCACTTTATTCTGAAAACATCAACAAGACATTCTTTTGCTTTTAGCTCCCCTTGCTTCATCTCACTGGCTCTTCGGGATGCCTAAAATTCTCTCTCCTAGGGACACGAGCCATGCTAAGGTAATATTTATCCCTTCAAGGCTTCCAGTGGCTATCTTTATAGTACTCATATCTAGCTGTACTATTTTAGAGTGCGTCATCTGGGTATCTCACAAGGAGATTTATTAGCACATTTGCATTATGCTTCAGAAATTGTCAACTAACACAAACAATCAATTCACCATTATGGGTTATCCTAACCCCAACCGGATCCTGATATCTCGTCCTTTTCTTAATCTACACATGTTAGCCCCCAATAGGGTATAACTGAGATGGGTATGGTCAATTATACATACCTCTGTTACTATTGAGGGTAACTTACAATGCTTATATTTTTCTGCCGGAGATGAAAATACCGATAATCTTTATTAACTAGGTGCCTTGTACCCTTCCCATCTTGCTCCTTTTACTTGTTGAAGCTTGTATCTATCTTTTGAATCTTTCATTGCCTTTAGGGGTGGATAGATATTCTTTGCCTTAAGGCTCCTTATCGAGAAGCTTACACTTCTTAGTACACACATGATCTACTGAAGACCTTATATTTACCCATCATATGCATCATGCAAAATCGAGCTCCTCTAACTCAACTCTTTCACAGCCACATACAATCTTTTACCAACCATCTTTTTAAATGTAGGTATCGTTGTATTACGACTAAAGTCGAATTTAGGAGTTTGAATTCTTACAAAAGAGCTCTACCACACGATCTAGAATAAGAAGAAAGAGTGACAGTCCTAAATTCTCTGTAGCCTCCTGCTTATAGTGTGGTGCACTACACACCCATAAACAAGACTCTACTAGACATTGCTTGTAGAATCCCTAGGACAGAACTGCTCTGATACCACTTTTGTCACGACCCGAATCAGAGGGCCGCGGCGGGCACCCGGTGCTTTACTCAACCGAGTACCAACGTAACATATCTTTCTTATCATACTATCATGAGTAAATGAGCCAGAAAACTGGTCATGAGATAACAAGAATAAAACATAAGGTAATACTCAATATATGAAGACCCAAAATGATATACAAACTTATATATATGACATACGGGCCTACAAGGCCGACATGACCATTTGTAAACTCAAAACATAGGCCGACAAGGCCATACAAATGTCCCTACACCTGACATCTGTCTACAAGCCTCTAAGAGTACATAAAATTATAAAGATCAGGACAGGGCCCCGCCATACCAATCAATACATATCCAAAGCATACTAACCAACTAGGCAACTACGGAGCAAATAGAGTGCACCAACACCTTCGCTGAGCTGATAGCCTACTAGGAGGACTGTCAACCTATCAATCGGGACCTGCGGGCATGACTTGCAGCATCCCCAGGCAAAAGGGATGTCAGTACGAATAAAGTACCGAGTATGTAAAGCAGGAAAGCATAAACAAGAACAGTAATGTAAAGAGAGATAGAAGACATATAACATGCAACATCTGAGTTCCTCTGGTGGCAACTGACATGAAATGCATAATACATATATATTCATGAACTTTTTAAAAACATTCGCCTCTGTGGGCATCATCATCATCATATCATACCCGACCTCAAAGAGGACTCGGTAAAAACATACCTGGCCATCATAAGGCTCGTTAGAATCGTACCCGGCCACGTGGAACTCAGTAAACCCAACTGATCAGTGGTTGCACAACAGGTGCCATACCCGGCCGACTATAGCGTGGCTCAGTAGAGTAAAATAGATACATATATATAATGCATGCTCGACTCATCGAATCACGTTCTAACCTTTTCGGAGTGATGTAAGGTCATTGCACCTTCGATTAACATTATGGACATCCCTACCATCAATATGAACCTTAGTGGTATTTAAGGATCATACACACTTGTTTAGAATAACTTTATAAGGAAAGAACAACATGGATAACCTTAGTTTCTAGGAGTAGATTTGTTATGAATTAGCGTACCGTTTATGTTCATGTCACTTTAGATCATGCCAAAAGAAAGAAGTAAGTGCCTTAACATACCTTGTATATTCTTCCCAACCTCAAGCTATGCAATTTCATGGCTCCTTAGTCTACAATAAGAGAAAGGACATTTTCGTTATCATTTAAGCGTCGTAACTATTATGTATCGACCACAACCTATTTTACAATGAAACGGACAGAACCTCCCCTATATATATATGACTTAACAATAGTCAAAACAATCACAAACAGCCCAACATACCCCTATCACTTCATACACAACACGACAACCATAATAGTGTCAACAAACCCGAAAATGTTATGACGAACGACCAACAAACAACCTTTCCATTATGTGGTGTTTCTCCACAACCTTCCTCCTCTCAACTCCATAAAAATAGTAGTAAAAGAGACAACCCAATACCAACATGAAACAGCCCAAAAATAATCCCACAAGTTCATCAACTCATAAATAATTTTTCAGTTTACTTAAACACGTTTCGACTTGTCTTTTCTTTCAAATTGGGAAATACAACAAAAGGTACATCATTATACCTCTTATCCAATAAACCGGCCATGAATTCAACTTAAAAATAAGTTTACAACCAGCCAACATTTACACAAGAACAAACAACATACCATTCTTTCGAAACTAGCTAGGTCTATTCTTTACGATCGAGTTACAACTCGCAAACGCATAGATTATGGAAGGAGACGCATAAACTTACCTTGTACTGAGTATAAACCACGAAACCTGGTCCGTTTTCATCAAAAAATAAGTTTCTCAACACAGCTACAAGAAGGAGAAAGAGAAACTAGCAAGCTGTCCGGACTTTTCAGCACTAGAATCGCGTCGTAACACCCGGAATATCTGAGGGTTTGTGTGGGATTTTTGGGGAGGAGTTGCAAGAGTTCAATTAGGTTTTCTTGGTCTGAAATATAGGTGAAATAACTGAGTTTATAATCCCTTAAAAGTTCCCTCTTGACCGACTTAGTTGAGGCCTCTCTTTTTGGCAAGTAGGTGATGCACCTACTTGTCACCTACTAGCTGCGCGGTCTCGCGAAAATGCGAATATCGCTATACTCCGAGATCGTATTGATAAACGGTTTAATGAGTTGAAAACTAGACTCATAGATATTAAATTTTATATGTAGATAATCCCTTTATTCAAAGTATGTTGGGAGAAAAGCTCAGCTACATTTAACCTAAGTTTCAACTCATTTTTGAATGTAACTTGTGATGACCTTTTCCAACTTTTGTTCCACAACTTGCTTGACTTAAAAACATAACACATGACTATGATACAAATAAACTAACTCATAACATAACCTTATCATCATGTTAATCACCCTTGTCTCACCCCAAAAGTATAGGTTATAACATTCCAAACTTGTCGACATTCGACGAAACTTATTTTCTTTAATTCATTTAGCGCCTAAGCTTTCCAACCCTTTTGGTACTCGTTATTCATGATCATAAAGATTTGTAACCTCCATTATAAAAGGATTAACTTACTTTACGTACTTTCAAAGTTGATCTCATTTCTGATCTTACATCAATTGACTTACGGATACTCTAACATACGAAAACATAGGGTGTAACACAATGAAAGCCATTGATTAATATATTAGCTAAAGACATGAGTTTTCTTGGAGAATAGGATTTCAGATTTCTCTGAACATCCCTGAAATTTACCTCTTTGTTGTCATCATCTTCATCATCATCTAATTGAGCCATTAAAGCACAAGTTGAGTCATATTCAATCTCCTCGCCTTCAATTGCCATCATGGAACTATCACCAATACCAGGTTCATCATCTTTCTCACTGGAGGGATCCTCCCATGCTGCAAGAGCCTGTCTCATCATATTGTCAGCTGATCTTTTTCTCTTGAAGTTCTTGGCGAATTCTTGCTTCAAGAGAGGACAATTTTTCATGAAGTGTCCAGCCTTTCCACACTTGTAACAAAGATCATTGTTCTTTGATCTGTTAGAGCTGTCCCTTTTTAGCACTTCTCCATTTCTTCTGACCATCTTCTGAAACCTTTTGGTTAAGTAAGCCATGTCACTGTCTTCCTCACTTGAATCATTATTAGCAGCTTTAAGTACTAGGTACTTTTCCTTCTTTGGTTCTCTCCTTTCAAAAGTTGGTGGAGCAGCCATGATGATCCTTCCTAGGTGTTAGCCTTTTAGAAAGAACCTGCTCTGATACCAGACTGTATAGAAACTGTGCATCCTTTTAGAACTTGTTAGAAACTGTGCGTCCACCAGACTGTATAGAGAACTGGGTTCTCTATGTGTCCCCTCTAAAAATGCTGATGAACCAAACTATATAGCGATCTGTTCGTATATCAGTTTGGTACAGTGCTAAGTTTGTGTGAGTCAACTAAATAGTACAGTACCTGGTCCATTATGGGGTTCTACTGTGAATGCTAGAAAGCTGTATGTAAATAAGGCAGATGATTTTTACGTGGAAAACTCTCACATAAAGGGATCAAAAAACAAAGACCTACACCTGTAGGCTTTTAACTTCACTAACTTGCAATCTCCCTATTACAAGCCACTTTGCAATACCCTATTGCAAAGACTTTAACTAACTTGTGATGCTCTCATCACAAGCCACTCTATAACTATCCTAATTACAAAGACTTTGACTAACTTGTGATGTTTCCACCACAAGCCACTTTGTCACACTACAGTTACAAAGGCTTTTGCTTATGACTAATCCTAGCCACAACATAAACACAGGGAGTTTACGGATTTACAAAGATTTCCTAATCAACGCTTCTAAGAAAGCCGGATAGGAGTTGTAATAATGAACACATAACAAAGACTCAACAACTCTAAGGACTTAAGATATAATCAATCTTGGATCAGGTCCTTGAGGTTGCAGCAACTTTATTCTTGAGAGAATTTTTGTTTTCTGTATTTTCAAGTGTTGAACCTGAATCTTGAGCCTTGTATGAGGCTTATACTACAGAAGCCATTACCTTAGTGATGTCAATTCACAATGGTGATGTCCAATCTCAATTGAAGGTGACTGTTGCACTGTCTGCTGCACTGTTGCAGGTAGTCACTTTCTGTAGTTGCTTTCCAGCTATAGTTAACTTGTACTTCTGTCAGAGAACCCTAAGGGACCAGGTCCCTGTTGTGTTCCTCTTTGTACAATTGCGGAAAGTCACTTTCTACAGTTGCGTTCTAGCTGTATAGTTTACTTGTACTTCTGTCAGGGAAGGACCAAGGGATCAGATTCCTAATCTGGTTCATGTGCACACTACCCATATTGTCTTTGAGTTGAGTAACTTGAATGATGTTTTGTATAGACTCATTGTAGGTACACCTTGATCACAATACTTGAAGTGATGTGAGCACTTTAGTTGGTCAGAGAATGAGTGGACGCTGGAAATAGTGCAGTGCGGCAGAATCTTCGTTCCCAGCTGTGTCCAATTGACTTTGTACTACCGTGAGGAACCTACAAAAGTATCAGGTCCTTGTTTGGGTTCCTACCACCTGAAGCTGTAGCAAATTCACATTTGGCTGGAATCTGTTAGATGCAGTGTAATCCAGGTGAGCCAGGTTCCCTATCTGGTTCTTGAAGAATTCAACTTTGCTCGAATTATAACGGGTTAACATTTCAACCTTGCTTGAAATAACACCCCTATGGCCAATGGCCATCGCCAAAAGAAAAAATCGACTTCACTCGAATTACAACAGGTTACTATTTCGACCTTTCTCGAAATAACACCCCTACGGCCAACGGCCATCGCCAAAAGAAGAAATTGATTTCGCTCGAATTACAATGGGTTACTATTTCGATCTTGCTTGAAATAACACCCCTACGCTAACGGCCATCGCCAAAAGATGAATTCAACTTCGCTCGAGTTACAACGGGTTACTATTTCGACCTTGCTCGAAATAACACCCCTACGGCCAACGACCATCGCCAAAAGATGAATTCGACTTCGCTCGAATTACAATAGGTTACAATTCGACCTTACTTGAATTAACACCTTTACGGCCACTGGCCATTGTCAAAACAAGTAGGTTACAATTCGACCTTGCTCGGAACAACACCTTTATAGCTGCCAGCCACCGTTGAATAAAGGGAAAAGTTCAAAATTGTCCAAATATAAGTCAGAAATTGACTCTCCCCAAAACGGTGACTCCGTATTCGAGCTCGTTCAAATAAAGTCATAAATGGACCGCGCTCCACACGGCGATTCCAAGTTTGACCCCGCTCAAGTACATATGAAAAAGTTGACTTAGCATAAGTCTGCAAGTCTAAACTCAATCCTACTCGAAAATTCAAGTCGAAACTGACTTCGTCCAAAAGGGCGAATCCGAATTCGACCTCGTTTTAATCAAGGATGATACCGCCTAAAGCAACAAATCGAAAGTCAACCTCACTCGGACGTGCATATTCGAAATAACTTCGTTCAGACTCACACGATGAGACCCTACTCAACCCGATCAGGGTTGGATTCAAAAATCAAAAAATCAGGGATGCAAAAAAAAAGAATCCGAAGGTTTACGCCAAAACAAAAAAGATATGTAAGAAGCAAGGGAAAGGGAAAGAAAATCAAAAGATACACAAAGGCGAAGCAATTGTTTTATCTATATATATATATATATATATATATATATATATATATATATATATGCACAACTGCGGCACCTTACAGAAGGCCGAAATAGGCCCTAAAAAATGAGACGAAAATGAACAAAAAGAAAAAGATTATAAAAGCTGCAGCAACTTCTCACTCGGTGTCATCACCGCCATCCTCCCCATCATTGTCTTCAGGCAACCCGTTCTCAACATCAGCATCCTCGCCAACCTCCGGTGTCGCAGGGTTGTAGCCTCAGTTGACACGAGCCTCGAGCGCCTTCGTCCGAGCTTCTTCAAAGGCAACCTCAGAAATATTGCCCGCCTCCTACAAACTCGTGTATATGTCTTATTGGTCCTCGACCTGGACCTACAACTCATGCAGGTGATGAGGAACGGGCGGCAGAGGCAGATTCAACTTGAGCCAACAATTGCGCTCTCTCAGCCTCGAGCGCCACGACCCGATCCCTTAGGCTCGAAGCCTCCCGATCAATCTCGCCAATACGCTCCTCGAGTCGCGCCTCCCTCAGCGTAGCCATTTCCCTCTCATATTAATGCTCAGATTGGATGACGCGGATAGTGTCCTCTAGCGCCATCGCCCTTACCAAAGTCGACGCCCGAGCGTTCTCGGCATTTTCCATCTCGGCCCCTTTCCTCTCTAGCTCGGGCAACTTTCCCATCCATTATGCACTCAAAGCTTCAACTCTAGAGGCATTCTGCTCAAGTTTGGCTTGTAATGACTACACATTCTCCTGAATATGCTCACATTCCACAACGACCCCCTTTCCAACCTCAAGATCTTCATCTTTGGCATGGAGCAACTCCTTGAGCTTACTGCATCTGTGTATGGACTGCATCAACTTCTGGTCTCTTTTTCCAACTCCTCACCGAGGGATTGGATGTCGGTACTCACCCTGAGCTGCTCATGTATCTCACGGCATTTATTGTGATACCGCCGATACTTTTCAAGTATCTTCAGAAAAATCTTGGCCTGAGTCTCGACCCTGCGAGCACTCTCGATATACCGCAAGTAAGACTAAAAATAAAGAGAAGAAAAGGGTCAACAAAGGCCAAAGTCAGAAAAGAAAAAGACAAAGAAAAAGAACTTACCCTAATGCCCATCGCGTCCACGCCACATGATAATTCGGCGTCACTGACATCCTGAAGAGCTTCGCTTTCTGCGGCTGAGCATAAAAGTTCAAACTGTGGCAAAAAATCCACCGTGTCTTGTAGAAGGTTGAGGTCCAACGAAAGTTCTAGTATTCGGGAAGGACCCCCCGCTCTTACTGTAGTCCGGGTAAAGCCCTCCTCGAATATCTTAACATCATCAGGATCGAGGTCGGATTCAGACTCGTAATCGTCAACCATGACACATGTTCCCCTCTCTTCGGCCGAAGAAGAAGCGCAGTTTGGCCGGGATGTCGAAAGGTCGCCCAAGACAGCAACGACGGCTTCGGGACTCCGTCTCTCTACCACATCAACATGTTGACTGCTCACAACAGGCGTAGTATCTACGGGCAGGTTGGCATCACCGTCAATAGAGGGCACCGCCGAGGAAGGGTCGCCCCTCGAAGATGTTTCAGCTTGACAAGCCACTTCTAACGCCACACGTCGTCTCTTTGACGGGGCCTCCCCACTACCAGCATAGGAAAATTTGCCCGTCTAGTGAACTTTAGGAACCGGAGTCTCTGGTTGAGGAGTAGCCTCCACGAACGCAGCTCCGGCCGTAGGCGTAGATTGGATATTAGCTCTCGTTGCAGGCCAGATAGTGGTCCTCGGCACAGGCCGGGCAGGGGGAGCCGGTTGACGGAATGCGAATAGAGAAGCCCTCGTCCTTCGCACTCTCCCTGCCAACAAAGAAAGACTATCATATGATGACAAGGTTAAACCATGAGGCAAAGAATAAAGAGAAACTACAGCGGGATGACTCACCGATTAGAGTATTGTACCTATACTTCTCATGGAAAAATGCCCATTCACGAATCCCCATTGTATGGGGAGAATTGCGCCCACCCACTCTCGGATATCATCAACTAGTGGGGGAGGTAATCTGTTGGCTGCAAAAGCAAAAATAAGTCCTTAATATCACCTGATGGAGAATGATCGACGACCGCCTCAGGACACTACTAGAAATACAGACTTTTCCCATGGAATAATCGGTGGGAAATCTGTATGAAATTTCAATATTCCCACGACTTTCCTAGGGGAGACCCTCGGTGGGAAGATAGCTGGTGGGAAAATAGTTTCCCAAGACATTCGTGGGTAATTCCTAGCGAGTTTCCCAGTGAGGGTTTGGTGGGGTCACCAAGTGTAATTTCCCACAAACGTCGTGGGAAAAGTAAGAAAATAAAATAATTTAATTTTCTTATGTTTCTCATCGAATCCGTGGGAAGTATTAAAAATAATTTAGATATTTTTTTATTTTACCCATGGAAGTAGTGGGAAAGATTCATAACACATATGAACATTTCCACGAAAATCAGTGGGAAATGTTGAAATTCTAGAAAACAAATGCATAAAATTCCCACAGAGTCAGTGGGAAATCTAGAAAATATCTTCATGGCCAAATATAAGTACAACCAGCAATACAAAACTAAATACGATTAAGCATTCAAATACCAAATTCAACATGCAATCCAATTCATTTCATAAACAACAACTAATTAATCCATTTCATAATTAATCCAACTAATCCAAAGGTAGAACAAAATCTCAAAAATCCAACATTCAATATTCAACATCCAAGTGCCATCCAAGACAAGCTAATAAAAGAAACTACTCCTTAGTTATCATCAGATGCTGGAGAACGGGGCACAGAAAATGCACCAGATGCTAAGAGGGATTTTATATGAGACTTGAGACTTTTAACATCACTAGTGACAAGTCTTAATGCATCGTACTTTCACCTCATTTATTCCTCTCCTATCCTATCTTCTTCCTCCCTTCGCTTTGCCTTTTCTTCCCTTACAGCCCTTTCTAGAAGATACAGCTTCGTAATCTTCGCTACCTTCCTATTCAATTGCTCAAACTCATCCAGATCAACCAAGCAATATGATGAAGAATAAGAACCAGACAATCCATAAGTACGACGGCTGAGACTAAACTCTGATTCAAGGCAGTAAACTCTCCCCTTATGCATGCCACTGCCGCGCCCCCTTTTTATTGCGAAATCGGGTTTATGACATTTGGAGGGACAACTCATTCCTTTTGGGAACTGGGTTTTGTGTTTGAAGAGTCACCACCTAATGATTAAGGTGCATTAGGACACCAATAGAAATTCAATTCTATGTCATTTGAATAACTAGAGATTGGATAAGGGCTTGAAATTATCCTAAGGGGAAGGTGTTAGGCACCTCTCAGGATCCACTAGTGTGGTTCCTAGCCAGACAATTATTGTGAATTTAGGGTGCAATTAACATATAGGCAAATAAGTCTCAAATAAGAGGGATTTCAACACATAAAAGGAAGAACATTTTAAAGAAGTGTTTTTTTTTTTTAAAAAGAAAGAGTTTGCAAATAAAAGAAAGGGGTCCTAGGTTTATATTTAATATGGATCACCCCACACAATGTTCGGTATTACTCCTCAATGAGGGGCTACACGTGACATTATCGTGTGGTCATCATATCCATATCTACCCTTTCCCACCCCGTTTAAGGTACTAAAGCGCAGATTGGTCTCGAACACTATTGCGTGCTATTATCTGTCCCATTCCTATCAGTCCCGGAGGCACTTGGAACTACTAATCCTGAAGGGGAGGGATATTAGGCTTATTTGGAAGTTTCAAATGTAAAAATTCTAAGGCGACATACAAAACAGATAATATGACATATAAGGGGAAACCTATAAACATACAAAGGCTCAAATACACCTCCTTGCACAGAAGCACATAACTAGCATGACTTACACATATTTTTTAGGTCTGATTAAATACTAAAGACGAGGGGAGCCCGATTATTGAATCAGTTTAGTTTATTACATAACTCAGGTAATAAGTCTGAATCAGGCCTTTCTGCTGGTTGTAGCGATTAGCAAAAGCGGATCCAGCTTACAGTTATTACTCTAAGGCTTGCCTAAGTGTATATTGATAATACCCTATAAGCATGATATCTACTAAGTTCAGAAGGTGATGAGACAGTAAAAACTCGAAACGAATTGTTTGAAATCCTATAGGCATGCTTGCTAAACCTTGTTAAGTGAGGGAAACTATTAAAAGGAGATTCAGAATGGACAAAATTAAATAGACTGGTTATAGTTTCTGTAAGTGATGGTATCCACTATATATTGATTTTAATACCTATGAACATGATATCTAACATTGAATGTAAATGAAGCGGATCGAACTTATTTAAAAATCCCTATAGGCATGATTTCTACATGTCACTGATTTTAACACGTTACTGGGTTATACCCACTTGGGCCCTAAAATAGGATATCTAATGGTGACAAACATGCAGAACTTTAGAATGAAATTCTATAGGCAGGTTATCTAGATGTGAAGTTGAGCAAGAAGTCCTATAGACATGGTTTTTAAATGCAGTTTGCAGAATTAAAATACCCTATGAGCATGATTTCTAAATGCAGTTTGCAGAACTAAAATACCCTATAGGCATATTTTCCGAATGCAGTTGAATATGCAGAATTTAAAGTAGTTCTATAGGAATATTTTCTACCCTTGCATGCATAGTTACCCAACCCTTGTCACTATCCATCCCCAAATATTTGTTACAACTTATTACAAACTAGGAATACTAAATACATTAGAAAATGCAAAGAAAAGAATTACAACCAGAGGAAGCCTGATTCTTGACTTCCTCACTGAGTTATGAGATGAACCAACTCAAAATACCATTGATCCAAAGCCTTTATCAGCCTTGAGTGTGTCAGAGTTCCCTAAGGGCTTCAAGAGGACCCCGGGCAGTGCTCACACCCAAGTTTCATAACTAGAATAGGGACAAGTGCAATGTGGAAATTCCAGCCCTCATGTGTCCAAGTTCAGAGGGAACTCATGGGTCCCAAGGCAAGGCTCACATGAGGGGGGCATAACTTAAGTCTAAGAGGAGAGAGCAAGTGCAGAAACAGAGCTTTAAGAACTAAGGAAGTAAAGAAGGGGGAAAGAGGTGTTGGGAAATAGCCCTTAACACTTCAAACAAGTCGATAATTTCACACCAAGGGGGCAGGGGTTTGGGAATACGTTGCAAGGAGCCTATATACTTAGGCATGGGTCAACTCTAGGCATGCACAACAATAGAGAGTGTTTTCATGCTTGCAAAGTCAACCAGAACATATAACATAAAAGGAAAACATAGAGGTTATGATCTTAGGAGGATCAAGTTTGGGTCATGCTTAGTAATGTTCAATGTTGTCATTCCCCAAATAAACCATAAGTATTAAACATACTGGGGAAGGGATTTAGGATTTATAATACATTAATTCAGAACAGGAGAATGAAGTTACATCATGCAAAATAAGGGTACTGAATTAAATATAAGCAGTAGGCAGACAAGAATGCAAGAATTATTAAGTAACCATGTTGTGGTTGATGCTGAAAATTAAATTAGAACATACCAGTCAAAGAAGCAAATTGCAGTAATGAAAAGTAGTAGGACTTCAAAATATAGCTTTGGCTTTCAGCCACCTAAACAGGCCACAGTACTAGTAATGAAGCCAAAGAGAGTATTTTGAGTTTAAGTGTGAGTTCAAAACTAAAAGTGTTCGTGTCTTTGTGTTAATGAGGGAGTATGTATATATAGTAGTTCGAAACCATGTAAAATAAGGCAAGAATTATAATTGTATAGTAATTATGGAACCAAGTACTAATCAGAATCAAATCAATGTAGGAGCTCCTTTAATTAAGGGGCAATCAACCAACAGTAATGTGCAGAAAATGTTTAAGGAAAGAAATCAAGTAGAGCATCATGTATACAGTAGACAATGAGGGGTAAGTACATAAGGGTTCAATTAAGGAAACAACCAATGAAGAATCAGTAAAATACTCGGTTAACTAAATAAGGTAAGAAAACAAAATAAAGTTGCTAAATATGGAGATAATCAAAATTAGCACATAGTAAATCATGGAATCAAGGATTCGAAATTACTGATTTAAGAAGAGTAACATGGGTTCCCATGAATAAGCAATAAACCAAGTTAAAATGGGAGAATCGGAAGTATAAAGGGAAATTTTCAAATCAATCCAAGAAACAGGAAGCTCAGAATCAATCAGAGAGAGAGTCATGAATCATGTTTAGCATATAAATAGAGTGAGATATGAGTAACCAAACATAGCAAGCAAAGAGGCAAGTCTTGACCAGTCAAGATGAACACAAGCACATAGAGCTGATGTAAGTTAGGCATAAGAAACTCAGTAGAAACACATTCGAAGCGAGATAGTCATAGAGACTCAAACAAGAATAGGCCAGTCACAAAATCAAACGAAGAAACCTAGAAAAATTAAGGTTTTCAACATAGGCGAGTTAAAGAGAAGATAGAAACACAAAGACATTTTGAAAAGTAACTTCTACACTTACACGAACAGTCTCAGACCCAAAGCCATAAGATTTTCAACAATAGAAGGGTTTCATTTTTTTAAAAAAAAAACAAGATAAACAGACAGATTGGACAAAAACTCAGGCAAACAAATATTCATTAAATAAATAGTTAAAAGAAATTAGGGGTTTTAACATGCAAACTCAGGAAAAAGGATAATACGAGCAAACACAACAAAACATATCAAAAATCAAAGAAGGGTTTCGAAATAACTTAACAGAACTTTAATCAAAAAGATAAGGGGTTTGGATGGTAGAGTTTTAAAGAACTTTGAGAGAACGTTTAGAAGTTTAGAGCAAACACAGATCTGAAACAGATCTAGAAGAAATCGGAAGAACCTTAGAGGCTAGGGTTTCAGAAAAACCCTAAGTGGTGAGAAAGACTTTGAAAATCATCGATCTGAGCAAGAGAGTTAAGAGCCAGACTCGAATAGTCATGGCTGGCCGGAGAAAGGTCAATGACGACTGGAGAACGGCCATAAACTGACATTGACCAAGGTCTGGACCAAGCTTTCTCAAGATCAAGCCTCGAAACCATGATAATCAAGCATGCAGGAGCCATGGAGGTAGATATAGGCCTCCGATAACCTTGGAAGCCATGGATTTGGAAGATTTTAGGGTTTGTAATTGATGTCGGCGGTTAGGGTTGGAGAGGGTTTGAGAGAGGATTGAGAGAGAAGGGGATTCAGAGGCGGCTGGGTGTGTGAAATGGTTAGGGTTAGGGGGTCTTTGGGTTTAATTAGGAAAGGGGGTCTAGTGGTCGTTGATCATTTTGATCAACGGCCTGGATCGAACCGGTAGGTAGGGGATCCGGGTGGGTTATTTAAATTGGGTCGGGGTCGGGTATGATTATGATTTGGGCTGGGTAATTGGTTTTAAATTGGGGGTAGGCTACAATTGAAACACAATTGGGCTAGATTTTAAATAGCCACTTTTTCCTTATTTATTTTATAAAAAAAGCAAATTAATTTTTGAAAAAAATTAAAAGTATTGAAATGATTTAAAATCTATAATTATCACTTTAAAAATGTTGGGCTTACTTTTATAAATATAAACGTAGTTAAATCTTAAAAGAGGCTAATATTGCAATTATATGCAATTTAGCTTAAAAATACTGAATAAATTTTTAAAAGTATGAAAAAATTATATTAGCTATATTTTAGCATAAATATGAAAGTACAATAAATGAATCACCAAAATGATAATTTTGGAAATAATTATTGGGTTTTTCTAAATAAAATAGGGTAATAAATTGATTTAAAAATCTTTAAAAAATTATGGAAAAATAATAAAATATTTGGAAATGCTTATATATGCATAAATATTCTATTTTGAAAGTATTTTGCATATTAAAAAATATACAGGGAAAATTGGGTATCAACAGCTGCCCCTCTTTACCCGAGAAGGATGGAAGAGTTGTCGGGTAAACATATGATGGCCAATTTGACCGAACGAAATGGTTCGGGGAGGATTAGGCCATGCCCTGGCTTCTGAGCTGCCTACATATCCTTGGTTTTATAGGAATCAGGCCATATGTAGTTCAGGATCCGTTGGCGGAGTATGCCAATGGAGATTTTCTAGAACGGACGCAATCTCTAGGGTCGGGTGTGTGAACTATTTAGGTTTGATATGGTTGCGGGAACTGGAGTGGGATCGCTCCTACCGAGATGGCCGTTGCTCACTGGTTTACCTGCAAAGAAACAATACAAGCATATATTGTGCATAAATTTAAACATGATACAATTTTCCGTCGGACTATGAGGATTGTCTTCAGACGGTTAGAATGACGTCCTCAGACCATGATGTCCTGGGCCATGAAGCGTATAATAAAAGATTTTCAGGCCATAAAATGATGCTCTCGGGCTATGGGGATGTTGCCTCCGAACCATGATGTCTTTGAATAATGATATGCAAAAGATTGAAAGGGGAACCTCAGGCCATGGCATGGTGTTCTCGGGCTATGCAAATGGTGCCTCCAAACAATGACGCTTTCAGATAATTTGGCAATCTTTCAGCCCATGAAATGCAATAGGTGGCGATCTTTCAGCCATGCAAGTGTAGAGGTGGCGATCTTTCAGCCATGCAAGTGTAGAGGTGGCGATCTTTCAGCCATGCAAATGTAGAGGTGGCGATCTTTCAGCCATGCAAGTGTATAGGTGGCGATCTTTTAGCCATTCAAGTGTAGAGGTGGCGATCTTTCAGCCATGCAAGTGTAGAGGTGGCGATCTTTCAGCCATGCAAATGTAGATGTGGCGATCTTTCAGCCATGCAACTGTAGAGGTGGCGATCTTTCAGCCATGCAAGTATAGAGGTGGCGATCTTTCAGCCATGCAAGTATAGAGGTTGCGATCTTTCAGCCATGCAAATGTAGATGTGGCGATCTTTCAGCCATGCAAATGTAGAGCTGGCGATCTTTCAGCCATGCAAATGTAGATGTGGCGATCTTTCAGTCATGCAAATGTAGAGCTGGCGATCTTTCAGCCATGCAAATGTAGAGCTGGCGATCTTTCAGCCATGCAAATGTAGAGGTGGTGATCTTTCAGCCATGCAATTGTAGAGGTGGCGAACTTTTAGCCATGCAAATGTAGAGGCGGCGATCTTTCAGCCATGCAAATGCAGATGGAGGTAGAGCTTAACCTCGAAAGGCAGAATGGTAGCCTTAAGCAATGCGAAAATGCAGATGGAGACAAAGTTTAGTCTTTGAGGGCAGAATAGTAGCTTTATGCAATGCAGAAATACAGATGGAGACAACGTTTAGTCTCGGAAGGCAGAATGGTAGCCTTAAGCAAGAAATAAAATGGCAGATGGTAAAAGAGCTTTCTTAGCTGATAGCAGATTGCGATATTATGACTGCTGGGGACATTGTGACACACGGAATGTCACTGGTGTGTATGGGTAGCAAATGTTGATAAATGCAACAGTTCTGAGAGTTGTATTCCTAAACAATGTGTGTCCCGTGAGTGTATAGTATGTTTGGTGATTTCGCTATCCAAGTACCTGCATCCAAAGAAAAATAGTGAGTTTTGCAAAGGGGGGAGGTTAGTTCGTATCCCCGCTGGCTTTGCTTGACCTACTCGACTTTGATCTGGTGTTACTGCATGTGTCATTGGGATAGCGTTTACTAAATAAGGCAATTTCGGTAATAAACGTGCATGATTTTGTAAAAATACGATATAAGTATATAATTAAGAAACAGTTTTAGATGAACCGATAAATGTGACGTGGTTCAGGACATTGCAACCTCTCTTGCTATGGAATTTTGAGGGTCCTCCTTAAAATTCTGCCCTAGTTTAATGGGTTGATGTTTCTGACTGTTGCTTGCGATGATTGGCAAAAATCAACTTCAGAATTTTGAGGGTCCTCCTCGAAATTCTGCCCTAGTTTCCAATTGCGGGAGAAATAATTTTTTTATTGAATTGTGACCAAACCCATAGGGATGCCTATGTATCTCCTCTTAAACGGGAATCAGGTCAGGCGTAGTTCAATTTACATCATATAGGAAAGCATAAAGATCACACATAGTAACGCTTGATTGCATCTGAGTTGATGGGCTTTGGCCAGACTTCTACGTCTATTTCTGCAAGTATGAGGACTCCTCCTTGCCAGCTGGGAGAGAATTTCCCTTTGGCTTCATCTTGATACGGAAAAATTTTCTTTAACACCAGCTGCCCCGGTGTGAATTGTCTTGGCTTGACTCTTTTGTTGAAGACTCTGGACATACTGTTCTGATAGAGTTGACCATGGCAAACTGCATTTATTCTCTTCCTATCTATAAGGGCTAGTTGCTCATAACGACTTTTCACCCACTCTGCATCATCGAGCTCAGCTTCTTGTATGATTTTTAGGGAAGGAATTTCTACCTTAGCGAGAATGACTGCCTCTGTACCGTAAACCAGCATATAGGGGGTTGCTCCGGTTGTGCGAACTGTGGTGCGATATCCTAATAAAGCAAATGATAACTTCTCGTGCCACTTATTATGCTTCTCTATCATTTTCCTCGGTATCTTCTTGATAATATTATTGGCGGCTTCTACGGCTCCATTCATCTAAGGCCTGTAGGCTGTAGAATTCTTGTGTTAGATCTTGAAGGTTTCACACATAGCTTTCATCAAGTCACTATTGAGGTTGGAGACATTATCAGTAATGATTGATTCTGGAATCCCAAATCGACAAGTGATGTGGTCGTAGATAAAGTCTGCCACGACTTTCTTAGTCACTGCTTTGTAAGATGCTACTTCGACCCATTTGGTGAAATAGTCAATGGCTACTAGGATAAACATGTGCCTGTTGGAAGCGGTAGGCTCGATTGGTCCAATAACATCCATCCCCAGGCGACAAACGGTCATGGTGATCTTGTTGCATTAAGCTCATTTGGAGGCACTTTTATCATGTCTACATGTATCTGGCAACGGTGGCATTTCCGGAGATATTGGATGCAGTCCTTCTCCATAGTCATCCAAAAGTAACCGGCTCGGAGTATCTTCTTTGCTAAGACAAAACCGTTCATATATGGACCGCAGGTCCCAGCATGAATTTCCTCTAGTAGCTTGGATGCTTCCTTTGCGTCGACACACCTTAATAATCCTAAATGAGGAGTCCTCCTATACAGGATTCCTCCACTATGAAAGAAATTGTTGGACAACCTCGAAAGTGTGCGTTTCTGAGTAGGATTTGCAAGTTCTGGTTATTTGCCTTTTGCTAAATATTCCTTGATATCATGAAACCAAGGCTTTTCGTCTACTTCTTCTTCAACATGGGTGCAATAAGCTGGCTGATCATGGATTTTTACCGGAATGGGATCAATGAAGTTTTTGTCTGGATGTTGTATCATGGATGATAGGGTAGCCAATGCATCGGCGAACTCATTTTGGACTATGGGAACATGTTGGAATTCCGTCTTTGTGAACCTTTTTCTCAATTCTTGTACATGATACAGATACAGGAGTATCTTGGAGTTCTTCGTTGCCCATTCTTCTCGGACCTAATGCATAAGCAAGTCTGAATCTCCAATCACTAGCAACTCTTGAATGTTCATGTCAATATCCATCTTGAGCCCTAAAATGCAGGCTTCGTACTTGGCTATATTGTTGGTGCACGAGAACCTGAGTTTGGCGGACACTGGATAATGCTGACCGGTTTTCGATACGAGAACTGCTCCTATGCCAACTCCTTTGAAATTTTCTGCTCCATCGAAAAACATTCTCCAACCGTCATAGGATTTTGCAATATCTTCTCCTATGAATGATACCTCTTCGTCAGGAAAATACGTTTTCAGGGGTTCGTATTCTCCATCCACGGGGTTTTCAGTAAGGTGATCTGCTAGTGCATGTCCCTTGATTGCCTTTTGAGTTACGTAGACAATGTCAAATTCACTCAACAAGATTTTCCACTTGGCTAGCTTTCCAGTGGGCATGGGCTTCTGGAAGATGTACTTCAAAAGATTTATCTTTGATATGAGATATGTAGTACATGCACAGAAGTAGTGCCTTAGCTTCCGAGCTACCCAAGTCAAAGCACAATAGGTGCGTTCTAATAGAGAATACCGGGCCTCGTACGGGGTGAACTTCTTACTGAGGTAATAGATGGCCTGCTCTTTCCTCCCCATTTCATCATGCTGCCCTAGAACACAACTCAATGCTCCATCTAATACTGCAAGGTAGAGTAATAGAGGTCTACCTGGCTCGGGCGGGACCAAGACTAGTGGTGTTGACAGGTATTTCTTGATTCTATCGAAAGCTTTCTGGTAGTCATCAGTCCATTTGGTAGCGGCGTCCTTCTTCAACATCTTAAAGATTGGCTCACAGATAACTGTAGATTGCGCTATGAACCGGCTAATGTAGTTAAGACTTCCTAAGAAACTCATCACATCCTTCTTGTTCCTTGGCGGTGGCAATTCTTGAATAGCTTTGACTTTTGATGGATCCAGTTCTATTCCTCGGCGACTCACAATAAACCCAAGTAATTTTCCAGCAGGAACCCCTAACACATACTTTGCAGGATTCAGTTTTAGGTTGTACCTTCGCAGTCTATTGAAGAACTTCCTCAAATATTCCTTGTGATCGGTGGCTTTCTTGGACTTGATGATGACATCATCTACATATACCTCAATCTCCTTGTGTATCATATCGTGGAAAACGGTGGTCCTGGCCCTCATGTAGGTGGCCCCTGCATTCTTTAACCCAAACGACATCATCTTGTAACAATACATTCCCATGGCGTAATGAAAGCCATTTTCTTAACATCTTATTCATCCATCCAGATTATATGATAACAAGCGAAACAATCTACAAATGATTGCAACTCATGGGAAGTCGCCTTTCGGACTGTCCCAGTTGGCATCCCGGTAGTCGACACAGACTCTGACCTTCCCATCCTTCTTCGGTACTGGTACGATGTTGGCTAACCATGTTGGGTATTCTATTACCCTGAGAACCTTAGCTTTGACCTGCTTAGTGACTTCTTCTTTGATTTTTAGACTCATATCAGGCTTGAACTTTCTAAGCTTTTGCTTTACCGGTGGACATGTTAGATCAGTTGGCAGTTTGTGAGCCACAATAGATGTACTCAGACCAGTCATGTCATCATACGACCAGGCGAATATGTCCTCATATTCTTTTAGAAATTCTATGTATTCCTTCTTTTCTGACGACGATAAGTGAATGCTGATTCTTGTTTTTTTTACATTTTCTGCATCTCCTAGGTTAACAACTTCTGTCTCATCTTGGTTGGACTTAGGTCTATTCTCAACTTTCTTAACAATCTCTTCTGGTATGTCATATTCCTCTGAATCTATGTCCGTTTGTTGCGTTGTCTCATTGCATGTCACAGTTATTGGCTCATCAAGGTAAGTAATAGTAATGTTGTATAAGTAAAGTAATGAGAGAAAAATAATAATAAGCATCGAATTATAAGAAAAATTAAAATGTTTGGATAAATTGCATAATTTTTTTGGAACATTGGAGCTCTTATTGCAGGCATTAAAATGCAAAAGAAAATCATTTAGTAAATAAAATAGTGCATGATGCTTGTTTAGCCTTGCTACCCGAGGCTCATCGGGTTCTGGTTATCCTGATGGTCCAGTTATTGAGGCGTGCTCCTCTGCTTACAGCCTGTATGGAAGGGCCTTCCTCCCCTCCTCCTCGAGAACAACACAACAGTCCATGTCATTGTCTTCTAAGAACAAGTTCTTCATCGCTGCTAATACTTCTTCTTCATCTGTCCCATAAATAATATTGGCCAGTTGGAAAGTCTGCTCCAGATGTGTTATTGGTTGCTCTAGTGGATAGTAAGGACCACGCCATAGTGACGACCAGCTATTGAATGTTTCCCAGGTGTATCCATATCCTAAACCGAAGGTAGTGCCATGTTTCTTGAGTTTTATAGGTTTAGAGATTCCTTGAAGGTTCTTGCCGAGCCCTTTGATTTTGCCTTTAATGGGATTAAGAGGATGAGTGTGTGGAGGGCCCCTGGATCTCGTGGAATAGGATGATGTTGCCAGAGTGCACGAACTAACCTTTGGGGAGGTGAATAATAAAAACAAAAACAAAGAATAAAACAAAAGGTAACCAAGTTAATGAGGATCATAAAAAGTATTGCAGTATTTAAACACATAGTGCGGGAATTTAAATCGCATCCTAATTTGGGGACCATTTTTTGCCTGAGGTAGGCCTAGCGAGAAATTGTTTTGGAGAACTTAGAATGCTAAATGTCTCATTTTATTGATAGAAATAGAGGAATCCCAAATCGGCACTAAATAAACAAGAAGTAAAAGTCACTAATGGTCATGGCCTTATTATAAGCGAAAAGATAAACTCCTATCTATTTGGTCCCAGAAGGACCTTCCTCAGGTTGAATGCTCTCGTTGATCAAATCCTCCAGTTCGCGTAGGTTCACCGGTAAAAATGCCTTTTCTAGGTGTTCTCCTTCATTTCCCTCGGCGTTCTAGCAGTCGGTGACTCTCTTCCTCACTTTCTCTTCCAATTCCAGCAGATTGTACTCCAGATATTCCAACTTTTTGCTAGCTTTGGCAGCCCTCTCTTTCCACTCGATGATTTGGTCATTTGATGGAAGACTCCTCCACCAGTCTAGCAAGAGTGGGGGCATGCTAACCATGCCGAAGCTAGGGACCTCGTTCTTCATTTTCTGCAAAACAAAAGGGTTAAGACCGTACCCCCACCAGACTCGACTATTTAACATCAACAATTAGCATGAAGCATTTAGTTCTCCAAATAAATGCACAAAACGTGACGATGTTCGTTTGGGTTTAGGGAAACCCAGTGGACTTTTGGACAAGGCTATCTTAAAGGATTATTATGTGGACAACATAACTGACCCGGCTAGGTTTGACCATGATGCATGCACAGTTTAAACAGAGTAAGGTTTCTATGGGGTTTTAGACTGGTACCCTTGAGCGGACAACTCAAGGGGGAAAGGCACGGAACCGTCGACTACACCATTGATCGACTGGTTTTACCGCAAATACGCCTTTTTCGGATTTAGGGGTGATAATATCGGAAGAGCGCAACCACTCATTGTAAGCGTTGCTATAGGATTTGTTTGGCACGAGTGGAATATGATGTGGAGCATGATTATGCAATAATTAAAAACATGTTGTCAAGTATTTGCACGTTTAAGAAAACAGTAAATACAACAGTTTAATAATTTAAAGCAGAAGTAAAGGAAAGTGGTAAAGGAAAGAAACAACAGACAAGTCAGTTTTGCAGTTGAAAAGGGAATTGAATGCTTAAGGAAATAAACAAGTAATTGCATATAAAGAAGCATAAATTCACAATAATAGTCTGAAATGGTCAAAGCCTAAAAGTCCCCAGCAGAGTCGCCATGCTGTCGCGCCCCATTTTTCTCGCGAAATTGGGTTTATGACATTTGGAAGGACAACTCATTCCTTTTGGGAACTGAGTTTTATGTTTGAAGAGTCGCCACCTAATGATTAAGGTGCATTAGGACACCAATAGAAATTCAATTCTAAGTCATTTGAATAATCAGAGATTGGGTAAGGGCTTGAAATTATCCTAAGGGGAAAGTGTTAGGTACCCTTCAGGATCCACTAGTGTGGTTCCTGGCCAGACAATTATTGGGAATTTGGGGTGCAATTAACATATAGGCAAATAAGTCTCAAATAAGAGGGGATTTCAACACATAAAAGGAAGAACATTTTAAAGAAGCTTTTTTTTTTAAAAAAAAAGGAAAGAGTTTGCAAATAAAAGAAAGGGGTCCTAGGTTTATATTTAATATGGATCACCCCACACAATGTCCGATAATCACTCCTCAATTAGGGGCTACATGTGACATTATCGTGTGATCATCATATCCATATCTACCCTTTCCCACCCCGTTTAATGTATTAAAGCGCAGATTGATCTCGAACACTATTGCATGCTATTACCCGTCCCATTCCTATCAGTTCCGGAGGCACTTAGGACTACTAATCCTAAAGGGGAGGTATATTAGGCTTATTTGGAAGTTTCAAAAGTAAAATTTCTAAGGCGACATACAAACAAATAATATGGCATATAAGGGGAAACATGTAAACAGACAAAGGCTCAAATACACCTTCTTGCACAGAAGCACATAACTAGCATGACTTACACATACTTTTTAGGTCTGATTAAATACTAAAGACAAGGGGAGATCGGTTATTGAAGCAGTTTAGTTTATTACATAACTCAGGTAAGAAGTCCGAATCAGGCCTTCCTGCTGGTTGTAGCGATTAGCAAAAGCGGATCCAGCTTACAGTTATTACTCTAAGGCTTGCCTAAGTGTATATTGATGATACCCTATAAGCATGATATCTACTGAGTTCAGAAGGTGATGAGACAGTAAAAACTCGAAACGAATTGTTTGAAATCCTATAGGCATGCTTGCTAAACCTTGTTAAGTGAGGGAATATACTATTAAAAGGAGATTCAGAATGGACAAAATCAAACAAACTTGTTACAGATTCTGCAAGTAATGGTATCCACTATTATTGATTTTAATCCCTATGAATATGATATCTAACATTGAATATAAATGAAGTAGATCAGACTTATTTAAGAATCCCTACAGGCATGATTTCTACATGTCACTGATTTTAACACGTTACTGGGTTATACCCACTTGGGCCCTAAAACAGGATATATAATGGTGACAAGCATGCAGAACTTTAGAATGAAATACTGAAGGCAGGTTATCTAGATGTGAAGTTGAACAAGAAGTCCTATAGACATGGTTTCTAAATGTAGTTTGCAGAATTAAAATACCATATGGGCATGATTTCTAAATGCAGTTTGGAGAACTAAAATACCCTATAGGCATATTTTCTAAATGCAGTTGAATATGCATAATTTAAAGTAGTCCTATAGGCATATTTGCTACCCTTGCATGCATAGTTTCCCAAATCTTTTCACTAGACAGTCCCAAATGTTTGTTACAACTTATTACAAACCAGAAACACTAAATACATCTGAAAATGCAAAGAAAAGAATTACAACCAGAGGAAGTCTAATTCTTGACTTCCTCACTGAGTTATAAGATGAACCAACTCAAAATACCATTGATGCAAAGCCTTTCTCAGCCTTGAGTGTGTCAGAGTTCCCTAAGGGCTTCAAGAGGACCCCGGACAGTGCTCACACCCAAGTTTCAAAACCAGAATAGGGACAAGTGTAGTGTGGAAATGCCATCCCTCATGTGTCCAAGTTCAGAGGGAGTTCATGGGTCCCAAGGCAAGGCTCACATGAGGGGGGCAAAACATAAGTCTAAGAGGAGAGTGCAAGTGCAGAAACAGAGCTTTATGAACTAAGGAAGTAAAGAAGGGGGAAAGAGGTGTTGGGAAACAGCCATTAACACTTCAAACAAGTCGATAATTTCGCACCAAGGGGGCAGGGGTTTGGGAATCCGTTGCAAGGAGCCTATATACTTAGGCATGGGTCGATTCTAGGAATGCACAACAATAGGGAGTGCTGTCATGCTTGCAAAGTCAACTAGAACATACAACATAAAAAGGAAACATAGAGGTTATGATCCCAAGAGGATCAAGTTTGGGTCATGCTCAGCAATGTTCAATGTAGTCATGCCCCAAACAAACCATAATTATTAAACATACTGGGAAAGGATTTAGGATTCATAATACATTAATTCAGAATAGGATAAAGAAGTTACAACATGCAAAATAAGGGTACTGAATTAAATATAATCCATAGGCAGACAAGAATGCAAGAATCATTAAGTAACCATGTTGTGGTTGATGCTGAAAACTGAATTAGAACATACCAGTCAAACAAGAAAAGTGCAGTAAAGAAAAGTAGTAGTACTTCGAAATATAGCTTTGGCTTTCAGTCAGCTAAACAGGCCACAGTACCAATAACGAAGCAAAAGAAAATATTTTGAGTGTAAGTGTGAATTCAGAACTAAAAGTATTCGTGTCTTTTTGTTAATGAGGAAGTATGTATATATAGTAGTTTGAAACCATGTAAAATAAGGCAAGAATTATAATTGTATAGTAATTATGGAACCAAGTACTAATCAGAATCAAATCAATGCAGGTACTCCTTTAATTAAGGGGCAATCAACCAACGATAATGGGCAGAGTATGTTTAATGAAAGAAATCAGGGATAGAATCATGTATAGAGTAGACAATAGGGGGTAAGTAAATAGGGGTTCAATTAAGGAAACAACCAATGAAGAATCAGTAAAACACATGGTTAACCAAATAAGGTAAGAAAACAAAATAAAGTTGTAGAATATGGAGATAATCGAAATCAGCACGTAGTAAATCATGGTATCAAGGATTCGAAATTACTAATTTAAGAAGAGTAACATGGGTTCCCATGAATAAGAAATAAACCAAGTTAAAATAGGAGAATCGTAAGTCTAAAGGGAAATTTTCAAATCAAGCCAAGAAACAGGAAGCTCAGAGTCAATCAGAGAGAGAGTCATGAATCATGTTTTAGCATATAAATAGAGTGAGATATGAGTAACCAAACATAGCAAGCAAAGAGGCAAGTCTTGACCAGTCAAGACGAACACAAGCACATAGAGCTGATGTAAGTTAGGCATAAGAAACTCAGTAGAAACACATTCGAAGCGAGATAGTCACAGAGACTCAAACAAGAATAGGCCAGTCACAAAATCAAACGAAGAAACCTAGAAAAATTAAGGTTTTCAACATAGGTGAGTTAAAGAGAAGATAGAAACACAAAGAGATTTTTAAAAGTAACTTCTGCACTTACACGAACAGTCTCAGATCCAAAGCCATAATATTTTCAACAATAGAAGGGTTTCATTTTTTTTTTAAAAAGAAAGATAAATAGACAGATCGGACAAAAACTCATGCAAACAAATATTCATTGAATAAATAGTTAAAAGAAATTAGGGGTTTTAACATGCAAACTCAAGCAAAAGGATAATATGAGCAAACACAGCAAAACATATCAAAAATCAAATAAGGGTTTCGAAATAACTTAACAGAACCTTAATTAGAAAGATAAGGGGTTTTGATGGTAGAGTTTTAAAAGAACTTTGAGAGAACATTTAGAAGTTTAGAGCAAACACATATCTGAAATAGATCTAGAAGAAATCGAAAGAACCTTAGAGGCTAGGATTTCAGAAGAACCCCAAGTGGTGAGAAAGGCTTTGAAAATCATCGATCTGAGCATGAGAGTTGAGAGTCGGACTCGAATAGCCATGGGTGGACGGAGAAAGGTTAAAGACGATCGGAGAACGGCCATATACTGACATCGACCAAGGTCTGGACAAATCTTTATCAAGATCTAGCCTCGAAACCATGATAATCGAGCACGCAAGAGCCATGGGAGGTGGATACAGGCCTCCGATGACCTTGGAAGCCATGGATTTGGAAGATTTTAGGGTTTGTAGTTGATGTCGGCGGCTAGGATTGGAGAGGGTTGGAGAGAGGATTGAGAGAGAAGGGGATTCAGAGGCGGCTGGGTGTGTGAAATGGTTTGGGTTAGGGGGGTCTTTGGGATTAATTAGGAACGGAGGTCTAGTAGACGTTGATCATTTTCATCAACGGCCTGGATCGAACCGGTAGGTAGGGGATCCGGGTGGGTTATTTAAATTGGGTCGGGGGTCGGGTACGATTAGGATTTGAGCTGGGTAATTGGGTTTAAATTGGGGGTTCAATTCAGGCTACAATTGAAACACAATTGGACAAGATTTTAAATAGCCACTTTTCCCTTATTTATTTTATAAAAATAGCAAATTAATTTCTGAAAATAAATTAAATGTATTGAAATGATTTAAAATCTATAATTATCACGTTAAAAATGTTGGTCTTACTTTTATAAATAAAAACGTAGTTAAATCTTAAAATAGGCTAATATTGCTATTATATGCAATTTAGCTTAAAAAAATACTGAATAAATTTGTAAAAGTATGCAAAAATTATCTTAGCTATATTTTAGCATAAATATGAAATTCTAATAAATGAATCACCAAAATGATAATTTTGGGAATAATTATTAGATTTTTTGGATAAAATAAGGTAATAAATTGATTTAAAAATCTTTTAAAAATTAAGAAAAAATAATAAAATATTTGGACATGCTTATATATGCATACATATGCTATTTTAAAAGTATTTTGCGTATTAAAAAATATACAAAAAAAATTGGGTATCAACAACCACCAACTGCCTTAATCCACATGTCCATGATCTCCTCTTGGGTTGGTTGGACTGGCCTACCTTGATCATCAATCGGCTGGCTTTGAATGAACTCCTCCAAGATTCGTTTGAAATTATACTGTAAAAAATTACAAATATTATTAAAGTAAAAGTTTAAAGAAAATTTATACAAGTATCTTTATTTCTTAAACTTTAAAGTGAAAACACGAAAAGATATTGTGTAGACAATGTATCAATACTTCTAATAGGGAAAAATTACTACACCCATCTCTTTTGTAAAAATCAATACCCATAAGCTACTAGCAACTATCTACTAGTTCTCCAGTATTTGTAATGGGGAAACAAAAAGATGAATTCCAGTATATTTCCCCAATCAAAGTTTTTTACATACAAAATCTCAATAAGCAGACACAAATGAAGGAACATAGAAATATTAGATTCTGATTTATATGAAAGAGTCTTTAGATTTTTCCTCATTTTTGAACAGCTCAAGAATGAACTACATTTAGTTTTTGGTTTTTATCTGGTCCTAGAATTATTCTTCATTTTTCTTTCTCTTTTGCTTCTTCATCTCTGAATGCAAAAGTTAATCTATCTACAAGGTTTTGCCATCATAGGTACATCAGGTCATTATCACAATAAAAAATAGAGAGATAAGGAAAACACA
Organism: Nicotiana tabacum; assembly: GCF_000715075.1. Lineage (NCBI taxonomy): Eukaryota > Viridiplantae > Streptophyta > Magnoliopsida > Solanales > Solanaceae > Nicotiana > Nicotiana tabacum. Next base: position 199,211,724 of record NC_134085.1, on the reverse strand, counting down.
TAACATCAACGAAGCAGCACCAAATCGACACAAGAGCAATGGAAGAACAACAATTAACCAAAAGAGATGGTATTTGAATTTAGATGATATTGTTACATGAGTGATAGGTAAAATTCAACAAGAAGTTGATTCTGTAGCATTTTAAGCAAAAACAAATAAGAGCTTATTTCATTATCTACCTACCAAACATAAGCAAGATTTGCAAAATGGCACTATGTGCGTGTCACGACCCTAACCCCGAACCCGGTCGTGATGGCACCTCTCGTGAAGACAAGGCCAGCCAGTTCAACCTAACTCAACTTTTAAAGCAGTTAATCAACATAAAAATAGTCTAAACATGATTTAAACAATACTAAATAGCGGAAATATCGATAACAATGCGGAAAGTCCAATCCGACACAGCCCTAACCAGGGTGTCACAAGTCACAAGCATCTCTAAACCATAATACTAGTCTGCTAAAGTCTTAAACTACTACAAGTGTTTGAAATCAAAAAGAAATGATAGAGAAGTAGAGACACGGGACTGCGGACGTCAACAACTACCTCGTAGTCTCCAAAAACCGCCTGGAACTGGAGGAATCAGCACTCAGGAGCAGTACCAGCTACGCCTGAATCTGCATACAGGTTGCAGAGAGTAAAGTGAGTACTCCAACTCAGTGAGTAACAAATTTAAATAACGACTGAAAGTAAGAAAACACGTAAAACATAAGGCATTCTATACTGAAGCAGTAAAAAAATCACTTAAAACAGTAAAACAGTGAAGAGTCAAGTAAAATCCCTTTTTAACAAGTAAAACAAGTAATTGATAGGTAAGTGAACAAATAGAAGTTCGCCCCTCGGGCATAGTATCAATGAATCTGCCCCTCGGGCAACATCTCAGAACAGTACCAGCCCCTCGGGCTCAATCTCAGAACAATATCATCCCCTCAGGCTCAATCTCACATTACAATGGGTACCCGCGCTCACTGGGGGTGTATAGACTCCGGAAGGGGCCCCTTATGGCCCAAGCGCATTATCAAGCCATCTCGTAGCATCAAATCTAGGCCCTCGGCCTCATATCAATCAAGCCACCTCGTGGCATATTTGTGTATCTCAGGTCATCGGCCTCATATCAGTATCAATGTATCCTCATAACTAGGCCCTCGGCCTTACTCAGTCTAAAAATCATCACAAGCCCTCGGGCAATAGTAAAACAGTATTTTTCAGCCCAAAACATCATTTAAAATATTATTTAAGTCTCAAAACTAAGTAAAAATGGTTAAGTAGTAAAACAGTGGAAAATAACGTGACTGAGTTCAAGTAATAAGTCAAAACAATGAGGAAATAGTAATAAACATCACCGAAGGATTCAAATAGTTGGCACGAAGCCCAAATATGGCAATCATCCCAAATCATGATGATAGTAAATAAGTTTCAGTTAAATACGCGCAAAATCATCAATCGGGACGGACCAAGTCACAATCTCCAATAGTGCACGACCCCACGCTCGTCATCAAGCGTGTGTCTCACCTCAATATAGCACTACGATGTGCAATTCTGGGTTTCAAACCCTCAGAGCATTATTTACAATCATTACTCACCTTGAACCGGCTAAATCTCTAACTCGCGACGCCTTTGCCCCTTGAATCGGCCTCCACGCGCATCGAATCTATCCAAAATTAGAAGGAATACGTCAAAATATGCTAAGGGAACAAAGCCCAAGCGAAAACAATCACCAAAGGGCACGATTCCCGAAATTACCAAAACCTGAGCCTCAGTCCCACGTCTCAAATTCGGATAAAATTTACATTTTTAGAATCCTCATACCCTCACGAGTCTAACCATACCAAAATTATCCAATTCCAGTACAATTTGGTCCTTCAAATCATCATTTTATATTTTTGGAAGTTTCCACAAATTTTCTTCCCAAATTCCATCTCAAATCACGAATTAAATGATGAATTCAAGGATAGATTCATGTACTCTAGCCAAATCTGAGTTAGAATCACTTACCCCGATGAATTTCTTGAAAAACCTTCGAAAAATCGCCAAAATCCGAGCTCTCTAGGTCAAAATATTAAATAAAACCCAAAACCTCTTATTTATAGAGTACCCCACAGATTTCCACCTCTGCGGTCCGCACAAAAATGACCGCAGTCCGCACAAAACCAGTGTGGTCCGCAAAAAAACGATTGCGGTCGCACATGTTTTCATCTGCAATGACAGACTTTAGTATTTTGGCCATAACTTTCGCTACAGATCTCCAAATTATGATATCCTTACCTTTCTTAAAACTGCACACGAAGGACTACAACTTTTGTTTTTGAATCATCTCAAACTTTCTTGTAGATCAAAACATATGAGCTTCCGAAGCAGGACCGGTGAATAGCTCCCCACCGCGGCCGCACTGCATTTTGTGGGGTCCGCACAGCACCTACCTTGGCCGCACTTCTTTTTGTGCGGTCCGCACATCACCTACCTTGGCCGCACTTCTTTTTGTGTGGTCTGCACAGCACCTACCTTGGCCGCACTTCTTTTTGTGCGGACCGCGCTAGTGGGTTCTGAGGCCTGCAACCCTTCTGGACCTGCTACAGCTATGATTTTCAGCCTAAAACATCCCGGAACCTACCCGGAACCCCCGGAACTTCAAACCAATTGTACCAACATATCCCATGATATCGTTCAAACTTGTTCAACACTTCAGAACGCTCACAACAATATCAAATCACCAATTTAACATAGGATTCAAGTCTAAGAACTCCAAGAACTCTTAAATTATGCTTTCGATCAAAAAGTCTATCAAATCTCGTCCGAATGACCTGAAATTTTGCACACACATCCCAAATGACACAACGAAGCTACTGCAACTCTCGGAATTACATTCCAAGCCTATATCAAAATCTCGCCTATCAACCGGAACCGCCAAAATATCAACTTCGCCAATTTAAGCCTAAATCTTCTCTACAACTCCAAAACACATTCCGATTGCGCTCCTAAGTTATAAATCACCTCCCGAAGCTAACCGAACCATCAGAACTCACTTTCGATCCTTATAACACATAAGTCAACATCCGGTTGACTTTTCCAACGTAAGCCTTCTTAAAAGAGACTAAATGTCTCAAACTTCACCAAACTCATTCTGGACTCGATCCGCCCAATCCGATACCACTAAAATACGGATAACGAAGCATAAAGAAGCTAAAATGGGGGAAACGGAGCGATAACTCTTTGAGACGACTGGCGGGATCGTCACAGTGCGAAACTTGTGAGGTCAAAAAGACAAGCAAAAGTTGTAAAGCTAAATAAGGACAGTAGGGTATCCATTGCCTAAAAAGGTGCAATTTTGCTTCTTTTGCTTTAGCCCAAAGAAGAGAGAAAAACACATTATATACAGATGGTAAGAGAGTCGCGCAACATAGAATGTAAGAGAAAGTTTAAACTTAAATATGAAGCTCCCTGCATTTGACTATCAAGATTAGCCTACGTTAAAAAGAATGTAAATTACTAACATACCTTCCCATAAATACTCAAATACTTGACTGTATAAGTTATATCATGTACTGAACAATAATAACGATTGCAATGCAAATGCATATTTGATGCAAATTCTACACAAATCCCATTTGCCCATCCCAAATGCAACTTGAATAAGTGGAAAAAATTGAGTAAGAAGGTGAAGAAGAAGGTGAGTGAATGGAAAACATTGGTAGAAGATGCTACTAGAGTAGAGGGTTCATCAAGCTTGAATTTAGATAAATTAGTGAAGGATGTACTTCTGTCCAAGAATTCAGTTCATTAGTAGATATATTGCTTAACTCAAAATGAACAAAAAAAGGTCAAACCCGAAAGTATGAGTTTCTTACTTTTAGAAGAAAAAAGAGAATGGCAACAAGGATACAAGCAGTATCAAGTAAACAAACAACAAATTGGAGGGGTAGTAAAACACATCTTATTTCCACCTCTATAACTCCAATCTTTATTCATGTACAATTTTCTTTTTCATTTTTTTTCCTTATTTTATGTCCTTTCTGAACTTTATATGAATGCACTCTTGGCATATAATGTGCGACCAATTTAACTTATGGTTTAAAAACCAGGAAAAAGGTAAGAAAATGATCAACTAATATAGTACCTAGTTGTTTAAAAAGTACTGGAGATGTAACTATTACAAGTAATGGAGAACTAGTAGCTAGTAGCTAGTAGCTTAAAAAGAATGGCCACACCCCCCCCCCTACCCAAAAGGCCAAAAGTACCGTCTAGTATTGACAATCATACATCCCGTCTCGATTCCTATTATGCAACAGAGGCTAGTCTTGATTAACAGTTGCAGACCAAAATGAAACTAAAGACAGAATGCCAGACTCAAACCCCATGTGATTTATGCTACTAATTGCCAAACTTTTACCACCCCAAACCAATCAATATTCTTTTCAACAAACACAATCCTAAAGAATCTGTGACCCATTTTTCTAAGATGACATTTTTCGAGTGCAGAAAAAATAGTAGAGCAATAAACATACAACAACAAGAACAAACACATCCCCGAGTATAATGGCGATTATAGCTAATGAACTAGAAATTCAGAAGAACAAATGCATCATTTTAGGGGACTCATAAGAAAATTAACTTCATCCTTTGCCTCTGAAGAAGGCTTAAGAAAGATCAGTACTATTAGAAGAAAGAGCAGTACTAATGAGCAGTACTATTAAACTAGCTTAAAACTCCTTACAGCTCTCAGCATTCACCACATCCTCAGACTTAAAACTAATGAGACTTTTACAGTTTTTGGAGCTCTTTGCATTTTGAAAAGCTCATTAATAAGTTACCAACAAATAAGCTAGTTTAAAATAAAGCTCATTAATTTTACATGGGTTGTCTCCGCGCGCGGATCGACTCAAGTCGTTTTTATTCTATCCTTCAACTTCTTCATGTGGATTTCCTCAAATACCTCATTATGAGTAACTAGTCTTCCTTTAGCCTTTTCCTGAAAAATAAACAATATCTTAAGAAATGATATATTCCCTATATATTCCCAATTACATCTGGAAAGAACTTAATCATCTTCGTTATTCTTCTTCCTATCTCTGCCATTATATTCGCTCTTTAACGTGCCAATTCATAAATGCACATAAGTTAACCAAAAGATTACTTTTTGGATAGAATAGACTTTTCAACGAAAGAGAAGTGGGTGAAAAGTTGAAAAATAATGTTCAGAGAAAAGATGTACAATGTACTAGTCCCCTAAGCAGTACATCACTATTTTGATCATTTTCATATATTTTCACACGGCACACCTGCTCCTTATATACCTAATTACTGTTTTAATATTTCTCCTTTTAATGCTTAATAAGTACTATCTTAGGCAAAAGCACTTCCTAAGCACTATCCGTTTCTGGTTAAATTAACTCGTGCTGCATAATCAGAAGAGCTTGAAGGGAAAAAGGATAACTAGAAAAACTAATTTCGAACATTCGAAGCAATAGAATATCTTGGTTTACATATCTAAAATACGAAATGACCAGTAGTCATGCTGATTATAGGTTTGACGAATACACTTTACTGAGAGTACATCTGATCTAAGTAAAGAAAACCAAATTTAAATTTAAAAATCAGCCTTTTCACAAACAATGAACTTACTCCATAATGCCAAATCACCCATCACTTAATTCACACACACACAAGACACAAATCTCAAAACCCCGCATGCTCTAACAATAGATATCTATTTCATAAATAAAAAAGAAAAAACTTACAGTACAACATACTTTTTCAACATTATTAGATGTCAAGCTAAATATATCAACAACTACTCAGATTATAACATGTTAACTGAGAACTTACTCACATATGCGTAGATAGGAGATATGAAGTATATTACTCTGAATGATAGTCGAAAACTTTGCCATGACTGGCGTAACATAGTACTGCTGGATCCTGAAGACTGTAAGCCCCTTTCTAGGTGAGTTGATGTCTTCTGTTATAACGATTAAAGTTTATTAAAGTATATATCGAGGTTTGAAACAGTATAAAATTAAGAGAACAACATTAATTTTTTAAACCTAGGGTTTAAAACAGTATAAAATCCCTAAAATTCGAAGTCTTTTGGGGGAAATCAAAACGAAAAAAGGAGATCGGGTGAGTGAGTGAGAGAGAGAGAGGTCGACTTACCTGGGAATGGAAACTCGTCTCTGCGTGGAGTGAGAGAGACGAAAAATTTTATTTTGAGTCTCATACAACTGATACTAGTTGTATGAGCAACTTTTTTGTCTCACAGTTTTATGGACCCAGATTTCTGTAGACCAGAAGTATATTGGGGTCCACAAATTTGTAAGACAAAAATGAGTCTCATACAACTAGTATAAGTTGTATGAGACACAATAAATCTTCTCGAGAGAAACAGAGGGGGAAAACACTAAAAGACCTGAGAGAAAAGTTGTAAAACGTTAATAATAAAAAGTTTCCCACTACTACCGTGGGAAAGTTCTGTGGGAAAGTTTTTTCATAATTATTAAAAAAATTAAAAATTCAAAAAATTTCGTACACATTTTATTGTTTGTTTAAGTTCCCATTGTCTTCTCTGGGATTTTTTTTTGAATTGTATAATATTATTTTTTTAATAAATTTTTTCACTGAATCGGAGAGAATTAAAAGGCGCGCATTTTTCCGCCAAAACTTTCCCACGAATAGTTTATGGGAAATGTTATTTATTCGAAAATTTTAATTTTTCCATTGTATTTCGGTGGGAATTGCCACTAATAATTTTTTTCGTGGGAAATTTTCGTAGGAAAATGCTATGTTTCTAGTAATGCAGAGGAATCATAAAATAAATAAAGGAAAACTCACGAGCGAAGTTCCACGTCTCTGGGAACCCTGTCGAGTCCGCCACAAGGTGCTCTATCCGCACATAGAAGTAGTTTTCCCAGAAGCGGCGATTGGCCTTATCGTCCATCTTCACCACTAAGCTCTTGGTTCCTCGATGATGCATATGGATCATTGAACCCCGAAGAAATTGAGGGACAAAGATATGAAGCAGGTGCCTCAAAGAAATTCCTCGCCGGCAAGCTTTGCATGCTTGATAAGCATGAGGAAGAGTTTGTACACGTACGGAGAGAGTTGGGTCGGGCACACTTCGTAAAAGTGGCAGAAGTCCACCAACATAGAGGTGAGAGGAAGCGTGTACCTGATGTCGTGCCCCCTTTTTCTCGCAAAATCGGGTTTATGACATTTTGAAGGACAACTCGTTCCTTTTGGAAACTAGGTTTTTGCATTTGAAGAGTCGCCACCTAATGATTAAGGTGCATTAGGACACCAATCGAGATTCAATTATAAGTTTGTTTAGGTAACCAGAGATTGGGTAAGGGCTTGAAATTATCCCAAGGGGAAGGTGTTAGGCACCCCTTAGGATCCACTAGTGTGGTTTCAATGCACAATAGTTTGAAAGTAAACAAAGTTTGAAAGAGCAATTAAAAGAGCCGATTTTAAATAAGGAGTTACAATGCTTAAAAAAAGAAGGGAAAATAAAGAAAGGGGGTCCTAGGTTTACAAAAAATATGGATCACATCAATGCAATACCTGAAATTACTCCTCAAAAGAAGGGGTTACACGTGGCATTAGCGTACCGGTCATCATATACATATCTACCCTTCCCACCCCGTTAAGGTATTACAGCGCAGATTGGTCTTGATTACTATTGTATGTTATTACCTGTCCCTATCCTATCAGTCCCGGAGGCACTTAGGACTACTATTCCTAAAGGGAGGAGATATTAGGCTAATTGGTTTCAAAGGATAAAAATCTAAGGCGACATACAAAAACAGATAATATGGCATATAAAGGGGAAGCATGTAAACAGACAAAGGGCTCTTGTATACCTCCTCAAAACAAAAGCACATAACTAACATGACTTGCACATACTTTTTAGGTCTGATTTAAAGCACATAAAGACGAGGGAAGTTAATTGTTGAGGCAGATCAATTTATAACTCAGATAAGAAGTCTGAATCAGGCCTGCCTACTGGTTGTAACAATTAACAAAGGCGGATTCAATTTTACAGTTATTACTCTAAATCTTACCTAAGTGTTTAGACAGGGTCCTATAGGCATGATATCTACTAAATTCAGAAGGTGGTAAGACAGTGATAACTCAATACGTACTACTTGAAATCCTATAGGCATGCTTGCTAAACCTTGTTGAAACTAAGGGAACTATTAAACATAGGTTCAGAATAGACGAATTTAAATTAGACTAGTTCCAAATTCTGTAGATGATGGTATCTACTATTACTGGCTCTAATCCACATGGGCATGATATCTAATATTGAATGTGAATGGAACGACTCAAATTTATTTAAGTACCCCTATAGGCATGATTTCTATGTGTTACTGATTTCAGCATGCTACTAGGTTATAACCAATTGGGCCCTAAAAAAGACATGATATCTAAACGGTGAGAAATGTGTAGAATTTTAGACAATCCCTATAGGCAGGTTATCTAGATGTGATGTTGAAAAAGTCCTATAGACATGGTTTCTAAATGTAATGTGAATATAAAGAATTGGAGCAGTCCTATAGGCATGTTTTCTAAATGCGATTTGAACAAGTAGAGAATGCAGTCCTATATGCATGTTTTCTACCCTTGAGCATGCATAATTTCCCAACCCTTTTTTCACTAGCCAGTCTTAAATGTTCATTACAAATTATTACAAACCATGAATAATAAATTACATTAGAAAAAGTACAAAGAAATGTTACAACCAGAGGAAGCCTGATTCTTGACTTCCTCTCTGAGTTATGAGATAAACTAACTCAAAATACTATTGATCCAAAGCTTTTCTCATACTTGAGTGTGTCAGAGTTCCCTAAGGGCCTCAATAGGACCCCGGACAGTGCTCACACCCAAGTTTCATAACCAGAATAGGGACAAGTGCAGTGTGGAACTGCCAGCCCTCAAGTGTCCAAGTTCAGAGGTAGCTCATGTCCCAAGGCAAGGCTCACATGAGGGGGAGGGGCAGAACTTAAGTCTAAGAAGAGAGTGAAAAGTGCAAAAACTGAGTTCTAAGAACTGAGGGAATAAAGGAGAGGGAAAGGGTGAGGGGAATCAGCCATTAACACTTCAAAGAATTGATAACTTCACGCAAAGGGGGCAGAGGATTGGGACTCCATTGCAAGAGGGCCTATATACTTAGGCATGGGTTAATTTTGGGCATGCACAACAAATAGTGAGTGTTATCATGCTTGTAAATCAACCAGAACACACAACATATAAGGGTAACATGGAGGTTATGATCCTAGGAGGATCAAGTTTGGGTCATGCTCAGCAATATTCAATGATGTCATGCCCCAAACTAACCACAAGTATTAATCACATTGGGGTAGGAATTTTGGATTCATAATACATTGATTTAGAACAGGAGAAATGAAATTACAACATGCTAAACAATGCTACTGAATTAAATACAAGCAGTAGGCAGACAAGAATGCAAAATCAGTAAGTAAGCATGTTGTTGTTGGTGCTGAAAAACTTAATTAGAATATACCAGTCAAAGAAGTAAAGTGCAGTAAAGAAAAGCAGCAGGACTTCGAAATATAGCCTTGGCTTTCAGCCGGCTAAACAGGTAGTAACCCAAGTAGTAGTAAAGCAAGAAAGAGGGTTTGAGTGTAAGTGTGAGTTCAGAACTAAAAGTGTTCGCGTTTTAGAAAGAGAAGAAGTAACGTGCGTTTATAGTTTTTGGAGAACAAGTAAGAAAGAGGTAATAAGCTACAAACATGGAAACAATCATGATTCAGAATCAATTATACAAATGATTGCCCTGAATTAAGGGGTCACTTGCTTAACGGGCAGTGACAGGTTCGAAATAAGGAAAGCAATCAATTAAAAGCAGCTGAAAGTTGCCATAAAAGATGTAGTAAAATAACAAGTAAGAAATTCGAGTCTAGGTACAGAGATACTCTAATTTTGGAAAGGATCCAGTAAGGCAAAACAGGAAAGAAATCAATTAACCTTAATAGGCGAGTGAAATCAGAATCTCACAAAGGAAAAGTTTAAACTTAGTCACGAGTTTGAAAATTAGTCAAAGAAAGAGACTCAACATATAAATAGGGTGCATAAACATTATACATGCGAGGCTAGGCCTGTTGGCAAGAAGAAATAGCACACAACAGTAGCACAAAGATTCAGTAGATAGCAACACTCGAAGCATGACAGTCCAGTAGGTCAAGTAGTGAAGACAACATAGAATATCAAAAGCATGCAAAGGTCTCACAGAGCAAGTGAGGAAAACCCCTTTAGAAAAAATAGGGTTTCGAGCATATTTGAGTTTTAGAGAAGATAGAAACCCAGCAATCAGATGAATCACAACAAAGGGAGCAAAATATTTCAAAATAAAGAACTTCAAATCGAGTCATGCGCTTAAACGAACAGTCTCAGACCCAAAACCCTGGGATTTTCAACAATAAGAGAGTTTTAAAAGAGAATAAGCAAACACATCGGACAAAACTCAGGCAAACAAACATTCGTTTAGTAAACAGTTAAAAGAAATTGGGGGTTTTAACATGCAAACTCAGGTAGAAGAACGATATAAGCAAACATATCCAAACATGTCAAAGAATCAGAGAAACATTTTGAAATAACTTAACCGAAACCCTAATCGGAAAGATAAGGGGTTTTGAAAGCAGAGTTTTAAAAGAAAATTTGAGAAAAATACTTAGGAGTTCAGAGCAAACATAGATCTGAAACAGATCTAAAAAGAAATCGAAGGAACCTTAATGGCTAAGGTTTCAGAAGAACCCCAAGTGGTGAGAAATGCTTTGAAAAGCAATGATCTAAGCAGGAGAGACAAGAGTCTGACTCGAATAGCCATGGCTGGCTGGAGAAAAAGTCAGAGACGACCGGAGAATAGTCATGAACTGCAATCGAACAAGCCTGGACCAAGCTCTTTCGAAATCTAGCCTCGAGACCATAATAATCGAGCACGTAGAAGCCATGAGAGGTGGATATAGGTCTCTGATGACTTTGGGAAGCATAGCTTTGGGGAGGTATTAGGGTTGTAGTTGATGGCGGCGGCTAGGGTTTGAGAGGATTTGAGAGAGAGTTGAGAGAGAAGGGGATTCAGAGGCGGCAGAATTGGAAATGAAGCTAGGGTTAGGGGTCGTTTGAATTAAAAAGGCAAGGATGGTTGTTGGCCGTTGATCTGAATGATCAACGCCCTGTATCAAAACGGGCAAATGGGCGGGTTATGAAGATGAGTTTGAGTCGGATTAAATCAAAATTGGGTCGGGGGTTCAAATGGTTTCAATTGAGTTCAATTGGGATCAGAATTAGGCTATAATCGAAATGAAATTGGGCTAACATTTAAATAACCAATTTTCCTATTTAATTTATAAAAAATAATAAATTAATTTTTAAAAATAAATTAAAGGTACAAAAATAATTTATAGCGCATAAACGTAATTAATCTTAAAAGAGGCTAATGTTGTAATTATATACAATTTAACTTTTAAAATACTAAATGACTTTGTAAAAATATGCAAAAATTATATTATCTATACTTTAGCATAAGTATGAGAATACAATAAATGAATCACCAAAATGATAATTTTGAGAATAATTATTGGGTTTTTATGGATAAAATAGGGCAGTAAATCGATTTAAAAATCTTTAAAAATTAAGGAAAAATAATAAAATATTTGGACATACTTATACATGCATACATATGCTATTTTTAAAGTATTTTGCATATTAAAATATACAGAGAAAATTGGGTATCAACACCCGATAACAAAGGGGTACGCGTAAAATGCCCAATACACAGGGCGTTGCAAATGTACAATGTCCGCCCCCGCCGCCGATACCATTTAAATTTGAGCAGGGATTCCCCACTTGGCCTTGAGCGCCATAATCGTCGCCTCATACATAGTGGAAGGAATAGGATCCGGTTCATCTCCGGCAGGGCTATTAAAATCTATCCTCATTTTCCCCGGGCAGGGAACTATCTGTTCCACTAACGGAAACCCCTCGTCTTCCACCACCTCCATTTCCTCTTCAAGAAAGGGCACGTCATTTTTCCGCACCGGAGCTTCAATAAATATATCAGTCTAAGAAGAAGTACCAGCCATTTGTCTCTCTCGATCGAAGTGAACAAGATCAGTGAGGGAAAAGAAATAAGGGTCACCCCAAATTCTGTCGAATGCAAGAGTATGAAGGACAAGAGGAAGAGGAAATTCGCAAAGTTTCTTTCTTAGATAAATTGAAAACATAGCAGTCAAATAAGGGATTCCCCCTATTTATAGAAACATAAATGTCCCGAGCAGGAAACCCAAGAGCCGCCAATCAAAAACAAATTGAAGGGGCACGGGAAACGATACGGTGCCTGGAAACGTGCTCCATAATGATGCATAATGGGTATTCACGATACCCCGAATTGATGCAACGATTCATCTCCAAATCGACGTAACGGTCCGATGATACCACTGAAGCGTCACATCGCCACCTCGCCTTAAGGACCTCGTCCAACGCATAATGTACAAATTTCTCCTAACTTTTGAATCAACAGAACTCGCCTATCAAGCTCGCCAATAGGCGACTCCGACGGACAGAGGAACTAACTGTATGGGTCAAATCTGACCATAAGATGGTCGTTCTCAAAAGGAACGACAAGGGATCGACCGAACCGTAGTCGTGTCCACGGGGCATGATAGAAAAGAGCACCTCAGCTGTAGCCGGGGTCAAGCCGTCAGAAAGCTTACATCGCAGAACAAACAAAATATTTGGGCAAGTACTAAAGGCTACAACCATGAGAAAGCGCGCTGGTTAAACCATTGGATAAAAGGAAAAATGGCTAATATATATAGGGGGAGAGAGATCACCAAAGGGGGATCTCAACCCAAATCTGGCTACAACATTTTATAGTCATCGTTATGGAATTAACAAAGAGAGATCTCTTAGTCATCAACAACTTTCTCTCCTCTCCTCATGTGCCCTTATGAGTATGGTGAAAGCATGTCATAGATGTAAGCTTATCATTTACATTCGATGTATGATAATCATCTTAAGAAATATTACACGAGCTTGTTCTTCTTCGACTTTTTGCATTCAATATATTTCGATCTATATGTTCGGCTAAGCTTTATCTTCTGTATCTTTATTAATTAGTTTAACTAAAAGGTTTAACACTTTTTTGGTCAAACATTTAATTTACCACTCCGACATAAGTTTTGGTGGTTGCCGGATTACAAATCACGTGTGCTACTGAAATATGGCGGTGAAATAATAGGATAAAGTTAATGATTGTCACTGTACATGTAAGATAGTGATAACAGTTTAGTATGTGGATTTTGCGTTCACCTTAAATTGAGATGCTATTGAATGGATGGTGTTGCGATTCTTCTGTCAACTTTCAATTATTCGAGTTGTTCCCTTTAGAAATTTCAGTGTAATTTATCCAAAATAATATAATATTAGTATGACAGACGCAATGTTGTAATTATGTCGTCATATATCATTCGTAAATCAGAAAGTCTTTCCATATTTCATATTAACCAAATTTATTACTTCTAGTTGCATATTTTTCACAACACTGAGTTTATAACTGTATGGAGTACGTATTTTTAATTCTTGCAGAAAACCCAAAGTTACAAACTAAGCAACATTTTCAAAAATAAAACTTTAAGAGTGCTTAATAGCACTTATTATAACGAAATTTAAAACGTCGAGCCATTGCTAATTTATCAATGTATGACATTTCAGTACAATAAGAGGGAGAGCTACTTACATATTAAAATTTCTGACTACTTGTTACTTTAAAATTTCAATTATTATTGAACTTGAGAAGCTTTCCTTAATCATCACGATTTACAATGGTGAAGGATCAGATCAGCGAGTCGTCCCACAATTTTTAGCCGTAATAAACTCTCTAATTGTCACCTTGCGTTAAGCTGAAAATCATTAAAAAAAAAAAAAATGGATGCTTGCCGGCCTATTCTATGTTTCTATATGAGAAGTGGCGACACAGCCATACCCACACTGACACAATAAGCAGACAATTGAATTCCTATAACATCTAAGAATACAGTGATCATACACTAGAAGCTAAGGGACATGCATGCCCTATCATTTTCCCTTTCCCAAATTCTTCAGTGTTCCATTACCTGACCAAGTTCATAAAGTTGTATTGGAAGTCCCACATCAGTGTGGGATAGATGGTGCAAATGAACTCTTTTTATGGTCTTAGATAGTAATTTTTTACCTCACAAGTTAACTTTTGAAATTGAGTTAGGCTAAAGGTGCATCTTATTATCGAGGTATTTGCTAAATATAAAGATCAACCTTTTCCTTTTGAAATTCAGTTGATAGGAAATGATGGTATATTGTTACAAATATACATGGTTTGGTCATGTGGCTTTGTGGTACTTGATCATTATTTGGAAGAGAATTTGCGACTGTCGTTCTGTTGGCAGCGTATTGTAAATAAATAATCGAAATCAATCACTGGACAACAAAGTCGTTGTAGTATGGTGGTAAGTATTCCCGCCTGTCACCCGGGTGACCCGGGTTCGATCCCCGGCAACGGCGTTACTTAAGTTTTTCTTTCTAAAATTATATTTCTGTGCAATACAAATGCTCATCTTTGAACCAGGTGACGGATTGACTCATTGGAGAATCTAAAGGAAGTGGCCATATTCTTAGTAGCAGTTGGGCCAACAAACTTACAGCTCCATTAATTGAAGGAATTGACCCAAATAGTCGCTTAAACTAAAAATAATCAGTGAAGGCACGGACAATGAACTGTTATCTTCTTAGTTACCCAACTTTTCTTATACCCTTCAAGAAACAGTTCTTAGTTATCCAACTTTTCTTATACCCTTCAAGAAACAGTTTAGATGAAGTTATTCCACTAACTTTAATATTCACATGTTCCTTAATTTGCGTTACAAATCTAAGCAAGACATTAGGTGGGAACAGCCATCGTATTAGACATCTTGGGCTTAACCATCAAGGAAAGAAGCACATGAAGTTAATAACATTGACCCGCGATAAATTTTTTTAAATTGTTAGGAAAGAAATCAAGCAATATATAAATTACAACTCAAATCTTCATCATAAGATGGCCTTTTAAAGGGTGTGTGTTAAATTTCTGAACTCCAGGAAAATTTATTAGCAAATTAACTGATCGCTGGAGTATATATCTCTTGCATGTTAGATTCTTTTAGTAAATTGTGTGCTCATTATCAGACAAGAAAAATCATATTGGAGGAAGAAAAACAATTCAGAAACACTGGATATGAACTGCTCAAAATGTACATACAATAAGTCGGTAAATGTTTCCTTTTTTTGTTTTTCAGAGTAATCTCACTCGGATTACTCAGTCTACATCCTGTTCTTTCTCATGATTTTTGACCCCTGAGGTAAGTTCAGCTTCAGATGCCGCAGAAGGTAACCTCTCGTATGCCCTGGACCCAACTGGTAGAAGCTTAATCTTGCCCAGTTTAAGTGTTTGGCTAAGCTTCTCATAATTCCACCTCTGCTGAATATATACCAAAATTGCAAGAACAACTGCAGCCACAGGTATGGCAATGTCCCCAAACTTGGTGTAAAAATCAAACCTGGGGTTGACAAACTCATATTCCTCGGAGAAGTAAGGATTTGGAACCGGAGATCTGATGTAATCATATATATGAGGCAGAAGTCTAACGGAAGTTAGCCCAACATAGTATAGCTTTCTGAGTGGTTTGCAATGGATTTGCCAAAAAAGGTTGCCTATTACTTGAGGAAGCAAAAAGAAATCTTGAATCAAACCCATGTACTCCTCCAATTCCGTTTCCCATTCCCTCAACGTGTGGAAATTTCCAGTGGAATCTACGTAACGTTCAGCACGAAGAGGTTTCTGGCTTGTATTAAAAGAGTGGATGAGTAAAACAATGGTATATCCAACAGCATGTATTATCAGTGTACTGAGAAGTACCCACTTATCACTTGGAACACGATGTGATTCAAGAGGGTTCCTCGTCAGTAATCTGATACGGGATCTCCACACCTTTTGGCTGAGCCTCACTGTTACCAAAAAGGCAACAAGCACAAGAACCTTGACAGTGTAATCAATCAGACGGATCCACTGGCTGTTATCAAGATCGTAAGACGAACTCTCATTGGTTTCAGCGCCCATAATTTTGAACAAAGACTCTGCACCTGTGATCAAAGGGAGGCTGTAGCCAAGAGCTTGGACACCTAGCATCGCAAGCGAGACATAAGGTACTGATTCTGCATTATCTCTGATGTAAAATAGTTGGCTGGAAATGCAAAAAATTGCCACAGAGAGTGTCAAAATGCGGAGGATTCCCTCTACGCCCCTGCGCGAAAGAATTTCTTCTCGTTGCTTCCTGTACATAATGGGGAATGTTTGAAGGTTCACAGGATTAAAATAGAGTGGATCATCCTCATTCCTTTGACTAGATACGGAGATTTTAGCTGCTGGATTGACCAACCAACGAGCAGTGGTTGGTGGATATGATATAACCACCTCAATTAGACAATCCAATCCAGCCTCAAGGTCCATACTTTCTGATAGAATTTTCCACGAGGCTCGAACATCCCTGCAACCAATGAGGTACATTTTTCCAACATGCGGATCATACAACCCCTCTATGAAAAGCAAAGAGATGTTGTTGTATGATGTTCCAGCGAGACTGAGTTGAGCAGAAACATTTAAGAAAAGCTGTTTCTCTGTGTATTCAGCTTTAGCATGATACGAGTTCTCTTTTTCACTTATTGAGCCATTTGTCAAAGGCCCAAACATTGGACCAAGAGACAGAATCTCCATCTCAATATCAAATCTTTGGTGAGCTGAATCGGGGATTTGATCCGCTACTGCTGATGTGTGAAGGCTTAGATCTTCAGAAAGAAATGAAAGGCTGACTGTAAAAGAATCTGCATCTTCCAGTTTTGGGAACGTCAACAGCGATTTCTTAAACATTGAACCAAAGTTGAAGGGCTCATTTTTCTCAAGGACTGCAGCAGCTGCATCGAGTTTTGAGTACTTGTAGTATGGACGAGAAGCAGTGTATTGATCCCACAGTTCAACAGGGCGAATTAGTTTCTCAAATAATAAAGGGAAGTAAGGCCTACCGCTTCCATCGATGCTGGAAAAATGGCCAGTGATTATGCTCCTCTGTGTTATGGAAAAAGACAGCGGAACATACAAGCAGATTCGAGAATCACAGGTGCTGCCTTCTGCATCAGCAAGTCCACGGCAACCAACCATACAAAGCTGTCCACTGGAAGATTTCCAGATTCCCTCAGCGGAAAGAGTCATGTTGTTAAGTCCAGTCCTTTGTGCTGCGGTGAACTGATTCTCAAACGGAGACACCACTCTAAACACGGAAGAGACCCTTGTGAAAGTGTCATTATCTTTAAAAGAACTTTTATCACATCGAACATCCTGAAGGACAAGCTTGACATCTTTAAAACCTCCATCCGTGGCCTTTATCTCCTTATCTGATTTAAATGGACCCAACTGACTGCAAAAATTATCCGTACCATTGCATTTCCAGTTTGGAGCAACTGTTAAGGCTTCTTGGTGAGTGAATCTCTGAAGAATATAACAGAAATCAAGCCCTCTATATGTATTTATGTAAGTACTCAGACTATCTTTGTACGGGTATGGATCACAAGCTTTTGACACAAACTTTTCCGAGCCAAATTCGTACTTAGAAGAAGTTCCTAGCCAAGAAGACATATGAACTTCATCAAAGTACTTAAAACTGGCTTTTGGGTTTAAGCTTTTCATGGTTCCAACAATAGCTCTATTTGTCAGTGTATTTGTTATAGGATAATGAAGCACGAGCAAAATTCGATCATCTTGCATAAGAGGTGGCTGATTAGTATAACCGGATTCCTTTACCCACTCCCACGGATCACTAGACTCTTGCTGACGAGAAGGCAACATGGTGTTCCCTAACAAACACATCACTCTTTCCCCTTGACTTTTCTTCGATTCAATGTATACTCCTTCAAACAACACAGAGAGCTGGGAATGACCGGGCCATATATCAAAATGAGGACTTCTTTCGTAGGGTTTACTCGAAAACAACCCATCTAGGGTGACACCAATCTGCAATATACCACTCACACTCACAGACTTCTTAGACCGATGAGCACGATCAACATCAGTAACCCAAAATGAAACTAAATTCGACGGAGATCGAAGATCTAATGATTTGTTCAAAAGATCTCTATCATCAAAGGGCATTAATGAAGCCCCATTGGACACTTGCCACCAATCTCCATTCAAAAAGGATAATTCTTGTTTTATGCTATAGATTCTGTTATCATCAGGTTTCATTTCAGAAGCAGAAGCTAAAACAAAAGCACATTCTTTATTGACCTCATCAGTTCTTTCATATTTGTAAGTCATAGAAGTTCTAGTCCTAGGTCCTAACTCTCCATCTACTACTACATAAGAATCAACAAAACCTACTGACAGCAGCATCAACCAGATAATACCAGCCATTGTCCAATAAGAAGCAAAAAAAGACTTGACCCCCATATAGCTAATACTGAATTGTAAACCACTCTTTAATCAAGATTACTCATACTGATAAAGAACCCACTATCAAAACACAAATACAAAATTGGGAAGTTAGCAAAATTAAGTCTTTGATCACAAAATTACTGAATCTTGATTAGGAAGCAGCAAATGAACTAACCTGGTATCTCAGTGGTTACTTAAAATCTTGATACATAGCAAGAGAAATGGAAACCAGATTTGAGATGGAATTGTGAAAAAGACTAGTTGGAGAAAAAAAGATTGGTGATTTGATTTTTGATTTTGGGTATTAGGGTAAGTAAGAGAGTAAGGTGTGAAGTTGAAGTCAAGGCAGCTAATGATGGTGACACTGGTGAGTGGTGACCGGGTTAAGTCAAATCTATTTCTAACAAGCCGTGTCTCCAACTCCTCTAATCTGTCTTTTTTATTTTGTTCCGAAAAGAACAAAACAGTTCCTTAATTAATACTTAAGCAGATCGCAGTCAATTAATTTATATAATTTTCTGCGATGTGTAACCTCTTTAGTATTTGGGAATTTGGGGAAAAAAAAGTATGTACCTGAATGTGACAGTGAATTTTCTTGGAAAATATTCTTCTAGCAATTCTCAAACTTTGACAGAACTTCTTTTATTACATATGGCTTCTTAAAATAGTTTAAGTTGTTAAGTTTTATTTTCAAAGTATTTATTTGATAAAATGCGATCAAATTATTAGACCAAAAAACTTTACATAAAATTAGCTCGTTAATATAGCATTAATAATTGCAATAATATACGTAATCAAATACCTTATATATATAAGAATTATGATCATCGGCCATAAGAATTTAGTTGCATTCGCAATGTGGAGGCTCAAGTAGGAAGGAAAGAGAAAGAAATTCCATAAAGACTGAGACTTTGAAACTCAGAGTAAAACAAAAGAAGAAAAGGGAGGTATACTGGGCTAAGATTTTATTATTGAAAAAAATTGTATTGTAATCTACAACAATAGAAGACTTTATGAATTATGACCTTTTAGAAAAGTTAACAAGTATTAACAATTTGGTAGAGAGAAAAATTGGTGGAGAGTAACAAAAGAAATGGTTTTCTTTTTTAATGAGGTTTCTGTTTGACCGAAAATATAGATCTTGGTTCAACTAATTAAATTTATACAAACGATGATTAATCTTAGTTAATGATAATATCCTAAAGACGAAATTCTCAGCACTGTGATTAATGGAACGTAGATCTATTCTAAAAGTTATGGCGGTGATAGCTAATATTTAAGAATATAAACAGAATTAATGCCGCAATAAATAGTGATGAATAGCAATAAATGCCATTTATGTAAATAGAACGAATGAATCACCCGAAAAAGGATAAAATCAACGGATGTTCTTTCTGACAATAATGAATGATGGACAAATCTTTGAATATCCGAGTTATTCTCGGTCAGTGGAAAAGTGTGGAGAAGAATCTCACTGAAAAGGTTATTTTTTGTAGGCTTGTAATAAGACCAGATTCTCTATCTAAAGTCAAAGTATATTTTAGAAAATGAATCTCCTCCCTCTATCATTGTGTCTTTTTCTATTTATAGAAAACATGTTCCTAAAAATCCTAATAGTACAAGTACAGAGAATATCCACTAGAATATTCTCTTTAGTGTCATATCTTGAAATTAGCCGTTATAGCTCTGTCAAGGGTATTCGATCTCGGCAATTCTTGATGACTCCTTGACTTCAATCCTTGTTGATTCTTCGACCACGACCTTCATTATTCCTTAAATCACTTCAACATGTGGCGGCCTGAGAATATTTTACTACCGTCATCCAGACTTAAGTATTCTAGAGATAGATTTTAACACATATAGTTAGTCCCTTCGTTTTTTGATGCCGGCTTCATGGGCGGGTTCGATGAGCGAATCATGTTGGTGGTGGTCGAAATAATCAAGCGGACTACACGGGTCGTGGTTATTGTGGCGAGCAGGCGACATAGCCCTCTATGGGCCGCACATTTCAAATGCTTCAAATTTTTCGAGTGCTTTGCTGGAGTTATGTTGTCCACGAGTTAGGATGACGTCATGATGTCATGCGTCATTGTGACGCATATTCCCAATGTGTTGCTTTGTTTCGCGTGAGAACTTTGATTAGACATGCCGCTTCGGTTCCGATGCCAATCATGATAAATCGTTTTTGGTTTCGGTTCCATGATCTTTATAAATAGAGATCCTCGAACCCGATTTTGGAGTTTAACCCCTCTAACTTTTCGAAACACCGTATCATTCTCTTGCTTTCTTCTTCTCCAAATTTCCTCTCTGTTGCAGTGACCCATATTGTTCTTCATTCCATTTCGTCTATTACTTTCCTTCACTACGTTGAGCCATGTCTAACGTATCTTCTGATGCTAGTGAGGGGAGTCATGTTTCTCCCTTAGAAATGGTGTTCCCCTCCGTGGGGAGAGCATTTCCGCCACCGTTGAGGATAAAATTTTCCCATCGGTGGAGGAAATAATCCCACGCAACCCTGACTCCAGATCCGATTTAACCAAATCACCAGAGGCCGCACCTGGAACTTTTTGATCAGTGATGACGATAAAGAAATTAGTGGAGCTCAAGGCCAAATTTGGTCTTCCAAATCATATCGAGTTGATCCCGGCCGAAGGGGACACGGTACAGGTCCATCGTCCTGAGTATTGCGCCCTCTATGCCTACCCATTCCAAGTCAGCTACTCTTTCCCTTCCTTTCCACGGGTGGAAGAGTTTTGTCTCTACTATCGCATTTGTCCTACTCAGCTCGCGTCATACGTCTATAAAATTATAAAGATGCTCACTAAGTTTGTCGAGCTGGCCTAAGTCGAATTGAGACTGCGGCACTTAATACATCTATTCGCCCCTAGCTTTTATAGGGGAACGATGCTAAACCTTCACCACCGAGGAGGCAAATGCTTGGTGGTGAAGATGGACGACAAGGCCCGTGCCAATTATGGTTTAACTTCTTTTTTGTTAGAACCGATGACGTTGTGGCCAATGTCAACGACTTTCCTAAGGCTTGGAACTACACTTATAAGTACCTGGTTTCTCCCTCGTGTTTATTCCTGAATTCTGACTTCTTTCCTTCTTCCTTTGCAGCCAAGACCTCGCCTCCTTCTTTGGACGCTCATATTTCTGACTGGGTCAAGCGGCTCCTCCCTCACATTGTAGAGATTCGCGATTGGCCAAGTTTTTTCAAGAATTCAGGCCTGTTCTCCCTTCGACTGGTAACTTCCTTTCCTTGATCATGGATGCTCCATTTCCTATTATGTACAGATTCGTTTTGCTGACTTAATGCTGTCTTTTTTTAGTCAGGGGTTCTCGAAGAAGCCGGGCATCAATTCCCTTTTTACGAAAGGCGACTGCTACATCGTCGACTTCGGCTCCTATTGCAACTACTACGTTGTCCATATCGGTCTAAACTTCTGCTACCGTAGTTCAGGAGCCCATCTCAGTTCCATATGTAACTCTCGTTCCTAACTCTACTCGTTAGTTGATGACGATAACGTCTCTCCTTATGACGGTGGTCTAATACCTCCTAAGAGGAGAGCTGTGGATACATGGAAGAGGGGCGGGTGACTGTTAATATGGGAGGCTGTGACTTTTCCCCGAGGCCCCTCACTTGGAGGAGACATGCATGCATCCTGTGGGGGGCACGGTCGAGGGCATGGTGCATAATGACGGACCTGCTCTTACTAGACGCGAGAAGGCCTCATCTTCTGGGGTTATGGCGGGCGTGCCTTCTTTGACTAATGATAGAAGGAAGGTTGATGCTGAGGAGGATGTTGGATCTGACACCGACATGGATATAGACGAGTTGAGGATGATCAATGAGGGGCTTACTCAACTCGAAGTGAGGTTGGAAGGGGGTTCAAGGACAATTGCGATCCCGATGAATCGTAACCTTTTTGTGAACACCGAGGAGATAGTCCTCTCCCTTGACCCTCTTTATTCTGAAATTAAAGGGTATGACCCTCGAGATAGCACCCTGTCAAATAACGTTACTGGTCTCACATTTCGGGTAAGTACATTCATTGATCGTTATCTTCCTTATGTTTTGCTCTTTCGTAGGCTCTAATTCTCTTTGTTCGTTTTGCAGACGGCCGTTCTGGAGATTGAAAGTGCTCGTAGGGAGTAGAGACGTAAAGATATTTATGTGAAGTTGAAGGATAAGTACTTCAAATGACTTGAGAAGTACCAGAAGCTCCGATGCTGGCTCCATGTAAGTGGCGATGTGCGCCAACTAAGGGAGGATTTGAAGGAAAGAGACGAGGAACTAGTGCAGGTAGTAGGGAAGTGCAGCGTCCTAAAAGGGACGTTAAGGAGCAAGGAGGAATAGCTCGAGCTTAGCAGGGGTAGAAGCCTAGTGTAGTGATCTCCAAGCTCATGTAGTCTTGTTGTGAGGCCAGCCTGAGGAGTGTCAATTCAGGACAGAGGCTCTTAGTGGCGAGGTCGCCAAGAAGATGGAGGAGTTAGAGAAGGCGGAGTCTCCTTGGTCGAAGGCTCAGAGGAGGGTGGAGTCTCTTGAAGTATTGAACCTGATGGTAGACTAGAATCACGTATTTTAGTCATAGTTTATACTCAAATTACTACATTTTACATGTGTTTGAGTTTGAAAGTTAGTGTATTGCACTTATTGTGTTTTATGCCTTGTAGGAAGTGATTTCTAGTTAAAATGATATTCGAAAACTAAATCAAACAAGTTGGAGCTTTAAAGTCCGAGTAAAAGCTCAAGGAATTAAACCGGGATAACGTTCGGGGGTTGAGGACCGAGTCTGGATATCAAAAATCAAAGAACCAAAATTACTATGTAAAATTTCCACAGCCATGCTGCATAGGGCGTCGCGAGGCGCAGTGCGGCAATGCAAAAGTTGGTCTGATAAGATTTTGCTAAGATCTCTGGATTTCCCCACAAGCGCGCCGCATGGGGCGGTGCGGGGCGTGATGCGGCAGTATGAAAATGTTAGAGTAATTTCCTATTTCGGCTAGGAAAGGGTAGTTTCATCTGGGTTTATTTTGATACAGCTTAAATACACCAGAAAATACGATTTTGGGGGACTTTTCGACCTAAGGAGGCTAAGGAGGAGTTGGAAGAGCACAAGCACAAGGATTTCATCATTCCTTCTGCACTCAAGACCCGAGTTTGTATCAAATCTATGTTTTTCTATACTTTAATTATATCTGTGATGAATTTCTCCATGTCTATGAAGTAGTTCCCTTTAGGGTTTGATGGATTTGGTGTATTGATGATTGTTTTTGGATTATAACTCTAGTTTTATGTATTGAATTGTTTTAGAAGATTTAATTGTTGCATCTATATTCACTAGTTCATGTAATCTAGAGAGGCATAACTTGTGATATCTTTGCATTATATTATTGGTTGAGTTCATAGATTCTTCTAAGTAATCGAAAGAGGCTAGTTGAATCGTTGATTAAACCTATTAAGGAGAATAATCAAAATAGATTTTCCTAAAGACCAATCCACTATGCATTCTTGCAAATCTTCACAAGTGCTTAAGTTGGTTCATCTCGTGAGGTTAAGACTTAATCAAGAGAGGAGTTTCTGCTGAATGTTTGGACTAATAATAGAGTGAATTAGAGAGACTCACTTGAACATTAGTAGTGAATTATCTAGAGTTAGATCCCAAATAATTATCTTGCACCTATCCTGTCAAAACCTATCTTCTCCCATTGATAACCTAAGTTGCTTATTCCTTGTCTCGATAGTCATTAGTCAATAGCTTTAGATTCCTAGTTAATTTCAATTCTTAATCCTATAAATCTCAATTATTGATCCTCCTGGATAAAAATCAAGCTAGAAACTACGAGGATACTATTTAAATCCAACCCATGTAGATTAGATATTATACTATACTAAATTAGCGAGCATAATTTAAGTGTGTCTTTTGTGCTCGTCAAATTTTGGCGTCGTTACCGGGGATTGGTAATCAATAGTGTTCAAAATAATTTTTGGTTCTAATTCAGGAATTTGTTTTATTTTATTATTCACGAGTTTCCTCTTCCGTATCTAGGCAACAGATTGACGTCTCTGGTGTATGACTCAATCGTCTTCAAAGGAATTGATTCCATACAATCCAGAGGTAGAAAAGAGTTTGCGACAACTGAGGAAAGAGAAAGAACTCATCGAAATTTTTTTGGAGCAACCTTCAACCCCAGAACATATGGCTAAAGACGGTGAGGACGAAGCAGATTTAGCTGCAAGAGAGGCAACATAACAGAGACACAAAGATACATGGATAGCAGCTTGTAACGACCCAGCTGGTCGTTTTAAGAATTAACACCTCGATCCCCTGTTAATTGCATTCCCGTGTTTGTTTCTACTATTGTGAGTTGCCAGGAAGGTTTATTTGGAGTTTCGGAGAGTTTTGGGACACTTAGTCCCTAAATGAGAGTTTAAGTCTTAGAATTCGGACCGTAGTCAGAGCAGTGTGAAGAAGGCCTCGGAAGAATTTTGTCGGTTCCGTTAGCTCCGTTGGTTGATTCGGGCTTAGGAGCGTGTTCGGATTGTGTTTTGGAGATCCGTAGCTTATTTAGGCTTGTAATGCCAAAAGTTAAATTTTTAAAGTTTCTGATTCGATAGTTAGATTTTAATCTAAGGGTCGGAATGGAATTCCGAAATTTGGAGTAGCTCCATAGTGTTGAATGTGACGTATGTGGAAACTTTCAGGTCATTCGGATGAGGTTTGATAGACTTTTTTATCGAAAGCGTAATTTGAGAGTTTTTGGAGTTCTTAGGCTTGAATCCATGGTTAATTCGATGTTTCGATGTTATTTTAGGTGTTTTGAGGATTGGTATAAGTTTGGATAGTGGTATATGGCTTGTTCGTGCTTTTGGTTGAGGTCCCGGGGCCTCGGGATGATTTCGAATGGTTAACGAGAAGTTTGGAGTTGCGAATTTGCTATTGAAGCTGCTGAGTTTGCTGTCATAACCGTACCTGCGGCTTGGGGACCACAGGTGCGGTCTGTTTAATGAATTGTCGCAGATGCGACTTTAGTTCAGCAGAAGCAGGACCACAGGTGCGATCCCATGGCCGCAGAAGCGGATTTGTTGGGCAGAACATATAAATAGATATCTTTGCGAATTTGAGTTATTTTTCATCTCTTTTCAAACGGGAAGAAGCTTTGGGAAGCATTTTCAAGAGAGATTTTTAGAGGGATTCATTGAGGTAAGGTCTTTGGTCCTTAATGTGATGACCCACCATGTCATCACACCACATAGACACCATTTGGCATATCTTAGTGCTATGTGGAAGTTTACATAAGAAAAAAGCTAGCATTTGTGAGAAGATTCTAGAGAAGCATGGATATTTCCTTAGGAAGAACCTAGATCCTTATGGATTTGCTAGGAAAGTCCTTGGAATCTTCTAGGCTTGTAGAGAATTATAGAGAAAGTCCTTATCTTGTAAATATCAAGGACTTGTATAATAATTAATATTTACACACTAGCCCCTAGGAGACTAGTATATAAAGAGGGCCATTCATTTGTAATTCACCAAGCAAGCAATTCAAGTTCTCTCTAATACAAAGCTTCCTTTAACAATTCTCTTGTGTTCTTCCTTCCATTCTCTTAGCAATCTTGAGTGTAGTAAGGCTGACTTGGCATAGCAAGAACGTGAGCAAGTTCTGCAAGATCGTGAGCGAGTTGTCAAGTGTCGCACGTGTACTTAGTTAATAACTAAGGATGTGACAACATGGTATCAGAGCGAAGGTTTCAACTAAGGGAATGGCGAACGACGGAGAAATTAACACTGCCAACACTCAAGACAACGTCATCCAGGATGCTGCTGGCAAGAGCGGTCGTAGCAAAAAGAGGAATGCCACCAACACGAGCCAGGAGGTGCCACTTGAGGTTGTGTCAAACGAAGGGCTTACATCCCAAGAATCATCTGCTACTGAGGCGAGCGAGGATGAAGTGGAGGTCCTTCTAGAGGATGTCTCGCTTGGTAAAGAGTGGGTGATGAATATAAATGCGGGGATTGATGCCATGGAGATCTTTGGCCAACGCTTGGGGAAGGTGGAAAGCACCCTTAACGTTCTTGAGGGGAACACTCTTGAAGAGATTGAGTGTATCCGAAATGACTTTGAGGGACATACACAGACTGAGATGGAACTAAGACAAACCATCACTGCCTTAGAGTGTAGACTCATGGAGGCTTTGAGTACTATCGATGCTATGAAGGCAAAGATAGAGTCACTCGAGGAGCATGCCAATGCTAGCGTGACCGAGGCAACCGGCAATGTTGTGGTGACGAGGGAGGCCAAGATCGAGGCTCCCAAACCCCTGGTGTTCAAAGGTGTTCGTGATGCACAAGAAGTGGAAAACTTCCTTTGGCACTTGGAGAACTACTTCAAGCACGACAAAGTGAGGGACGACGAGGCCAAGATCAACACTGTGGTATTGTACCTCTCAGAGACTGCCATGCTATGGTAGAGAAGGAAGATGGCCGACGTGGATAAAGGTCTACGTACTATTAGCACATGGGATCAGTTCAAAGTGGAGTTCAAGAGATAGTTCTTTCCTAACAATGTCTTGTACGAGGCAAGGCGCAAGCTTAGGGAATTGAAGCAAACAGGGAGCATACATAACTATGTCAAGGATTTCACTACCCTTATGCTTCAAATCCTTAACCTGACCAATGATGACTTGTTGTTCCACTTCATGGATGTGTTGCAAAATTGGGCTAAGTAGGAGTTGCAATGCCGGCAAGTCACTAATATAGACCAAGCCATAGTGGAGGCCAAATCATTTATGGATTTCAGGCATGACAAGCACGACAAAGGCAATGGCAAGGAGTCAAAGGTTAACAATGTCAAAGGTGGGGGAGACCGTGGCAAAGGCAAAGAGATACAACAACAATACTCCAAGACTCAAGATCCCAAAAAGTCGAGTAACCCTTCCGAGAAGAGGCACAGGCCGAGAAGAAGGGATGCTACATATGCGGAGGGCCACATGGCTTCAGGAATTGTCCCGACCTCAAGAGACTCAGTGCCATGGTCCGTGAATGGAAGGAGTAGCCGCAAGGAGAGAGTTTGGGAACCGCACAGTTTGTTATGATCGGATTATGTGGTGCTGTTACAAAGCAAGATATCCAACCTACTGAGAATGGCAATTAGTGTGTGGATCTCAACATCAATAACAAGCCCGCTCATGCAATGGTGGACACTGGAGCAACTCATAATTTCATGACTGAGCTGCCGCAAAGAGACTAGAATTGAAGCTTGCTCTAACCAACTCTCGCGTCAAGACTATGAAGTCGAGGTACAAAATGCTTGTGGGGCAGTTAATAGAGTTGATGTCAAATTGGGAACTTGGAAGGGTATACCAAACTTTACCGTAACCGCTATGGATATCTTTGACATCATACTGGGGCAAGAGTTCTTTAGACATTGTCATACTTTGATCGACCCTTACCTCCAACGTCTCTTGGTTAGGGAGCAAGAGAAGCTAGCATGGTACCTACAGTGACTATGCCACATGGACAGATCCAAGCACAACTCTCAGCTATGCAAGTTGTCAAGGGGATCAAGAAGGGGGATCCAACATTCGTGGCAACCATTGCAAGTCTAGAGGAAGACAAGAATTTTCAAGAGACAGCGCCGCCTTGCATAGAGAAGTTGCTTGAGGAAAAAAAGATGTCATGCCCAAGGAGTTGCCTAAGAACTTGCCACCTAGGTGAGAGGTGGATCACAAGATTGAGTTGGAGCCAGGGGCTAAGCCACCCGCATTTGCCCCATATCGTACGGCACCTCCCGAGCTAGAGGAGTTCAAGAAATAATTAAAGGAGCTGCTAGATACTGGTCACATTCGCCCATCAAAGGCACCCTTTGGCGCACCAGTATTGTTCCAAAAGAAGAAGGATGGATCATTGCGTTTGTGCATAGACTACCGAGCACTTAATAAGGTCACCGTGAAGAATAAGTACCTGATCCCGCTCATTGCTGACTTGTTCGATAGACTTGGGCAAGCCAAGTACTTTACCAAGGTGGATCTTCGAAAGGGCTACTACCAGGTTCGCATTGCGGAAGGGGATGAACCAAAGACAGCATGTGTGATGAGATATGGAGCCTTTGAGTGGTTGTTGATGCCCTTCGGCTTAACCAATGCACCAGCCACATTTTGCACCCTTATGAACAAGATCTTCCATCCATACCTTGATCAGTTCATGGTAGTCTACCTAGACGACATAGTCATCTACAACAACACCTTGGAGGAGCACATGGAGCACTTAAGGAAGGTTTTCCAAGTCTTGCGAGAGAACGAGATATACATC
Organism: Nicotiana tabacum; assembly: GCF_000715075.1. Taxonomy (NCBI): domain Eukaryota; kingdom Viridiplantae; phylum Streptophyta; class Magnoliopsida; order Solanales; family Solanaceae; genus Nicotiana; species Nicotiana tabacum. Next base: position 199,182,909 of record NC_134085.1, on the reverse strand, counting down.
AAGAGGGAGAAATGTGAGTTCACACAATCAAAGGTGCACTTCTTGGGCCATTTCATTAGCAATGGCGAGCTACACATGGACGAGGCTAAGGTACGTGCTATCCAGAAGTGGGAGGCACCTACAAAGGTAACAGAGTTGAGATCCTTCCTTGTCCTTATTAACTACTATCGTCGGTTCATCGGTGGCTACTCAGCAAAGGCCGCACCATTGACTGAGTTAATAAATAAGAATAAGCCATGGGTTTGGACGGAGCTTTGTCAAAAGGCGTTTGAAGGCCTTAAGGCAATTGTAATAGAGGATCCAGTCTTGACGTTACCTGACTTTGCCAAGACATTTGAGGTGCTCACAGATGCCTCAGACTTTGCCTTTGGGGGTGTCCTGATGTAGGATAAGCATACCATAGCATTTGAGAGCCGCAAGTTAAATGAGACGGAGTGGCGTTACACGGTACAAGAGAAGGAAATGACTGCCATTGTGCATTGCCTTCATACATGGAGACATTATCTGCTCGGGTCGAGGTTCGTGGTCAAGACTGATAATGTGGCTACTAGCTACTTTTAGACACAGAAGAAGCTCACACCAAAGCAGGATAGATGGCAGGATTTCTTGGCCGAGTTTGATTATGCGTTGGAGTATAAGCCGGGCAAAGGTAATGTTGTAGCTGATGCCTTGGGCCAGAAAGCTGAATTTGCTGCAATCACTTCAGCGAGATGGAATATTTGAGAGGCTATAAAAGAAGGCATGCAGTATGATCCAGCAGCCAAACGACTTATCGAGTTAGCCAACAAAGTCAAGATGAGACGGTTTTGGATAGAAGACGGCCTACTACTTACCACAGGTCGGCGGGTCTACGTGCCTAAGATTGGAGACATTAGACGATGGATCAAAAGGGAGAGTCATGACACAATGTGAGTTGGTCATCCAGGCCAACATCGCACTAGGGCCTTGGTTGAGTCAGTCTACTATTGGCCACACATGCGAGATGACATAGAGTGTTATGTGCAGACTTGTCTTGTCTGTCAATAGGACAAGGTTGAGCAACAACAACCCGGAGGACTTTTGGAGCCACTACCAGTTGTAGAGCGTCCATGGGAGAGCGTGACTATGAACTTTTTCACTTGCCTACCAAGTCCAATTGTTATGGTACTATTATGGTGGTCGTGGATAGATTTTCCAAATATGCTACCTTCATGCCCGCCTCACCGGGTTGCACAGCTAAAGAAGCCGCTAAGCTATTCTTTAGAACATGGTAAAGTATTGGGGCTTACCAAGGCATATCATTAGTGATCGAAACCCCCGCTTCACTGGGAACTTTTGGAGAGAGTTGTTTGACATACTTGGCACAGAACTGCACTTTTCTACTAGTTTCCACCCATAGATGGATGGACAAATGGAATGGGTCAATGCCTTACTAGAATGGTACTTGAGGCATTATGTAAGCACGCATCAAAAAGATTGGGCAAGGCTCCTAGACATCACCCAATTCTCTTATAACTTGCAGCGGAGTGAGTCCACGGGGTGGACACCATTTGAGCTAGCCACAGGCCAACAACCACAAACTCCACATTCAGTAGCAATCGCGTTCGAGGGAAAGAGTTTGGGGGCTTATCATATGGCCAAAGGATGGGAGGAACAGCTCGACACTGCTAAGTCCTACTTAGATAAGGCGGCTAAGAAGATGAAGAAGTTTGCGGACCGTAAGCAGTGTCCCACAGACTATAGAGTTAGGGACATGGTCATGGTGAAGTTTAACTCAAGACAGTTCATGGCACTATGAGGCATGCATCATAATCTGATTCGCAAGTACGAGGGTCCATTTAAGATTGTCGCCAAGGTAGGCAAGATCTCATACAAGCTTGACATGCCATCGTATCTTAAGATCTACCTTGTCTTCCATGCCAGCATTCTTAAGCCATATCATAAAGATAAGGATGATCCGAGTAGGGGCCAATCCAGTAGAGTGCCAATGACTATCACCCCCTCACATGATCGGGAGATTGAGGATAGATTAAAAGGCCAAGCAAAAACAAGGGCTAAAAACCACAACTATGTTCCTCGTCCATTGGAAAGGGCAATCACCGGAGAAGGCCACGTGGGAACGATATGAAGACTTGTGGAAATTCAAGATAAGATCCGAGAGTTTATGCAGCAACATTGCATCGCGGTCATCGCAATATTGTGTGGGGTAGAGTGTGATGACCCGCCATGCCATCACACCACATAGGCGCCATTTGGCATATATTAATGCCACGTGGAAGCTTACATAAGAAGAAGGCTGGCATTTGTGAGAAGATTCTAGAGAAGTATGGACATTTCCTTAAGAACAACCTAGATCTTTATGGATTTGCTAGGAAAGTCTTTGGAATCTTCTATGCTTATAGAGAATTCTAGAGAAAGCCCTTATCTTGTAAATATCAAAACTTGTATAATAATTAATATTTACACATTAGCCCCTAGGAGACTAGTATATAAAGGGATCTATTCATTTATAATTCACCAATCAAACAATTCAAATTCTTTCTAATACAAAGCTTCCTTTAACAATTCTCTTGTGTTCTTTCTTCCATTCTTTTAGTGATCTTGAGTGTAGTAAGACTGACTTGGCATAGCAAGAACGTGAGCAAGTTGTGCAAGACCGTGAGCGAGTTGTCAAGTGCCGCACGTGTACTTAGTTAACAACTAAGGACATGACATTAAGCTCGTTATTGTGGTGATTTTTATCATTGTAAGCATGAAATTTGAAGAAAAATCAGTGGTAAAATTGGGGGTTATGGCTTGGTTAATTGGAGAGTTTTGAGTGGTGATTTGAGGGACCATTTTAGGTCCGATTTTTGTACTTTTGGTATAACTGAACTCATGAGAGTGTGAGAATTCTGAATTTCTAAATTTTACCCGATTCCGAGACGTGGGCCCCGAGGGCATTTTGGTCATTTTTCCTTATTTCGCGTATTAGCTTAGAATTATTTAGTAGAATCAGTTACTTGAAGTTATATTTACATTATGCAATTGATTTAAAAGATTTAGGCCATTTGGAGTCGAGTACTCGTGACAAAAGTGTGGTTTCGAGTTGATTATTTGAGCCGGTTCGAGGTTAGTGGCTTGCCTAACCTTGTGTGGGGGAACTCCCTTTAGGATTTGGTATTATTGATATTTGAAATGCCTTGTACGCGAGGTGATGAGTGCGTACTTGTGTTAATTGTTGAAAGTCCTATTTTCATTAATTAACTATAATTGTATTTCTTTTCATGTTTATACTACTTGCAATTTAAGCCTACTGTTAGCTTAGGGAAGCATGTCTAATTGACTTAATTGCTTTATTTGCTCAAACTGCCTTATTTGGATTCTGTACAGCATGCTAGGTTAGAAATACCTATTTTATCTTGGTATGAAATTTGAATTGAATTGAGTATTCTTCGTGTTGCTGCTGTATGTTTACTTTGAGACTACGGGACGGTGTCCCGGGAGATCCCCCTGCATGTTTACTTTGGGACTACAGATTTTTTTTCTGGGAGACCCCCTGCACAACTACGGGACTGCATCCGGTAGATTTCCTCAGTACGGGGTATTTACATTTGGGACTATGGATCAGTATTCCGGGAGATTCCCATGCACTATGAGTTGGACTACGGGATGACATCCTGGAGATCCAATGGATATTTATATTTGGGACTACAGAACGGTATCCTGGGAGATCCCCGGTTGTTATCTCTGTGTTGAGCTGTATTCCTTTTGTGATTATTTTGTCTCTGTTATAGTTGTTGTTATTCTTACTATCCAGTGTTACTTCTTACTGTTTACACTCAATTATACTGTTATATGTTTTTCATCTAAACTCAGTAGGGCTCTGACCTTCCTCGTCACTACTCGACAGAGATTAGGCTTGGCACTTACTGAGTACTGCTGTGGTGTACTCATGCCCTTTCTGAGCATGTTTTTCATGTGCAGATCCAGGTACTTCGACTCAACCCTACTACTCTTGAGGCAAGGCGATTCTCTAGAGATTTCGAGGTATATCTACTGCGTTCGTAGACCGAGGAGTCCCTTTTAATTCTCTCTTATAGTATCAACCCTTCTATATTTACTTTTATTTAGACATTCTGGAGTTAGGCACTTATAGTTATTCAATAGCTTGTGATTTCATGAGATTCTGGGTTTTGGGAAATGTAGTTTCACTTTTGGGATCTTGTATTAGTATATGCCGAGCGAGATCTTAAACGCTTCTATATTTGCTTATCTTCAGTTTTATTAGTTTTTCGCATTTTGTTCTTTTTACACAATTATTAGGCTTACCTAGTTGTAGAGACTAGGTGCTGCCATGACAGTTCACAGAGGGAGAACTTGGGTTGTAACATAGCTGAGGTAGCCCGTAGAGCTGTTGAGGAGGCCGTCAACAATGATGGGGGTCGAAGATTCAATCTAAATTGACCCTTGATTGAAGACCAGTTCGGGAATGCGGTACCTAGGCCTGGTAGAGTATTGGGTAATTATGCCAGACCGTCTATAATCAGGGTCTGTCTAGTCTCAGACCTCCACCAGTAGCAGTGAATAACTTTAAGTTGAAGCAAGGCTTGATTCAAACTATCCAAAACAACTGCATTTTTAGAGGAAAGGTGAATGAAGATCATAACACTCACTTGATGGACTTTAAAGAAATCATGAACACCTTCTAATACAATGGAATATCAAAGGATGCAGTATACTTAAGGTCATTCCCCTTTTCACTGAAGAATGACGCGAAGCACTGGCTTCACAGCTTACCAACGGGGTCAATCATGGGAAGATATGATAGAAAGTTTCTTGACAAATACTTCTCAGCTACAAAAATAATGAAGTTCAGAAGGGAAATTCACAACTTTCGCCACATGGATATTAAAACAGTTTTTGAGGCGTAGGAAAGATTCAAGGAGATAGTGAGGAAGTGTCAGCATAATGGGATTGAATTGTGGATGCAACTCCAGGACTTTTGGGATGGACTGACACCCCCCTCACGATGAACTTTGAACACTGCAGTTGGAGGTCCTTTAATGAAGAAGACTCCTGAGGAAATTGTGGCAATTCTTGATGAGCTATCTGAAGATGCCAACTAGTGGTCGGCTGAGAGTAATGATAGAAAAAAAGTAGTCGGGGTTCATCAAATAGATTCCAACACAGCAGTGCAAACCCAACTAGACGCCATGGCCAAAGAGATAAGAAAGCTAATCTTAGCCAAGGTCCAGAGCCAACCATCACCGATTTGTGATCTCTGTGGAATGAGGCATCTAACACATGAGTGCCATGCCGTAGCTATAGATGAAGAGGTAAATGCTATGGGGAGCTTTGATAGAGGCAATTAACAGAGTGGCAATAATTTCAATCTTATGGGACAGAGGCATCTAGGCTTTTCTTGGAATTCACCAAATGGTAGCCTAAACTCATGGCAGAAAAGTAACTCTAGACCCTAGGAATAAGGAGCTCTAGGTTTTCAAAATGAATAGAGGCAACAATATCAGCCTCCACAATCTAATCATTCTAGCATGGAGGATCTAATAAAGGCCTTCATTATCAAGACATATGAGAGGCTTGACGCCCATGATGCAGCTATCAAAAAACTAGGTACATCTTTTTGAACCCTGGACAGACAGGTTGGGCAACTAGCTACTCTAATATCTGAAAGGATCCCATGAATTCTCCCAGCTGATATAGAAAAAATCCCAAAGAAACAGTGAATGTTGTAACTTTAAGAAGTGGGCAACTATTGAAATATCTCACCCCAATCCAAAAAGATATGAGACTTGAAAAAGAAAGTGGGGAGTAGCTGAAAAGTGATGTTGATAAGAAAAAGAAAGTCCAGATAGAATCTGAGAAAAAGAAGAAGGAAGAAAACTCGAGAAGGGAGGAACATGAGGAGAGCAAACATATTCCTGCTCTACCTTTTTCCCAAAAGCTAAGTAGAGAAAAGCTGGACAAGCGGTTTGAGAGATTTCTGGATATGCTAAAACAGGTTCATGTGAACTCCATTCATAGAAGTTCTCTCACGAATGTCTGCTTATGCTAAATTCTTGAAGAGATCCTTACGAAGAAGAGGAAAATAGAGGAGACCTCAGTGGTCAAGCTCATAGAGCATTGCAGGGCGATATTGCAAAATAAACTCCTACAAAAGTGTGGAGATCCAGGAAGTTTTATTATATCTTGCTATTTAGGAACTATTAATTTTGATAAAGCCTTATATGATTATGGTGCTTCAATTAATTTAATGCCTTTATCTATCTACAAGGAACTGGAGAAGGAGATTGGAGAGATAAGGTTTGCACTCATATCTTTGTAGTTGTCAGACCAAACGACTATAACACCCGAGAGGATAGTGAAAGATGTGTTAGTTTGGGTAGATATGTTCATATTTCCTGTGGATTTTATAGTGGTAAATATGGAGGAAAATAAGGAGGTCCCCCTCATCCTAACAAGACCATTCTTAGCGACAGGTTGAGCTATATTAGATATACAAGAGAGAAAACTCATGCTTAGAGTGGGTGAGGAGACTATGAATTTTAAGATGGATATAGCAAATGGGGCACAAAAGGACAAACCAGCTGCGAGTATTGAGTGGAAAGTAAAGGGCGCGAAAGAGAAGGCTGCGGTGAGAGAGAAAGATAGGTGTGGTGTGTACCCAAAGAAGTCCAAGAAGAAGCTGTCCGCATGGATGTGTGCATTAGTTTGGGCGTGAGGGATGAATTCCTATTTTGACTCTAACCCCAACTAGATGTTCAGAGAAGTTTCCTTTGTGAGCACGTGATTTTTGCCCTATATGAATTATTCCAACAAATTCAAAGCAAAATAATTTCTTTCAGTGTTTGCAATTTTGTTGGATTTTGTAGCATTTTCTGTTAATTATTTGCATTTGTCTGTTCACGTTTATTTTATTTTATTCACGAAAATACAAAATATCACGCACTGCATTTAGGATTTAATTTTATATTTTTTTAGATTAATTAGTAAAATAGTTTGTTTTATAAAATATGAAAATCACAAAAATAGTTTAATTTGCACTCTTTAATTTTAACTTTGATTTTGAGTAGTCTTCTTTTAATTTATTTTTAATTAATTGTGATAATTTTTATTTTAGGTTTAATTAGTGTTTTTCAGGTTAATTAAGTTCTAGGATTTAATTTAGATTTTAATTTAATTTTGAAAAAAAACAAGAAAAAGAATTATTTGGAAAAAAAGGAATTGAAAAGTTAGAAAGTTGGGCTGTCTTGTTTTAATTTGTCCAAGCACAATGTGAATTACCTCACCCCAGCCCAAATACCCGCCCGGTATCCGACCAAAACCAGCCCAAACCCTGTCTCTTTCCACACTAAAACCAAACGACCCCGTTTTTAAAGCTCAACAGATCTGGGCCGTCGATGTTGTTCCATCCAACGGACAGGATCTGAGGGTGTGCTTAATATTTAAGTGTCGGAACCCTCATACCCCCCTCCTCGTCGTCTGCAACACTCCCATAGACCCCACATCAACCCCAACGTGCACCGCCGCCGGAAATCGCCTTACGGCGGCGGTAGGTCTCCGATGGCCACCGGATTTACACCCTAGATCTCTCTCCTTCTCCTCATTCCGAATCCACACTCCTTTTCCCTCGAATCACACCCGAATGTCTTAAATCTAGCTCAGAAGATCGAAACCCTATGCCGCCCTTGTTCTCTCGGGTGGCGGCGCCACCTCTGTTCAACCCTAAATTAACACCCCATAACCCCCATGATCTCCTCTTTCCAAACCCCTAACCCATACCCCTCAAATCCTTCCCGAATCTGTCGAATTTTGAATCTAGGGATAGTGTCCAAAGTCCCAAGAGGTCAAAGTGTGTTAATCCTTGATTCATGGTTTGCATGGCTACCTGTTCTTGCTCTTCTGAAGATTGAAGGTTGTTTGAACATGAATGTGATGTCGTTCACTTGTTCTTAGAAAGAACAACTGAGTAACATCACTCTTTGTTTAAGCCAGTGTTTCAATAAGGTTTCGAGCCGTGATTTTCTAAGTTCCTCCTCCCCTCTTGTATTTTCTTTCACTGTTTCATCTTCCTCCTCATCCTTTCTCTTTTGGTTTGGGCGAAGTTTGTTTGGGTTGTCTGAGTTCAAATTGGTTCCATCTCCTGTTCTATTTTCCTCTTCTTTTCTTTTCATTGTGAAAGTTTGATTATCTGATATCTTTAGTCCACCTTGTTTTGTTTGTCTAAGTCTTTCATCATCAATTTAATCATCTAGTTAATGAAATTAGGCCCACGATTTAGTTAAATTGCTATTATGAAATTAGATTGGTTAGTTCAGTCATTTTTGCTTTTGGTTTCGGCTGCTTTTAAACGAATGGTTCCAGGCTACTTTGTTTAGAGAAAGTTTCGGTTAGTTTTTCAAAATTAGAATCATCGTTTGATTTTAATTGGACTCTGAGGAATGAGAAGCCCAAGAAGGATTGAACCTGGGTTTTTAACCCGTATCAAATCAGTCTTTTGGGTCAACTTGACCTGTGAGTTGCTGAGTGTGGTTAAGGGGCATTTCGAGGGGTAGTCTAGGCAATTGGCCTAAGGAATCTTGAGTGTAACTGAATGGGAAGCTTCCAGGAAGCTGGGGGGAGGGATTAAAGTGAATTTCTGGAATTTAAGCTAGGGACACTTAAGCAAAAAACAAAATTCAAAAGGGGGCAAAGTGCAAGCTAAGTTTGCCCTAGTAACTTGCCTATAAAGGCAGCTTTTCTTGCCTTTCAAGGCAGACCCAAGAGACTTGGAAGAGCTAAAAAATCTCTGAAAATTCAAGACAAAAAAAAATTTCCAAAAAAAAAGGTACTGTTCCATTGAGTTCTATTGCTAACTTCTGAAGTTTTCCTGATGATACAACAAGTCCTGATTAGCTGACCTTAGAAATGAATTAAAATCAGCCTGGGTTGAAGTTTTCCTGGTCCACTGTTAGGATCGAATTGGTTTCTGGTTGTTTATTTCAATTTCTGGGTTTGAAATTTGATTTTTGGAGCTGGTGGCTGGTTTGGTTGATTTGCTTTGTTGCTGACCCTTGCTCTTGTTACTGCGTTGCTGATCTTCTTACCCTTTCTTACTTGTGCTTTGAGGTACCTATTTAAATCTTCTCAATGTAAAAACCTTGTGATATGGAAATCTGAAAGACTTGAAGCATGTTGGCCATTTGTTCTCCTTGTAGGAGTTAATTTTGTCTTTATTTTGAGACTTTAGTTTGAATATATTCATGTTTGTATGTTAGTCAGTGACACTGGTCTTTGGGGGTTGTGTCTGATTTGAAATAGACACGAGGTTCAATTTGGTCGAATGTGCTGTAACCTGAAAACCAGTGATGTATAAATAGACTTTTTCATGATATTTATGTTTTGAATCTGCCTGAAAGCTTAAACATCATTTTCGTTTAGTTGAGTCAGTGATGAAGTTCTGCATATAACTTTGAGCAGCAACTCGTTTAATTAGATGGTTGAATGACCAAAATCAGTAGATATGGTAGCCTCTATGCATGAATAATACGTTTAACTGTGTTGTTATGAGGTTGAAATTGTTAAATTCCACCGCCTATTGTTAGTAATCAGAATTGGAACTCACAAGCTTGCTTGTATAGGTACTAGTCCCATTCTTGGATAACGTTGTAGGGACTCGATGTAGGGTCTTGACTCAACAGCTGTAGGGCTCCAAATTTTGGCTTACCTTGAGGCCCAGTTCAGAAAGTTGATTTGAATCAACGTCGGGCCTTTTCTTTCATTTGAGCCACCAACCCTGTTGTGTTGGCCCAAGCCCTTTATGCAATGAATTAATTTTCCCTCACATAAATCTCCCTGGTTCGTTTAAATGGAACCCTTAACTAAATTTGTTAATTGATTAAGCCCCCTTAACTAGATTGAAGGGGAGCCGTATTAGATAATACGAATAGCTTGTGGCCCCTTCGAAATTTAGTTTGAATTTCCCTCTAAAATTGGATCCGAGGCGTGCCAAGCCTAGTAAAATCTCAAATGCTTGGCCCTCGTTTAATTATTTTTCCTCAAAATACTTAGAACTCGAGGCACGCCACATAGTAAATTTCCATGGCCCTCGCAAAGCTAAAAATGCATAGTTGCTCTAGGCGCGTTGTTTTAATAAAATTACTTTCCTAAATTCGGGTGCGCATTTCATGTGACCCAATTCCAATTCTTAATAATGTTGAATAAAAATATGTCGTAGATCGCGGGTGCATTTCATGTGGCGTGATCCAAAGGCATGTTTTAGACGATGTTAAATCTTCCTTAAAAATGAATAAAAGCGGTTAAAGGTTAAAATTTGCACATAGGTTCATAATTCTTTAAAATCAGATAATTTAGCTAAATATAACAGTTGAACGACCGTGCTATAACCACGGAACCTGGGAATGCCTAATACATTCTCCCGGGTTAACAGAATTCCTTACTCGAATTCCTGGTTCGCGGACTGTTAAACAGAGTCATATTTTCCTCGATTCGGGATGCAACTGGTGACTTGGGACACCATAAATCTCCCAAGTGGCGACTCTGAATCTTTTAATAATAATCCCGTTTCGATTGTCCTTTAATTAGAAAAACTCCTTTACGCCCTTCCGGGGGTAGGTAAAAAGGAGGTGTGACAGCTCTGGCTACTCTGATGGGGACTTAACCCAGAATCTTTGGTTCAGGGTTCAAGAATTCGAGCTTAGAATAATTGTCATAGTTGGCTTTATCCATTATCTGATTTTGTTACATGATTTTGGCCTAATGTGCTAATTGATTACTTTTACCGCTTTGATATTCCGTGAACTGTATATAAACTGTTGCGAAATCCCTCTTCTCTATGAATCTTCTAAATCATGAAGAAGTGTGCACTTCGTGTGACTTCTTTTCTGTTAGAGTCATATCCCAAATTTAGAATGAGGTTCGGACAAGTTGCAAAGCCGGTGAAGCTTCTGTATTCCCGGTACGCTGCCCCCACCTCGGCTCGAGCTGTCCGCCCGGGTAAGCCAGGTCTAGAACAAATAAACCCAGGTTTAAACCTAGTATAACAATACCTCATGCCGGATCCCTAGTAGGAACGTTTGTTTGCATCATATGCATTTCGGCTTTGGAGACTCAACACAGGGGTTGGGTCTGTCTAGGACAGGTGCACCCGAAACAAAAAGACCATCCTGATGCATCCTACTTGCTACTTGTGCATTTATTTGCTTGCATGCTGATCAGCTTATGAATACTAGAAAAAGTTGAGGAAAGAGAAATAACAGTATGAGGGTTAAAGAGAGTTAATCGCCTCTTCTGAAAAAAACCAACATCCAAACAGTGTCGAAACTCTGCCGAATTTTTGAGAAAATAAAAAAAAAAAAATGAAAGACAAAAAGTTGGTGTTTTCAAAAAATCATTTTTATTTGCCAATGAAATGAAAAAAAGTCTTGTTTTCAAATAAATAGTTTGTTTTATTTGCCCGAACTACGCCAGTTTGATTCTCACAGGGTGTGAGATACGTAGGCAACTCCCATCGGGTCCAACTTTCTTTTTTGCGAAAGTAGCCAAAAGAACAAAAAATTTACTTTAATTTGAAAATAATTAGGGTGATGTCATTCTTGTTAGAAATAGCCGAATTAGGGTGATGCCACTTTTTATCACTTTTAAAGGTTTTGGCCGGTTAGCTGACACAGCCTTAAAATCTTCGTTTTTGAAGTGCTGAAAGGCCGTGTTGGCAAGGCCGGATGTTTTGTGGAAATTTTGAAAAATGGTCATTTCTCTTAACTCAAAACGAGTCATGGTTTTCCTTTAATTAAAATCGCCTTAATAAATGTGCAGGATGAGCACAAATCAAAATGAACCTTTCTCAGTCCGTGAAGTCCCTTTGGAGCTACATATGTGGTGGCATGATTTGGGGGCGACAACAGGAAAGTTGTGACAAAAGCATTGGGCGGTCTTATTGGGCTCTTGAAGGTTAAGCCCAGAAAAGACGTGATTGAGGCCTTGATATCGTTTTGGGACCTAGCATATAATGTGTTCCACTTTGCGGATTTCGAGTTAACTCCTACGCTAGAAGAGATAGCAGGCTATGCTAGTTTCGAAGGGAATCTCAGAAGTCAATACCCGGTAGCACCAAGAGCAGTGACCCCTCGCAAATTTTTGGACTTGTTAAGCATCAGTCGGGACATCCGAGACGGAAATCTGGCCAGAGGATTTTGTACCTTCTACTTTCTGTATCGACGTTACGGGAATGCCCGTGGCTTCGAAATGCCAGATATCGGTCTTACTCACGCTGGAAATCAAGACAAGTGGGAAGCTCGGAGAGGATTAGCTTTCATAGTGGCATTCCTGGGTATCTTTGTTTGCCCAAGAAAAGACAGGAACATAGAGATGGGGCTAGTAGGGATAGCCAACTTTATGATGAAAAAGGCAAATGGGACTATAGAGTCGCTGATCTAGGCAGAAATTTACCGAGCTCTCACTCTCTATCGAGAAGGAGCAAAGTTCTTTGAAGGGTGCAATATGCTGTTACAAATATGGATGGAGGAACACCTTTGCCACCGTCTTGGATACTTGAATTGCGGTATGACTGGCCTTGAGTGCATTGAAAAACATGAAAAACGAGTAGAGGGTTATGAGTTTCCGGATGGTACAGAAGCATGGCATGCTCATTTGAGATCTTTGACCGCAAATAAGATCGAATGGACATTCGGGTGGCTCTCGGTCAACAAAGTAATCTATATGTCGGCTGAGGTGTGTTTTTTGCTGTTGATAGGTCTTCGGAGTATCCAGCCTTATGTTCCACACAGAATCTTACATCAGTTAGGCCGATACCAGACCATCCCACACAATGAAGATTTGAGTCCGCAAGTCATTGAGTTAGATCCAAAAGCTGCCTTCCCAGAAGAGAAAGTGCGCCGGATTTGGCATCAGTGCAGATTCTTAGGGCCTAATACTCAAGTGCGAGACCTATCCAGAGGTGAGGTGGATCCTAGTTATACTTCTTGGTATGGTAAAAGATCCCGAGTTCAACATGAACCTAACAGGCCCGCAAAGAGACCCCATGTCCAACAATTCACCGACGGAGCACAAGTGTAATGGGACTGGCTGACCAAAGAAAACGAGTACAGGGCTACCATAAGCAAATTGGAAAAGCAAGTCAGAGAACTTCAATTCGAGAATAGCTTGCAAGTCGCGATGGATGAAGGAGAAAAGAAAAAGCTAGCCAAAGAAAATGAGGCCATTCGAGCTCAAATTCAAAAAATGAAAGTAGCGGCAGAAAATCTAGCCCGAAGCGATAGAGATGAAAAACTCATAGCTAACCTGAGGCAGAAAGTAAATGACTATAGTTTTGATTTGAACAAAGCAGAAAGTGAACTAGCCAAGGCTCGAAAGCAATTGGCTAAAAATGTAGATGAACGAGTATGCCTGGTTAAGTAGTTGAGAGAAAGGTACGACGATGAGGTCGCAGGGTTAATGAAAAGAGGCATCGTCACGGAAAACAAAATGATCAAACATGCAAAAGACTTCAAAGTTGAAAGGGAACATTGTTATACAACATTGGCGCAACTAGAAATAGATTTGCAACAACTTCAGGAGCAAAATCATGCGGCTGAGCAAACTTTGGAATCCAGGGCCCAACAGATTGGGCGTTTGTTACAAGAAAAAGGCGTCATAAGAGAGAGAATTAGAAACATCACTGACTACACCGTTATAAAGTGCCTGATCTATGAGGATATGACTCTCGCTACCTTCTTTGCAGCGGTAATGACATTTGTTAAACAGATAATGAACGACTTGGATCGACTTCAAAGGGAGCTTGCATATAGCCCACGACGAGACTGAATGATGTCCTGCGGGCACCAAGAGCATTGATGTATTCATGATTCTTCCGTTTGAGTCTGCATTTCCCTTTTGTTAGCGTCTTTCAATCATGTTGAGTTTGTATTTTCTTTCTGCTAGAGTCCGTCAAATTGTTTTCGAGTTTGTATTTTCTTCTGTTGGAGTATGATATCTATTTTCGGAGTCTGTATTTCATATTTGCATCGAAATCTTTTAGTCTTTTGGAATTTGTTAGTTTTGAGTTTTGTAATGGAAGCATTTGTTTTTTTATGAAAACTGAAAATCCTAAAAAATGTTTTATTTCGCAGTTATCTCCAAGAACTACGCTTGGTCTGATTCATGTGGGGTCATGATACGTAGGAAATCTCCATAGGATTCGACCGTAACCAAATAAAAAAGAGAGAGAAAAAAATTAAGAGGAAAAACAAGAGAGTAAAGAAAAGAAAAGAGCGGAAAAACAAGAAAGAAAAGAGAGAAAATAAGAAATCAAGAGAGAGTAAAAACAAAGAGAGAACAGAGGCAAGAGTGAAAGGAAGGAAACGAAAAAGAAAGAAAAAGGGGAAGTTTGCAATTAAAAGTAAGAAAAGGCCGGGATGACGCATGCAACCGATCAAATACATAATAGAGACGGTTAACTGTTTAGGTGCATTCATGCCCAATGTGCGGTTACCAATCTGTTAAAGCCTAATCGCTAACAAGGTTGTTGTTTGATGCATTGAGTTCAGGCAGGTGGTTAGTTGATTGGCATTCTGGAAACTCACTCATACAACACCCGATCGAAAGACAGGCTGAATATGGCCAACTAGGAACCGGAAACAAGTATTGTCGACCCATCGAAAGAAGTGGAAGAATTGGACGTTAATGCAATGAGGGAAGAAATGTATAAGCTAAAGCAACAGACGGCTGAAATGTACCAAGTCTGGGAGAAGGGGCATCCACCACCGGTTTATCCTGCCAACCCTGCTTATATCCCACCATCAGCCCAACCTCCAGAGCCTCCCACTGTGAACTCATCTCTAGCCTTTCTCCTCTACCAACAATGCCATGGTGCCACTTCCCATACTTCTCAAGCTCCACCACCCAAACAAGTCCCATACCCCCCACCAATTACACCTGTTTTTGTGGCACCTCTACCTGCTACATTACACCGATCGTCTAGTGAACCCCTGTTCCAAATTCACGACAACCAATACTATCCCCTTGAACCCACCTTCAAAGTTCCAGAACCATATCCTTACACTCCTCATCTTGATATCCCGACAGAGACCGAGAAGCCACCCAAAAATCTCGAGCATGAAGAGATGATCCAAAAAGTCAAAAGCTTAGAACAATCGTTCCGAGATATGAGGGCGCTGGGAGGTCAAGTAAGTGTGGCCTATAAGGATTTATGTCTGTTCCCAGATGTTCAGTTACCTGTAGGGTTCAAAATGCCCAAGTTTGATCTGTACGATGGGCATGGTGATGCAATAGCACACTTAAGAGGATTTTGTAGCAAAATAAGAGGAGCAGGTGGAAGAGATGAATTGCTAATGGCATATTTTAGCCAAAGTCTAAGTGGATCGGCCTTAGAATGGTATACCAGACAAGATTACAACAGGTGGTACACATGGGACAATTTGGCCCAAGCCTTTGCCTGCCATTTTCAGTATAACCTTGAAATTATCCCAGACCGTCTGTCGTTGACAAAGCTTGAGAAGAAGCCCGGCGAGAGCTTCAGGGAATACAAATTTCATTGGGGAGAGCAAGGAGCGAGGGTTGACCCTCTGATGAAAGAAAGTGAGATGGTTGATTATTTCTTGTAGGCTTTGGAACCCACTTATTTCGGTCACTTGGTGTCAGCAGTAGGTAAGTCCTTTAATGAAGTCGTAAAAATGGGAGGCAGAGGGACTCAAGTCCAACAACATCATGAGTTATTCAGCGATCAAAGCGACCACTCAGTCTATTCAAAACGGTACTGGGGGTGTGCTCGGGAAGAAGAAGAAGGAGGATGTTGCGATAATTGAGTTAGGAGCTTGGGTTGGATCTAGGAACCTTACCCGTTACTACAACCAGCTGCGGCCCTATCCCCAAACTTACCCCCACACTCCATATAACCCACCACAACACTATTACCCACCACCAAATCCCCATTTTTCTATCCATCATGCACAAACCTATACCCAACCTCCCGCTCACTCGCCATGGCATGTGCCAGCTCCACAAAACCCATACCAAGCTCCACAAATAACTATCCACCCCCAAAAGGCTATAGAAATCCTCCTGGAATGGGTTTTCGACCCAACCAAGCCTTTAAGAATGAGAGGTTGCAGAAGTAAAAGACTTACTCCATTGGGAGAATCATATGCTAGTCTATTCCACAGACTGAGACAGTTGGGTATATTGAATCCGATCGAGGTTAAATTGCCATATCCTCTTTCCAGAAATCTTGACCGCTCAGTGAGTTGTGAGTATTGTTCAGGGGCCCCGGGTCATGATACAGAGAAATGCTGGAAATTGAAAACAGCTATTCAAGAACTCATTGACACCAATCAGATTGAGGTCCAAGCTCCGGAGGCGCCCAATATCAATCAAAATCCCTTGCCAGCCCATCATGATTTAAATATGATTGAGATAGTGCATAAGGGAGGGGAGCCCAAGAAGCCTTCACAAACCGTCATGATGATTCAGGCTAGTGAAGCCAGGTCATTTGAAAAGTCGACAAGTGAGAAGTCTGTGATCAAGTTGAACAGGGCAAATACTGAACCATTTGTGGAGGTCAAGAAGGGGCCCTCAAGTGACGTTGCAGGAAAACATGAAAGAGAAAAAGTGGTTGTGCCAGGAGTGACGAACAAGCCTTTGGTAATTGTGAAGGGCGCCTCACAGATCCTGTCATTATCAAACTAGTAACTCAATTACCGATAGTCAACAGCAAGGCAGTCTCATGGAATTATGAACGAGTGACCGCGACTTACAAAGGGAAAGAGGTTAAAGAAGAAGTGTGTAAGATTCATGGTTTGACTCTATCGGGGAAATGCTTTGCCCCTGGAGAGTTGAGAAAAGCTAAGACCTCAAAAGATAATCCAGTTGTGGCGAAGAAAGCGGTGACTGAGGAAGAAGCAGAAGAATTTCTGAGAAAGATGAAAGTGTAAGACTATTCCATTTTGGAGCAATTGAGGAAAACACCAGCTCAGATCTCGCTCTTGTCATTATTAATCCATTCAGACGAACACTGTCGTGGTTTGATGAAGATCTTGAATGAAGCCCTCTCATATTTGACGAACCACTTGGAAAAGATAGCTAACAAGATATTTGAGGTAAACAGAGTCACTTTATCTAATGATGAGTTGTCCATGGAGGGTACCGAGCACAATAGAGCCCTCTATCTGACAGTGAAATGCGAAGATTCCGTGTTTACTCGGGTACTGGTTGACAATGGGTCTAGCACGAACATTTGTCCTCTCTCCACATTGAACAAGCTAAAAGTGGAGGATGAAAGAATTCACAAGAATAGTATTTGCGTTCGGGGATTCGACAGTGGAGGGAAAGATTCAGTCGGGGACATAGTGCTTGAGCTCACAATAGGGCCAGTTGAATTTACTATGGAATTCCAGCTGCTCTATGTGGCTGTTTCATACAATCTGTTGTTGAGATGACCCTGGATCCATGCGGCCAAAGTAGTCCCGTCTACTCTGCATCAAGTTGTCAAGTTTGAATAGGATTGATAGGAAATTGTTGTACACGGCGAGGATAATTTGTGTGTACCCAATGATGCCATTGTTCTACTCATAGAGGTTGAATACGACAAGGGGCCATGGGTTTATCAAATTTATGACACAGTATCGGTAGAGAAAATTCTGGAAGGAAAGTGCGTTCCAACTCCAAAGATGGCTGCGACATCAGTCATGGTAGCTGTTGAAATATTGAAAAATGGTTTTGTACCGGGCAATGGTTTGGGTGCATCTCTGCAAGGTATTGTGCAGCCAGTTTCTCTTCCAAAGAATCTGGATACTTTTGGTCTGGGGTATAAGCCTACAGTTGTAGATGTGAGACGAGCCCGCAAAATGAAACAGAAAGCATGGGTATTGCCAAGGCCAATCCCGCGCTTGTCCAGATCATTCGTTAGGTCGGGTATCAGAAGGCAATTGTTGTCAAAGGTTCCTGGATCATTGATTGGTGCTGATGGAGACTTGGAAAAGGGTTTCGAAAGGTTATTCGCCGAGGTTAACATGGTTCAGGCTGGGGAGGGGTCCAGCAAGGCAGATGTGCAATTCGTGGGACCACGTGCAAAAGTCAACAATTGGGAAGCTACTCCTCTTCCTACCCGGAGGGAGTCTTGGTAGTGGGTTTTGATTTTCTTTTAGTTGTCTGGATTATTCCAGGGTCTGTAATTCAGATATTATGTTTCGTCTAGTTGGATGTGTTAAAACCCTGTTATCTTTAACTTCAATGAAATGCAATTGTTCCTTTCCCTTCGTTTCTTCTAATTTTATTTTGTTTTCTTCTTTGTACAGTTCTTTTTATGCTGATATCAATGACATGACATGCATGAGGAACCTTCGACCCAATTTTAAAAGCCAATCTAACTCTGAAATAATAATACAAGAAATTGAGTGTGATAACGAGTTGGAATTTGATGATGATGAGGCCTATGAAGAAATTAGTAAGGAATTAAGTCATTTTGAGGAAAAGCCCAAACCTAATTTGAATGATACAAAAGTAGTTAATCTAGGGGACCAAGATAACATCCGTGAAACTAAAATAAGTGTCCATCTAGAACCTCAACTTAGGGAGGAGATAATTAAAGCACTGTTCAAATACAAAGATGTTTTTGCATGGTCCTATGACGACATGCTGGGTCTAAGCAATGATTTAGTGGTTCACAAGTTGCCCACTGACCCGACATTCCCTCCTATCAAAGAGAAGCTGAGAAAGTTCAAAACGGATATGAGTGTAAAGATCAAAGAAGAGGTCACCAAGCAGTTCGGTGCCAAAGTCATTCACGTCACCCGATATCCCACTTGGTTAGCCAATGTTGTGCCTGTGACGAAGAAGGATGGCAAGACCAGGGCATGTGTTGACTGTCGGGATCTCAACAAGGCGAGTCCAAAAGACAATTTCCCATTGCCGAACATCCATATCTTGATTGATAATTGTGCCAAACATGAGATTAGTTCTTTTGTGGATTGTTCCATGGGTTTTCATCAGATATTAATGGACGAGTAAGATGCATAAAAGATGGCATTCATCATGCCGTGGGGAACACACTGCTATCGAGTCATGCCATTTAGCTTGAAGAACGCTGGGGAAACCTACATGAGGGCAATGACAACAATATTCCATGATATACCAGGAAATCAAGGTGTACGTGGATGATGTGATCGTGAAGTCTAGAAAGTAGTCTGACCATGTCAGGGATATGAGGAAGTTCTTCCAAAGGCTTCGCAGGTACAATCTCAAGCTTAATCCTGCAAAGTGTGCTTTTGGGGTGCCGTCTAGAAAGTTGTTGGGGTTCGTAGTCAGCCACCGGGGCATTGAACTGGATCTATCGAAAGTCAAGGCCATCCAGGAATTGCCACTTCCAAGGAACAAGACCGAGGTGATGAGTTTGTTGGGGAGATTGAATTATATCAGCAGGTTCATCGCTCAGCTCACGACAACCTGCGAGCCTATATTCAAACTATTATAGAAAGACGTTGCAGTCAAGTGGACAGATGAATGTCAGGAGGTGTTTGATAAGATAAAGGGGGTATTTGTCAAATCCACCCGTGTTGGTCCCGCCAGAACCATGGCGACCTTTGATCCTATATTTGATAGTTTTGGACAATTCATTCAGCTGCATATTGGGTCAACATGATATCACTGGCAGGAAGGAGCAGACCATCTATTATCTCATCAAGAAATTCACGACGTACGAGGTTAAGTACACTCAGCTTGAGAGGATATGTTGCGCCCTAACTTGGGTGGCACAGAAGCTGAAACATTATTTGTCATCTTATACTACCTACCTCATATCTCGCTTGGATCCATTGAAGTATATCTTTTAGAAGCGCCCATAGGGAGGCTTGCAAAGTGGCAGATCCTGCTCACAGAGTTTGACATTGTCTACATGACTCGAACTGCAATGAAAGCACATGCCTTGACGGACCATTTGGCCGAGAACCCGGTTGATGAAGATTATGAACCTTTGAAAACTTATTTCCTCGATGAAGAGGTGATGCACATTGATGAGTTGGAACAAGTCGAGAAGTCGGGATGGAAACTTTTCTTTGATGAGGCTGCAAACATGAAGGGCGTGGGGATAGGAGCGATACTTATTTCTGAAACAAGGCAGCACTACCCTGTTACGGCTTAGCTTCATTTTTACTGTACTAACAACATGGATGAGTACGAGGCATGCATTCTGGGTTTGAGGTTAGCTGTGGATATGAGTGTCCAGGAAGTCTTGGTCTTGGGTGACTCGGACCTTCTGGTGCACAAGATTCAGGGAGAATGGGAAACACAGGATTTGAAACTCATACCGTACAGACAATGTTTGCATGACCTTTGTCAACGGTTTTAGTCAATAGAGTTCAGGCATATCCCAAGAATACATAATCAAGTCGCCGATGCTTTGGCTACTCTGGAATCAATGTTACATCATCTTGATAAGGCTTACGTGGACCCTTTGCAGATTCAGGTCCATGATCAGCATGCATACTGTAATATGGTAGAAGAAGAACTTGATGGAGAGCCATGGTTCCATGATATCAAATAATATATCAGGATGGGGGTATATCCGGCACAGGCCACAGGTGATCAAAAAAGAACAATTCGACGATTGGCAAGTGGATTTTTCTTCATTGGAGGGGTATTGTACAAAAGAACTCCAGATCTGGGATTGCTAAGATGCATAGATGCCAGACAGGCCACAACTATCATGACTGGGGTACACTCCGGAGTTTGTGGACCACATATGAGTGGGTACATTCTGGCAAAGAAGATTCTCCGAGCAGGTTATTATTGGCTCACTATGGAGCGGGATTGCATCAGTTTTGTGCGCAAGTGTCATCAGTGCCAGGTGCATGGAGATTTGATTCATTCCCCACCATCTGAATTGCATACAATGTCGGCACCATGGCCCTTTGTTGCTTGGGGCATGGATGTCATTGGGCCAATCGAGCCAGCAGCATCAAACGGACACAGGTTTATTCTGGTAGCCATTGATTATTTCACCAAGTGGGTTGAAGCGAAAACTTTCAAATCTATGACCAAGAAAGCAGTGGTCGATTTTGTGCATTCAAATATCATCTGTCGGTTTGGGATTCCGAAGGTAATCATCACGGACAATGGTGCTAATCTCAACAGTCATCTGATGACGGAGACATGTCAGCAGTTTAAGATTATACATCGCAATATCAGCAGTTTAAGATTATACATTGCTGTTGAAATGACGAAGGCATTTTGTTCTGCTATCTAAACACTTTATCTCTCGTCACCCCTTTTGAGCCTTACTTATTTTCTTTCATACCCATCTTTCGAAATCAACAGCAAGGATCATAAACACAAACATGAAAGAAAAGTAAAGGAAAAGGAGAAAAGAAAAGAATGAAAGAAAAAAAATGAAAAAAAAGAAAAGAGAAAAAGGGAAGAGAAAAAAAAAAGGAGAAAAAAAGAAAGAAAAACAACAAAAACAACAAAAAGAAAAAAGGAGAAAAGAAAAGAAAAGAAAAGAGAAAGAGAAAAGAAAATCACAATGATAGAGCAATTCCTATGTCATGAACTACGTTCGACCTGATTCCTTTTAAGGATACGTAGGCAGCCTCACGGTTTGGTCTCATCAAACAAAATCCAAAAGCCCCCAAGCAAGAAACTGGGGCAGAAGTCGTGGTTGTTGTGAGAAATCTGATTCCGAAAGTTGTAATTTTAATCCATTTGAATTGTTTTGAGCCTTTCATGTCATTTCTTTTTAACCCTGTCCAAAAATCCACATTACGGTCCAAAGGAAGACCTTCTGATCAGTCTTTGAGAAATGCCAAGTCGAGCAGGTAAAGGTAATTCATGTTAGAGGCAGCACTCTAGTTCAAGTAGGAAAAATAAAAATAAGAGAGTCTTATTGGTGAAAACCTTCATAGGCACCGTAAGACGACGAGAGTTAAGAGAAATAAAATAAGAGAGTCTTATTGGTGAAAACCTTCATAGGCACCGTAAGGCAACGAGAGTTGAGAGAAATAAAAATGAGAGAGTCTTATTGGTGAAAACCTTCACAGGCACCGTAAGACGACAAGAGTTAAGAGAAATAAAATGAGAGAGTCTTATAGGTGAAAACCCTCACGGGCACCTTGAGGCGAAAGTGAGTTGAAAAGTCAACAAGTGAGAAGGGTTTGTTGGTGGAAAACTGTTTAGAGGCACCGCAGGATGAACAAGGTCAAGGTTTGGGTAAAGTAATCAGGTCATGGAAATTCTGAGGTGACAAAGTACGTCAACTGAAAGTTGATTGGTTGGACAGATTGGGCCGATTAATCTGAAATGCATGTCATGATCATTGGTACCAGCTGTTCCACTCAGATAAGTTTCTTTTTCTTTTTCCCTTTGTAGCAGTCATCTGGTTTTGGATTCTTCTTATCTTTAACCCGCAAAGTCATTGCATTTCATTTTCTTTTGGGTTTATTTGTCTAAGAGGTTTTAATGTCAGTCTTGTCCCAAGTAAGTGGAAAAGAGTTTCAAAGCTCACTACCAACTCCCAAAATTGCAAATCACAATGTGGTCAGAGCATACTAAAGACAACATGATGTAAGGTGGGGTACAAGGAAGCACCGGAAGTTTCATCGGTGGAATGGTTTGGTAATGTCATGGGAGATGCAAAGGTTCAGATAGAGGGGTCAGAGGTGTGAAACAACAACAGGGGTATAGAACACTCGGTTCGTCAAAGGTCATGGGATTTGAAAGTCAATCAGAAAGTCAAAGTGGTTCAGGGCCAGTTCAGGAAAGCCATTCAGAACAAACAATGCAGTGGAAAGATCTTCAGCAAGAATGCCATCAACTAACCACCACTTTAAAGTGACAAAATTTTCTTTGATTGAGACAGGGGTAGAAAATTCATTTATTTCGGAGAAACTCTCCATAGGGGAAAGAGAAAGCATCAAAACAGGTTTGACCGTAAACTTTCAGGACCCTCCTGGAAAATGGGACCTAGTTTAAAGTTCAGAAATAGCATAATCTAGCATAAATGTATCCCAAAAGAATATAAGTTAGCTAAGAAGTTTGCATGTTCGAGATAGGATTCAATTAGAAGTTTCCAGGACCCTCCTGAATAATGGAACTTAGCTTTAAGATTTCGATTAGATAACAACATTTATCGTAAACTCTGCTGTAGGATAGTATAATTCAGCCATGTAAGTTGTCACCCTTAAGATAAAAATTGACCTTTGATTTTCAGGACCCTCCTGGATAATGGGGAGTAGTTTAAAGACACTCTTAGATAACAAGATTTAGCAGAAGTCACACTTTAGAAGATATAACTTAGATTTTTAATTGTCGTTTAGCTAGGAGTTTTCAGGACCCTCATGGATAATGGGACCCAGCTTCCAAATTCTTAGTAATATTTGATAACATGATGTAGTTTTACACTCACACCTGTGTCCAGCCACCAAATTGGGGCAGGAAATATTTTTTTTGTCTATTTCATTGAAGTCAGGAGCCCACCTGAAGAGTAAGGAATACATTTCAAGTCAGCAGTCAAGAGCCCGCCTGGATAGCATGGAAATACATTTCAAGTTGAAGTCAGGAGCTCGCCTGGAAAGCAGGGAATACTTTCAAATTTAGTAGTCAGGAGCCCGCCTGGAGAACAAGGGAGTACAATTTAAGTTTTAGCTTTCAAATTCTTTGTTTTGTCTATTTTTAAGTCAGGAGCCCGCCTGGAAAGCAGGAAGTACTTTCAAGTTGAAGTCAGGAGCCCGCCTAGAAAGCAGGGAATACTTTCAAGTTTAGCATGACAGGAGCCTGCCTGGAGAACAAGGGAGTACAATTCAAGTTTTGGTTTTCAAATTTTTTATTGATATTCAATAATGTGATTCATTTTACACTTACACATGGGCCCATATACCCAAACTGGGGCAGAAAATTTCTTTGTTTTTGTCTATTTTGCTGAAGTCAGGAGCCAACCTAGATAGCCTGGGAATACATTCACATTTTGAAGTCAGGAGCCCGCCTGGATAGCATGGGAATAAATTTCAAGTTGAAGTCAGGAGCCCGCCTGGAGAACAGGGAATACTTTCAAGTGTAGCAGTCAGGAGCCCGCCTGGAGAACAAGGGAGTATAATTTAAATTTTAGCTTTCAAATTCTTTGTGTTGTCTATGTTGAAGTCAGGAGCCCGCCTGGAGAGCAGGGAGTACATTTAAAATTAGTAGTCAGGAGCCCGCCTGGAGAGCAGGGAATACATGTCAAGTTAGCAGTCAGGAGCCCGCCTAGAGAGCAGGGAATACTTCCAAGTTCAGCAATCAGGAGCCCGCCTGGATAGCATGGGAATACATTCACGTTTTGAAGTCGGGAGCCCGGCTAGATAGCATGGGAATACATTCACGTTTCGAAGTCAGGAGCCCGCCTGGATAGCATGTGAATACATATCAAGTTCAGTAGTCAGGCATCCACCTGGAGAAAGTGAAACATCTCAGTTTACAATTCAAGGCGGCAACAAAGGAATTTTACTAAGAGAATACAAGACAACAAGGCAACAAGAAACACAAGATCAAGTTTGAAGATCTAGATAGGATTTTATAAAGCATAGATCATAGTCTAGTCTAGCTTCTTTTATTTTTGACATGGTGTTATAATAAGCAGTAGCTGCAGCAGCAGCAACAGTGAAATCACAGCTTCACGGTAGGCCCAGCTACCAAACATTCCTGAACTACACTGACCTGATTCCTTTTTAGCCAATGATATGTAGGCAATCTCGGAAGCATGGTGCGGTCAAATCTTTCAAAAATGCTTCCCACGGAGTATTCAAACGGGCAAAAATCGCTCGTATCCGCTCACTTTATCTTTGCACGAAAACTCTTCGTGTTTCCGAGCAAAGAGGGGCAGCTGTGAGCACGTGATTTTTGCCCTATATGAATTATTCCAACAAATTCAAAGCAAAATAATTTCTTTCAGTGTTTGCAATTTTGTTGGATTTTGTGGCATTTTCTGTTAATTATTTGCATTTGTCTGTGCACGTTTATTTTATTTAATTCATGAAAATACAAAATATCATGTACTGCATTTAGGATTTAATTTTATATTTTTTAGATTAATTAGTAATATAGTTTGTTTTATAAAATATGAAAATCACAAAAATAGTTTAATTTGCACTCTTTAATTTTAACTTTGATTTTGAGTAGTCTTCTTTTAATTTATTTTTAATTAATTGTGATAATTTTATTATAGGTTTAATTAGTGTTTTTCAGGTTAATTAAGTTATAGGATTTAATTTAGATTTTAATTTATTTTGAAAAAAGAAGAAAAAGAATTATTTTGAAAAAAGGGAATTGAAAAGTTAGAAAGTTGGGCTGTCTTGTTTTAATTTGTCCAAGCCCAATGTGAATTCCCTCACCCCAGCACAAATACCCGCCCGGTACCCGACCAAACCCGGCCCAAACCTGCCCTTAACCCGATCTCTTTCCCCACTAAAACCAAACGACCTCGTTTTGAAGCCTCGACAGATCTGGGCCGTCGATGTTGTTCCATCCAACGGACATGAACTGAGGGTGTGCTTAATATTTAAGTGTTGGAACCCTCAGACCCCCCTCCTCCTCGTCTCCAACACTCCCAAAGACCCCACCGTGCACCGCCGCCGGAAATCGCCCTACGACGGTGGTAGGTCTCCGATGGCCACCAAATTTACACCCTAGATCCCTCTCCTTCTCCTCATTCCGAATCAACATTCCTTTTCCCTCGAATCACACCCGAATGTCTCAAATCTGGCTCAGAAGATCGAAACCCTAACACCGCCCTTGTTCTCTCCGGTGGCGGCGCCACCTCTGTTCTACTCCAAATTAATACCCCATAAACCCCATGACCTCATCTCTCCAAACCCTAACCCATATCCCTCAAATCCTTCCCGAATCCGTCGAATTTTGAATCTAGGGATAGGGTCCGAAGTCCCAAGAGGTCAAAGTGTGTTAATCCTTGATTCCATGGTTTGCATGGCTACCTGCTCCTGCTCTTCTGATGATTGAAGGTTGTTTGAACATGTATGTGATGTCGTTCACTTGTTCTTACAGAGAACAACTGAGTAACATCACTCTTCGTTTAAGCCAGTGTTTCAATTAGGTTTCGAGCCGTGATTTGGTAAGTTCCTCCTCCCCTCTTATATTTTCTTTCACTGTTTCATCTTCCTCCTCATCCTTTCTCTTTTGGTTTGGGCGAAGTTTGTTTGGGTTGTCTAAGTTCAAATTGGTTCCATCTCCTGTTCTCTTTTCCTCTTCTTTTCTTTTCGTTGTGAAAGCTTGATTATCTGATGTCTTTAGTCCACCTTATTTTGTTCATCTAAGTCTTTCATCATCAATTTAATCACCTAGTTAATGAAATTAGGCCCATGATTAAGTTAAATTGCTGTTATGAAATTAGATTCGTTAGTTCAGTCATTTTGCTTTTGGTATCGGCTGCTTTTAAACGAATGGTTCCAGGCTACTTTGTTTAGAGAAAGTTTGGGTCAGTTTTTCAAAATTGGAATCATCGTTTGATTTTAATTGGACTCTGAGGAATCAGAAGCCCAAGAAGGAATTGAACCTGGGTTTTTAACCCGTATCAAATCAGGCTTTTGGGTCAGCTAGACCTGTGAGTTGCTGAGTGTGGTTAAGGGGCATTTCGAGGGGTAGTCTAGGCAATTGGCCTAAGGAATCTTCAGTGTAACTGAATGGGAAGCTTCCAGGAAGCTGGGGGTAGGGATTAAAGTGAATTTCTGGAATTTAAGCTAGGGACACTTAAGCAAAAAACAAAATTCAAAAGGGGGCAAAGTGCAAGCTAAGTTTGCCCTAGTAACTTGCCTATAAAGGAAGATTTTCTTGCCTTTCAAGGCAGACCCAAGAGACTTGGAAGAGCTAAAAAATCTCTGAAAATTCAAGACAAAAAAAATTTCAAAAAAAAAATGTACTGTTCCATTGAGTTCTATTGCTAACTTCTGAAGTTTTCCTGATGATACAACAAGTCCTGATTAGCTGACCTTAGAAATGAATTAAAATCAGCCTGGGTTGAAGTTTTCCTGGTCCACTGTTCTAATCGAATTGGTTTCTGGTTGTTTATTTCAATTTCTAGGTTTGAAATTTGATTTTTGGAGCTGGTGGCTGGTTCTGTTGATTTGCTTTGTTGCTGACCCTTGCTCTTGTTACTGCATTGCTGATCTTCTTACCCTTTCTTACTTGTGCTTTCAGGTACCTATTTAACTCTTCTCAATGTAAAAACCTTGTGATATGGAAATCTTAAAGACTTGAAGCATGTTGGCCATTTGTTCTCCTTGTAGGAGTTAAATTTGTCTTTATTTTGAGACTTTAGTTTGAATATATTCATGTTTGTATGTTAGTCAGTGACACTGCTCTTTGGGGGTTGAGTCTGATTTGAAATAGACATGAGTTTCAATTTGGTCGAATGTACTGTAACCTGAAAACCAGTGATTTATAAATAGACTTTGTCATGATATTTATGTTTTGAATCTGCTTGAAAGCTTAAACATCATGTTCGTTTAGTTGAGTCAGTGATGAAGTTCTGCATATAACTTTGAGCAACAACTCGTTTAATTAGATGGTCGAATGACCAAAATCAGTAGATATGGTAGCCTCTGTGCATGAATAATATGATTAACTGTGTTGTTATGAGGTTGAAATTGTTAAATTCCACCGCCTATTCTTAGTAATCAGAATTGGAACTCACGAGTGCTTCCATGATCAAATCATTATTGGGTGTTATCTAGCTGATTAATGATGAGTTAGAAACGATTCCCAAGCTTGCTTGTATAGGTACTAGTCCCGTTCTTGGCTAACATTGTAGGGACTCGATGTGGGGTCTTGACTCAACAGCTGTAGGGCTCCGAATTTGGGCTTACCTTGAGGCCCAGTTCAGAATGTTGCTTTGAATCAACGTCGGGCCTTTTCTTTCGTTTGAGCCACCAACCCTGTTGTGTTGGCCTAAGCCCTTTATGCAATAAATTAATTTTCCCTCACATAAATCTCCCTGGTTCGTTTAAATGGAACCCTTAACTAGATTTAGTGTTAATTGATTAAGCCCCCTTAACTAGATTGAAGGGGAGCCGTGTTAGATAATATGAATAGCTTGTGGCCCCTTCGAAATTTAGTTTGAATTTCCCTCTAAAATTGGATTCGAGGCGTGCCAAGCCCAATAAAATCTCAAATGCTTGGCCCTCATTTAATTATTTTTCCTCAATATATTTAGAACTCGAGGCACGCCACATAGCAAATTTCCATGGCCCTCGCAAAGCTAAAAATGCATAGTTGCTCTAGGCGCGTTGTTTTAATAAAATTACTTTCCTAAATTTGGGTGCTCATTTCATGTGACCCAATTCTAATTCTTAATAACTTTGAATAAAAATATGTCACGGATCGCGGGTGCATTTCATGTGGCGTGATCCAAAGGCATGTTTTAGACGACGTTAAATCGTCCTTAAAAATGAATAAAAACGATTAAAGGTTAAAATTTGCACATAGGTTCATAATTGTTTAAAATCAGATAATTTAGCTAAATATAACAGTTGAGCGACCGTGCTAGAACCACGGAACCTGGGAATGCCTAATACCTTCTCCCGGGTTAACAGAATTCCTTACTCGGATTTCTGGTTCGCGGACTGTTAAACAGAGTCATATTTTCCTCGATTCGGGATGCAACCGGTGACTTGGGACACCATAAATCTCCCAAGTGGCGACTCTGAATCATTTAATAATAATCCCGTTTTGATTGTCCTTTAATTGGAAAAACTCCTTTACGCCCTTCCGGGGGTAGGTAAAAAGGAGGTGTGACATCCTTTACCTTATGCTTTTTAATTGTGTGCCATGTGGACATGCCACGACTTAAAATGTGGGGTGGGGAATGTATATATGTATATGTGTGTTTGTAAT
The DNA here is from genome assembly GCF_000715075.1 of Nicotiana tabacum. Classification (NCBI taxonomy): domain Eukaryota; kingdom Viridiplantae; phylum Streptophyta; class Magnoliopsida; order Solanales; family Solanaceae; genus Nicotiana; species Nicotiana tabacum. The sequence continues at coordinate 199,154,052 of NC_134085.1, read as the reverse complement.
CATTATTTTGATTGGATTTTTTTACTTTTCCCAACGATGAATTTCCTCGGCTGCCTTCTTGAGTGATTAAAGTCGTTTCTTAGGTAGTGTAGCAATTCCCCCTTGGTTTTTCTTTGTGCCGCGATTCTTTTCTAAGGGTTTTATTTGAACTGGGTGTAGTTAGTTTTTCTTTTATTAGGAATAGTGAAGTCTTGTACCGTGTATTAAATGGAGATGACTTTTCTTGACGTTGTTGTGCCTTGAGAATAGTAAGTGCTCTAGTTGTAACACTTAGGTTCAGTTTTTGACTGTTGTATAAGTACCTTACATTGTATGATCTTAACTTTTTTGACTAGAGTGTCTTGATGAGTCCGATCCTGAGTGAGTTAAGTGCCATATGTGTGTAAAGTTTTGTGTTATTCTGTGCATTTCATTTGATGTATAGAATTTGTCCCCTGTGTTTGCAAAGCAAAATAGTAGTTTTATTCCGTCTTCTAAGTGATAGGCGTTTCTTTATTTAGCCAGTATATGCTTTTACCCACCTAATTATTATGTATCTTAGTTAACTCCTTTGAGTCTGTAATTTTGTTTCTTTGGTAACCACATTACAAGCCTTACCCATTTATTTGGATTGACCATCTATTTGAACATTTTACCTCTTGTGAGCACTTGAATTTGTTATGAACTTTGTAAAAAGTAAAGGGTGGGGTGTTGGTTTGCCTTTTGAGTGGATCTATTGAAATATGAGAAAGGTGTATTGTTTTGAAAAAGCAAGAGCCACTTGAATTGAAAAGGAAAAAACGTACATATATTGTTGCGAAAAATATTCCTTGATAGTGGTACTCTTGATGTACTTGTGCTTAAATAAGTTGGGAGTTGATGTATATTGATATGAAGATGGAGTTATGGTTTGAGATAAGTGTGGGGTTTGAACAGTTAATTGTATGTATTAAAGTGCTTAGGGAGGTGTAGTCAGTATAACCATAAATGTATCCTACCCAGCCCGTAGCCTACGTTACAACCAAATAAAGTCCTACTTGATCTTTGACTGAATGAGCTCAATTAGTAGAGTATTACACTACGGGCAAGCCTATGGTACGTCTCTTGTGGCATATGAATGTTATTTCTGAGAGTGAGTGAATTCTTTCTATATTGAGTTCCTAATTGTTCTTAAATTTTCATTGTGTGTGGAACTACTCTCTATTGTTGTGTGAGGGCACTTGATTCACGAAGAAAAGGTAATGTCATTGACTTCTATGTTAGAGTAAGTCGGCAAGTTGTGAAAATTATGTGGTGCCTTTGAGTCAAATCTCGAGGCAAGGATGTTATGTTAGTGTGCTTAGTATGTTCTAAATATTCTTGGTATGATGTGTTAGGACAGTTGTTTAAAAAGGTCGTGTCTATGTGAAGTGCAATTTGATTTCTTGAGAATGAGCAATGGTTTAAGTGTGACGTGTTGATGGTAGGCTAGAATCATATGTTTTAGTCATAGTTTGCACACAAATTACTGCATTTTACTTGTGTTTGAGCTTGAATGCTAGTGTATTGCACTTACTCTGTGTTTTATGCCTTGTAGGAAGTGATTTCAAGTTTAAATGATATTCAGAAGCTAAATTGAACAAGTTGGAGCTTTGAAGTCTTAGTAAAATCCCAAGGGATTAAACCGGGATCGCGTTCAGGGGTTGAGGACCGAGTCTGGATATCAAAAATCAAGACCCGAGTTTGTATCGAATCTATGTTTACCTATACTTTAATTATATTTGTTATGAATTTCTCCATATCTATGGAGTAGTTCCCTTTAGGGTTTGATGAATTTGGTATATTGATGATTGTTTGTGGATTATAACTCTAGTTTTATGTATTGAATCATTTTGGAAGATTTAATTATTGCATCTATATTTACTAGTTCATGTAATTGAGAGAGGCCTAACTTGTGATATCTTTGCATTATATTGTTGGTTGAGTTCATAGATTCTTCTAAGTAATCGAAAGAGACTAGTTGAATCATTGATTAAACCTACTCTGGAGAATAATTGAAAGAGGTTTTCCAAAAGATGATTCAACTATGCATGTTATGACTTAATCAAGAGAGGAGTTTCTGCTGAACGTTTGAACTAATGATAGAGTGAATTCAAGAGACTCTCTTAAACATTGGAAGTGAATTATCTAGAGTTAGATCCCAAACAATTATCTTGCACCTATCCTGTCAAAACCGTATCTTCTCCCAAACCTTAGTTGCTTATTCCTTGTTTCGATAGTCATTAGTCAGTAGCTTTAGATTCCTAATTAATTTCAATTCTTAATCCTATAAATCTCAATTATGGATCCTCCTGGATAGCAATCTATCTAGAAACTACGAGGATATTATTTAAATCCAATCCATGCGGATACAATATTATACTATACTATCTTTGATTAGCGAGCATAATTTAAGTGTGTGTTTTGCGCTCGTTAGAACCAAACTCTTCCCTTTGAGCGAGAAAATGATTTGTTGACGGGGAATCTTAAAGAAGAGCGGCTTGACGAAAGGATTGGGGAGTCTGAGAAAGAGACCTCTGACCTCTATGATCGGGTTGTTGCTCTGGAGGCTGATAAGGCTAAATTACTTGCGCGACCTTCTTTCTCTATGAATTCTGGCTTCTCAGACATTCCTTGCGAGCTATATGAAGAGTGGATTCATGTTGAGGCCCGACTGGACATGCTGCGTGAGTTGCACATGGCGGGTTCTATCCCTACCGACTTTGAGGATGCTCGAGTCAAGGCCCGTGAGGCTCAGGTTGCCTCTGGCTATGACCCGACTATGCCTGGTCCTGATGAAAAAGGTGGGGAAGATAAGGAAGCTATAGATCGTCTTGAGGATGGGGCCTGGTATGATTTTATATACCCTCCGGGCGAGGACGGGGAAGACGTTAGAGGTCAAGCCGATGAATGCATCGCAGGTCGTGATAGTGGTGGCCAGTAGTAGTTTTTTATACCTTTTTGTGTATTTTTGTTCGCGTCTTCATGAGCCTTTTTGTAAGAAAATTTTGTTTATAAATATCGGAGTTGGTTTTGCTTTCATATGTGTCTTTTTAATTTGATATGGTTTGCTTCGGCACTTTTCATGTTTTGCTTTGTCGTACTTTTGTTGTTAGTGTATGTCAAAGCTTGTCAAAATACAACAGAGGGTCGATGGGTTTTATTCGGACTTGGTCGAATTTTCTCGATGTTAAGTTGTGGCTGAGGGTCGATTGGTGTTGTTCGAGTGTGGTCGAACATAGAATTTTATTAAATCATGGCCAAGGACCCATAGGTGTTGTTCGAGCGTGGTCGAACATAGCATTTTATTAAATCTTGGCTGAGGCCGATAAATGTTGTTCGAGCGGATTTGAACATAACCTTTTCATTAAATCATGGTCGAGGGCCGATAGGTGTTGTTCGAGCACGATCGAATATTAACATTTATTAAATCATGGTCGAGGGCCGATATCCGATAGGTATTGTTCGAGCGGAGTCGAACATTAACCTTTATTAAGTCGTGGCCGAGGTCCAATAGGTGTTGTTCGAGCGGAGTCGAACATAACCTTTTCATAGTTATGGCCGAGGGCTGATAGGTATTGTTCAAGCGTGGTTGAACATTAACCTTTAGTAAATCGTGGCTGAGGGCCGATAGGTGTTGTTCGAGCGGAGTCGAACATTAAACTTTATTAAATTATGGCCGAGGGCCGGTAGGTGTTGTTCGAGACGAGTCGAACATAACCTTTTCATAGATGTGGCCGAGGGCTAATAGGTGTTGTTCGAGCATGATCGAACATTAACCTTTATTAAATCGTGACCGAGGGCCGATAGATGTTGTTCGAGTGGAGTCGAACATTAAATTTTATTAAATCGTGGGCGAGGGCCGATAGGTGTTGGTTCGAGTGGAGTCGAACATAACCTTTTCATAGTTGTATCCGAGGGCCGGTAGGTGTTGTTCTAGCATGGACGAACATTAACCTTTACACGAAAAATGTGTCCTAATAAATGTATGTTTCTTATTACTTCAACGTTGTTGCTTTGGTAACATACTTGGAGAGGGTTACAAATTTTGGGTGTTGGTTAGTGTTCCAATCAAGTCTCAGTCTATCTAGTCCCTTCATTGTTTGACTTGGAGAGTATTGAGGAGTCGAGCAATGAAAAAAAAAATCCCTCCCTCGCATACTTTGACTTGAAGTGTTCCCTCCATCGCCTCGTTAAAAACCTCCTTGAGAAAACCCTAATGGGACAAAGCTCAAGTAAGGGAAAAAGAGTACAACTTGGGGGACGTTTTTTTCTTAGAAGTTGAAGTATTTGAGGTGGTTGATATTGTCACAACTCCTTTTTCCTGAGGAGATAGGAAAGAAAGGAATTTTTTCAATTTAAGTGACATTATTTGAAATGAGATTATTTATTTTATTCAGAGTCGCCACTTGGGATAATTTATGGTGTCCCAAGTAGACGGTTTATTTTAAATCCCAAATCGAGGAAGATTGACTCCGTTTTAAGTCTGCGAAACCAGAATACTGGGTAAGAAATTTTGTTAACCCGGGAGAAGGTGTTAGGCACTCCCGAGTTCCATGGTTTTAGCCGGTCGCTTAACAATTTATACTTGGCTTAAATTATTTAATTACGTGTTTTAGAACCTACATGCATTTTACCTTTACTGCTTTTAATTACTCGATTACTCGTACTTAAAGAATTACCGAGTTACGCGTACGTATACTCTTGTGGTTTGGCGTGTCAAGAGTCATGTCACACGTACGTGTACACAATTCACAACACTTAGTTTATTTAAGAAAAACTTGGTCAAAGTCGCACGGACGCGTACCTTGATTTATTTTGGAAATCGTGACCATGTCACGTGAACGTGTACATAATCACGGAAGTTCAATTAAAAATGTGCCTAATCAACATTTCTACGAACATTCGTGAATGGATTAATTGCCTTAAGATCTGAGTCTTGTTCATAAGGGATCAAAGAATGTAAAATTTAATATCTTAACAGGGAGGAATTTAAAGAACTTTAGTCTAAAGTAAACTTCTCAAATTTGGGAGTAGTGGGCATTTTCAGTATATTGATAAGTGTGAAATTCCATTACTTAGGATATACTAAAATGAATATTTCTGGGGAGCTTCATCAATAGAAGAAAAACGCAGCAACTACATTTTTAAGAGATTAAATCAAGGCCACAATATAATTTTAATAAGTTAATCTAATCTCATATATTTACATACTATGTTCTCCAAAACACGTAGCCCTCTGTTACTATTAATTATCATTACATTTCAACTAACAAACAAGTAAAAGAAAACCATATCATAAACATTTAAAATATTTTCTAAAACAAATATGCGGAGTAAGATATTCTCTATTAGACACATTGAAAGAGAAAGAAAATTTCAGAATAATACATAAAAAGAAAATTTCAAATAAACTCCAAACTCATGACTGCAAGGATTTTATATTAACTCTTGAATGAAAGTAAATCTATTTTTTTTTAAAGTGATATTTGCCACAAATTAACAGACTTAAAAATAAAACTCGTGGTGGACTTGATCTTTAACTTCAATACTTGTTATTAAGAAAATTTCATGGCATCAGATATAACTGTATTGTTTGAACCATTCTTACCCATTTAAAAATGATAATATTTTAACACTAAAACTTATGAAAATGTTTTAGCCAAAGCAGTAAATAGAAAATACTTACATACTCAAGATTCAAGGAATAATATATTACATACACAACAATAAGCAAAAAATAAAAACTCAAATACTACTTCAATAATAAATGAGATATAAACTATAGCAACACAACAACTTCTTAATAGATCTTAATTCTTATAAGACAACTATTTACACTTTATTTTCAACAAACACATTAAAATAGATTAAACAAAGATTAGAAGAAAACCTGTAAGGTGAAGCTTCTTTTACCAATAATAATAAAAATTAGTACAAACTTCAGTTTTAAAAATTTCAAATGAGAAAGATAGCAACCACAGGAAATGGGAAACTCGAAATCGGAACAAAAGCAGTAACCAAACGTCCACCCGAACCTTTGCTCCTATTCAAACTCCATTTTCTCTTTCTAAAGTTTCTTTAAATAATTGAAGAAACCAAATATTTGTCAAACTCTCCGCTCAATAAAATCTCTTCCTTCAGTTTTCTTCCTCTCTTTTTTTCCGTTCTTCTTTAAACCTCTTTATAAGGAGGAATAAAAGTAGTTATTTAATCTTGTGCCAAGGATTTGAAGTGGGGACTTGGGATTGAGGTTGAGGAAAGAATTGAAATGGGTGTGTTGATGGTGAGGAAGAGTGGGAACGTGGGAGTGAGGGGTAGATATTTGTGGGGAATACGTGAGGGATATGGGGAAAAATGGGGATTATGGTTTTTGGGTTTTAAAGTAAAAATTAGATTTTTAATAAAGTTTGTTAACGTGATTTTACTTTATTTTGCTTTTTTTTTTTGTCTTTTATTTTAAAAGCTAATTAAATTATGAAGATTAGAAGAATAACTAACATTTCTTACAATATAGTAAAATTAAATATTTACATGTACTTTAACATTTCTTACAATATAGTAAAATTAAATATTTACATGTACTTTAAATGAAACTAAGAAAGATTCTATAGCTTGCTAATTAAAATACTAATTAAAAGAAAGCAAATATGTTTTTTATAAAATTTATTTTTCTTTTTATAAATAAAAATTAAATTTGTACTATAAGTATGTGAATATTTTTGTAGTTTTTTTTAAATTAATTAATTTTGTCAAACAAAGCCTATTATAAGTAAGCTAAAAGTTTAAAATATGAAGATTAGACCTAAAAGAAATATTTATACTAAAATAATATAGAATTTAGGTGTGGTAAAAAATTAGTTGTTCACAGCATGCCCCTATTTGGTTGGAAACATGAAGAGTTTTCAGGCAAAGAAAATGAACAAGGTGACTGATTTTTGACCTCACTATTATTTAAAAAGAAAAAAAAAGAAAAGAAGAGGCTGCGACCGAGCCTTGGTTTTAGGCAACCTACATATCCCGGGTTATCAGGGAATCAGGTCACGTGTAGTTCAAGTGGAAGAAGAGTGATGGAGTATTCTTAGAGGAAGAGTCGAGTGAAGTTCCGTTGAGGTTCCGATCTGCAGTTTCTACTCTTACATCAAAATGAAAAGAAAATTACATACTCTTGAAATCTAAGGGTTACAAAATTCCTATCTAAATGCCATTTGGTGTCTTGTCTTGATTCTTGACTTGCTTCTCCCATTGACTTTAGATTGAAACTTGATGCTATCGATGCAAAGACTATGAAATATTCTGACATGCTTGTTTCTTGATCAGATGACGAGAAGATGGATCTTGAGCCCTATGTCAAAGCTGATTGCGGCTGGTATTGCGATCAAAAGTTCCACTTTCTCTGGCAAGAGCTGGAAATCTTTATTCTTGCACATCCAATCCGTGCTTTGCAGAAAAACCTACAAGCTGTCAAAAACAAACAAAACGAACAAATAATTTCTGCCCCAGTTTGCACTAGGAAATATTTGTGAGTTATTTAAAACACATTAAGCTATGTTTGCTATTGCAAAATAAAGAATTGAAAAAGATATTTTTTTAAAAAAATAATTAAATATAGGGGATGTCGTACCCAATGTTAACAAGAAGGAAGGCAACAAGGGGATGTAATACCCTATGTTGACGATAAGATGAGACTCGTGGCACTCTAGGATGCTACTAGGGAATGACGTACCCTATATTGGTAGAAAGTAACACAACTAGGGGATGTAGTACCTTATGTTGGCAGTAAGATGAGGCTGATAGCGCTCTGAAATGCTACTAGGAAATGTTGTACCCTATGTTGGCAATAAAATAAAACCAGGGGATGTAGTACCCTGTGTTAGCTATAAGGTAAGGCTTTTGGCTCTCTAAGATTCTACTAGGGAATGTCGTACCCTATGTAGGCAGAACGTAATGCAACTAGGGGATGTAGTACCCTGTGTTGGCAATAAGATAAGGCTCTTGGCACTCTGGATGCTACTTGGGAATGTCTCACCCTATGTTTGCAATAAAATGAGGATCTTTTGCTCTCTAAGATTCTACTAGGGAATGTTGTAGCCTATGTTTACAATAAAATGAGGCCCACGGCACTCTAAGATGTTACTAAGGAATGTCGTACCGTTTGTTGGCAATAAACTAAGACTTGTGGCGCTCTGAGATGCTACTAGGGAATGTCATACCCTATGTTGGCAATAAAATAAAACCAGGGGATGTAGTACCTTGTGTTGGCAATAGGGAAGACTATTGTCTCTCTAGGATGCTACTAGCGAATGTTGTACCCTATGTTTGCAACAAGAAATGCAACAAAGAAGTGTAGTACCCTATGTTGTCAATAAGGTGAAGCTCTTGGCACTCTAGGATGCTACTAGGAAATGTCGTACCCTATGTTGGCAATAAAATGAGGCTCGTAGCACTCTGAGATGCTACTAGGGTATGTCGTACCCTATGTTGGCAACAAATAATGTGACCAGGGGATGTAGTATCATGTGTTGGCAATAAGATGAGGCTCGTGGCACTCTGGGATGCTACTAGGAAATGTCGTACCCTATGTTGGCAATAAAATGAGGCTTGTGGGGCTCTGAGATACTACTATGGAATGTCGTACCCTATGCTTGCAAGAAAATAAAGCTCGTGGCGCTCTGAAATGCTACTAGGGGATGTCGTACCCTATGTTGGCAATCAAATAAGGCCCGTGGCACTCTAAGATGTTACTAGAGAATATTGTACCCTATGTTGGCAAGAAACTGAGGCTTGTGGCGCTCTAAGATGCTACTAGGGAATGTTGTACCTTATATTGGCAATAAAATGAGGCTCGTGGCGCTCTGAAATGATACTAGGGGATGTTGTACCCTATGTTGGCAATAAAATAAGGCTCGTGGCGCTCTAAGATGCTACTAGGGAATGTTGTACCCTATGTTGGCAATAAAATGAGTCTTGTGTCACTCTGAAATGCTACTAGGGGATGTCGTACTCTATGTTGGCAATAAAATGAGGCTCGTGGCACTCTGAAATGCTACTAGGGGATGTCGTACCCTATGTTGGCAATAAAATAAAACCAGGGGATGTAGTACCATGTGTTGGCAATAAGGAAAGGCTCTTGTGTCTCTAGGATGCTACTAGGGAATGTTGTGCCCTATGTTTGCAACAGGAAATGCAACCAGGGAATGTAGTACCCTATATTGGCAATAAGGTGAGGCTCTTGGCACTCTAGGATGCTACTAGGGAATGTCGTGCCCTATGTTGGCAATAAAATGAGGCTCATGGCACTCTGAGATGCTACTAGGGAATGTCGTACTCTATGTTGGCAAAAAGAATGCAACCAAGGGATGTAGTACCCTATGTTGGCAATAAGATGAGGCTTGTGACACTCGGGATGCTACTAGGGAATGTCGTACCCTATGTTGGCAATAAAATGAGGCTTATGGCACTCGAGATACTACTAGGGAATGTCGTACCCTATGTTTGCAAGAAAATGAGGCTCGTGGCACTCTAAAGTGCTACTAGGGGATGTCGTACCCTATGTTGGCAATAAAATGAGGCTCGTGGCACTCTGAGATGCTACTAGCGAATGTTGTACCCTATGTTGGCAAGAAACTAAGATTTGTAGCGCTCTAAGATACTACTAGGGAATGTTGTACTCTATATTGGCAATATAATGAGGCTCATGGTGCTCTGAAATGATACTAGGGGATGTCGTACCCTATATTGGCAATAAAATGAGGTTCGTGGTGCTCTAAAATGCTACTAGGGAATGTTGTACCCTATGTTGGCAATAAAATGAGTCTTGTGGCACTCTGAAATGCTACTAGGGAATGTCGTACCCTATGTTGGCAATAAAATGAGGCTCGTGGCAATCTGAGATGCTACTAGGGAATGTTGTACCTTATGTTGGCAATAAAATGAGGCTTGTGGCACTCTGTGATGTTACTAGGGAATGTTGTACCCTATGTTGGCAATAAAATAAAACCAGGGGATGTAGTACCCTGTGTTGGCAATAAGGTAAGGCTCTAGGCTCTCTAAGATTCTACTATGGAATGTCGTACCCTATGTAGGCAGAACATAATGCGACTAGGGGATGTAGTACCCTATGTTAAAGATAGGGTATTGGTTCCCTATAAAAACTAAAAATAAAATAATTACATGTATATTGAAAAAAAATCAAGGATTTGAGAACTTCACTGGGTGGTGTTCGTCTTTTCACGAACTGTTTTCTAAAATTATTCTGTTCCTGTTCTAAACAAAGAAAGATTCATTAGTAATGCTGGTCGGTTTTTGGCCTTGATTATTTTAGTCTCCTGATCTCAGCTCATCTTTTCTAATGATTTCAACAGCAACTGGTTATTTCTTGAATACCAATTTCATTTCTGACCCCAAAGAACCTTTGGATTTCCCAAACTTTACCATGGTGGAACTTAACCTTTTTCAACTTTATGTTGCCTTTGTGAGCATTTCGCTTTTGACTTCTATCAAAGCTTTTCATTTCAAAGCATCGGCCAATCATATCTAGTCGGGGTTGACTTGATGTCCTTGTCGAGGCTGGGCACCTTTTGAATATATCAGCTCGCTTCAAACGAGAACCCTATAAATCGGTCTTGCCATATTTTCTTTCCCTTATTTTTGGAACAAAGTTATACCGAAAGGGATTCAAAGAAAACAAACAAACAATGAAATGGACAAATAAACTTAGACGAGAGGTATCCCTTTCGGGGAAAGGAAAGAAGGACTTATCTAGAGTACACGCAGACTTCAATGACCATGACATGCCTCTTGGACTGGATGCATGATCTGTGTAAACCGTCCAACTCTCAGAAATTCATCACAACTCATGCTTTCAAACCAAGAAACCTTTCCAGGGTTCTGTTGGTGCCGAACTGTCATGAGGATCCTCTTTTCGATCAGTGGCGCCCTTTGCGGGTCTTCACCAGCTAACCTCTCTTGTTTCTCTTCTCACTGTCGCCTTGTAGTGCTCTTTGCGAGTTTTCACTAACAAGACTCTCTCATTTCAATTTCTCTGCTGACTACCGCCTTACAGTGCCCGGGAGGGTTTTCACCTATAAGACTCTCTCATTTTATTTCTCTCATTTTGATTGTATCAGATCCAAGCGATTGTATCCTCTAATTCTTTAAACATTATCGGTAATTGATCGGAAGGACTTGAAAACGATTTGGGTAAAAAGAATTTGGACTAAATTACAACTTTGGAACCTTTTGAGCAAAACCATTGCCGAAACATTATAATATCTGCCCCAGTTTCATTTTTTGGGGAATTTGGATTTTTATTTTGGTGTGACTGAACCTCAGAGAGAGGCTGCCTACGTATCCTTTTAGAATCAAGTCGAGCGTAGTTCAAGAAGCTTTGTATTTATTTTTTTTCTGTTTTCATTTTTGTTTTGTTTTGCTTTTTTTTTTCTTTTTTTCTTTTTTTCTTTGTCATTTTTTAATGACAACTTCCAGATTCCCAAGAGGGTAATCAAAAAGAGAGAACCGACTCAAAAAGTTTGCAAAAGGGTTAATGGTGTTTGGGTAGCGAGAAATAAAGCTTCCGTCATGCCAATCAAAGAATGTTAGCACCAAGTAATGAGACATAGTAACTTTTGACTGCATCTGTATTGACTGTAGTCTCGGGTACATTTCCTTTGATGTCTCCCAAATACAATGGACCTTTGCAATTTGGAGCAAATTTTTCCTTTGCTTCTTCATGGTGCGGGAGAATGTGTCTCAGGATGAGTTGCCCCACTTCAAATTTCTTGGGATGTACTTTCTTGTTGTAGGAATGAGCCATTCCTTGTTGTACAACTGCCCATTGCAGACTCCGGACAATCACTTTCCATCAATCAAAGATAATGTTTCAATCGGGTCTTCACTCAATCTTCATCATCGATCTCGGCTTCAACAATGATCCAAAGAGAGGGAATCTCATCATCGTTTCAATTTTTGTTTATTTTCTTACAAGCTTATATTCAACAAATTATGCTTCTTGGTTCATTATTTCAAAGTCTAACATCATTTTACGATCTGGGCATGAAGTTCGCAAGCATGTTATGTTATTAAAATCTGTATTAATACAACTAAAAAAACAATTAAAAAGGGACAAGATTAAGAAAAGAGACATTCATGGAAGATGAAATATAGATTTCATTTATTTGCATTTTAATATAGAAGGGTTTATATCAGAAAGTAAGACAATAAAGTAAAACATCTGGATTACACCCTAAAATAATCCAGACGTAGAAAGGACAGCAAGACTGACTATCGAGATTCCCATCTCACGAAAAACTTTTCATGGCTTGGCAACCATTTTAGGTTTCTCTTCTGTCACGACAATGGCTACAATGGATTTCAGTGCCGGATCAAGCTCCCTATTATCACATATCATTCCAACGACTGACCCATTGTTGTGAGTAGGCAAGGGATTGTTTGTCACATTAGGGGCCTCTTCTTCCATAAAAATTATTTCCTTAACCTCAATGAGGTCCTCTACTGCTCTTTTGAGAGTCCAGCAGTCCGCAGTATCATGTCCGATTGCTCCAGAATGGTATTCACATCTAGCATCAGCTCGGTGCAAGGGGGACTCGAGGTTTGGCCTGTTCAGGGCCACTGGCAGCAGCAAAACTGGCCTGGTTAGCTTTTGGAACAAACTTGAATACGATTCACCGATAGGGGTGAATTGATTCCTTCTGGGAGGCTCTCTTGGGCAGGGATTGTATTGGGGAATATTTTGTTAGGGATTGTATGGAGCTTGGTAGGGACGAGCATTTCTAGGAGGTGGAGCTCGGCTTTGGGTATGATTTTTTGGCCGTATATAAGATTGTGTGTTCATCACCGCATAGTGAGGCGGTGCTAAGGCATATGCAACTTCATGATGCGGGTAGTAATGTTGTGAAGTTCTAGGTGGCATATATGATTGGTTGAATGACCTGCATGCCTCTCTCAAGTTTGAAGCCATCATGGCTCCCTCTTCTCTCATGTTTCTATTTGGCAAACCCCCCGACCCATTCTGGATGGCCTGTGATGTGGCTTTGAAGGCAGCTTGACTCAATATTCTTCTCGTCTTCATGCCATTCTTAACTATTTCTCCAATCTTAATCGCCTCAGTAAAAGGTTTGCCAATGGAGGCTAACATGTAATAGAGATAATCAGGATCCTGAGCTTGGAGAAAATAGTCAATCATCTCTGTTTCTTTCATTGGTGGTTTGACCCTAGCAACCTGCTTCCTCCATTTTATTTCATATTCTCTGAAGCTTTCTGTCAGTATCTTCTTTATGTTGACAAGAGAGGAACGGTCAGGCACTATATCAATATTGTATTGAAATTGTTGGACAAAATCATGAGCCATGTCATTCCAAACGTGCCAGTGAGAGATGTCTTGATCTATGAACCACTCTAAAGCAACTCCTGTCAAACTTTCCCCAAAATAGGCCATGAGAAAATCTTCTTGGCCTTCTACGCCCTCAATTGTTTACAATACCTCTTCAAATGGGCTACAGGATCATCATGCCCATCATACTTGTCAAACTTGGGGGTCTTGAAGCCAGATGGCAAATGAACATGGGGGAACATGCATAGATCGTTGAACGAAACACTCTTGTGGCCTCCCAAGCCTTGTATGTTTCTCATGGTTTGTTCCAAGCTCTTCATTTTTCTGGTCATTTCCTCTTATTCCAAATTCTTATCGGGCTTTTCAATCTCAATTGGAAACACTTTCTAAGGAGTATGCTTGTATGAATCAGGAACCTTGAAAGTAAGTTTTGGAGAGTAATGTTGGGCATCATGATCATTCAGTTGTGGATCATTGTTGGACTTTTGAGCAAGAGCCAGTTTAGGAACAGTGAAAATATGGACAATGGGTACAGTAGGTGGGTCATTTCTAAGGGGTGCGGTTGGAGGACGTGAAATAGAGATATTAGAGATAGTGGGAAAGTTAATGCTCGGACTGAATCCAGGTTGGTACAATGGGTTACTTGTTATGGAGATGGGCACTTGATTTGCAACTAACACATTATAAAGATTATCCGAAGTCCCTACGGGTAGTGAGGGTGGTGCCTGTCCATTCACCCAGGCTTGGTACATCTCTGCCAACTGTTGCTTCAAGACTCTTACTTATTCAACTAGTCCCGAACCTTGTTCGACCGATTGTCCGTGGATATCTTCATTATCTGACTCATTCTCACTGTTGTTTGCCATTCTGATTTTTCCTTTTGATCTCGTGTTGTAAGGTTTAGTCTCCAATTTAAATCACACACCAACCACCTCCGTTTAACTTTATCTTATCTAAAATGATAAACAACAAACGTGTTAGAGTTAGGCATTTTGCAGATTTAATCACACATTGTATGTCTTGCACCTAATGCCATTTTCATTTCTAGAATGAGTTTGGAAGGCTTCATGCTTCATCCCGGCTTATTTGTTAATTAGTTTGTTTACATCTTGAATTTGATGCCCCTTTTTATTTTTTTATTTTTCTTTTATTATTTTTTTGCTTTTTTTAAAGATTAATTATGGCTATGATCGCATCCGATGAGGATTGCTTACATATCATGACGCCGCATGAATCAGACCATAACGTAGTTCACGAATAAAGTAAATAAACTAACTCTTTTTTTGTGGGTATTTTCTAAAGAATAAAGAAAAATATTTTTTAGATTTTGATTTTTTTTTGGGAATTTTCGAAAGAAAAACTCTTGAAGAAGAACAAAAATAGTTTTAGATTTTGAGAAGAATTTAAAAGAAAATATTTTTGGACTTTTAAAAAGTGGGGGCTGGACCCGATGAAGGTTGCCTACGTATCTCACATCCGGTGAGAATCAGACCCCCGTAGTTCGTAAATGTTTCAGGAATAGGATGACACTTTTTGAAAAATTCAGGCTTATTTTGTAATAATATTTTTGGGGTAAATACCGAGATTTTTTTAAAAACAGGGTAAATTTTCTCTCCTATTTTCTCCCTTCTAGTTTCCCTCAATTTTAAAATTGTTATATTTATTTTTACATTTTTTTAAGAAATCAGTCAACATGCACAAGCCGAATCAAACATAATGCACAAGTAGAACATAAGATGCATCAGGATGGTCTTGCAATTCTCGGGTACACCTATCCTAGACGGACCCAACCCCTGTGTTGAGTCCCCAAAGTCGAATGCACATGATACAAACAAAAGTTTCTACTAGGGATCCAGCATGAGGTTAGGTTATTCTAGGTTTAAATCCTAGGGGAAGTGTTTTAGACCTGGCTTACCCAAGTGGACAACTCGAGTCGAGGTGAGGGCAACGTACCGGTAGCACAAAAGTCTACCTGGCCTAGTTACTTGACCCAACCTCGTTCTAATTGGTATGACTTATAACAGAAAAGTGGGCCACGCTGTCACGACCCAAACCCTGAACCCAGTCATGATGGCACCTCTCGTGAAGACAATGCCATCCAGTCCAACACAGTACACTTCTTTAGGCAGTTAATTATCATAAAACAGTTTAAAGCATGATTTAATAGCAATAATTCACGGAAATATAGATAACAATAGAAGAAACCATCCCAACACAGCCCAAACCGGGGTGTCACAAGTCATGAGCATCTAAGGATCCTGATACGAGTCTCCTAAATACGATATCTGGTACAACTGTTTGAAGAATATAAAAGTAATAAGATAAGGGAGACACGGGGGCTGCGGACGCCAACAACTACCTCGTAGTCTCTGAAACACCGCCTGGACTGGAGGGATCAACACCCAGGAGCGGGACCTGCTTTGCCTGAATCTACACACAGGGGTGCAGGGAGTAAAGTGAGTACTCCAACTCAGTGAGTAATAAATATAAATAATGGCTGAAAGCAAGAAAATGCGTGAAAACACAAAGCAATCTATACCGAAGTAGTAAAATAGCTTAAACAGTAAATCAAAGTAAATTTCCTTTTTCAACCAATAAAACAAGTAATTCGGCAGGTAATTAACAAATAGAAATCTGCCCCTTGGGCAACAACTCAGAACAGTACCAGCCCCTCGGGCTCACTCTCAGAACAGTATCAGCCCCTCGGGCTCACTCTCAGATCATAATGGGTACCCGCACTCACTGGGGGTGTGCAGACTCCGGAGGGGCCCCTTACGACCCAAGCGCAATATCAAGCCATCTCGTGGCATCAACTCTCGGCTCTCGGACTCACATCACTCAAGCCACCTCATGGCGTATAAATGTATGTCAGGCCCTCAGCCTCATATCACTCAGTGTATCCTCACATCTGGCCCTCGGCCACACTCAATCAGAAAATCATCGCAAGTGTGAGCACGTGATTTTTGCCTCACATGAACTACTCCTACAGAACTCCCAAAATTAGATTTTTCTTTTTAATTATTTGTTATTTAAGAATTATTGTAGAATTTTACTGTTTGTTTCCATTTTGTGTGTATGTTTAATTTTATTTAAATCATAAAAATACAAAAATACATTGCATTTGCATTTAGGATTTAATTTTACATTTTTAGATTAATTAGTAAATTAGTATTTTACAAAAATGGAAAAAATCACGAAAAAATAACTAATTTTGAGTGTCGAATTTTGGTAGTTTTCCTTTTAATTTGGTATTTAATTATTTTTGGTAATTATTATTTAGAGTTAACTAATTTAATTTAGTAGGTAATTTGTATGAGGAATTAATATATATTTTATTTTTAATTTTGAAAAGAAAAAAGAGTTTTTAAAATAAATGGAAAAAAGAAAAGTAGTGAAAGGATCGGGTTTTGGGCTAATTTTATTAAATCCCAAGCCCAATTGATTTATCCCCCAGATACCCATCTAAAACCGGACCAAATCCATCCCCTTACCCGGTCTGCCCCACTCAGAAACAAAACGACGTCATTTCAATTACCCCTTGATCAGGACCGTCGATCTTACTTGATCGGACGGTCCGGAACTAAACCCCCCATTCATATAAAATGGTCCGAATTCGCCTATCACCCCAAATCCATCTCTCTCAACCCCTCATCTCCTTCAGAGATTAAATGGAACCCTAAGCTGCCACTCTAAAATCCTCGCCATCTCCGGTGGCGGCGCCAGTCCTAATCAACCCCAAATCTATACCACAGACTCCCCTTCACCTCCCCGTTCCGAATCCTCACTTCTTTTCCTTCGAATCTGTCCAGAACTCGTCGAATCTTGAATCTAAGTTCAAGCCCTAAGAGCTTAAAATCGAACCTGTGCATACAGGGCTACTCCTCCGAATTCCCTGTTTGTTCAAGGCTGTTTTATCACAAAATAATGACGTTCGCTTATTATTGACCAAGAACAAGTGATTGACATTATTTTAGGTTAACTCAGAACATCAGTTTTGATTTCAAGCCTAACCGGTGAGTCCCTTTCATTTTTTGCTTTCAAATCATTTATGTTTCACTTCTGTTCTTCTTCCCTCTTTGGTCATAGGTCATCACAATTGAGACTGGGTCAAGATTTTGGATCCAGAACCTCTTTTATTGGTGTTTGTTTTCCTTTTAAATTTTTTTTTCTGATTTCTTTGGTCTGTCTAGTTCTGTTAATTGCATGTTTAAACCTTTGATTTTACCTTTTGTTTTGGTTATTTAGCTTAATTTAACAGCTCAACTAGTTCCCCACCTATTTGTGATAATTGATTAGTCAATTAGTTTGGCTCTTAGTTTTCTGAATTTATTTAAGTGTTTCCCTTTTTACATGCATTGATTTGGTTTGGGGTCATCCTTGTTACTTGGGCTCTGAGGTCAGTTTAGACCCCATTCCAAGAGAGTTTCGTTTGGTTTGAATCTGAGCCCAGGTCTGGCTGAGCTATTGGGTCAATTCGACCCATTTGGTTTCTTAAGGTAAAAACAGGGATCCTAAGGGGTAATCTAGGAAATCTAAGTTGGAAATCTGATGTAACTAACTTGGGAAGTTTCCTAAAAGTTGGCCTTTGGGACTATTTTGAAAATCTGATTTTTAAACTAAGGGTACTGGAGCAAAAATGAAAATTCTAAAAGGGTTAATGTGCAAAACTGAATACATTTTATGCTGCCCTAAGACTTGCCTATAAAGGCACTCTTCCTTCACTCATAAGGAAGAGATTAGAGACAAAAAAACCCTAAAAAACTAAAACGACTGAGTTTTTTAAAAAAAAAATAAATTCCTGCATTCCATGGTTGAAGACTACCAAGATTTTGCTTGTTTGGATTTCTAATCTCTCTTTGTTAGCTAAAGCACTTGAAAATTTCCCTAGTTATACTTCTGGTTTGAGAAATGGCTTGAATTTTGGTTTGAATCTGGGTTTGGATTTGTTATTCCTCCATTGTCTAATTGATTGTTCTTGAGCTGATTTCACTGTTCTACTACTGAATCTTGGACTTTGTTCTATTGTTGCTGCCTACTGATCCCTACTTCTTCTTGCTTTCCCTTATTCCCAAGTACATGACCTCTGAATTCTACCTCATGTGAGGCTTGACTTGAAGAATGAAATGAAAAGCAAAAGTTTAAAGCATATCATCAGTTATTTTGTGATTCAGTCGTATTTCTTTTGATATTTTTTAGTAACCTGATGTGTACATCGTCTAGTTGAGTTCTGGTTTGGATAGTGAACTTTTACTATTGTATCTAACTTGGGAATATTATGAAAACTTGGGGAAAATTTTGTTTTTTTGTTGAATTAGTAGTTAGACCTTATATTCAATCATGCTAAATCCTATAATGTGGATTGCATTGGAGTCGTTTCTGCTATGATAGTTCGTTTAAGTTGTTGTAACATATTAGTTGTGTTTGGATGGTGCTGTGTTCATGTAGTTGGGTAGCTGAATGTGTTCTTAACTTTAGTGGGTATGAAATCATGCTTAAAGGGAGGGAAATGGTCCAGAATACTCTAAGAATTGAACTATGCATTGTTTTGATCCTGATTTACTTGTGGGCATGTTTAAGTGTGAATAGTAAAAATGCAGAATGATCATTTAGTTGGTTAGTATTTCAATAGTAAAAATTCAGAAGTAAATGTCAGTTGGTTCGTGTTTGTATGGTCCTAGTTGGTTGGCATTTAATTTAATTTGCACAAGTGTTTGGTTCTGAAGATTGAGCCTAATGCGGGACTAACTGATAAAAGTCCAATTTCAAATGCACGTGTTGTGTCATGGACGCCTTTTCTTCTACCAAGAATTGGGCTCATTTTTGGGCTTAAGCTTGAAAGCATTTGCTCATTCGGTTGCTTATCTTTTGTTGTTCGAGCCTATTTTATTTTCATCAAATCCACCGCCCTGTTCATATTGATGTTGTCTGGGACGATTTCCCTAAGTAATTGATTATTTGAACAAGGTTCATTAGTTTGTTAAATAAGTTTGAACTTTTAGAGTAAAAATTAGAATCCCTTAAAAGCGTTCCTTTATTAATTGGCCTTTTGAAAATAGTTTGAGGTATGTCATATTAGCCAAACACATAATTTATGCCCCATCCTAAATCTAAGTTTGGAAGCCCTTTTAAAAATTGGAATCGAGGTGTGTTGTGCCAAATAAAATCTCAAAATGCGTTGTCCTCGCTTAATTAATATTTAAATCTTTAGAAATCGACACGTGCCATTTAGTCGAATTTTTCGTGGCCCTCGCAAATTTGAAAATGCGTAGTTGCTTTAGGTGTGTTATTTAAAGATTACTTTACTAAACTTGGGTGTGCATTTCATGTGACCCAAATCCAAATCTCAATAACGTTAAAAAAATGTGTCTCAGACTGCGGGTGCATTTCATGTGGCGTGGTCCAAAACGTGTTTTAGATGACGTTGAAATCTTCCTTAAAATAATTAAAAGCGGTTAATAAGTTAAAATATGCACCATAGGTTAATACATGTATTAAAATCAGATAATAGGCCAATTATAATAGTTTAAGTGACCGTGCTAGAACCGCAGAATCCGGGAATGCCTAACACCTTCTCCCAGGTTAACAAAATTCCTTACTTAGAATTTCTGGTTCGCAGACTTCAAAAGGAAAGTCTAATTTTCCTCGATTTGGGATCTAAAATAAACCGGTGACTTGGGACACCCAAAAACAAACCATCCCAAGTGGCAACTCTGAATAAAATAAATAAATAATTTTATTTCAAATAATGTCACTTAAATTGGAAAAACTCCATTGTACTATCTTTGGGTGTGTAAAAAAGGAGGTGTGACAGCTCTGGCGACTCTGCTGGCGATCGAACCCAGAATCTCTGGTTCAGGGTTTAAGAATTCGAGCTTAGAATAGCTATTGTAGTCGACTTTATCTATTATCTGATTTTTGTACAGGTTTGAGCCTAATGTGCTAAATGCTTTTACCGCTTTGATATTTTGTGGATTGTATATAAATTGCTACGAAACCCTTCCTCTCTCTGAGTCTTCTAAATCATGGAGAGGGGTGCACTTCGTGTGGCTTCTCTTCTGTCTAGAGTCTTATCCCATTTTAGAACGAGGTTCAGACAAGTTGCAAAGTCGGTGAAGCTTCTGTATTCCCGGTACGTTGCCGTCCCTTGGCTCGAGCTGTCCGCTTGGGTAAGCCATGTCTAGAACAATAAACTCATGTTTTAAACCTAGTATAATAAAACCTCATGTTGGATCCCTAGTAGGAACGTTTGTTTGCATCACGTGCATTTGACTTTGGAGACTCAACACAGGGGTTGGGTCTGTCTAGGACAGGTGTACCCGAAATGAAAAGACCATCCTGATGTATCTTACTTGCTATTTATGCATTCATTTGTTTCGGATTTGCATGTTGACCAGCTTATAGGAAAAGTTAGAAAAGGAAAAAAGGAAAATGGGAGGGCTAAGAGAGATAATTGTCTGTTTTTGAAAAACCAATGTCCAAATATATACTGAAACTCTACCGAAATTCTGGAAAAAAAAAAGAAGAGAATTTTGTTTCTGAAAATAGTTGGTTTTGTTTCATTTTTTCAAAACTGCCAGAACTATGCCAGTTTGATTCTCACCGGATGTGGGATACGTAGGCAACCCTCATCGGGTCTAACTTCCCTTTTGCAAAGATAGCCCCAAAAGAACAAAAATATTATTGTTTTATTGTAAATAAGTAAGGTGATGGCATTCTTGTCTAAAATAGCCGAATGTTCCCAAAAGGGCGCCGGGAGGCTGTTTTTGCAAGAACATCCGCATATGGTCTCTTTTTCAAATTTTTGACCGGTTGTCGAGTACAGCCTTAAAATCTTCTTCTCCGAAGTGCTGAAAGGCCGTATTTGCAAAGCCGGATTTTTGTTTTTGGAATGAAAACTTTTGAAAAAAAAAGTGTTAATCTTTTCTTGAGTCAAAATGAGTTATTAAATTACCCTAATAAATGTGCAGGATGAGCACAAACGAAAATGAACCCTTCGCAGCTCTTGAGGAAATCCCCTTACAACTTCATATGTGGTGGAATGATTTGGGAAAAGGCAATAGAGGAACTGTGATTAAAGAATTGGGTGGTCTTGTCGGACTGTTGAACATCAAGCCAAGATTGGACATAATTAAAGCCTTGATACCTTTTTGGGATCCGACTCGAAATGTGTTCCGCTTTTCTGATTTTGAGCTCACACCCACACTAGAAGAAATTGCGGGTTATGCCGGCCTTAATGGAAATCTTAGAAGTCGGTATCTGGTGTCACCAAGTCTGGTATCTCTCCACAAGTTTCTGGATATGTTGAGTATTAGCCAGGATATCCAGGATAAGAATTTATCTGAAAGATCATGCACTTTCCAGTTCTTGTACCATCGTTATGGTAACCCCCAAGGCTTTAAAGCACCGAATACTGGTTTGACTCATTCTGGAAATAAAGATAAATGGGAGGAAAGGGGAGGCTTGGTCTTTATAGTAGCCTTCTTGGGAGTTATAATCTGTTTGCAAAAAGACCGCAACATAGAACTGGGCCTATTAGGAATGATTGACATCGCAATCAAGAAAGCTAATGGCACTATGGTTCCCTTGATTTTTGTCTGAAATTTACCGAGCTTTGACCATCTATCGAGAAGACGGAAAGTTCTTCCAATGTTGCAACTTATTGCTACAGTTGTGGATACAAGATCATCTCTGCCACCGGGCCGGGTATATGAATTATGGCATGACCGGTTTGAACTGCATCAAAGAATTTGAAAGCCGAGTGGTGGGTGTTGGATTTCCTAAGGGTACCAAGGCTTGGTTGGCACGATTGAGCTCTTTGACTTTCGATAAAATTGAATGGGAGTTCGGATGGCTCCCTATCACCGAGGTTGTGTACATGTCAGCCGAAGTATGTTATCTTCTCCTGATGGGCATCCGGAGCATCCAGCCATATGCTCCCCATAGGGTTTTGCGTCAATTGGGCAAAATTCAAACCGTCCCCCATGATGAAGATTTGAGTGGACATGTCATCGAATTGGGACCAAAGGTCGTATTTTCGGAAGGAAGAGTTTGCCGAGTGTGGAATGAATGTAGATTTCTTGAACCTAAGACTATGGTGTGGGATCTAGATAGAGGTGAAGTAGACCCCAAGTACATTATTTGGTTCGGTAAAAGGTTCCATATTCCTGAGAGACCTGCTAAGAGAGCTCATGTTCAACAATTCACCAACGACTCGCAAGAGCAGTGGGGCTGGTTGGCAAAAGAAGAAAGCTATAGATCCAAAACAAGTAAATTAGAAGGAAAAATCTGGGACCTCAAGTTTGGCAATAGTATCCAGGCTGCCGCAGATGAAGGGGAAAAGAAAAAGCTAACTCAGGAAAATGAAGCCCTCAAAGCTCAAATCCAGAAAATGAGAATAGCTACTAGAAACCCGAAAAGAAGCCGAGCGGATGAAAGGCTTATAAGCAGTCTGAGAAAGAAAGTACTTGAGTGTCAAGATGACCTAGAAAATTCTGAAGCCAGTCTAGCAAAAGTCCGGGCCCAATTGGCAAAGAACGCAGAAGGATGGGCACAGTTTGTGCATCAAATGAAAAAAAATATGAAGGGACAATCACCAATCTGAAGAGAAAGTTAACTACCCTTGAGAATGAGGCGGCCTAGCTGGCCAAGGACATTAAAGCTGATAGGGAACATTGTTATGCTTTGATAGCTCAGATGGAGGAAGAAATGCAACAATTGCAAAATGAAAACCATCACGACACTCAGGTATTAGAAGCCAGGAATCAGCAGGTCGGGCGTCTGCTTCAGGAAAAGGATAGAATCCGAGAGAGGGTTAGAGACATTGCCGACTACATTGTCATGAAATGCCAAGCATGTGAGGACATGACTCGAACCACTTTCTTCGCTGCAGTGATGACATTTGTCCGCCAGATAATGAGTGATTTGGAGCGGCTTCAAGGGGATCTCGCATATAGGCCCGTGGCGAGACCGAATGATGTCCCACGGGCCCCAAGAGTTGAAGCCTTAATGTATTCCTGATTTTTCACTTATAGATTCTGTATTTTAGTTTATTTTGAGTCTGTTTGTAGTTTTTCCAAGAAAATGAGTAGTTTGAAGTCTTTTGTAATAGAAAGTTTAGGAGTTTTATTAATGAAAATCGAAAATTCCCCAAAAACAATTTCTTTATTTTTCGTATTTATTTTCTTGAACTACGTAATGATCTGATTCACGCGGCGTCATGATACGTAGGCAATACTCATCGGATCCGGTCATGATTTTGTAAATAATTCCAATAAGAGAGGGATGTGAAAAGAAAGACCCAGAAGAAAACCCCAAAAAGGAAGAAAAGAGAGCCGAAGGAAAATCAAAGGAAAAATAAGAAAAGAGAGTGAAAGAAAAAAGAAAAAAAAATGGAAGATTGGGAAGTGGAAAAAAGAGAAAATCGGGGAAAATAAGTAAAGGCGAGATGAAATATGCAACCATTGCGAAACACTGACTGTATAGGTGCATCACACCCCAACGTGTGATTACCTATGTGTTATTTGCTTCAAACTGACCGGTTTGTGGTCTACTGTTAAGCCCAGGTTTTATAGAAAGGTGGTTGGTTTTGTTGTAGTCTGGCTTCGCATCCATACTTCACGAGGTCGAAGGGAAACATTGAAATGTCTTTAGAAATGACTCTGCCAACAGTTCCTATTGCGGATGAGAGCCCAATCTCGGACATCCCAACTTCAGAATCGGCAGTTGCCGAAGAAAACAGATTTCTGCGTCTCCACATGATGGAAATGTGGGATGCCTGGGCAAACAGAAAAGAACCACCAAGTGCAATCCCTTGATTTCTCGAGCTTTTTCCCAGGGCAAGTGGGACCTCCAACATCCCCATAAACTATCCAAATACCCCACTAGGATACCCTACTATTTCCACCAACTTTGTGGGAACACCTTCTGAGGCTCGCCCCCAGGTGTTAGCTTCGGGTGCAACATCGAATATCCTCACTGCTCCGCCTTGCTCGGCTTCGGCACAACCTACACTACCCAGGTCCAGCTTTAACCCATCATCCTTCACCTTCCAAACACCATCTTTCCTATTGGAACCTACACAGTTTCCCACCTATACTTACTCCTAACCACCCCGGTATGAATTCACCGCAGGGCAAGAGAAATCCACCAAAACCCCTGAGCAAGAGGAGATGGCGAGAAAGATGAGAAGCATGGATCAAAGTCTCAAAAACATACAGGGTTTTGAGTGGACAAAAAAATGTATCCTATGTCGACTTATATATGTTCCCTCACGTGCATCTACCATTGGAATATAAAACCCCGAAGTTTGAGAAATATGACGGGCACGGAGATCCCATTGCCCACCTCAAAAGATATTGCAACCAGTTGCGGGGAGTGGGCAGAAAAGAGGAGCTCTTCATGGCCTACTTTGGAGAGAGTTTGGCCGGAATCGCGTCTGAATGGTATATGGATCAAGATATATCCCGTTGTCATATCTGGGATGACCTTGCTCGGGACTTCGTCAGGTAGTTTCAGTACAACATTGATATTGTCCCTGATAGGAACTCATTGACAAATCTAAAGAAGAAATCCTCGGAAAGCTTCCGAGAGTACGCTGTCAAATGGCATGAGCAAGCCTCCAGGGTAAAACCTCCAATGGACGAGATTCAAATGGTCACGGTCTTCCTCCAATCCCAAGAGGCTGATTATTTTCAAAATATGATGTCCGCGATGGGTAAGTCATTCGCCGATGCCATTAAAATTGGCGAAATGGTTGAAAATGGGTAGAAAACAGGGCGAATCTTGAGCCCATCCGCCATCAAATCTACCTCCCAAGCCATTCAGGGTGGGTCTGGAGGAGCAGCGAAGGGCAAGAAAAAGGAAGAAACATCCATGGCAGCGTCGGGTGCAAGAAAACACCATACTCCCAGATCGTTTTTCTCAGAAAGGTCCCCGCAGCACTATTACCCCCACCAAGATGTAGCCTATGATCCTCAGCCATACACAGTCATGAATGCTAAACCTTATGTCCGGCCACAAAAACAAACCAACCGGAACCAAGCTCCATTTTCTAAAAACCAGCCTCCTTACCAAAATCACTACAACCCCCGACCTCCACAAAACAATTTCCACCCTCCCCAAGAGGCCAAATTTTACACCAATTGGCGAACCCTACTCTAGCCTGTTACCAAAGCTTGTTCAAATGGGTCTGTTACAGCCTGTTCCTCAAACCAGGCAAAATCTAGCATCACCCACTTACAAAGCCGGTACCCGATGTGCCTATCACTCAAGGGTTGAAGGGCACGACACGGATGATTGCTGGACTCTGAAGAGAGCCATGGATAACTTGATAGAACAAAGGAAGATAGTGCTAAGGGGTGAAGATATTCCCAATATGACTAACAACCCACTGTCGGCCCATAACAACGGGCTGGGAATCGGAATGATTTGTGAGGACAAGGAATTTGACCCAGCGTTGAAGGCCATAATTGCCATCGTTGATGTAGAAAAGAAACCAAAGGCTACCCCAAAGCAAGACAAAGGGGAGAAAAAGAACAAAACCACCCCTCCAAAGTCAGAGAAGAAAGTTGAAATTGAAAGTGGGGCAACGCCTCCCAAAGATGTTGTCCTCTATGTCCCTCGAGGCCGCAAAGAAAGGCAGATGACTTTGAGTCCTACCAGGAGATTCGAGATGAATAAGACAACCCAAATGTATGTGCCCAAGGGAGCTTATGTGATGCGGGGGCCAATTAATCCACCAAGGCTAAGTGAGCCCGTGGTTATTGGCCGCGCACTACAAAAGCCCATGACGGATCCTACCGCTGTGCCCTGGAACTACAACAAATCAGTGGTGACTTACAAAGGCAAAGAAATCTCGGGAGAAGTTCAAGAAAATAACCCGGCTAAAAAGTATTTCAAATTGGAAGAGGTGAACAATGCCACTAGAAAGCGCTTCCCATCTAAGAAGCTCGTGTGTGCCGAAGAAGCGGATGCCTTCTTTCAAAAGATGAAAATGGTGAATTATGAGGTGATCGACCAGCTTCGGAAGTCTCTCGCACAAGTCTCCTTGTTATCTCTGTTGATGAACTCCACCGAACATCAAAAGGTATTGATCAAGACCTTTAATGAAGCATATGTGCCTGTTGAGACCTTTGTAGAGCAGTTGGAGAGAATGACCGAAAGATTTTTCGCAATCAACCAGATCTCTTTCAGCAAAAATGACTTGACCCCAGAAGAGGCCGCACATAACAAAGCTCTGCACCTGACAGTCAAATGCGAAGGGTACTACATGAAAAGGGTTATGTTGGACGGAGGCTCTAGGGTAGACATTTGCCCACTCTCAACTCTGTAGCGTATGGAAATCGGTACCGAAAGAATCCGACCCAACAATGTCCGTGTACGTGCCTTCGATGGTATCAAAAGGGACACAATTGGAGAGATTGATCTGATTCTGACCATCGGCCCAGTAGACTTTGAAGTAACCTTCTAGGTTCTGGACATGGACATATCCTACAACTTTCTTTTGGGGAGGCCGTGGATCCATGCAGCGGGGGATGTACCCTCTACTCTTTACCAGATGGTAAAGTTTGAGCATGAGGATCAAGAGATTGTGGTCCACGGGGAAGATGAGCAATCAATTTATCGGGACCCGTCAGTCCCAGGTCTTGAAGCAAGAGAGGGGTGAGCACATAGTCTACCAGGCCTTTAAAATCATGGTCGCTGATCAGTGCGAAGAAGGAAAACCTTGTCCTCAAACATTCCTTTCTAATGCATCAATCATAGTGGATAAAGAAATGATCAGGCACGACTACAAACCTGGGAAAGGGCTTGGGAAATCGTTGCAAGGAGTAATTGAACTTATTACTCAGACTGCCAGTGAAAAGTTCTTTGGGGTAGGCTTCCGACCTACTCCAACTGATGTAAGATGGGCAGATGATAGAAAGAATGATGGTTGGGTCTTGCCTCTGCCGGTGTCGCATCTGTGCAGAACATTTGTCAAGCCAAAATACAATGAGGAAGAGGAAGATAAGGCCATTATGGCCGGAGAAATCGAAGAAATCTGTGGGGCCATGAGGAAGATACTGTATGAAGCCCACGTGGTTCAGCCAGGGGAAGGCTTAAGCACCGCTGAGGTGCTGTATATAGGACCTAATGCCAAATTTCATAATTGGAAGGCTACACCATTCCCAAATAGGCGAGATTCCCGGTAGACCTGTCCTGTCAGTTTCTCTGCATCACGAGTTATTCCAGGGTGTAACTCGGATGTTTTCTTTAGTTTTTTGTCTTTTAACTTCCAATGTAAACCCTGTTATCTTCAAATTCAATGAAATGAAATTAATATTTCATTGTGCATCTTCCTATATTCCTTCTGATCTTCGTTATTTTCTCTTTTATTTCTTCTTTCAGTTCTAATAATGCGGCTTTAAATAACATTACATGCTTGCGGACTTCATTCCCAGATTCAAACACGCTGTCTAACTGTGAGATAATGAACCAAGATCCGGAATACCATGAAGAGGAGGCTTTTAGGAAAATAAATCGAGAATTGGAACAATTTGAGAATAAACCTAAGCCAAACTTAAATGATATTGAGCCGGTTAATTTGGGTACTTCTGAAGAAATCAGGGAAACCAAGATAAGCATTCACACAAATGGGAAAACTCGAGACGCATTAATCCAACTTTTGTTTGAGTTCAAAGATGTGTTCGCTTTGTCATGATGACATGCCAGGGCTAAGTGTTGATTTGGTGGTTCATAAGTTGCCAACTTACCCCGATTGCCCCTCTGTCCAGCAAAAGCAAAGAAAGTTTAAAACTGATATCAGTGATAAGATCAAAGAAGAGGTTATGAAACAATTGAAAGCAGGGGTAATCCGGGTAGTTAGATACATTACATGGTTAGCCAATGTGGTCCCAGTACCGAAGAAAGACGAAAAAACCTGGGTGTGTGTGGATTACAGGGATCTAAACAAGGCAAGTCCCAAAGATAACTTCCCTTTGCCGAACATCCACATCCTTGTTGATAACTGCACCAAACATGAGATACAGTCCTTCGTGGATTGTTACACAGGATATCACCAGGTGTTGATGGATGAAGAAGATGCAGAAAAGACAGTTTTTACCACACCTTGGGGTACATACTGTTATAGAGTCATGCCATTTGGTCTGAAGAACGCTGGGGCAACCTATATGAGGGCCATGACTGCCATTTTTCATGATATGATGCACCAAGAGATAGAGGTGTATGTGGACGATGTAATCATCAAATCCAAAACCCAGGACGACCATGTTCGGGACTTGAGAAAATTCTTTGAGAGATTGTGCAAATTTGATTTGAAGTTGAACCCAGCCAAATGTGCATTTGGGGTACCATCCGGCAAACTCTTGGGATTCGTAGTCAGTTGGAGGGGCATCGAGTTGGACCTAACAAATATAAAGTCTATTCGGGATTTGCCTCCTCCAAGAACCAAGAAAGATGTTATGAGTTTGTTGGGAAGATTGAACTATATCGGTCGATTCATTGCTCAGTTGACATCCACGTGTGAATCCATATTCAAATTTCTGAAGAAAGATGCGTCAATCAAATGGACAAACGAGTTCCAAGAAGCTTTTGATAAAATCAAAGAATATCTGTCGAATCTTCCAGTATTGGTCCCACCTGAGCCAGGGAGGCCTCTGTTCCTGTATTTGACAGTCTTGGAAAATTCTTTCGGTTGTGTCCTCGAGAAACATGATGTGACCGAAAAGAGAGAGCATGCCATTTACTATTTGAGCAAGAAGTTTACCAGTTATGAAGCCAAGTACACTTTGTTGGAAAGAACTTGCTGCACTTTGACTAGGGTCGCTCAGAAGCTGAGGCATTATTTGCAAGCCTACACCACTTACCTCATAACCAGGTTGGATCCTTTAAAATACATATTCCAGAAGCCAATGCCCATTGGGAGGCTAGCAAAATGGCAGATCCTGCTTATTGAATTCGACATAGTATGTGTCACTCGCACGGCAATGAAAGCCCAGGCGTTAGCAGATCACTTGGCTGAAAATCCGGTCGATGATGAATACCAACCTTTGAACACTTACTTCCCGAATGAAGAGGTAAATTCAGTTGAGGCAATATCCGAAGACACCAATGCCTGGAAAATGTTCTTCGATGGAGCAGTAAACGCAAAAGGGTGTTGGAATTGGGGCAATCTTGATCTCACTCACTGGTCAGCATTATCCGGACATAACTAGGCTTTGGTTTTTCTGCATAAACAACAACGCCGAGTATGAAGCCAGTATTATGGGTATGAACATGGCAGTCGACTAAGATGTCGAAGAGTTATTAATCATGGGAGACTCGGATCTGATTATCCGACAAGCTCAAGGAGAATGGGAAACCCGAGATGTCAAGTTTATTCCTTATAGGCAACATGGGGAAGATCTTGGCAAGCGATTCCAGTCAATATAGTTCAGGTACATCCCTCGTTGCCATAACGAACTGGCTGATGCGCTTGCTACTTTGGCCTCGATGCTGCCATACCCAAGCAATGCCCACATTGATCCCTTGGAAATCCAAATCAAGGAAAGGCATGGCTACTGTAATATGGTTGAGGTAGAACTAAATATTCAGCCATGGTATCATGACATCAAAAGATTCTTGAAAACCAAAGAATACCCCGAGCAAGCCAGTGGAGACCAAAAGAGAACCATTAGATGGAATGCAAGTGGTTTCTTTTTAAGTGGTGATATCTTGTACAAAAGGACCCCGAACCACAACTTGTTAAGATGTGTTGACGCCAAAGAGGCTGGAAGAATCATGTATGAAGTGCACGTAGGAGTGTGCGGACTCCACATTAACGGGTATGTTTTGGCAAAAAAATCCTCTGAGCAGGCTACTACTGGATAACCATGGAAAGAGACTTCTTCAGTTTTGTTCGGAAGTGTCATCAGTGTCAGGTGCACAGCGATTTGATTCATGCACCTCCCATAGAACTGCATCCCATGTCAGCGCCTTGGCCATTTGTTGCCTGGGGCATGGACGTCATTGGGCCAATCGAGCCAAAAGCCTCAAATGCGTATAGATTCATACTGGTCGCCATTGACTATTTTACTAAATGGGTTGAAGCAATCACTCTCAAATCTGTCACCAAGAAAGCTGTGGTAGATTTTGTGCACTCCAATCTTATCTGTCGTTTTGGTATCCCTGCAACTATTATCCCAAACAATGCTACAAACTTGAATAGTCATTTGATGGGGGAGATATGCGAACAATTCAAGATAATGCACCGGAATTCTACTCCCTATCGCCCTAAAGCCAATGGTGCCATCGAAGCAGCAAACAAGAACATCAAAAAGATTTTGAGAAAGATGATTCAAAGTTCCAGGCAGTGGCATGAAAAGTTGCCATTTGCATTATTGGGGTATCACACTATTGTGCGCACAGTGGTCGGAGCAACCCTGTATCTTTTGGTTTATGCACCGAAGCCGTAATATCCGCGGAAGTTGAAATCCCTTTTATCCGGATCATTGTTGAAGCTGAAATTGAAGACAGTGAGTAGGTAAAAGCCCGTCTAGAATAGTTAACCCTGATTGATGAAAAGCGAATGGCCGCAGTCTACCAAGGGCAGTTGTACCAACAAAGAATGGCCCGTGCTTACAACAAGAAAGTACGGCCCAGAAATTTTGAAGTGGGACAACTTGTTTTAAGGCATATTCTTCCTCATCATCAGGAAGAAAAAGGGAAATTTGATCCTAACTGGAAAGGACCATACATTATCCGAAAGATATTACCACTAGGAGAATTATATCTGGGAGATATCAAAGGAAATGACCCCGAGGCAGCTGTGAACGTAGATGCGGTCAAAAGGTACTATGTCTAGTCCTTCTGCATCAATAGCACTATCCGATTGGGATGATAAAGGCTTTCATTCTCGCTATCCCAAACACTTCAGTCCTTTTGCTAACCATTTGGGCCGGTTACTTTTCTTCCATTACCCTCTTTGGAACTCGAAAAAAAAACAAAAAAAAAAGAAAAACAAAAACAAAGTTCCTTGAACTACGTTCGACTTGATTTTGAAAGGATACGTTGGTAGCCTCTCTCTAGTGTTAAGTCACACCAAAACAAAAATCAAAATTTACCCAAAAAGTGATACAGGGGCAGATGTTATAATAGTTCAGCAATGAGCCCACCTGAACGGTTCCAAAGTTGTAATCCCATTCAGATTCGTTTTACCCAAACCTTGTTCAAGTCCTTCCGATCAATCGGTGAAAGGTTTTCAAAATCAGAGAACGCAGTTGTTTGGATTCGATGCAGTCATAATGAGAAATGAAATGAGAGAGTCTTATTGGTGAAAACCTACGGGCACCGTATGGCGATGGTAAGTAGAGAAATAAGAAATGAGAGAGTCTTGTTAGCGAAAACTCGTAAAGAGCACTATAAGGCGATGGTGAGAAGAGAAATGAGAGAGGTCAATTGGCAAAAACCCACAAAGGGCGTCGTTGATCGAAGAGAAGAACCCCCCACCACCATTGGTATTGAAAGAGTCCTGGCAAGTTTTCTCGGTTTTGAAACATGGGTCGCAATGGGTATGTGAGAAGTCAGATTAGTTGTGCGGATCGGGTATCCAGTCCAAAGAGCATGTCATGTCTATTGAAGACTGCATGCATCCCAGATAAGTCCGTTTTTTTCTTCCCCGAAAGGGACACTTCTCCTTAAATTCATTTTCCTGTCTTTTGTTTACTTTTCTTTGAATCCCTTTCGGTCTAACTTTGTTCCGAAGCTAATGCAAAGAAAAGGTGGCAAGATTGGTTTTACAGGTTTCTGCTTAATAAAATCCAAGTCCAAACAAAAGTACCTAGCCTCAGTGGGTGCATCAAATCGATCTTGACTGGCCATGATAACTGATGCTTTGAAATCGGAGTTTATTGAAAATGAAAAAAAATCCCAAGTCAAAGCCACTAGAGGCAGAAAAAAATGAAAGGGCCAAAGCCTATAAGCTGTCAGGAGAAATTTTGAAAAGTTGAGCTCCTCGGTTTGAATGATAGATCAATCTTCAGAAAACCACCAAGCAGTTGAAGTTCTCAACAAAGGTTTAGGCCGAGATCAAGTGATCGAGACAATCAAGGCCACAAAACCAACCAGCGTTTCAAAGTAACAATTGTTCTTTGTTTAAAATTGAAACAGGTGCAGCCCAAGGCAACCGTGCAAAAGCAGGGGCAACCAAAAGAAAAGCTGCACAAAATGCTAGAAACAACTTTATAGTAAATACCAATCCAAAAGGGAAGTTTTCCTCCAAAATTATTTCCTGCATTTTATTGAAATAAAATGAAAAACAAAAAAAAGAGTGAAGAAAAGAAGAAAATCCGAACAAAATGATAGTTCAGAATCCCCAATCTCAATCTTTTATGCCTTCTGCCAACATTAGGGCTCCAATCCCTAAGTTGAGATTTTTAGACATAGGGTTTCCATTCCCTAGTCGCCTTCTGCCAACATTAGGGCTCCAATCCCTAAGTTGAGATTTTTAGACATAGGGCCTCCATTCCCTAGTCGCCTTCTGCCAACATTAGGGCTCCAATTCCTGAGTTGAGATTTTGAGACATAGGGCCTCCATTCCCTAGTTGCCTTTTTTGTCAACATTAGGGCTCCAATCCCGGAGTTGAGATTTTAGACATAGGGCCTGCATTTCCTAGTCGCTTTCTGCCAACATTAGGGCTCCAATCCCTAAGTTGAGATTTTTAGACATTGGGCCTCCATTCCCTAGTCGCCTTCTGCCAACATTAGGGCTCCAATCCCTGAGTTGAGATTTTGAGACATAAGGTCTCCATTCCCTAGCC
This sequence comes from Nicotiana tabacum, assembly GCF_000715075.1. Taxonomy (NCBI): domain Eukaryota; kingdom Viridiplantae; phylum Streptophyta; class Magnoliopsida; order Solanales; family Solanaceae; genus Nicotiana; species Nicotiana tabacum. The sequence goes on along the minus strand of NC_134085.1, from coordinate 199,120,911 downwards.
GCCTTTTTTGTCATCATTAGGGCTCCAATCCCTGAGTTAAGATTTTAGACATAGGGCATCCATTCCCTAGTCGCCCTTTTGCCAACATTAGGGCTTCAATACCTGAGTTGAGATTTTGAGACATAGGGCCTCCATTACCTAGTCGCTTTTTGTCAACATTAGGGCTCCAATCCCTGAGTTGAGATTTTTAGACATAGGGCCTTCATTCCCTAGTCGCCTTTTTTGCCAACATTAGGGCTCCAATCTCTGAATTGAGATTTTTTAGACATAGGGCCTCCATTCCTTAGTCTCCCTTTTGCCAACATTAGGGCTCCAATACCTGAGTTGAGATTTAGACATAACACCTCCATTCCCTAGTCGTCTTTTGCCAACATTTGGCTCAAATCCCTAAGTTGAGATTTTTTTTAGACATAGGGCCTCCATTACTTAGTCGCTTTTTGCCAACATTAGGGCTCCAATCCCCAAGTAGAGATTTTAGACATAGGGCCTTCATTCCCTTGTCGCCTTTTTGGCCAACATTAAGGATCCAATCCCTAAGTTGAGATTTTTAGACATAGGGGCCCCATTCCCTAGTCGCCTTTTTACCAACATTAGGGCTCCAATCCCTAAGTTGAGAATTTGAGACATAGGGCCTCCATTCCCTATTCCCCTTTTTGTTAACATTAGGGCTCCAATCCCCAAGTAGAGATTTTAGACATAGGGCATACATTCCTTAGTTGCCGTTTTTGCCAACATTAGGGCTCCAACCCCTGAATTGAGATTTTTTAGACATAGGGCTTCCATTCCTTAGTCGCCTTTTTGCCAACATTAGGGCTCCAATCTATGAGTTGAGATTTTTTTAGACATAGGGCCTCCATTCCCTAGTCTCCTTTTGCCAACATTAGGGCTCCAATACCCAAGTAGAGATTTTAGACATAGGGCCTTCATTCCCTAGTCGCCTTTTTGGCCAACATTAGAGATCCAATCCCTAAGTTGAGATTTTTAGATATAGGGCCCTCATTCCCTAGTCGCTCATTCCCTAGTCGCCTTTTTGGTCAACATTAGAACTCCAATCCCTAAGTTGAGATTTTTAGATATGGGGCCCCCATTCCCTAGTCGCTTTTTTACCAACATTAGGGCTCCAATCCCTAAGTTGAGAATTTGAGACATAGGGCCTCCATTCCCTATTCCCCTTTTTGTTAACATTAGGGCTCCAATCCCCAAGTAGAGATTTTAGACATAGGGCATACATTCCTTAGTTGCCGTTTTGGCCAACATTATGGCTCGAATCCGTAAGTTGAGATTTTTAGACATAGGGCCCCCATTCCCTAGTCGCCTTTTTACCAACATTAGGGCTCCAATCCCTAAGTTAAAAATTTTAGACATAGGGCCTCCCTTCCCTAGTTTCCTTTTGCCAATATTAGGGTTTCAATCCCTGAGTTGAGATTTTATCGATGTAGGGCCCCATTCCCTAGTCGCTCTTTTACCAACATTAGGGCTCCAATCCCTGAGTTGAAATTTTTTTAGATATGGAGATCCATTCCCTAATCTCTTCCTCCTGAAGGCACACAATCCTTATGTTATCGCTTTCCAAAAAAAAGTTAGCTACAAATAACTCACGAAATTTTTCTAGTGTAAACTGGGGCAGAAAAATTCGTTCGTCTGTTTGTTTTGGTGTCTGAGCAGGTTTTACCTCAAGGCACAGGGTTTGAGATGAACAAAAGAATGAGTCTCAATCCAAAACAAAGAAAAGAAAAAAAACAAAAAATAGAGAAGTGAGCTCAAAGGTTGAAACAGAGAAGGATGCAGACTGCTCAAGATATGATTGAAGTCACAAGCTTCGCATGTCCCGTCTTGATCCAAAGGTGAAGAAAGAACCAGTACCTACAACTGGCGAGCATCAAGATTCAGATCAGAGTCCACAACAAGAACTAGCCAAGACTCAAGATCAAGCTTCAAGAGCTTTATAGATAGGAATCTTGTAACTCGTAGTTGATAGGCTTAGCTAGTTTAGCTTTTTATTTTTTGTGTAATAAGGAGTTCAACAAGCAGTAGTAGCAGCAGCAACAACAATAGTTAAATCACAGCTTCTTGGTAGTCCCAGCTACCAAAACTTCTAGAACTACACTGATATGATTCCTTTATAGCCAAGGATATGTAGGCAATCTTTGAAGCAAGGTTCGGTCAGATTCTTTTCAAAATACTTCTCATGGAGTGTCAAACGGGCAAAAATCCCTCATAATTGCTTTTTTTTCTTTGCCCGAAAAACCCTTCATGTCTCCGAGAAAAGAGGGGCAGCTGTGAGCACGTGATTTTTTACCTCACATGAACTACTCCTACAGAACTCCCAAAATTAGATTTTTCCTTTAAATTATTTGTTATTTAAGAATTATTGTAGAATTTTTCTGTTTGTTTGGATTTTGTGTGCATTTTAAATTTTATTTAAATCATAATAATACAAAAATACATTGCATTTGCATGTAAGATTTAATTTTAAATTTTTAGATTAATTAGTAAATTAGTGTTTTACAAAAATGGAAAAAATCACGAAATAAATAAATATTTTTTGCATTTTTAATTTTGAGTTTTGAATTTTGGTAGTTTTCCTTTTAATTTGGTATTTAATTATTTGTGGAAATTGTTATTTAGATTTAACTAATTTAATTTAGTAGGATAATTTGTATTAGGAATTAATGGATATTTTATTTTTAATTTTGAAAAGAAAAAAGAGTTTTTAAAATAAATGGAAAAAATAAAAGAAGTGAAAGGATCAGGTTTTGAGCTAATTTCATTAAATCCCAAGCCCAATTGATTTATCTCCCAGATACCCGTCCAAAACCGGCTCAAATCCATTCCCTTACCCGGTCTGCCCCACTCAGAACCAAAACGACGTCGTTTCAATTACCCATTGATCAGGACCGTCGATCTTACTTAATCGGACGGTCCGGAACTGAACCCCCCATTCATATAAAACGGTCCAAATCCGCCTACCCCCTCCCTAAATCCGTCTATTCCATCTCTCTCAACCGCTCATCTCCTTTAGAGATTAAACGGAACCCTAAGCCGCCGCCCTAAAATCCTCGCCATCTCCGGTGGAGGCGCCGGTCCCAATCAACCCCAAATCTATACCACATACTCCCCTTCACCTCCCCGTTCCGAATCCTCACTTCTTTTCCTTCGAATCTGTCCGGAACTCGTCAAATCTTGAATCTGAGTTCAAGCCCTAAGAGCTTAAAATCGAACCTGTGCATGCAAGGCTACTCCTTCGAATTCCCTGTTTGTTTAAGGCTATTTTATAACAAAATAATGGCGTTCGCTTGTTCTTGACCAAGAACAAGCGATTGCCATTGTTTTGGGTTAACTCAGAACACCAGTTTCGATTTCAAGCCTAGCCGATGAGTCCCTTTCATTTTTTGCTTTCGAATCATTTATGTTTCACTTCTAATGTTCTTCCCTCTTTGGTCAAAGGTCATCACAATTGAGACTGGGTCAAGATTCTGGATCCAGAACCTCTTTTCTTGGCGTTTGTTTTCCTTTTAAAATTTGTTTTCTGATTTCTTTTGTCTGTCTAGTTCTATTAATTGCATGTTTAAACCTTTGATTTTACCTTTTGTTTTGGTCATTTAGCTTAATTTAACAGCTCAACTAGATCCCCGCCTGTTTGTGATAATTGATTAGTCAATTAGTTTGGCTCTTACTTTTCTAAATTTATTTAAGTGTTTCCCTTTTTACATGCATTGATTTAGTTTGGGGTCATCCTTGTAACTTGGGTTGTGAGGTCAGTTTAGACCCCATTTCAAGAGAGTTTCGTTTGGTTTGAATCTGAGCCCAGGTATGGTTGAGCTATTGGGTCAATTCGACCCATTTGGTTTCCTAAGGTAAGAACGGGGATCCTAAGGGGTAATCTAGGAAAATCTAAGTTGGGAATCTGATGTAACAAACTTGGGAAGTTTCCTAGAAGCTGGCCTTTGAGACTATTCTGAAAATCTGAGTTTTAAACTAAGGGTGCTTGAGCAAAAATGAAAATTCTAAAAGGGTTAATGTGCAAAACTGAATACATTTTATGATGCCCTAAGACTTACCTATAAAGGCACTCTTCCTTCACTCACAAGGCAGAGATTAGAGACAAAAAATCCCTAAAAAAAACTGAAACGACTAAGTTCTTTTAAAAAATATTTGTGAATTCCGGCATTCCATAGTTGAAGACTACCAAGATTCTGCTTGTTTGGATTTATGATCTCTCTTTGTTAGCTAAAGCACTTGAAAATTTCCCTAGTTACACTTCTGGTTTGAGAAATGGCTTGAATTTTGGTTTGAATTTGGGTTTGGATTTGTTATTCATCCACTGTTTCATTGATTGTTCTTGAGCTGATTTCACTGTTCTACTGCTGAATCTAGGACTCTATTATGTTGTTGCTGCCTACTGATCCCTACTTCTTCGTACTTTCCCCTTATTCCCAGGTAGATGACCTCTGAATTCTACCTCATGTGAGGCTTGACTTGAAGAATGAAATGAAAAGCAAAAGTTTAAAGCATATCATCAGTTATTTTGTGATTCAGTCATATTTCTTTTGATATTTTTTAGTATCCTGATGTGTACATCGTCTAGTTGAGTTCTGGTTTGGATAGTGAACTTTTACTATTATATCTAACTTGGGACTATTATGAAAACTTGGGGAATAATTTGTTTTTTGTTGAATTAGTAGTTAGATCCTATAATGTGGACTGTATTGGAGTCTTTTCTGCTATGATAGTTCGTTTAAGTTGTTGTAACATATTAGTTGTGTTTGGATGGTGTTGTGTTCATGTAGTTGCGTAGATGAATGTGTTCTTAACTTTAGTGGGTATGAAATCATGCTTAAAGGGAGGAAAATAGTCCAGAATACTCTAAGAATTGAACTATGCGTTGATTTCATCCTGATTTACTTGTGGGCATGTTTAAGTATGAATAGTAAAAATGCAGAATGATTATTTAGTTAGTTAGTGTTTCAACAGTAAAAATTCAGAAGTAAATGTCAGTTGATTTCGTGTTTGTATGGTCCTAGTTGGTTGGCATTTAATTGAATTTGTCCAAGTATTTCGTTCTGAAGATTGGGCCTAATGCAGGACCAACTGATAAAAATCCAATTTCAAATGCATCTGTTATGTCATGGACGCCTTTTCTTCTACCAAGAATCGGGCTCATTTTTGGGCTTAAGCTTGAAAGCATTTGCTCATTGGGTTGCTTATCTTTTGTTGTTCGAGCCTATTTTATTTTCATCAAATCCAGCGCCCTGTTCATATTGCTGTTGTCTGGGACGATTTCCCTAAGTAATTGATTATTTGAACAAGGTTCATTAATTTGTTAAATAAGTTCGAACTTTTAGAGTAAAAATCAGAATCCCTTAAAAACTTTCCTTTATTAATTGGACTTTTGAAAATAGTTTGAGGTATGCCATATTAACCAAACACATAATTTACGCCCCCCTAAATCTAAGTTTAGAAGCCCTTTTAAAAATTGGAATCGAGATGTGTTGTGCCAAATAAAATCTCAAAATGCATGACCCTCGCTTAATTAATATTTAAGTCCTTAGAAATTGAGGCGTTCCATTTAGTCGAATTTTTCATGGCCCTCGCAAATTTGAAATGCGTAGTTGCTTTAGGCGCGCTATTTAAAGATTATTTTCCTAAACCCGGGTGTGCATTTCATGTGACCCAAATCCAAATCTCAACAATGTTAAATAAAATGTGTCTCGGACAGTGGGTGCATTTCATGTGGCATGGTCCAAAGAAGTGTTTTAGATGACGTTGAAATCTTCCTTAAAATAATTGAAAGCGACTAATATGTTAAAAATGCACCATAGGTTAAAACATGTATGAAAATCAGATAATAGGCCAATTATAATAGTTTAAGCGACCGTGATAGAACCACGGAATTCGGGAATGCCTAACACCTTCTCCTAGGTTTACAAAATTCCTTACTTAGAATTTCTGGTTCGCAGACTTCAAAAGGAAAGTCGAATTTTCCTCGATTTGGGATCTAAAATAAAACAGTAACTTGGAACACCCAAAAACAAACCATCCCGAGTGGCGACTCTGAATGAAATAAATAAATAATTCCATATCGAATAATGTCACTTAAATTAGAAAAACTCCCTTGTACTACCTTCGGGTGTATAAAAAAGGAGGTGTGACAGCAAGCCTCTTAGGCATTTGTAAAACAGTAGTGCTCCGCCCAAAACAACGTTTAGAAATATCATTTATGTCTCAAAACTGAGTAAAAGTGGCTGAGTTGTAAAATAGTGAAAAACAACAGGACTGAGTTCAAGTAATAAATCAATACAGTGAGAAAATAGTGATAAAAATCCTCGGAGGGTTCAAATAGTTAGCACGAAGCCCAAATATGGCAATCAGCCCAAACCATGATGATAACAAACAAGTTTCAGTAAAATACGCGGTAAAATCATCAATCGGGACGTACCAAGTCACAATCCCTAATAGTAAACGACTCCACGCTCATCATCAAACACGTGTCTCACCTCAATATAGCACTACGATATGCAATTCGGGGTTTCAAAGCCTCAGGACATCATTTACAATTATTACTCACCTCGAACCGGCTACAACTCTAGCTCGTGACGCCTTTGCCCCTCGAATTGGCTTCCACGCGCGTTGAATCTATCCAAAATCAGAACAAATATGTCACAATATGCTAAGGGAACAAAGCCCAAGTAAAAACAATCGAAAAATATAAAAAATTCCGAAATTAGCAAAACCCGAGCCCCGGGCCCACTTGCCGAAACTCAGAAATTTTCACATCGTTAGATTCCTTATCACCTCACGAGTTCATACATATCAAAAGTTCTTTAATCCGACCCCAAATGGTTCTCCAAATCCCAATTCAAAAGCTCAAAATCCCAAGCCCTAGTTCTTCCATTTTTAGCTTAAGTTTCATGATTTTCTAGGTGGATTTCACAATAGATTCGAGTTTTTGGTCCGAAATCCTTACCTCCAAATGTTTCTCCTTGAATCCCTCTTCGATTTCCTTCAAAAAGCTCTCAAAAAGACCGACTATGGAGTAAATGAGCTCAAAAATCGCGAATGAAATGAATTAAAACATTCTACCCAGGGGTTTTCGCATCTGCGACCCCAAAGCCCACTTCTACGGTACCTTTTCTGTGGTCATTTCTCCGCATCTGCGGTACACTGCCGCATCTGCGACTCCGCAGGTGTGGTCCTTATTCTACATCTGCAGTTCCTGACCTCTCTCCTCAAATCCGCATCAGCGGAAAATCCTCCGCACCTACGATGCCGCACATGCGGTCTCCAAACCGCAGGTGCGAAAACACCAGAAGCAGCAGAAATTCTGCAATCACTCAAGTCCAAAAATCTTCCCGTTAACCATCCGAAATCATCCCGAGGCCCTCGGGACCTCAACCAAAAGCACAAACATAACCCAATACTTTTATCAAACTTGTTCCCATCATCAAAACATCTCAAACAACATCAAATTACCCGTAACACATCGGATTCCAGCCTAATTTTTGAGAAATCTTCTGAAATACGCTTTCGATAAAAAACCCAATCAAACCACATCCGAATGAACTAAAATTTTGCACACATATCCCAAATGACATAACAAAGCCACTGTAACTCTCGGAATTCCATTCCGACCCCTATATCAAAATCTCGCCTATCAACTGAAAATCGTCAAAATATCAACTTTACCAATTCAAGCCAAATTCTAATCCGGACCTCCAAAACCCATTCCGATCACACTCCTAAGTCATAAATCACCTCCCGAAGCTAACCGAACCATCGGAACTCACATCCGAGCCCTCTAACACATAAGTCAACATTCAGTTGACTTTTCCAACTTAAACCTTCTTAAAAGAGACTAAGTGTCTCATTTCTTACCAAATCCACTCCGAACACCAATTAATCCAGTCGATCACATAAAATATGGATAACGGAGCATAAAGAAGCAGAAATGGGGAAAATGGAGCGGTAACTCATGAGACGACTGGCCGGGTCATCACATCCTCCCCAACTTAAATAAATGTTCGTCCTCGAACGAGTCAAGAAACATACCTGAAGTCTCTAATAGGTGAGGATATCTTCTACGCATATCCCTCTCAGTCTCCCAGGTAGCCTCCTCCACGGGCTGACCTCTCCACTGCACTTTTACTGAAGCTATATCCTTTGACCTCAACATTCGAACCTGACGACCCAAAATAGCTACTGGCTCCACATCATAGGTCAAATCATCATCCAACTAAACCGTGTTGAAGGTTAAAAACATGAGACGGATCCCCAATATACTTTCGGAGCATAGAAACATGAAATACCAGATGCACACTCGACAAGCTGGGTGGCAAAACAGCTCATAAGCCACCTCCCCAATCCTCCGAAGCACCTTAAAAGGCCCAATGAACCGATGACTCAATTTTACTTTCTTCCCAAATCTCATAACACCCTTTATGGGTGAAACCTTCAACATAACCTTCTTGCCAATTATTTAGGACACATCTCGAACATTTCGGTCCGCATAACTTTTCTGCCTCGACTGCGCTGTACGAAGCCTCTCCTGAATTACCTTCACCTTCTCTAAGGCATCCTGAACCAAATATGTCCCCAATAGACTAGCCTCGCCGGGCTCGAACCAACCAACTAGAGATCTACACCGCCTCCCATACAAAGCCTCATGTGGAGCCATCTGAAAACTCGACTGGTAGCTGTTGTTGTAAGCAAACTCTGCAACCGGTAGAAACTCATCCCATGAACCTCCAAAATCAATAGCACAAGCACGCAACATGTCCTCCAATATCTAAATAGTACGCTCGGACTACCCGTCCATTTGAGGATGAAAACCTATGCTCAACTCCACTTGAGTACCCAACTCTCTCTGCATGGCTCTCCAAAACTGCGATGTAAACTGAGTACCCTGATCTGAAATGATAGAAACTGGAACACCATGTAGCCAAACAATCTCCTGAATGTATAACTCTGCTAATCACTCTGAAGAATAGGTAGTACACACAGGAATAAAGTGCGCGGACTTGGTCAGTCGATCCACAATCAACCAAATAGCATCGAACTTCTTCAAAGTCCGTGAAACTCCAACAACGAAGTCCATAGTGATCCTCTCCCACTTTCACTCAGGAATAAACATCTGCTGAAGCAAGCCACCCGGTCTCTGATGCTCATATTTCACCTACTGACAATTGAGACACTAAGCTACAAATCCCACAATAACTTTCTTCATTCTTCTCCACCAATAGTGCTGCCTCAAATCCTGATACATCTTCGCGGCACCCGGATGAATTGAATACCGCGAGCTATGGGCCTTCTCCAGAATCAACTCTTTAAGCACATCCACATAGGGCAAACAAATCTGGCCTTGCATCTTCAACACCCCATCATCACCAATGGTCACATCTCTAGCATCATCATGCAGAACTCTGTCCTTAAAGACAAGTAAATACGGATTATCATAGTGGCGCTTTCTGATGCGATCATACAAGGAAGACCAAGAAACCACACACGCCAACACCCGATTGGGCTCCGAAATATCCAACCTCATGAATCGATTGGCCAAGTACTGAACATCAAGTGCAAGAGGTCTCTCCCCAACTGGAATATATGCCAAACTCCCCATGCTCACTGCCTTTCAGATCAAAGCATCGGCCACCACATTGGCCTTTCCCGGATGGTATAATATGGTGATATCATAATCCTTAAGCAACTCCAACCATCTCCGCTGCCTCAAATTAAGATCTTTTTTCTTGAACAAATGTTGAAGACTACGATGATCGGTGAATACCTCACAAGATATGCCATACAAATAATGCCTCCAAATCTTTAATGCATGAACTATGGTATCCAACTCCAAATAATGAATAGGGTAGCTCTTCTCATGGGGATTTAACTGACGAGAAGCATAAGCAATAACTCTACCCTCCTGCATCAATACACAACCAATCCCAACTCTCGAAGCATCACAATACACGGTATATGAACCTGAAGTTGATGGCAAAACCAACACTGGAGTTGTGGTCAAAGCTGTCTTGAGCTTCTGAAAGCTCTCCTCACACTCGTCCGACCATACAAATGAAACACCCTTCTGAGTCAACTTGGTCAAGGGCGATGCAATAGATGAAAATCCTTGAACAAACCGACGATAATAGCCTGCCAACCCAAGAAAACTATGAATATCTGTGGCTGAGGAAGGTCTAGGCCAACTCTGAACCGCCTCAATCTACTTCGGATCAACCTGAATACCCTCGCTGGACACCACGTGCCCCAAAAAAGCCACTGAACTGAGCCAAAACTCACACTTGGAGAACTTTGCATAAAGCTTCTCCTCTCTCAATCTCTGACACAACTCTCAAATTCTCCGCGTGCTCCTCCTAGCTAAAAGAGTACACCAGAATATCATCAATGAAGACTATAACGAACGAATCAAGATAAGGCCGGAACACGTTGTTCATCAAATGCATGAACACTACTGGGGCATTGGTTAGCCCGAATGACATCACAAGGAACTCATAATGACCATATCTGGTCCTGAAAGCAGTCTTATGAATATCTGAATCCTTGATCTTCAACTAGTGATAGCCCGAATGGAGATCAATCTTGGAGAAAACTCTCGCTCCCTAAAGCTGGTCGAATAAATCATCAATGCGAGGCAAAGGATACTTGTTCTTAATTGTTACCTTGTTCAATTGCCTATAATCAATGCACATTCTCATGGTGCCATCCTTCTTTTTCACAAACAGGACTGGCGCACCCCAAGGTGATACACTAGGCCGAATGAACCAATTATCTAGGAATTCCTGAAGCTGTTCTTTCAATTTCTTCAACTCCGTTGGCGCCATACGATATGGCAGAATAGAAATGGACTGAGTTCCCGACACCAGGTTAATACCAAAATCAATATCCCTGTCTAGCGGCATGCCCGGTAGGTCTGCAGGAAACACATCAGGAAAATCCCTCACCACTGGGACAGAATCAATACTAGGAGACTTAGCTCCGACATCTCTTACAAACGCTAGATATGAAAGACAACCCTTCCCAACTATATGCTGGGCCTTCAAGAAAGAGATCACTCTACTAGGAACATAATCAGTCACACCACACCACTCAATCCACGGCACACCCGACATAGCCAAAGTGACTGCCTTAGCATGACAGTCTAGAATAGCACGACACGGAGATAGTCAATCCATGCCCAAAATGATATGAAAATCCACCATGCTCAATAGAAATATATCCACTCGGGTCTCCAGACCCTCAATAGTCACCACACATGACCGGTACATACGGTCTACAATAACAGTATCACCCACTGGGGTAGATACATGAATAGGTAAAGCAAGAAACTCTAGGGGCATACCCAAATAATGAGCAAAGTATGATAACACATAAGAAAAGGTGGAATCGGGATCAAATAATACAAAGGCATCTCTGTGGCAGACTGAAACAATACTTGTAATGACAGCATCTGAAGAAATGGCGTCGGGTCTGCCTGGGAGTGCCATGCTGGAATTAGCCCCTCAAAGGAGCACCACTGTAACTGCCTGATCCTCGAGGCCTCTTAGCCTCCCTCTCCTCTCGCTCTTGACGGCGATCAGTGTTAATCTCGCGAGCGATATCAACCACCTCCTCGAACTTAGCACCAACACCCTATCTTTGGTCATAAGAATACGGAGATGATAGTTAAGGCCATCAACAAATCTCCTGATTTTCTCACGATCTATCGAAACCATCCAAACGACATGACAAACCAACTCAAAAAACCTCGACTCATACTGTGACACAGTCATATCCCCCTACCTCGACCACTCAAACTGTCTACGCAGCTCCTCTCTATGAGACTGCGGAACACACTTCTCCAGGAACGGAACGGAGAACTCCTGCCAAGTGAGGGGTGTTACTCTCACAGGCCTACACCTCTCATACGCCTCCCACCAAGTAAAGGCAGCCCCAGAAAACTGAATGGTGGTAAATGCCACACTACTAGACTCAACAATCCCTGTTGTACGGAGCATCCGTTGGCACTTATCTAGAAAACCCTAGGCATACTCGCCCTCAACACTACTGAATGACGGAGGTTGGAGTCTACCAAACCTCTCAAGATGACGCTGCTCATCATTCGGCATAATCGGCACAACAAACTCCTGAGCTGGTGCAATCGGCTGGGTTGGAGGTGCCCCTGGCGTTTGAGGTCCCTACACTACCTGCTCAAGTGTGCGAGCAGCGGGGGTCTGATTGCCTCCCTCGGCCTGTGAAGTAGTTGTTGTTGTAGTGGCTGAAAATACCTGAGCCAAGCCAGTGCAAACTGATAAGATCTGTGTCAAGGACTCCTGAAGGCCCAGAATCACGATGGACACAGCTGGTGCCTGAACTGGTGCTGTTGGAGCATCCATAGCTGGAGCTTGATCCGAAGCTAGGGCAGCTGGTGGATCTACAGGTGCTGCCCTCGCTGCTCTGCCTCTGCCACGACCACGACCGCGTCCACGGCCTCTGGTGGGCTCAGCTGGTGGCACTGGTGGTCATCCACCTTGTCCGGTAGCTTGCGTCCTCACTATCTGTGAGAGAATAGAATAACAGAAGTTCAATACTCAGAATAACAAGTTCGCATGACAAGAATTTCAAGAATGTGAAGTTTTTCCTAAAGGTTTTGTAGCCTCTCGAGGATAAATACAGACGTCTCCGTACCGATCTGCCAGACTCTACTAAACCTTCTCATGACTCGTGAGACCTAAGTAACCTAGGCTCTGAAACCAACTTGTCACGACCCAAACCCCAAATCCGGTCGTGATGGCGCCTCTCATGAAGACATGACCAGCTAGTCCAACATAGTACACTTCTTTAAGCAGTTAATTATCATAAAATGGTTTAAAGCATGATTTAATAGCAATAATTCACGGAAATATAGATAACAATAGAAGAAACCATCCCGACACAGCCCAAACCGGGGTGTCACAAGTCATGAGCATCTAAGGATCCTGATACGAGTCTACTAAATACGATATCTGGTACAACTATTTGAACAATATAAAAGTAATAAGATAAGGGAGACACGGGGGCTGCGGATGCCAACAACTACCTCGTAGTCTCTGAAACACCGCCTGGACTAGAGGGATCAGCACCCAGAAGCGGGACCTGCTGCACCCGAATCTGCACACAGGGGTGCAGGGAGTAAAGTGAGTACTCCAACTCAGTGAGTAATAAATATAAATAATGACTGAAAGCAAGAAAATGCGCGAAAACACAAAGCAATCTATACCGAAGCAGTAAAATCGCTTAAACAGTAAATCAAAGTAAATTTCCTTTTTCAACCAGTAAAACAAGTATTTCGACAGGTAATTAACAAATAGAAATCCACCCCTCGGGCAACAACTCAGAATAGTACCAGCCCTTCGGGCTCACTCTCAAAATAATATCAGCCCCTCGTCTTACTCTCAGAATAGTATCAGCCCATCGGGCTCACTCCCAGAACAATATCAGCCCCTCGGGCTCACTCCCAGATCACAATGGGTACTCGCGCTCACTAGGGGTGTGCAGACTCCGGAGGGGCCCCTTATGGCCTAAGAGAAATATCAACCCATCTCGTGGCCCTCAGCCTCATATCACTCAGTGTATCCTCACATCTGGCCCTCGGCCGCACTCAGTTAGAAAATCATCGCAAGCCCCTCAGGCATTTGTAAAATAGTAGTGCTCAACCCAAAACATCGTTTAAAAATATCATTTATGTCTCAAAACTGAGTAAAAGTGGCAGAGTTGTAAAACAGTGGAAAAACAACATGACTGAGTTCAAGTAATAAATCAATATAGTTAGGAAATAGTGATAAAAATCCCCGGAGGGTTCAAATAGTTGGCACGAAGCCCAAATATGGCAATCAACCCAAACCATGATGATAACAAACAAGTATTAGTCAAATACACGGTAAAATCATCAATCGGGATGGACCAAGTCATAATCCCCAATAGTAAACGACCCCACGCTCATCATCAAGCGTGTGTCTCACCTCAATATAGCACTACGATGTGCAATCCGGGGTTTCAAACCCTCAGGACATCATTTACAATCATTACTCACCTCGAACTGGCTACAACTCTAGCTCACGACGCCTTTGCCCCTCGAATCAGCCTCCACGTGCGTCGAATCTATCCAAAATCAGAACGAATATGTCACAATATGCTAAGGGAATAAAGCCCAAGCGAAAACAATCAAAAAATATCAAAAATCCCGAAATTAGTAAAACCCGAGCTCTGGGCCCACTTCCCGAAACTTAGAAAGTTTTACGTCGTTAGATTCCTTATCACCCAACGAGTTCATACATATCAAAAGTTCTCCAATCCGACCCCAAATGGTCCTTCAAATCCCAATTCAAAAGCTTAAAATCTCAAGCCCTAGTTCTTCCATTTTTAGCTTAAGTTTCATGATTTTCTAGGCGGATTTCACAGTAGATTCGAGTTTTTGGTCCGAAATCCTTACTTCCAAACGTTTCTCCTTGAATCCCTCTTCGATTTCCTTCAAAAAACTCTCAAAAAGACCAACTATGGAGTAAATGAGCTAAAAAATTGCGGGTGAAATGAATTAAAACATTCTGCCCAACGGTTTTCGCATCTGCGACCCCAAATCCTGCTTCTAGGGTACTACTTCTGCAGTCATTTCTCCGCATCTGCGGAATTCACTTAACGATCCAAAACCGCATCTGCGGTACGCTGCCGCATCTGCGACTCCGCAGGTGCGGTCCTTATTCCGCATCTGCTGTTCCTGACCTCTCTCCTCAAATCCACATTTACGGAAAATCCTTCGCACCTGCGATGCCGCACCTGCGGTCCCCAAATCGCTGGTGTGAAACACCGGAAGCAGTAGAAATTCTGCAATCACTCAAGTCCAAAAAACTTCCTATTAACCATTCGAAATCACCCCGAGGTCACCGGGACCTCAACCCAAAGCAAAAACATAACCAAATACCTTATTCAAACTTATTCCCATCATCAAAATACCTCAAACAATATCAAATTACCCGAAACACATCAGATTCAAGCCTAATTCTTGAGAAATCTTCCGAAATACGCTTTCGATAAAAAACCCAACCAAACTACATCCGAATGAACTGAAATTTTGCACACACATACCAAATGACATAACGAAGCTACTGCAACTCTCAGAATTTCATTTCGACCCGTATATCAAAATCTCGCCTATCAACCGGAAATCATCAAAATATCAACTTCGCCAATTCAAGCCAAATTCTACTCCAGACCTCCAAAACTCATTCCGATCATACTCCTAAGTCATAAATCACCTCCCGAAGCTAACCGAACCATCGGAACTCACATACGAGCCCTCTAACACATAAGTCAACATTCGGTTGACTTTTCCAACTTAAACTTTCTTAAAAGAGACTAAGTATCTCATTTCTTACCAAATCCACTCCGAACACCAATTAATCACTCGATCACATAAAACACGGATAATGGAGCATAAAGAAGCAGAAATTGGGGAAACGGAGTGGTAACTCATGAGACGACTGGCCGGATCGTCACACACGCGCACATGTGCACCATAAATTCAAAAGACTCAAAAGGGAGGCGTAAGAAGACAGTTTAATACAATTCAAATAATATTAAAGCGGTAAATAAGCGGCAATTAACACATTAGGACCAAAAACACAGTAATAAAATCAAATTAATAAAGCCAAGTATAGATCACATTACAAGCTCGAATTCTAAACCCTAAACATAAGTTCTGGGTTATTTTCCCCCGCGGAGTCGCCAGAGCTGTCACACCTCCTTTTTTCTAAGGAGATAGGAAAGAAAGGAGTTTTTCTAATTTAAGTGACATTATTTAAAATAGAATTATTTCTTTTATTCAGAGTCTCCACTTTAGATAGTTTATGGTGTCCCAAATCACCGGTTTATTTTAAATCCCAAATCGAGGAAGATTGCCTCCGTTTTGAGTCTGCTATACCAGATGACCAGGTAAGGAATTCTGTTAACCTGGGAGAAGGTGTTAGGCACTCCCGAGTTCCATGTTTTTAGCACGGTCTCTTAACAATTTATATTTAACTTAAATTATTTAATTATGTGTTATAGAACCTATATGCATTTTACCTTTACCGCTTTTAATTACTCGATTACTCGTACTTAAAGAATTATCGAGTTACGCGTACGTATACTCGTGTGATTTGGTGTGTCAAGAGTCATGTCACGCGTACGTGTACACAATTCACAACACTTAGTTTATTTAACAAAAAGCTTGGTCAAAGTCGCACAGATGCGTACCTTGATTTATTTTGGAAATTGTGACCATGTCACGCGAACATGTACATAATCATGGAAGTTCAATTAAAAATGTGCCTAATCAGCATTTCTACGAACATTCGTGAATGGATTAATTGCCTTAAGATCTGAGTCTTGTTCATAAGGGATCAAAGATTGTGAAATTTAATATCTTAACACAGAGGAATTTAAAGAACTTTAGTCTAAAGTAAACTTCTCAAATTTGGGAGTAGTGGGCATTTGCAGTATATTGATAAGTGTGGAATTTCATTACTTAGGATCTACTAAAATGAATATTTTGGGGGAGCTTCATTAATAGAAGAAAAACGCAGCAACTACATTTTTAAGAGAATAAATCAAGGCCACAATATAATTTTAATAAGTTAATCTAATCTCCTATTAACATACTATGTTCTCCAAAACACGTAGCCCTCTGTTACTACTAATTATCATTACATTTCAACTAACAAACAAGTAAAAGAAAACCAAATCATAAACATTTAAAATATTTTCTAAAATAAATATGCGGAGTAAGATATTCTCTATTAGTCACATTGAAAGAGAAAGAAACTTTCAGAATAACACATAAAAAGAACAACTTCAATAATAAATGAGATATAAACTTTAGCAACACAACAACTTCTTAATAGATCTTAATTCTTATAAGACAACTATTTACACTTTATTTTCAACAAACACATTAAAATAGATTAAACAAAGATTAGAACAAAACATGTAAGGTGAAGCTTCTTTTACCAATAATAATAAAAACTAGTACAAACTTCAATTTCAAAAATTCTAAATGAGAAAGATAGCAACCACAGGAAATGGGAAACTCGAAATCGGAACAAAAGCAGTAACCAAACGTCCACTCGAACCTTTGCTCCTATTCAAACTCCATTTTCTCTTTCTAAAGTTTTTTTAAATAATTGAAGAAACCAAATATTTGTCAAACTCTTCACTCAATAAAATTTCTTCCTTCAGTCTTCTTCCTCTCTTTTTTTCGTTCTTCTTTAAACCTCTTTATAAAGAGGAATAAAAGTAGTTATCTAATCTTGTGCCAAGGATTTGAAGTGGGGACGTGGGATTGAGGTTGTGGAAAGAATTGAAATGGGTGTGTGTTGATGGTGAGGAAGAGTGGGAACGTGGGAGTGAGGGGTGAATATTTGTGGGGAATACGTGAGGGATATGAGGGAAAATGAGGATTATGGTGTTTGGGTTTTAAAGTAAAAATCAGATTTTAATAAAGTTTGTTAACGTGATTTTACTTTATTTTGCCTTTCTTTCTTTCTTTCTTTCTTTTTTTATTTGTCTTTTATTTTAAAAGCTAATTAAATTATGAAGATTAGAAAAATAACTAACATTTCTTACAATATAGTAAAATTAAATATTTACATATACTTTAAATGAAACTAAGAAAGATTCTATAGCTTGCTAATTAAAATACTAATTAAAAGAAAGCAAAAAAATTTTTAGAAAATTTCTTTTTCTCTTTATAAATAAAAATGAAATTTGTACTATAAGTATGTGAATATTTTTGTAATTTTTTTAATTAATTAATTTTGTCAAACAAAGCCTATTATAAGTATGCTAAAAGTTTAAAATACGAAGATTAGACCTAAAAGAAATATTTACACTAAAAAAATATAAAATTCAGGTGTGGTCAAAAATTAGTTGTTCACAGATGTTCCAATTGTTTGTTAATTTCTTCCCTTCCATTGTCTCTAATTGGAATGAACCCTTGTTCGCTTTGGCAGTGATTTTTTGCGGACCGTCCCAGTTTATTCCCAGCTTGCCTTCCCGGGGGTCGTTGCTCGTTTGAGTTTTGGCTTTTAGCACGTAGTCCCCGACCTTATGCTGCCGAACCTCTGCTTTCTTGTTGTAATAGCATTCTGCTTGTTGTTTTTGGGCGACCATTCTTATGTATGACATATCTCTTTGCTCATTGATTTCGTCGAGCTCCTGCCTTCTACTCTCATTGTTACTCGTACCGCTTTTATGAGAGTACCTAAAGCTGGGTTCTCCGACTTCGACCGATATTACTGCCTCGATCCCATAGACCAACAAGTATGGTGTCTCTCCTGTGCTCGTCTTCAGAGTTGTTCAGTATGCCCATAACACTTCTAGCAATATTTCTGGCCATAGTCCCTTGGCATCTTTAAGCTTTTTCTTCATGATGTTTAGTATGGACTTGTTGGAGGACTCTGTTTGTCCATTACCCGCTCGATGATATGGGGTTGAAAGTATCCTCTTGATATGCCATTTCTTGAAGAATCTTGCGATTTTCTTTCCCGTGAACTGGGGTCCGTTGTCATAGTTAATTTCCTTAGGTAGGCCGAATCGGCAGATGGTGTACCTCCATATAAAGGTGATTACTTCTTGTTCCCATATTTGGGTGAACGCTCCTGCTTCCACCCATATAGAGAAATAGAAAGTTAAAATCAAAAGGAAACGTACATTACCTCGTCCTGCTAGGAAGGGGGCCATGATGTCCATTCCCTATTTGATGAACGACCACGGGGAGGTGACCAAGTGGAGGTGTTCGCCTGCTTGGTGAATGGGCATACTTTTGGCATTGTTCGCATTATCTCAGGAAGTATGAGGCATCATTTTTCATGGTGGGCCAATAGTATCCCACCCGTATGAGGCATCTAACTAGTGCTCGATTGGCGGACTGAGCACCGCAATAGCCTTCATGGAATTCATCGAGGATGTGCTGGGTCTGGGTTGGGCCCATACACTTCGCTAGAGGGGCGTCATAAGTTCTCTTGTACAAGTCTCTATGGAGAAGACTATATCTGGTTGTTTGTATTCTTAGTTTCTTGGCTTCTTTCTTGTTGTTTGGGAGTATGCCTGTCGCGCCCCCTTTTTTTCCCTCACGGGATCAGGTTCATGACACTTTGGGTATGGGACAACTCATTCCTTTTGGGAATGGGGTTTGTATTTTTGAAGAGTCGCCACATAATGATTTTAAGGTATGTTAGGGCACCTATAAGGTTCATCTATAACTACGTTTGATAACCAGAGATAGGGTAAGAGCTTGAAATTATCCTAAGGAGAAGGTGTTAGGCACCCCTCAGGATCCACTAGTGTGGTTCCCGGCCAGACAATTTTTGTGAATTTGTGCAACTAGAAAATAGACAAGTAGGGCTCAGATAATAGGGGATTTAAGTACACAAGTGTTTGAAAACGATTAATGAAAGCAAGGTTTTGAAAAGAGTTACAATCGAAGCATGCTTATGAATGTAAAAGGGGTGTCCTAGGTTTGTTTGTAATATGGATCACATCAATGTAATACCCGGTATGACACTTATCGAAAGAGGGGATACACATGGTATTAGCGCACCGGTCATCATATCCAGATCTACCCTTCCCGCCCCGTAAAGTCCATTAAGCGAAGGTTGGTCTCGACTCTTATTGCATGTTGTTACCCGTCCCTTCCTATCAGTCACAGAGGAATTTAGGACTCCTATCCTATAAGGAGGTTCTAGGCAGACCCTCAGGTTTAAAGGAAAAATACTAAGGCGACATACAAAACAAGTAGGACTGCATTTAAAGGGGAAAAACACAAAAACAAGCAGAAGGCTCAGATATGCCTCCACAAATAATGCACATAGACAGCATGACTCATACACAATTAAGGTCTGAATTCAGAATCCTAAAGCAGGGTGTTTAAGTGATAACATCAGATTCAGATTTATTACATGACTCAGAAAAGAAGTCCGAATCAGGTTTGCCTACTAATTTTAACAGTTGATAATTAAACAAAGGCAATTTCAATTTTATTTAAATTATTACCTAAGGCTTGCCTAGGCGTAAAGCAATATGCATTAGTTATTCAGAGTTACTAAGACAATTTGGAGATTATTTTTACCGAAAACATGTTGTTCTCTTGCAGAGATTGTTACCAAATTTATTCAAAAACTTTACGATATGAAAATTATTACTTTACTACCTTTTCATGAATCGGTAATTAACTAGGCGTTTTAAACAAAATGCAAACAGGATCCTAGAACATGATATCTAATATGCACATGTGAATGGCAGGGTTGTTGAAAAAAAAAATAGAATCCCTAAGGCATGATATCTAAATGTACACAAGAGTTGCAAAATTGTTGAAATACGACTTCATGAGTAACAGTTTTTATGGCAATGTTGTTATTTGTCCTAGGAGCAGGATTTCTAAGTGATAAACATAAAGCACGGATTAATGAATAAGGTGCTAAAGCAAGAAACGTAGGTGCTAAGAACATGATTTCTAATGCATGAATGAATCCTAAACATGGTTTCTATTCTACAATTAGGAATATAAACCTAATGACAGGTTTTCTACCCTCAACAAATTATAGCATGCATATTTACCTCATCCCTTTTCACTAGCCACCCCAATACTTGTTTACAAATTATTACAGGCCATGTGAATGAATTACATAAATAGAAGTGAAAAATAATAAGCTACATTATAGGAATCCTGATTAGGACTTCCCTTCTGAGCTATGCAATAAACTACCTCAAATACCAATATTTTTCCATAGCCTTTCTCATATCTGGGTATGTCAGAGTTTCCTAAAGACCTCAAGGGATCCCGAGCAGTGCTTACACCCAGATTGCATAACCAAGAGTAAGTGCAGTGTGGAAGGGCCAGCTCTTATGTGTCCTTGTTTAGAGGGAGCTCAAGGTTCCCAAAGCAAGGCTCATACAAAATGGGCAGAACTTAGTAACCTAGAAGATATGTGATAGTTATTGACATAGTTTGAAAGGAGCTTGTTTAAAAACTGGATTGAGACATCCATTTTGAAAGCAATCAGTAACAGAGATGATTGAAAGTAGTTGTAGTAGTAAACAAAACTCAAACACCTTAAGATGGGATCACACATAGAATCAGTAGTCACACAGGGGGTCATAGGATTTGGGATACACAGACATTTGACTGTAAACACATAACCCCAGCAAGGGTATGGTTTGGATATGCACAGCAATAGCTGATACTGGCACAATCACAAACCAGTCAGAAAGAATATAAACATATTGAAGGGATATGAATTATGTGTTCATAAGATGGTAAGTACACGGTAAATGATTAACAAGGCATGATTTGAAACACAAATAAGGGAATACATTAATTTGAAAGGAAGGGGAGACATAATAACATGCTAGTAATGTAACTCAACTACAGGTTGCACAACAGAACCACAAGTAGAAGTAGACAATAAGAGAAGCATTTTATTGTTGAGGCCTTCAAATTAAACTAGGACATACCAGTTGAGGAAGCAAAGTGCAGAAAAAGTAAAGCAATCAGAGCTCCACATCCAAGCCTTGGCTTTCAGCCGGCTAGGCAAAACAGTAGTACAAAGTAGTAGAGAAAGAAGAGAGAGTTTGAATGTGTATGTGTGAGTTCTGAACTATTATTCGTGTGTTTAGAGAAGAGAGGGTGGAGTATTTATAGCTTTAAAAATAGGTAGAAAATAAGGTAACAAGTAAAGGTTTAGCACAAATATAGAAGTAATCACAATTAGAATCATACTAATACAAGTACTCCCCTTTAAACAAGGAATTACAGCTCAATGGATACTAACTGGGATAACTTTAAGGAAAGGAAATCAGTTTGAGAAAGATTGACTTTTACCAAATAAGGGGTGGTAAAAGTATAGAGTATATAATTGAGTCTAAGTACATAATATACTTAATTTGAGGAAAGGATTCAGCAAGAATGAAGCACCACAGTAAATAAGAAAATGAAATCAATCAACTTTAAACAAATGAGTAAAATTTAGGGGATTATAAGAAAACCTTGCAATAAAATCGTAAATTAAGGGAATAAGGATCAATCAGAAGGGAGTCATGATTCTGCACTTCGACATATAAATAGAAAAGAATGAACAGGTGTATCAGATATGCAGGGTCAAACATATTGACAAGAAGAAGCAAACTAGATGAAAACAAATATACAGAAGTGACATGAGTAGGCTAAGGACTACTCGAAGCATGGTAATCAACAAAGTCAAGTAGTCATGGCCTTCACATATAACCAAAATGAAGAAACCAGTCTAACACATAGCAATAGGTAAAGGAGATAAGACCAACACACAGAAACAAGTAAAGGAAGTCTTTAAAATTCACAGTAACAAATAAGGAAAATCTTTAAGAAATTAGGGTTTTAACAAAGTTGAGTAAAAGCGGTGAGAACTCAGAATCAGTTAAGATAAACAAAGAAAAGGATCTAACCATACAGAACTCAATCGAAACAAGTATTCATACAAAATAAACAAAGACAGTTCCAGAACCTCAGATAGAACCAAAAATACTTAAGGTTTTCAACAAGATGAATCAGGTAGAAGAAAACATAAACAAACCGTTTAAACATAGTAAAATCATAGGACAATACTGAAAATCAGAGGAGAAGTCTTTTAAAAGGGTCTAAGAAACTCTAATCTTGAAGACGGAGAATCATTTTGAAAAATCGGAAAAACCTTTGAGAAAAAAACCAGGAGGTTCATAACATACACAGATCTAAGATAGATCTAAAATAAAATCGGAAAGTATTTAAAGTTAGGGTTTCGGAGAACCCAGAGAAAGTAAGAAAACCTTGAAGAGTTACCGATCTAGCCGAAAAAGTTGCAGATCTTACTCGAACGGTCATGGATGGCCGGAAAATGGCATGAGAAACCATGGGAGGTGAGTGAACTGCTTCTGGTTCACTTGAAGGCCTCAAAACGGTGATACACGTTCAAGAAAGAGCCATAAGGCTGGTAGGTAGTGAGAACACCATTGATTCAGGCAAGGAGATGGCAGGAGAAGGTGGGTAAAGTTCATCGGAGAGGAGGGGAGGAGGAAAGGTTCTAGAGAGATTCAGATATAGATAGAGAGAGATGAGAGTCGGTTGAGTGAGGAATGAGAGGGTTTGGGGGGTCGTTTGGTTTAATTTAGGAAGGGGAGCTGGGGACCGTTGATCTGAATGATCAACGGTCCAGATTAAATGGGGTAGGTGGGGATCCGGGTTTGGGCTTGGTCTGGTGGGTTTTCAATTGGGTTGGGGTTCGGTTTTTAATTAAATTTGGGCTGGGAATTTGGTCTTGATTTGGCTATAATTGAAATACAAAAGGGGTTGTTATTTAAATATCTAATTTTCCCTTTTTAATTTATAAAATATAGTAAATAGTTTCTAAAAAATAAATCGAAAGTATTAAAGTGATTTATAATACCTAATTAACAATTTAAAAATACAAAATCCAATATTATATGAATAAACATAATTAAATCTAAAAAGGGCTAGTATTGTAATTATGTGCAATTTAACTTTAAAAATAATAAATATAATTATAAAAATATGTAAAAAATTATTTTAGTCATATTTTGAGATAAATATAGAAATACCATAGATTAGTTATCAAAACAATAATTTTGAAAATAATTATTGAGGATTTTATGGATAAAAGGGGAGAAAATAAATCAATTTAAACCTTTAAAATTATGGAAAGAAATAATAAAACACTTGTACATGCTTATATATGCATATATATGCTATTTTGAAGTTATTTTGCATATTGAAAATATATAGAATAAAATTGGGTATCAATAATGACATCCTGCAAATAGGCGATAATACGATTGCGCCAATCCCAATTCAAGTTTATGGTTCTTACCTCGATTTGATCTAGTGATGAGTTGAGGAGGTGGACTATGCTTTTATCCCCGGTCGTGATGCTTTTGGTGGATACGGCTAATTTGGCAAGGCCGTCCGCTTTGGCATTCTGCACACGTGAGATCTGGTCAAGCTGGCATTCGTCGAACTCAGGCAGTAGCTTGCAGACCTCGGTTTGATATTTTTTCAACCTTTGTTCCTTGATTTGGAAAGTTCTTGTGACTTGGTTGAGTACGAGTTGGGAATCACAGCAGAGTTTCAACCGCTTCGGCCCATACTTGAGTGCTAGCCTCAACCCTTGAGTTAAAAGCGGTGAGAAATCAGAATCAGTTAAGATAAACAAAGTAAAGGATCTAACCATAGAGAACTCAATCGAAACAAGTATTCATACAAAATAAACAAAGACAGTTCCAGAACCTCGGATAGAACCAAAAATACTTAAGGTTTTCAACACGATGAATCAGGTAGAAGAAAACATAAACAAATCGTTTAAACATAGTAAAATCATAGGACAATACTGAAAATCAGAGGAGAAGTCTTTTAAAATGGTCTAAGAAACCCTAATCTTGAAGACGGAGAGTCACTTTGAAAAATCAGAAAAACCTTTGAGAAAAACACCAGGAGGTTCATAACATACACAGATCTAAGACAGATTTGAAAGAAAATCGGAAAGTCTTTAAAATTAGGTTTCGGAGAATCCAGAGAAAGTAAGAAAACCTTGAAGAGTTACCGATCTAGCCGGAAAAGTTGCAGATCATACTCGAATGGCCATGGATGGCCGGAAAATGGCATGAGAAACCATGGGAGGCGAGTGAACCGCCTCTGGTTCACATGAAGGCCTCAAAATGGTGATACACGTTCAAGAGGGAACCACAAGGCTGGTAGGTGGTGGGACCACCATGGATTCAGGCAAGAAGATGGCCGGAGAAAGTGGGTGAAGTTCATCGGAGAGGAGGGGAGGGGGAAAGGTTCTAGAGAGAACTAGAGATAGAAAGAGAGAGATAAGAGTCGGTTGAGTGAGGAATGAGAGGGTTTGGGGGGGGGGGGTCATTTGGTTTAATTTAGGAAGGGGACCGTTGATCTGAATGATCAGCAGTCAGATTGAATGAGGTAGGTTGGGATCCGGGTTTGGGCTTGTTCTGGTGGGTTTTCAATTGGGTTGGGGTAAGGTTTTTAATTAATATTGGGCTGGGAATTGGGTCTTGATTTGGCTATAATTGAAATACAAAAGGGAGTGTTATTTAAATAGCCAATATTTCCTTTTAATTTATAAAAAATAGTAAATAGTTTCTGAAAAATAAATTGAAAGTACTAATGTGATTTATAATACCTAATTAACAATTTAAAAATACATGATCTAATTTTATGCTTATAAACATAATTAAATCTAAAAAGGGCTAGTATTGCAATTATGTGCAATTTAGCTTTAAAAATACTAAATATAATTGTACAAATATGTAAAAAATTACTTTAGCCATATTGTGGAATAAATATAGAGTAACTATAGATTAATTATCAAAACAATAATTTTAAAAATAATTTTTGGAAATAATTATTGGATTTTTTATGGATAAAAGAGGGAAATAAATTGATTTGAAAACCTTTAAAAATTATGGAAAAATAATAAAACACTTGGATATTCTTACATATGCATATATATGCTATTTTGAATTTATTTTGCATATTGAAAATATATAGGGAAATATTGGGTATCAACAGCTGCCCTCTTTATCCGGGAAGAATGACAGAGTTGTTGGGTAAAGATATGATGGCCAATTTTGACCGAGCGAAACAGTTTGAAGAAGATTTAGGCCGCACTCTAGCTTCTGAGCTTCCTACATATCCCTGGTTTTACAGGAATCAGGCCGTATGTAGTTCAGGATCGAACGGCAGAGTATGTCATTGACGATATTTCAAGAACGGACGCAATATCTAGAGCCGGGTGAGTGCGCGGTTTACAGAAATAGTTAGGTTTGATATGGCTGTGGGAACTGGAGCGGGATCGCTCCTGCTGGGGTACCCGTTGCTCGCCGGTTTACCTACAAATACACAATACAAGCATATATTGTGTGTAAATTTAAATATGATGCAAATTCCCGTTGGACCATGAAGGTTGTCTTCGAACAATGAGGATGATGTCCTTAGACCATGATGTCATGGGCCATGAAGCGTATGATAAAGGATTCGCAGGACATGAAATGATGTTCTCGGGCTATGAGGATGGTGCCTCCGAACCATGATGTCTTTGAATAATGATATGCAAAAGATTGAAAGAGATCATCAGGCCATGACATGGTGTTCTCGGACTATGAAGATGGTGTCTCCGAAGGATGACGCCTTTGGATGAGTTGGCGATATTTCAGCCCATGAAGGAAGCAATTGTATGGACAAGACAGAGCTTAGCCCGTAAGAAAAGCGAGATAAATAGTGCTTGAGATAGTGCTTAGTTTCAAAGAAAATTGGAAGTAGAGCTTAGCCTCGAAAGGCAGAAAAGTAGCCTTATGCAAAGATGCGAATGCAGATGGAGGTAGAGCTTAACCTCAGAAGGCAGAATGGTAGCCTTATGCAGATTGGAAGGCAAAATAGTAGCCTTATGCAATGCAGATGCAGACGGAGGTAGAGCTTAACCTCGGAAGGTAGAATGGTAGCATTATGCAAGAATGCGGATGGAGACAACGTTTAGTCTCGGAAAGCAAAATGGTAGCCTTATGCAAATTGGAAGGAAGAATAGTAGCCTTATGCAAGAATGCAGATGGAGACAATGTTCAGTCTCGGAAGGCAGAATGATAGCCTTATGAAAATTCGAAGGCAGAATAGTAGCCTTATGCAAGGATGCAGATGGAGGTAGAGCTTAACCTTGGAAGGCAGAATGGTATCCTTATGCAATGTAGATACAGATGAAGACAACATTTAGTCTCGGAAGGCAGAATGGTAGCCTTATGCAAGAAATAAGATAACAAATGACAGAAGAGTTTTCTTAACTGATAGCAGATTGCGGCGTTGTGATTACTGGGAACATTGTGACATACGGAACATCACGGGTGTGTACTTATAGCAAATGTTGGTAAGTGCAACAGTTCGGAGAGTCGCATTCTTGAACAATGTTTGTTCTGTGGTGTGTAGTATGTTTACTGATTTTGCAGTCCTAATGCCTGCATCCAAAGAAAAGTCGTTAGTTTTGTAAGGGGGAAGGTTAGTTTGTATCCCCGCTGGCTTTGCTTGACTTGTTCAGCTTTGATCCGGTGATATCATCTGCATCATTGGGGTAGCGTGCTAAACAAAGTAATTTCAATAATAAACACGCATGATTTTGTAAAAGTATGACATAAATGTATAGTTAAAAAAAGCTTTTAGATGAACCGACGACTGTGATGTAGTTCAGGACATTGCAACCTCTCCTGCTACGGAATGTTGAGGGTCCTTCTCAAAATTCTACCCCAGTTTGATGGGTTGACGCTTCTGACTACTGCTCGTGCGGCGATCAGCTGAAATTACTTTGAAATTTTGAGGGCCCTCCTCATAATTCTGCCCTAGTTTCCAATTGTGGGGAGAAATAAATTTTTTATTGAATTGTAACCGAACCTATAGGGAGTCCTATGTATCCTCTCTTAAACAGGAATCAGGTCAGGCGTAGTTCAATTTACATCATATAAGGAAAGCATAAAGATAATACATAGTAACGCTTGACTGCATTTGAGTTGATCGGCTTTGGCCAGACTTCTCTGTCCATTTCTGCAAGTATAAGGGCTCCTCCTCTCAAAACCCGGTAAACCACGTATGAACCCTGCCAGTTGGGAGAGAACTTTTTTTTGGCTTCATCTTGATGCGGAAAAATTTTCTTCAACACCAGCTGCCCCGGTGTGAATTGTCTTGGTTTGACTTTTTTGTTGAAGGCTTTGGATATTCTGTTCTGATAGAGTTGACCATGGCAAACTACATTCATTCTTTTTTCATCTATAAGGGCTAGTTGCTCATAATGACTTTTTACCCACTCTGCATCATTGAGCTCAGCTTCTTGTATGATCCTTAGAGAAGGAATTTCTACCTCAACGGGAATGACAACCTCAGTATCGTAAACCAGCATATAAGGGGTTGCCCCGGTTGATGTGCGGACTGTGGTGCGACATCCAAGAAGGGCAAATGATAACTTATCGTACCACTATTTATGCCTCTCTATCATTTTTCTCAATATCTTCTTGATATTTTTATTGGCGGCTTCTATAGCTCTATTTATCTGAGGCTTGTAGGGTGTGGAATTCTTGTGTCTGATCTTGAAGGTTTCACACATAGCTTTCATCAAGTCGTTGTTGAGGTTGGAGCCATTATCAGTGATGATTGACTTTGGAATTCTGAATCGACAAACAATGCGGCCGCGGACAAAATCTACCACGACTTTCTTAGTTGTTGCTCTATAAGATGCTGCTTCGACCCATTTAGTGAAATAGTCGATGGCTACTAGGATAAACCTGTATCCGTTGGAAGCAGCAGGCTGGATTGGTCCAATAACATCTATTCCCCAGGCGGCGAACGGCCACTGTGAGCTTGTTGTGTTAAGCTCGCTCGGAGGTACCTTTATCATGTCTGCATGTATTTGACAGTGGTGGCATTTACGGACATACTGGATATAGTCTTTTTCCATAGTCATCCAAAAGTAACCAGCCCGGAGTATCTTCTTTGCTAAGACAAAATCGTTCATATGTGGACCGCAAGTCCCCGCATGAATTTCCTCTAGCAGCCTGGATGCTTCCTTTGCGTTAACACATCTTAATAACCATAAATCACGAGTCCTCCTATAAAGGATTCCTCCGCTGTGAAAGAATTTGTTGGACAATCTCCAAAGTGTGCATTTTAGAATAGGATTAGCAAGCTCCAGGTACTCTTCTTTTGCCAAATATTCCTTGATATCATGAAACCAAGGCTTTCCGTCTGCTTCCTCTTCAACATGGGCTCAGTAAGCTGGCTGATCATGGATCTTCACTGGAATGGGATCAATGAAATTCTTGTGTGGATGTTGTATCATAGATGATAGGGTAGCCAATGCATCGACGAACTCATTTTGAACCTCTTTCTCAATTCATGTACATAATGCAGATATGGGGGTATCTTGGAGCTCTTGGTTGGCCATTATTCTTGTACCTGATGTATAAGTAAGTCTGAATCTCCAATTACTAGCATCTCTTGAATGTTCATGTCAATGGCTATTTTGAGTCCTAAGATGTAGGCTTCATACTCAGCCATATTATTGGTGCAGGGGAACCTGAGTTTGGCAGATACCGGATAATGCTGACCGGTTTCTGATAGTAGGACTGCTCCTATGCCAACTCCTTTGAAGTTTGCCGCTCCATCAAAGAACATTCTCCAACCATCATAGGATTCTACAATGTCTTCTCCTATGAACAATACCTCTTCATCAGGAAAATATGTTTTTAGGGGTTTGTATCCTCCATCCATGGGGTTTTTAGCAAGGTGGTCTGCCAGTGCCTGTCCCTTTACCGCTTTCTGAGTTACGTAAACAATGTTGAACTAGCTTAACAGGATTTGCCACTTGGCTAACTTGCCGATGGGCATGGGCTTCTGAAAGATGTACTTCAAGGGATCCATTCTCGATATGAGATATGTAGTATATGCACAAAAGTAATGTCTCAGCTTTTAAGCTACCCAAGTCAAAGCACAACATGTGCGTTCCAATAGAGAATACCGAGCCTCGTAAGGGGTGAACTTCTTATTGAGATAATAAATGGCTTGTTCCTTCCTTCCTGTTTCATCGTGCTACCCCAGAACGCAGCCAAAAGCTCCATCTAATGCTGCAAGGTAGAGTAATAAGGGTCTACCTGGATCGGGTGGGACTAAGACTGGTGGTGTTGACAAGTACTCTTTGATTTTGTCGAGGGCCTTTTGGCAGTCATCGGTCCATTTGGTAGCGGCATCATTCTTCAACATTATAAAGATTGGCTCACAGATAACTGTAGATTGTGCTATGAACCGGCTAATGTAGTTAAGCCTTCCCAAGAAACTCATCACATCCTTCTTGTTCTTTGGTGGTGGTAGTTCTTGAATTGCTTTGACTTTCAATGGATCCAGTTCTATTCCTTGGCGGCTCACAATAAATCCAATCAATTTCCCAGCAGGAGCCCAAAATGCGTACTTTGCATGATTTAGTTTCAGGTTATACCTCCGTAGTCTATTGAAGAATTTCCTCAAATCTTCCATGTGGTTAGTGGCCTTCTTGGATTTGATAATAACATTGTCCACATATATCTCTATCTCCTTGTGTATCATATCATGGAAGATGGTAGTCATGGCCCTCATGTAGGTTGCCCCTGCATTCTTCAGGCCAAACGGCATCATCTTGTAACAGTACACTCCCCATGGCGTAATGAAAGCCGTTTTCTCAGCGTCCTCCTCATCCATCCAGATTTGATGATAACCAGTGAATCTATCTACGAATGATTGTAACTCATGCTTGGCGCAATTGTCAATCAGGATGTGTATATTTGGCAAAGGGAAGTCGTCTTTCGGACTGGCCCAGTTGAGATCCCGGTAGTCAACATAGACTCTGACCTTCCCATCCTTCCTTGGCACTGGTACAATGTTGTCTAACCAGGTCGGGTATTCTACTACCCTGAGAACCTTAGCTTTGATCTGCTTGTTAACTTCTTCATTGATTTTCAAACTCATATCAGGTTTGAACTTTCTGAGCTTTTGGTTTACCGGTGGACACATTGGTTCGGTTGGCAGTTTGTGAGCCACAATAGACGTACTCAGACCAGTCATGTCATCATATGACTAGGCAAATATGTCCTCATACTCCTTTAGAAATTCTGTGTATTCTTTCTTTTCTGATGGCGATAGGTGAATGCTGATCCGTGTTTCCTTGGCGTTTTCTGCATCTCCCAGGTTGACAATTTTGGTCTCGTACAGGTTGGACTTAGGTCTATCCTCAAAGTTCTCAACTTCTTTAACAATCTCGTCAGGTATGTCATCTTCCTCTGAATCAATGTCCATTTGTTGCATTGCCTCGTTGCATGTCACAGTCATTAGTTCATCAAGACAAGTAATAGTAATGTTGTATTGGTAAAGTAAGGAGAGAAAACGATAGCAATAAATATTAATTCATAAGAAAAATCAAAATTCTTTTGATAAATTGAATAACTGTTTTGAACATTGAAGATCTTATTGCGGGAATTGAAAAATGCGAAAAGAAAATCATTTAGTAAAAACAATAAATAATGCTTGTTTTAGCCTTGCTACCCCGAGGCACGCCGGGCTTTGGTTGTCCTGATGGTCCAATTCTTGAGATGGGCCCATCTACTTACAGCCTGTATGGAAGGGCCTTCCTCCCCCTTCTCCTCGAGAATAATGCAACAGTCTATATCACTGTCCTCTAGAAAGAAGTTTTTAACTGCTGCGAGCGATTCTTCTTCATCCGACCCATAAATAATGTCAGCCTGTTGGAAAGTCTGCTCCAGATACGGTATTGGCTCCTCTAGTGGATAGTAAGGACTATGCCATGGTGGCGACCAGTTGTTGAATTCTTCCCAGGTGTATTCATATCCCAGACCAAAGGTAGTTCCATGTTTCTTGAGTTTTATGGGTTTAGAGATTCCTTGGAGGTTCTTGTCGAGCCCTTTTCTAGGTTCGTACCCACTCCAACTTAGTATACTCTCGATTTTTCTATCCCACCATTTGTATTTGTCGATAGCATTGACCCTCTCAATGTGGTGGTAAGTTTCTTCACCCAGCTTCTTTCTTCCTTCGATCGTCGGAATGGTCTGGCGACTGTATATTGGGTTGCTACCGTCGTCATAAATGATCACCTCCTGGTGATTCAATTCAAACTTTACTACCTGATGCAGCATTGATGCTATGGACCCAACGGCATGAATCCATGGACGTCCTAGTAGCAAGTTATAAGATGCTGGTACATCTATATCCTGGAAATTGACCTCGAACCAGGTTGGTCCCGTCTGCAAGCATAGAATAATCTCACCAATGGTGGACCTCTGAGAACCATCGAAGGCTTTCACATTGATTGCTCTATCCTTTATCTCATGCAGCCCTTTACCCAACTTCTTGAGTGTTACCAGCAGACAAATGTTAAGACTGGAACCTCCATCGATCAGGATTCTAGTGATGAAATAATCTTTGCATTGCGCGGTGATGTGCAGTGCCTTGTTATGCCCCAGCTTTTCAGGTGTCAGCTCATCCTCATGAAAGGTGATATTATGGCTTTCCAAAACTTGTCCTACCATATTAGCCACTTCCTTGCTAGTGATATTACTTGGTACGTACGCCTCATTCAACACCTTTAACAAAGCGTTCTTGTGCGCCTTATAATTTGCAACGAAGAGAGAATGGATATTTGTGTTGGTATTTTGTTTAACTGGTCGACGACGAATATTCCTTGGGCTGTATTTTCCTCCAAAGGTCATATGGACCTGTCTCAATGAGGGGTGGCTGATTGGAGGCCTACTTGTTTGATTCAGCTAGATGCTCAGGGGTATAGACTCTACCAGTTCTTGCCATACCCTATGTTGCGATAGTTTCTTCAATTCTGACCTTGCCCTTCCTTCTCGCCTCGGTTGTGTAGTCTCATGGTACAACATTTGTATAGAATGGTGTCATGGCTGACATTGCCACTAGGATCGGCGCGGCTATCCTCACTCTGAACGGAATATGTGCCTTGGGTGGCAAGACTACAACCTCAAATGGTGCGGGTGCATCTACCGGCGATACGAATTCAACCTCAATTAGTGTTGGTATCTTTGCGGATGGTGTTGCTTCAAACTCAAGTGGTACAGACATATTCACCTCAGTGTTCTCAGACGGTTGGATCTGGACTATGATTGGACTGAGGGTAATTGTTGGCTTCTTTGGGTCATCAACTTTCGCGATCAACCCGATTGATCCCTCAGGATCCCAGTCATCTTCTATTTCAATAATGTGGATACCTCTACCCTTATAGTCTGATAGAGGGTTGTTGCGGATGTTTGGAGCGGGTTCTTTTGCCATAATGATCTTGTTATCGATCAAACACGGTAT
Source organism: Nicotiana tabacum (assembly GCF_000715075.1). NCBI lineage: Eukaryota > Viridiplantae > Streptophyta > Magnoliopsida > Solanales > Solanaceae > Nicotiana > Nicotiana tabacum. Next base: position 199,087,970 of record NC_134085.1, on the reverse strand, counting down.
CTTGTCTTTCAAGGAATGACACTCATTGATGGTGTGCCCTTTCATGCCGGAGTGGTATGCATAGGATTTGTTTGGGTTAACCCACTGAGAAGGATTCTCAGGGGTTGCAGCAGGGATGGTGGTGAAATAACCAGCAGCTTTGAGCCTCTCATACAACTGGTCGATGGGTTCAGCGATAGCTGTATATTATTTTGGAGGTCTGCGATCAAAATTAGGTCGGGGTTTAGGGAAATTTTGGCATGTAGGGGGTGATTAATAGTGGGATGGTTGAGCATTATAAGTTTGATAGACATGAGCAGGTTGGGAGTATCTAGATGAAGTAGGTTGATATGTAGGAAGTGGAGATGACTGATAAGTTGGTGGAGAAGCTTGGTATGAGGGTGAGGGTGATTTGGGGTTGGCTGGTATGTGAGTGGAGGTGTTGGGTAAGTTTGGTATTTGAGAGGAGATTTGGTCCTTTGTGCAACCATCATGGCCCCTATGTCCCTTTTCTTGGACACACCACCAGACTGTAAAGCCTTATTTATAGCTTGCAAGGCCTCGAAGTTTATAACCTTACCGTTTTTGATACCTTCTTCAATTCTTTCACCCAATTTGATAATGTCAGAAAACTTGTGGTTCTCAATCATCATTAGCCGTTCATAATATTGCTGGTCCTGAGCTCGGACAAAACACTTGTTCATTTGATCCTTTTCTATGGCGGGTCTGACCTTAGCAGCTTCGGACCTCCAACGAGTAGCATACTCGTGAAACATCTCTGTGGGCTTCTTCTTCAAATTCTGAATATAGAACACTCCTGGTGCATTCTCTGTATTAAACCTAAATCTATCTATAAAGTCAGATTCCTTGCCTACCCAGCTTGACCACTTCTTGGGATCTTGACTGATATACCAAGATAACGCATCTCCTTTCAAACTCCTCATGAACATCTTCATGCGGATTTTTTCATCCTTCCCTACTCCAACCAGCTTATCGCAATATGTCCTCAAATGGACCCTTGGATCACCCATACCATCAAGCATTTTGAACTTAAGAGGTTTGTACCCCTCAGGCAGTTCAATATCAGGCTATATGCAAAGATCCTCATAGTTCAGCCCCTCGATTCCTTTGCTTCCCTCAATGCCCTGAATCCGACTGGTCAATTTCTCAAGTTCCTTAACCAAGTTCCTGATAAGCAGATCCTTTTCATCAGACTCAGGTGTGCCTGAGATAGGTTGGGTAGAGTTTGGCATGGTCTCCACGTAGATAGGAGTGTTATGGTGGCCTGGTGCATGGGTGTGGAAATGGTCATTTGTGGATTTCTGTGGTTCTGGGATGAGTAGCGGAGTGTTATTTGGGGTATGGTAGGTGTTACATTGGTTTTTTGGCGGAGCAACGTGATGGTGAGGCGTAGGAGGATTCTATTGTTTTGGGATATTTTGAGGAGGTGTAGGTTTTTGAGTGTTGGGGAAGTTGATATCTGGGGTGTTAAGGGAAAATGATAGGTTTGCCATATCCGAACCTGATCGAGCTCTTCCTGAAATTTCAATAGCTTCTGTTCAAGTTGTGACACATTCTCGTTTGGAACCCGAATACCCTGGCTATCAGTGGCCTCTACCCATTCGGCCATGTTCTCCTTCATGATGTTGTTCAAATCTTCCATCTTGCCTTTGTTCTTACTTTTAATAGGACTAAGAGGAGGAATGGGTGGAGGGCCCCTGGATCTTGTGAAATAAGATGACGATGCCAGAGTGCACGAACTAACCTTTGGTGAGGGGAATAATAAAAACAGAAATAAAAGCAAAAGGTAATCAAGTTAGTGAGGATTATAAAAAGTATTGCAATATTTAAACACACAGTGCAGGAATGTAAAGTGTGTCCTAATTTGGGAACCTCTTTGTGACCGAGGTAGGCCTAGCGATAAATTGATTTGGAGAACTTAGAATGCTAGATGCCTCATTTTATTGATAAAAATGGACGAATCCCAAAACAACACTAAATGAGCAAGAAATAAAAGTCACTAATGGCCATTGGCCTTATTACATTCATAAAGCGAAAAAGGTAAACCCCTATCTACTTGGTCCCAGAAGGACCTTCCCCAGACTCGGCATCCCTTGCTCCGTCGAACAGCTTCCCTAACTCGCAAAGTCCTAGCAATAGGTATGCTCTGGGTAGATGCCCGCCTTCGGTCCCTTCAGCCTTTTGACAATCTTCAAACCTTTTGAGAAATTTTCTCTCCAGTTCTACTATGCCTCGCTCCAAGTATCCTAGCCTTTTTTTGGCACTGATAGCCATGTCTTTCCATTCCTCAATCAGCTTCTGATTAGACTCTTGTATCTCGCGGTGTTCTCTTTCACATTCACAGATCCTTTTGCACAGCTGGTTGTACTTGACTTGTGCCTCGGCCTTTTCATCTATAATTCTGTGACCTCGAACGAACCCTGGCTGGCCCAAACCATCATGATTGTCTTCCAACCAACTAGAATAAAAAAGGGTACAACCGGCATGATATCCGTCTGGCTCTATGGTGTCTTTCCCCAGTAAGATCTTGCAATGCCACATATGCTGGGCTTGGCACTTGTAGGGACTATCATCATTTTGGAAGTCAGCTCTAAAATGGCTCATCTTGTCGACCCTGGGTATAACTTGCTTCCTACCAGCTTGCCTCATAACTCGAAGAGGGATGTAAGGGTAGGTTCCTCTTAGACCAATCAGTATCAGGAAAGGTGCATCTTTGGATCGGGCGATGAACTCCTCGGTAGGAAACCACTTGAACATCCAATGAACCTGTTCTTTGGTCAGATTATCAAAGAGCTCAACACATTCTTTGGTATTCTCCAGCTGAGCGAACATGTCGAGGATGTAATTCATTCGTTTTGGATGGTGGAAAGCGATGTGATCATCCCAGTCCCTCCGCTGAATTTCTTATTGGTATTCTCCCTTTTGGAGATGTTCCATGAGCCAAAGCTGAAGTAGTATATTGCAGCCTTCGAAGTGTCTCGCTCCTCGTTGACACTTCTTTAAGGCTCGGTATATGTCTACGATGATCATGGGTACAATGCTGAATGTCTGCCCACTAATCCCCTTCATTAGGGTCTTGGTTACCATAGTTAGCCTAGTATGGATTCTCCCTTTCTTCATTGAAATACGATCAGACCCAGGAGAGGTGTCATTTCGATGTCCCCAAACCGAAACACGGTCCTTGCACAATCAGAATATAATGTAGCAGCTTCTATTATCATGTTGTTAGGTTTGACCTCCAGGAGGGATGGTAGACTTAACTCAAGGGGGAAGTCACGGAACCATCGACTCCACCGTTGATCGACTAGTTTTACCGCAAATATACCTTTCCAAATTTAGGGGGTAATGATATAGGAAGAACGCAATCACTCATCAAGCGTTGCTATAGTGTTTGTTTGGCACGAGTGGAATATGATGTTGAGTATGATTATGCTATAATTAAAGACATGTTAACATGTATTTGCACGTTAAGAAAGTGATAAATACAACAGTCTCATAATTTAAAGCAGTTACGAGGAAGGAAAGAAGCAAGAAAGATATGTTAGTTTTGTTTTTGAAGAAGAAATTAAATGCTTAAAGAAATTAAACAAGTAATTACACATAGGGGGGAGTACAAATTCACAAGAACAATCTGAAATGGTAAAAGCCTAAAAAATCTCCAACAGAGTCGCCATGCTGTCGCACCCCCTTTTTTCCCTCGTAGGATCGGGTTCATGACACTTTAGGTATGGGAAAACTCATTCCTTTTGGGAACGGGGTTTGCATTTTTGAAGAGTCGGCACCTAACTATTTTAAGGTGTGTTAGGACACCTATAAGGTTCATCTACAACTAAGTTTGATAACTAGAGATAGGGTAAAGGCTTGAAATTATCCTAAAGGGAAGGTGTTCTGGCACCCCTCAAGATCCACTTGTGTGGTTCCCGGTCAGACAGTTTTTGTGAATTTGTGCAACTAGCAAATAGAAAAGTAGGGCTCAAATAATAGGGGATTTAAGTACACAAGTTTTGAAAACGATTAATGAAAGCAAAGTTTTGAAAAGAATTACAATCTAAGCATGCTTATGAATGTAAAGGGGTGTCCTAGGTTTGTTTGTAATATGGATCACATCAATGCAATACCTGGTATGACACTCCTCCAAAGAAGGGCTACACGTGGTATTAGCGCACCGGTCATCATATCCATATCTACCATTTCTCGCCCCGTAAAGGTCATTAAGCGAAGGTTGGTCTCGACTCTTATTGCATGCTGTTACCCGTCCCTTCCTATCAGTCCTAGAGAAATTTAGGACGCTTATCCTATAAGGAGGTTCTAGGCACACTCTCAGGTTTAAAGGCAAAATACTAAGGCGACATACAAAATAAGTAGGACTGCATTTAAAGGGGGGAAAACACAGTAACAAGCAGAAGGCTCAGATATGCCTCCACAAATAATGCACATAGACAACATGACTCGGACACAATTAAGGTCTGAATTTAGAATCCTAAAGCAGGGTGTTTAAGTGATAACATCAGAACCAAATTTATTACATGACTTAAAAAAGAAGTCCGAATCAGGTTTGCCTACTGATTTTAACAGTTGATAATTAAACAAAGGCAATTCCAGTTTTATTTAAGTTATTACTTAAGGCTAGCCTAGGCGTAAAGCAATATGCAGTAGTTATACAGAGTTATTAAGACAATTTGGAGATTACTTTTACCTAAAACATGTTGTTCTAATTGCAGAGATTGTTACCAAATTTATTCAGAAACTTCACGATGTGAAAATTATTACTTTACTATCTTTTCATGAATCAGTAATTAACTAGGCGTTATAAACAAAATGCAAACAGGATCCTAGAACATGATATCTAATATGCACATGCGAATGGCAGGGTTGTTGAAAAAAAAAACAGAATCCCTAAGGCATGATTTCTAAATGTACACAAGAGTTACAGAATTGTTGAAATACGACTTCATGAGTAACAATATTTTTGCCAATGTTGTTATTTGTCCTATGAGCAGGATTTCTAAGTGATAGACATAAAGCATGGATTAATGAATGAGGTGCTGAAGCAAGAAACATAGGTCCTAAGAATATGATTTCTTATACATGTATGAATCCTAAACATTGTTTCTATTGCACAATTAGGAATATAAACCTAATGACAGGTTTTCTACCCTCAACAAATTATAGCATGCATGTTTACCCCATCCCTTTTCACTAACCACCCTAATACTTGTTTACAAATTATTACAGGCCATGTAAATGAATTACATAAATAGAAGTGAAAAATAAGAAGCTACACTATAGGAAGCCTAATTAGGACTTCCTTTCTGAGTTATGTAATAAACCACATCAAATACCAATATTGTTCCACAACCTTTCTCATATCTAGGTGTGTCAGGGTTTCCTAAAGACCTCAAGGGATCCCGGGCAGTGCTCACACCCAGATTGCATAATCAAGAGTAAGTGTAGTGTGGAAGGACCAGCTCTTATGTGTCCAGGTTCAGAGGGAGCTCAAGGGTCCCAAAGCAAGGCTCACACAAAAGGGGCAGAACCTAGTAGCCTAAGAATATATATGTGAGAGTGATTGACATAGTTTGAAAGGAGTTTGTTTAAAAACTGGACTAACAAGTCCATTTTGAAAGCAATCAGTGACAGAGATGATTGAAAGCAGTTGTAGTAGTAAACAAAACTGAAACACCTTAAGATGGGATCACACACAGAATCAGTAGTCACATAGGGGGGTCATAGGATTTGGGATACACAGACATTTGACGTAAACATATAAGCCCAGCAAGGGTCTGGTTTGGACATGCACAGCTATAGCTGATACTGGCACAATCACAAACCAGTCGGAAAGAACATAAACATATTGAAGGGATAGGGATTTTGGGTTCATAAGATGGTAAGTACACGATAAATGATTAACAAGGCATGCTTTGGAACACAAATAAGGGAATACATTAATTTAAAAGGAAGGGGAGACATAATAGCAAGCTAGTAATGTAACTCAATTGCAGATTTCACAACAGAACTACAAGTAGAAGTAGACTATAAGAGAAGCATGTTGTTGTTAAGCCTTCAAATCAAACTAGGACATACCAGTTGAGGAAGCAAAGTGCAGAAAAAGTAAAGCAATCAGAGCTCCACAGCCTAGCCTTGGCTTTCAATCGGCTAGGCAAAGCAGTAGCACAAAGTAGTATAGAAAGAAGAGAGAGGTTGAATGTGTATGTGTGTGTTCTGAACTATTATTCGTGTGTTTAGAGAAGAGAGGGTAGAGTATTTATAGCTTTGAAAAATAGGTAGAAAATAAGGTAACAAGTAAAGGTTTAGCACAAATATGTAAGTAATCACAATTAGAATCCCATTAATACAAGTACTCCCTTTTAAACAAGGAATTACAGCTCAACGGATACTAACAGGGATAACTTTAAGGAAATCGGTTTGAGAAAGATTGATTTTCACAATATAAGGGTGGTAAAAGTATAGAGTATATAATTGAGTCTAAGTACATAATATACTTAATTTGAGGAAAGGATTCAGCAAGAATGAAGCACCACAGTAAATAAGGGAATGGAATCAATCAACTTTAAACAAACGAGTAAAATTTAGGGGTTTATAAGAAAACCTTGCAATCTAACTGTAACTTAAGGGAACCAGGATCAATCAAAAGGGAGTCATGATTCTACACTTCGACATATAAAAAGAAAAGAATGAACAAGCGTATCAGACATGCATGGTCAAACATATTGACAAAAAGAAGCAAACTAGATGAACACAAACATACAGAAGTGACATGAGTAGGCTAAGAACTACTCGAAGTATGGTAATCAACAAAGTCAAGTAGTCATGGTCATCAAATATAACCAAAATGAAGAAACCAGTCTAACACACAGCAACAGGTAAAGGAGATCAGACCAACACACAGAAACAAGTAAAGGAAGTTTTTAAAACTCACAGTAACAAATGAGGGAAATATTTAAGAAATTAGGGTTTTAACAGAGTTGAGTTAAAAGCGGTGAGAACTCAGAATCAGTTAAGATAAACAAAGAAAAGGATCTAACCATAGAGAACTCAATCGAAACAAGTATTCATACAAAATAAACAAAGACAGTTCCAGAACCTCAGATAGAACCAAAAATACTTAAGGTTTTCAACAAGATGAATCAGGTAGAAGAAAACATAAACAAACCGTTTAAACATAGTAAAATCATAGGACAATACTGAAAATCAGAGGAGAAGTCTTTTAAAAGGGTCTAAGAAACTCTAATTTTGAAGACTCAGAATCACTTTAAAAAATCGGAAAAACCTTTGAGAAAAACACCAGAAGGTTCATAACATACACAGATCTAAGATAGATCTTAAAGAAAATCGGAAAGTCTTTAAAGTTAGGGTTTCCGATAACCCAGATGAAGTAAGTAAACCTTGAAGAGTTACCAATCTAGCCAGAAAAGTTGCAGATCTTACTCGAACGGTCATAGATGGCTGGAAAAAGGCATGAGAAACCATGGGAGGTGAGTGAATTGCCTCTGGTTCACTTGAAGGCCTCAAAACGGTGATACACATTCAAGAGGGAGCCATAAGGCTGGTAGGTGGTGAGAGCACCATAGATTCAGGCAAGGATATGGCAGGAGAAGGTGGGTGAAGTTCATCGGAGAGGAGGGGAGGAGGAAAGGTTCTAGAGAGATCCAGAGATAGATAGAGAGAGATGAGAGTCGATTGAGTGAGGAATGAGAGGGTTTGGGGGGTCTTTTGGTTTAATTTAGGAAGGGGAGTTGGGGACCGTTGATCTGAATGATCATCGGTCCAGATTGAATGGGGTAGGTAGGGATCCGGGTTTGGGCTTTGTCTGGTGGGTTTTCAATTGGGTTGGGGTTTGGTTTTTAATTAACTTTTTGGGCTGGGAATTGGGTCTTGATTTGGCTATAATTGAAATACAAAAGGGGTTGTTATTTAAATAGCCAATTTTACCTTTTAAATTTATAAAATATAGTAAATAGTTTCTAAAAAATAAATCAAAAGTAATAAAGTGATTTATAATACCTAATTAACAATTTAAAAATACATAATCCAATTTTATATGTATAAACATAATTAAATCTAAAAAGGGCTAGTATTGTAATTATGTGCAATTTAACTTTAAAATACTAAATATAATTATAAAAATATGTAAAAAGTTATTTTAGCCATATTTTGGGATAAATATAGAAATACCATAGATTAATTATCAAAACAATAATTTTGAAAATAATTATTGAGGATTTTATGGATAAAAGGGGAGAAAATAAATCAATTTATACCTTTAAAATTATGGAAAAATAATAAAACACTTGGACATGCTTATATATGCATATATATGCTATTTTGAAGTTATTTTGCATATTGAAAATATATAGGAAAAAATTGGGTATCAATAATGACATCCTGCAAATAAGCGATAATACGATTGCGCCAATCCCAATTCAAGTTTATGATTCTTACCTCGATTTGGTCTAGTGATGAGTTGAGGAGGTGGACTATGATTTTATCCTCGGTTGTGATGCTTTTGGTGGATACGGCCAATTTGGCAAGGTCGTCCGCTTTAGCATTCTGCACACGTGAGATCTGGTCAAGCTGGCATTCGTCGAACTCAGGCAGTAGCTTGCAGACCCCGGTTTGATATTTTTTCAACCTTTGTTCCTTTATTTGGAAAGTTCTTGTGACTTGGTTGACTATGAGTTGGGAATCACAGCAGAGTTTCAACCGCTTCGGCCCATACTTGAGTGCTAGCCTCAACCCTGCAATTACGGTCTTATACTCGGCCTCGTTGTTAGTCATATTTGGGCACCTTATAGACTGGCAAATTACTTCACCTGTAAGGACCTCGAGTATGAGTCCAGACCCTGATGCGTTGTATGTGCCATCAGTGCATAGGACCCAGAGGTCTTGTGTTTGGAGGGAAGCTTGTACGGCTTCCCTTTCAACTTTAGGCATTATTTTCGCACTGAAGTTTGCGATGAAGTTAGTGAGCACCTGGGACTTTATCATCATTCATGGCTGGTATGTGATATTGTGCTTACTTAGCTCGATATCCCACTTAGCCAGCCTCCCCGATAGCTTAGTTTATGCAAAATGCTCCTAATAGGAAAGGTTGTAATGGCCTAGATGGGGTGGCGCTGCAAATAGGGTCTAAGATTTCGTGAAGCTATGACCAATGCCAGAGATAATTTTTCAAGGTGTGGGTGCCTCGTCTCGGCATCGACGAGTGTTTTGCTAATGTAATAGATGGGAGATTGCATACCTTTGCTTTTGTGGATCAGTATTGCACTTACCACTACTTCTTAGACGGCTAGATATATGAGAAGTTGCTCCCCAGGTTCGGGTTTTGAAAGTAGGGTTGGTGATGATAGGTATGCCTTCAATTCTCACAGATCTTGGACGCACTTGGGAGTCCACTCAAGGTTGCTGACCTTTTTGAGTACGCCAAAAAATTTATGACATCTATCAGACGACAGTGAGCTAAATCTTGATAGGGCGGCGATTCGACCAGTCAACATTTGGACTTGCTTCTTGGTAGTCAAGAGTTTCGGTATCCTCTCGATAGGTTCGATTTGGTCAGGCTTGACCTTGATCCCCGTTGCGACACCAAAAACCCAAGAACTTTCCCGAGTTTACGCCAAACGTACATTTCTCCAGGTTTAGTTTCATTCTGTACCGTCTTAGTATGTTGAATGCTTCCTTCAACTAGTCGATGTGATCTTCTACCTTTATGGACTTGACCAACATGTCATCTATATATACTTCTATGGTCTTGTTGAGCTGGTCTTTGAACATCTTTGTGACCAATATTTGATATGTATCCCCCACATTCTTCAACCCGAATGACATGACCCTATAACAGTACGTTCTTTTGTGTGTGATGAATGTGGTCTTCTCATGGTCTTCTTCCTCTATAATATTTGGTTATAGCCTGAGTACGCGTCCAAGAAACTCAATAGCTCATGCCCGGCTATTGCGTCGATGAGTTGGTTGATGTGGAGTAACGGGAATGAATTCTTTAGACATGCTTTGTTCAAGTCTGTAAAATCCACACACACTCGCCATTTCCCATTTTTCTTTTTTACCATCACTACATTGGCGATCCACTTAGGGTACTTAGACTCCCTGATTGAGTCATTCTCTAATAGTTTCCCCACCTCCTCGTGGACTACATCGTTGATGGTGGAGTTGAATTTATGCCTGACCTGCCTTACTGGGGGTAAAATGGGTTGACGTTTAATTTTTGTGTGTCGATTTCCCTTGGGATGATTGGCATATTTGCACGGTCGAAGGAAAATAAATATGCATTAGTTATTAAGAATTGATTGAATTTACCTGGTTCCCGGAGTTTGCAGTCGATGTAGGCCTTTTTGCTACGGTCATTGAGGTCCAATTGAACAGAGTCGGGGTCTTCTATGGTTGAATTTGTAGCCTCAACCATTTTGGGATCCACTATGACGTCCTCGTTCTCTCCTTGCGTCGACCTCGGCCCTGTTGATTGTTATGCCTATTTTTCCTTATCTTTTTTTGTTGGGTTGTCGTGCTGTCTAAGGCAATGCGGTAGCTTTCCTATGACGTGTGCTATTCTCTGTGCATGTTGAATATTCCCCGTGGTGTTGGGAATTTAATTACTTGGTATAGGCTAGAGGGGATAGCTCTTATGGGATGTATCCAAGGTCGTCCCACTATGGCATTGTACGCGGTGTCCTGGTCCATGATGTGGAATGCTGTCACCAGAGTCATGCTGCCATCCAAGGCAGAGAGTGTAATTTCCCCTAATTTCCACTCAACTGCATTATTAAAGCCAGTTAGCATGATGCAGCGCGACACTATCTTGTTCTCAAATGTCATTTGGGTAAGGATTCGGGGATAAATGATGCACACTCCACTTCCATCGTCCACCATGATACGTTTAACATCAGTATCTAAAATGTGTAAAGTAATGAGGAGGGCATTATTATGAGGGAAAGTCAAACCATCATCATCTGACTCATCGAAGATGATACTTTCTTCGAGTCTGTCGTACCATTTGCGGGTGATAGACCGCTTGAGCTTGTGAGTGGTAGTGAACTTCATGCCGTTGTTAGAGTCATCATCGCTGCCACTGATGATCATGTTGGTAGTACGAGCTGCTGATGGCGGCTTCAGTGGGTCTTGGTGATCACGTCCTCTGGCAAAGTTGTTTCTTCACTTATCGTTTAACAGCTCTTTGAGGTGTCCCTGTCGCAACATGTTTACGACTTCTTGTCTGAGGGTGATGCAATCTTCTGTTTTGTGCACACGTTTCTGGTGTAACTCACAGAGGGTGTCTAATTTTTTGGTGTTCGGATTGGATCTCATCTTTGGCGACCACTTTACCTTTGTTCTGAGTTTCTCGAGAGCATAGACTATTTATGTAGGTGACACACAAAAATTGTGAGCAGATAATAAAGGGGGCATACATCTCTTGTTCCGGTGAGTCCCTGTCCCCGGCCTGCATGGACCTTCTTCATTGCGGGGGGAAGGTGTGGTGGCCGCCCTGACGTATGGTCCTTGTTGAGTAGCGAGACCGGGTGATCCCTCCTGATGTTGTCTCTTCGTTCCTTTCTGGATTCGGTTTGTACCGAGATTAGCCGATGAGTTGGTCCATTAAGGTCGTCTTAGTCTGCTCGGACCTAGGCACGATAAGCATTAGGGATTTCGTCCCAAGTGGTTGGAGGATATTTCATCAACCGGCTCAATAGTTTTCTAGTCACTCTTGAACCATCTCTACTCAACCCATCTTGGAAAGCTGCGACCGTCATCCTTTCGGATACGTTCGACAGAGTCATCCTTACTCTATTGAATTGGGCGAGTAAGTCCCTCAGTACCTCTCCTAAGGACTGCTTGATAGCGAATATGTCATTTACTCTGGCTTCATCTTTGTTGACTCTGGTATGGGCAGTTACGAACATATCGTCCATTTCTGCGAAAGTCTCGAAATTTTCTATGTTCCTTGGCGAGGTCATTGCCTTTCACATTGGTGACTGATAACTAGGGATTACGATATGTTAAACCTCACACAAACCTCGCATTACCTGGATCTCAATTATAGCCCCAATTAAAGGGTTAAACCTAGAGATAGTAATACCCGACTTGAATCTCAATTGCTTGCACAAATTTGCATACCCAATTGGTCTTGAGAAAGTCTATTCGGGCAAAATCACTCAAACTACCGAGAGGTATAGAGTGAGTAGAATCGTGCAATGGTTATATCATACTCCCCAAATGTGACAATCTAGCCTTAGACTCAAGAATCCATCAATTAACCACCTAAGAGAAAGTCACTACCCTAGTGCCTTTTATCTATTTGAGCAACTCTCAATAGTTTAATCGTAGCTTTACTTAGCCTAATTTAGCATTGTAGTAGTATAAAATTAGAAGTAAAATCAAAACCAAAAATGTTTAGAAGTGCAATTAGGAACAAATACGCAACACCAATTTAGATAGAAACTCAACTCCAATGTCTAGCTCCATGTGAAAATCGATCCTGACCTTCTCGGGTAAAAGCTGTTTTGACTTCTCTTGCTACTTCATAGTAGTACAGGGTTGGCCTCGATCACTTTTTGGCGTCGTTGCCGGAGAGCTAAAGGTTTTTGCTATCTATCTAAATAGTTTTGTGTATTGTACTTCTATCCTTCCATGTTACTAATTTGTGTGTGTCACAACTTCAGGTACAAAATGGAAGCAAACTTAAACAACGTACCTCTTGGAGATCTTCCGCCAGGGGAGGAGATAGATGACAATATTGATGATGAGGTCCTTATTGTGCCTCAAGGACAAAGGAGAGGCCGCCAGGGCAATGATAATATTCCAGACCCTCTTCCGCCACCTCCAAGAGTGGCTCCTCGAGTGCTTCCAAACCAAGCCTATGCAAGTACAATTGTCCTGCCCCGGATCGGGCGGGCAATTTGCAAATTACCAATGTGATGCTGACATTGCTGGAGAGGTGTGGGTATTTCACGGGCGCTGCCAATCAAAATGCTTACAAACATCTTAAGGGATTTGTGGATACCTGTTGGGGGAGCAAGAAAACTAATGTGTCCGAGGATGCACTTCGGTTGAGACTCTTCCCATTCTCACTTAGAGGGAAGGACTTGGATTGGCATGAATAACTTCCCAACCACTCCATCACTACTTGGGATGAGTTGGCGGACAAGTTCATTGCAAAATGTTTCTCACCTGGGCATATAGCAGCATTGTAAGATGAGATCTTGGCTTTCAAGCAGGAGCCCACTGAACCATTGCATGAGAATTGGGAGCGCTATAGAACAATGGTAAAGGAATGCCCCAACAATAATTTGACTGAGGCGATGATCCAACAGACTTTCTACCGGGGCATTAACACAACAAACCAATGCATAGTGAACTAACTTGCTGGGGGAAACTTCATGAAGCTGACTTATGATGAGGCTTGTGACATTCTTGACGAGATGGCTGACACTTCTTTTTCTTGGAAGAGTAGAGCCAATGTGCCCCAGGGTGACCCTATGGTCACTCATTTGCACAAGGAGTTACGTGATCATGGGCAGGCTATAGTTGAGTTGACAACTACAATGAACCAACTAGCAAAGGAACAGTTGCAACAAGTTCAAAATTCTCGCCAAGTGAATGCTATGGAGGGTGTCAACATTCTAGTCAACAAAAGAAGACAAAGGGGTCAACAGAACCAAGAGAATTCGGAGCAATTTGACAATTACTGTGGTGGCTTCCAAGATGATAGTTATGATGGGAAAAATGAAGAGGTGAAATATGTAAACAATTATCAAGGCCAAAGGGGAAATTCTTCCAACCAACAACAATAGAGACCCTAAGGAAACTGGGGCAATCAACAACAATAAGGAAATGGTAATTGGGGAAACAACAAACAAAATTCCAATTGGGGCATAGAACAATAATCAGAACAATCAGGGTAATTGGAATGGTAACAACAACAACTGGGGTGGTAACAACAATCAAGGTGGGTGGAACAATAGCAATCAAGGAAATCGGGGGCAAGGCTTTTAAAGGCCCCTAATGTACCAGCAACCAAACAATCCGCCCCATTTCCATCCCAAGGTCCTAGTTCTTCTAACCCTGATATGGGGAGAATTAAAATGATGTTCGAACATATGATGAAGAAGAATGCGGATTCTGATGCTCAGTTGTCTTCCCACAATACCTCAATTAGAAATTTGGAGGTTCAGTTAGGACAAATCTCACAGTCCTTGAATACTCGCCTTAAGGGGTCTCTACCAAGTGATACGGTAGTAAACCCATAGGGTGATAACAATCATGTCATGGCGGTAACTACAAGGAGTGGACGAGGCAGTGATGTGAATGCCTCAAAAAAGCATATTTTGAGTGATGAAGTTGAATTGCAAGAAGATGAAGTTCCTTTAGTGGTTGAAAATGTGGTTGATGAGAATGTGAATGAAGAAGTGAGGATTGATATTCAAGATGCCGAGGTGGAAACTCAAAATGACGTGAACCCGTCTAGGGAACACGTAATAGACATGCTGGAGCCGGTTGTGCATAAAGCCAAGGCTCTTTTACCAAGGCCACCTCCACTTTATCCTCAAAGGCTTGCGAATCAAAAAAATAAGAATTAGTTTAAAAAGTTCATTGATATGATGAAGAGCTTATCCATTAATGTGCCTTTGGTGGAGGCTCTTGAACAAATGTCGGGCTATGCTAAATTCATGAAGGACTTGGTGACAAAGAAATGATCCATGGATTGTAAAACTATAAAGATGACCCACCAAGTTAGTGCAATAGTGCATTCAATGGCCCCGAAGCGTGAAGATCTCGGTGCTTTCACTATTCCTTGCACCATTGGGAGAGCAGAATTTTCTAAGGCTCTATGTGATTTGGAGGCAAGTATCAACTTGATGCCCTACTCAGTTTTCAAGACTTTAGGAATTGGGAAACCAAGGCCGACTTCCATGAGATTGCAAATGGCGGATAGAATGATGAAGAGACCATTGGGTATTATTGATGATGTGCTTGTCCTGGTGGACAAATTTATCTTGCCAGCTGATTTTGTGATCTTGGATTGTGAGGTGGATTATGAAGTTCCAATCATATTGGGTAGACCTTTCCTTGCTATTGGGAAGGCCTTAGTTGATGTGGAAATAGGGGAAATCACCTTCCGGGTGGGTGATGAAAAAGTGATCTTTCATGTGTACAAGTAAATGAAGCAGCCCAACAGTTCCGAGGTATGCTCTTTTGTGGACCTTGTCACAGTAGTGATAGTTGATGATACCAGTGCAATGATCAATGTGGAGGACCCTCTAGAGGTTGTATTGTTGAATCTTGATGTCAATGAAGATGAAAGATGAGTGGAGTGTGTGAATACTTTACATGGGATGGGCTCTTACTGTTATGAGCCTAAAAAACTATCTTTGGACCTTGAGAATTGGAAGATCCACCAACAAAACCTTCAATTGACGAGCCTCCGTTGTTGGAGTTGAAACAGTTGCCTCCACACCTCAGGTATGAGTTCTTAGGCCCTAGTTCTACCTTGTCAGTTATTCTTTCCTCTTGTCTTACTAACATGTAGGTTGATGCCACATTGGCGGTGCTTCAAAAGCAGAAAAAGGCAATTGGATGGACTTTAGCTGATATACTAGGGATAAGCCCCGCATTCTGTATGCGTAAGATTATTCTGAAAGATGATGCAAACCGCTCCTTGGAACATCAAAGAAGGTTGAATGAGGCAATGCAAGAAGTTGTGAAAAAGGAGGTGATCAAGTGGCTAGATGTCGGGGTTGTATACCCCATCTCTGATAGCTCTTGGACTTCGCCGGTGCAATGTGTACCGAAGAAGGGTGACATGACCGTGGTATCAAATTCACAAAATGAGTTGATTCCTACCAGAACCGTCACCGGTTGGAGGGTATGCATGGACTACCGCAAATTGAATAAAGTGACCCGCAAGGATCACTTTCCATTTCCTTTTCTTGATCAGATGTTAGTCCAACTTACTGGGCGTGCCTTCTACTGTTTCTTGGATGGGTATTCTGGGTACAACCAAATCTTGATTGCTCCAGAAGATCAGGAGAAGACCACATTAACATGTCCATATGGCACCTTTGCATTTTCTTAGATGCCTTTTGGGTTGTGTAATGCACCAGCTACATTTCAGCGGTGTATGATGGCCATTTTCACCGATATGGTGGAAGATATTTTGGAGGTGTTCATGGACGACTTTAGTGTTGTGGGTGATTCATTTGATGGGTGTTTGAAAAATTTTGATAGATTTTTGGCCCGTTATGAAGAAACCAACCTTGTTCTTAATTGGGAGAAATGCCACTTCATGGTGGAAGAGGGCATAGTTCTTGGGCATAAAATTTCAAAGCATGGTATTGAGGTAGACAAAGCAAAAATTGATGTGATTTCAAGGCTCCATCCCCCTACCTCTGTCAAGGGAGTTAGAAGTGTTCTTGGGCATGCGGGGTTGTACCGGAGATTTATTAAAGACTTTTCGAAGGTAGTGAACCCCTTATGCAAACTATTGGAAAAGGATGCCAAGTATTTGTTTGATGAGGGATGTATGCAAGCCTTTGAACTTCTCAAGCACAATTTGAAAACCACTCCTATCATCACCGCACCTAATTGGAGTTTGCCCTTTGAGCTCATGTGTGATGCGAGCGATGTTGCGGTTGGGGCGGTTTTGGGTCAAAGAGTGAACAAAATGTTTTATCCGGTGTATTATGTGAGCAAGACAATGAATAATGCTCAAGTGAACTACACGGTAACCGAGAAAGAACTTTTGGCTATTGTGTTCGCAATGGAGAAATTTCAGCCGTATCTTATGGGTGCCAAGGTCATAGTCCATATCGATCATGCCGCACTCTAGTACTTGATGATGAAGAAGGATTCCAAAGCTATATTGATGCGATGGGTCTTGTTACTTCAAGAGTTTGATTTGGAGATTGTGGATCGGAAGGGTAGTGAAAACCAAGTAGTGGACCACTTGTCCTGCTTGGAGGAGGAGGGGAGGCCTCGTGATGTCCTAGAGATCAATGATTCATTTCCCGACGAACAACTCCTTTTGGTGTCGGTGAATGGTATGCCATGGTTTGCGGACGTTGCTAATTTCCTTATGACTGGTATAATCCCGTGTAAGCTCTCTTCTAACCGAAGGAAGAATCTCAAACGGGATAGTTTGGATTTCTATTGGGATGAGCTGTACTTGTTCAAGATTTGCACGGATGGTGTGATCCAAAGTTGTGTCCCGGAGGAAGAGCAATTGGGTATCTTGGAGGCTTGTCATTCCTCTCCTATGGTGGCCATCATGGTGGGGCGAGGATAGCGTCCAAAGTTCTTAGTTGTGGGTTTTATTGGCCAATTTGTACAAATATTCAAGTGAACTTGTGAATAGGTGTAACGAATGTCAAAGAGCGGGTGGAATTTAAAAAAAATACGAGATGCCTCTCAATACCATTCTCGAGGTTGATATTTTTGATGTATGAGGCACTGATTTTATGGGCCCGTTTGTTAGCTCATGTGGGAACACATACATTCTTATGGCAGTTGACTATGTTTTATAGTGGGTTGAGGCCATGGCTTTACCCAACAATGAGGCCCATAGTGTTGTTGCATTTCTCAAGAAGAGCATTTTTACAGTGTTTGGCACTCCTCGTGCAATCATAAGTGATGGGGGGTCTTATTTTTGCAATAGAGCTTTTGACACTTTGCTTGCAAAGTATGGTGTCAACTACAAGGTTTCTACTCTCTATCATCCTCAAGCAAGTGGCCAAGTTGAAGTCTCAAACAAGGAAATCAAGAGTATATTGTCAAAGACGATCAATGCAAATAGGACCGATTGGTCAAAGAAGTTGGATGATGCTCTATGGGCTTATAGGACTGCCTACAAAACTCCGATTAGTATGTCTACGTATCGGTTGGTGTTTGGGAAAGCTTGCCATCTACCGGTTGAGTTAGAGCACAAGGCCATGTGGGCTTTGAGGAAGTTAAATCTTGAATGGGATGTGGTACAAATATTCATATGGAGTAGCTTAATGAACTTGATGAATTCTGATTCCATGTCTACTCCAGTTCGTCCTTGTACAAGGACAAGATGAAGTACCTTCATGATAAATATTCTCGTAGCAAGGAGTTCAAAGTGGGTGATTTGGTTCTCTTGTTCAACTCTTGGTTACGTCTGTTTCCAGGAAAGCTTAAGTCAAAATGGAGTGGACCTTTTGAAGTGGTATTTGTGACCTCGTTTGGTGCACTTGACTTGACGAACAAAAATGGGGAAGTTTTCAAAGTGAATGGGTACAGGGTCAAGCACTACTTGGGAAATATTGATGACAGCCATGTGGTGGCACTTATTCATCTCAAATGATTTGATGGTAACATGCATCGTGCCGCGACGTTAAATCAGGCGCATCTTGGCAGACAAATTTTTCTTTGGTTTTTATTATAGTGTAGGATTTATTTTTGGACTGACTGGTTGTGAGATACTGTAGGATTGTGTTGATGTAGTGCAGGAAAAAGTTGAGAAATGATCACTCTCTGAAGTTGTCAATGTGAGCACGTGAATTTTGCCCTATGAGAACTACTCCCAAAAATTCAAAATAAAATAATTTTCCTTTGTGTGCAATTTGGAGAATTCGCATGGCATTTTTTTGGATTTTTGTCTATGAATGTTTATTCTATTTTAATTAATGAAAAATACAAAAAAATATATGTGTTGCATTTGCATTTACAATTTAGGATTAACTAAACAGTAATTTGTTTCACGAAAATGAAAATCGAAAAAAAAATAACGTACTTCGCATTTTTAGGGTTTAATGTCAAATTGTGTGATTATCTTTGTATTTAATTTTGTGTGATAATTATTATTAAGGGTTAATTAGTATTTTTAAGTTAATTTTGGCTTTACAATTTATTTTAGAATTTTGGTAATTAGGAATCAAAAAGAAAATAAAAGAAAAAGAAGAAACAAGAGAAGAAGAGTTAAAAAATCGAACTGGGCTAGTTTTAAAAGAAAGGTTCAGGCCCAATGTCACACCCCAACCCAGGCCCAAACCGGTTGGTCTCAGAGACGGCCAAAACGACATCGTTCTCTGACGCCCAATCTGGGCCGTTGATATGACTTGATCCAACAGTCCAGATCACCCCATCCCATAACCTGTTTCTAGCCTGACCCGCTTACCCCGAACCATACCCGCCCAAGCTAAGCCTAAACGACCCCGTTTGGTTTAAGCGACTTAATCTGGACCGTTGGTTCCCATCATCCAACGGCCCGGATTAATCAATTAATTTTCAATATACCAAAAACCCCCAAACCCCTTTCACCCGCCTCATTTGTCACTCCTTCGTCTCCAAGTTAGAGACTAAAACGACCCCCTGAAACCCTAGTCGCACTCATGCCCCTTTACCTGAAACCCAGTGGCAACAACGCTGCCGGCCACCCAAATAACACCCCTGAACCTTCTAGCCACCCTCTTCACGAATCCATGTTCCGTTTACTTCAAATCTTAACGGAACTCTTCGAATCTTCAATCGAAGATCGTCCAAAAAACCTCACCTTCTCCGATTAACCCCAAACTTACACCACTAAGCCACCCGACCTCCCTTGTTCCCTAATCACCTCTACTTTTGTTCGAATCCCATAGAACTAGTCGAATCTTAAATCGACTAACAAACCCTAAAAAGACCAAGACTGGAACCTGTCCAAAATTAGGAGAGTTTTGAGGTTGTTAATCGACCTTAGTCGAGTGTTCTCAGTCGAGAACACTCGATTAAGGTCCATTTTTGGCCTCAGAAGTTCAAGTCGGAATTACGAAGGTCAATGAGAACGGAGTTCATTTGGTTTCTGATTTTGAGGTATTTCTCCTCTTTTCCTTTTTTTTTTGATTGTTGTTTGCCTAATTAGGTTTCATTGCTATGTTTGTCCATTACTTCTTTCCCCCTCTTTCGGACCTTTTTCTGGTCCAAATTTTCATCACTGTATTAATTTCATTTTATAGTTAATTGGATTTAGTTGAAATCGCTCGAACCCCTGTCTATTTGGTTTCACTCTGGATTAGTTTCTTCTTTACATTGTTGAGTATTTCGAGTTAGGCAAGTTCAGTGAGTGATTGTATAAAACTGTGGTCGTTTGATATTACTGTTGGTTCAAATTGTCTTATTATGTTATGTCTGATTCTTTCCTCTCTGTTGCCAATCAGTTTGTTGCATATGAATTCATGATATTACAATGTTTCATTCATTTTTGTCTAGGTTTGGTTTAGAATTGTGAATGTAGTCAGTTATTCCCATATACATGTGCATCTTAGCAGTTTAATATCAGTTTGCTATTTGATCTAATCTATGTAGTTTGAGTTGCTGTTTGATTTTGATTAAGGAAATTGGTTATAGCTGATGAGGTACAGGGGATTGGACTAGGACAGTAAATCACAGTAATTTCAGGGGTAATTTGGGATTCAAAATTTGGAGAAATGGTATAGTCTGAGTGGGCTGTCAGTAAAGTACTTAATTAACCATTAATCTAATGTGTTAATGGGGAACAAAACATAATGGTATGGGGAGGTTTAAAAGGCATTGATTAAAATATGTTGCCCATACCTGCTTGAACATTAAATAAGGAAAAGACAAGGGATAATGGAAAAAAAACATACTCTAGTGGAGTTCTAAAGAAGATCATGGGCAGAATTAGTTTCTTAATTCTGCCTGAGTGCTCTTGAGAGCTGGCAAGGTCAGTGTTTGGGTATAAGTGGAAGGACTTAGGGCGGAGTTAAGGGGGGATTGAAAAAGCAATCTGAAAAAAGAGAGTAAAAGATAGAGGAAGAGAAACAGACAAGAATTCTAAAAAAATATATAATTGTTCCATTGAGAAAGTTTTCTGATTCTAGTTCATCTAGGATTAAAATAGCTTAAGTTTTCTTGGTATTGTTCAGTAACTGAAGCTTGAAAGGTCCAAGAATATGATTTCAAGTTGAATCTGGTTTGTTCGACTGAGTTGATTGGTTATTTGCTTGGGTTTATTGATTGCTGGGTTGATTCTTGGATTCTCTGGTGTCATTTGTTTTCTGAAAATTCTCCTATTGTCGTTGTTGAACCCTGCTGGATTGGTCATTTGCTGCTGCTGTTGCTGTTTTCTGCTGTAGCTGACCTCCTTTACTTCTTACTCGTATTTCAACTTCCAGGTACACAGCTGTAACTTTGGCATTTGTAAGCTGAAAACATGAAGTTTGAATATACGTGAAGAGTTGAAATTCTGCTTTGGTTTCTATATGACTTGTGTATTTAAATTCTTCAGTCACTGATGATAGGTAGATCCCTGTTAGTATGTAGTAAGTGGACTGAAATGGAGTTGTATGAGAGATTTTTTTTAATATAGTTCATACTGAAACATGTTAGCATCTGGTAACTGATTCTTGTAGTTAAAAATGAGCTTGTTGGACTGTTAAATTAATCTGGACTGTGACTGTTAGATTACTGGATCGTTGGATTATGTTCGACTAGTTCTGAATATCAGTTTTTTTATGCCAATTGCTAATTCAGGAAAGTACTACATCAATTGAAAGGAAAAGGAAAGTGTAAAATGTAAATAGTATTGGAATTTGGTTAAAGCATTGACTGTAGGCATTAGCTATAGTTAGTTTAGTGTGTTTGTTCAGTTTAAACACTTAAAGTTAGAAAATAACTGGAGTTAGCATTCTATTTTGGAACCTGTGATATTGTGCTTGCATTAATGGCCGTTGTTCAAATTGGTAATAGCAGTCATGTAAATGTCGAACTAGATGTTAGTATGGCAATGGTATAAGACGTTGGCTGATCCGTTAGTTAAAAACAGAGTTGGAGTGTCAATTGCATGTTTTGGAAATACAACATCATTTTGCGAGTTACTTACCTGCTTTCAGTGCATTATTAATTCGTTTTAATTATAATAGTAATGAATTAGTGAATTGGTATTAACCTAGTGGCTTAGAAACTTCATTCAGGATCGTTTAAGTTAATATGAGCAGTCTGGGCTATACTGTTGCCCAATTGTATGGATCATTCAAATTTGGTAACAAGCCCACCTCTCTTTAGGCCACTAATATGCTTGCTAGCCTGATACTTTGATCAAAGGCCCCAAAATTGGGCATTTCTTTTTAACACGCGGTTTTTTAAATATAGTAGTTCATAAATTAACTAAGTTTTTTTATTAATTAGAGACAATAAAACTAAATAGAAAATCGTAATTTACTTTAGGTTTTCCTTTAGTAATAAAATGAGACGAGCCTCGCCAAATAAAAAATACAAAGATCGTTAGGCCCTCGTTAAATGTATATATTAAAATACATAGATTTCGGGATGGGCCGTTTAGCGAATTTCACGGTTTTCCCCAAAATAATAACGTGCTAGCCACTTTAGGCGCGCTTTTAATAATTTACTTTCTTAAACTAGGGTGCACATTTATGTGACCCAAATCCAAATCTCAACGGAGTCAAAATGTGTCAATAACCACGGGTGCGTTGATGTAACGTGGTTCGAGATGTATTTTCACGACGTTGAAATTCTCGTTAAAAATAATAATAATAATAAAAGCAGTAAAAGTAAAATTTGCACACAGGTTCAACATGTATAAAAATCAAATAAATAAGCCGAATATGACAGTTGAGCGACCGTGCTATAACCACGGAACTCGGGAATGCCAAACACCTTCTCCCGGGTTAACAGAATTCCTTATCCGGATTTCTGGTTCGCGGACTGTAATACAGAGTCATTTCTTTTCCTCGATTCGGGATTCAACCGGTGACTTGGGACACCATAAATCTCCCAAGTGGCGACTCTGAATTAAATAAACCAATCCTGTTTCGATTGTCCTTTAAATGGAAAAACTCCTTTACGCCCTGCGGGCGCAGGTAAAAAGGAGGTGTGACAGCTCTGGCGACTCTGCTGGGGATCGAACCCAGAATCTCTGGTTCAGGGTTCCAGAATTCAAGCTTAGAATAATTGTTATAATTGGCTTTATTTATTATCTGATTTTATTACCTGTTTGGGCCTAATGTGCTAAATGTTGCTTTTACTGCTTTGATATTATTTGAACTGTATATATAAACTGCTACGTAACCCCTCTTTTCTATCTCCTGAGGAGTGCACGCTGGTCGTGACTTCTTTCTGTTAGTGTCATATCCCAAAATAGAACGAGGATTCGGAGGAGTTGCAAAACCGGATGATCTTTTGGTTACCGGTACACAGCTCCCATCCTCGGCTCGAGTTGTTCGCTCGGGGAAGCCAGGTCTAGAACAATACACCCAGGCATTAAACCTAGTATAACAAAACCTCATGCCGGATCCCTAGTAGGAACGTTTGTGTGCATCATATGCATTTTTTGACTTAGGGGACTCAACACAGGGGTTGGGTCTGTCTAGGATAAGCAACCTGAAATGAAATGACCATCCTGCTGCATCCTATTTGTTTTATGCATTTATTTGCTTCAAATTTGCATGCTGACCGGCTTCTGAAAATACGGGAATATCGGGAAAAGTGGGAAAAAAAGAAAAAGAAAAATAGCAGTGTAGAGAGATAATTACCTATTTTTAGAAAAAACCAGTACCCAAATAGCGTCGAAACTCTGCCAAAATTTTGAGAAAATGAAAACAAATGTTTTTAGTGTGATTTACTTGAAAAAACAAAAAACAAAAGAAAGAAGTCTTGTTTTCCAAATTAGTTTATTTTCTTTGCCCGAACTACGCCAGTTTGATTCTCACAGGGTGTGAGATACGTAGGCAACCCTCATCGGGTCCAACTTCCTTTTCGTAAAAATAGCCAAAAGAACAAAATTTTACTTTTATTTGAAAAATAGTTAGAGTGATGTCATTCTTGTCAGAAATAGCCGAATATCCTTAAAAAGGGCGCCGGAAGGCCGTTTTTGCAAGAACAACCACCTGTGGTCATTTTTTTTTTTGCAAAGCTTTCACCAGTGAGCCAACACAACCTTAAAATCTTCGTTCTCGAAGTGCTAAAAGGATGTATTTGCAAAATCGGGTTTCTATTTTATTTTTGAAAAAATGTGTGTTAATTTTATTTTGAGTCAAATAAGTCTTAAATTTTAAACACCCCAATAAACATGCAGAATGAGCACGAGTCAGAATTTGCCGGTAATAGTTATGAACAAAATCCCTTTGGAGTTGCGTATGTGGTGGGAAGATCTGGGCAAGTCAGAGCAGGATAAGGTCAATCTACATTTGGGGGGTCTCACCGGGTTATTAAAGATCAGACCTAGAGGAGACATCATAAAGGCTTTGGTTACGTTCTGGGACCCAGCCCATAACGTATTTCACTTCTCGGATTTTGAACTCACCCCGACCTTGGAAGAGATAGCAGGTTATATGAAAAGTACAATAGGTTTGAGCCATAAGTATCTGATCGCTCCAAGGGCCGTTAACTCTCACAAATTCATGGATTTGCTAAAGATAAGCAAGGGAATCCCATATTCCGAGTTGGAAGGGGGATTTTCCACTCTACGTTTTATATACCATAAGTACGGGCATGTAGGAGGGTTCAATGATCCAGAAAGCGGGGTTTGCAGTAAAGGGAACCGAACAAAATGGGACGAGCATAGGCGTTTCGCTTTCATGGTAGCATTCTTAGGCCTTGTGGTGTTTCCCCGAAAAGACGGGAATATCGATTTGCGGGTGGCTGGAGTCGTCAAGGTCCTGGTTACCAACGCCAAGAGCACTCTCGCCCCTATGATAGTGGTTGAGATATACCGAGCTCTCACAGCTTGTAAAGCTAGGGCAGACTTCTTCGAGGGATGAAATTTGTTATTACAAATATGGATGATCGAGCACTTATGCCACCACCCTCAGTATATGAGTTATGGATCCGCAGAGAAAAGATGCATTGAAGAATTCAACACAAGGGTTTCAGGGTTCAAGTTACCGAAAGGGTTTGGAGAATGGATAGCCCGCCTTCGCGCCATCACTACGGGACAAATAGAATGGACACTAGGTTGGCTTCCTATTGAAGAAATTATGTATATACCCGCCACAGGTCCTTACTTTCTCCTAATGGGTCTTTGAGGTATTCAGCCTTACGCTCCCTACCGAGTGATGAGACAATTAGGAAGGTGTCAGGTGATGCATCCAGATGAAGAGCTCAGTATCCACGCGGTTGAGATTAGTTCTGACGGCCAATTTCACGAAGAAACAGTTCGTTCTGTTTGGAACGAGTGCCAGTATTTGACGGCAAGCACCCGAGTGCGGAACCTATCTAAAGGCGAGGTCTCACCCGCCTACCTTGCCTGGTATAGAAAGAAGAACGCTGCAAGGGCGAATCAGAAAGACCGGCCAAAAAACCACACATTCAGGAATTCGTCTAGGCATCGCAAGAACCGTGGGCTTGGTTGGCCAAAGAAAACGAGTACAGGGCCACAATAGGAAAGCTGGAAAAGCAAGTCAAACACCTTCAATTCGAGAATGGCTTACAAGCAGCGGCGGATGAGGGTGAAAATAAAAGTCTAGCCAAAGAAAATGAGGCCCTCTGAGCTCAAATTCAGAAACTAAAAGTAGCGGTAGCAAATCCAGTCCGAAGTAACAGAGATGAAAAGCTCATAGCTAACCTAAGGCAGAAAGTGAGTAACTATAGTTTCTATTTGAATAAAGCAGAAAGTGAACTAGCCGGGGCTAAAAAACAATTGGCTAAAAATGTAGACAAACGGGTATGCCTGGTTAAGCAGTTGAGAGAAAGGTACGATGATGAGGTCACGGGGTTGAAGAAAAGGGTTATCGCCACGAGAAACAAAATGATCAAGTAGGCAAAAGACTTCAAGGTTGAAAGGGAACACTGTTACACGACGTTGGCGCAGTTAGAAATAGACTTGCAACGACTTCAGGAACAAAACAATGCAGCCAAGCAAACTTTGGAGGCCAGGGCCCAGCAGATTGGGCGTTTGTTACAAGAAAAGGGCGTCATAAGAGAGAGAATTAGAAACATCGCTGACTACATCGTTATGAAGTGCCACATTTGTGAGGATATGACTCGCCCTACATTCTTTGCAGTGGTGATGACCTTTGTTAAACAAATAATGAATAACTTGGACCGACTTCAAAGGGATCTTGCACATAGGCCCGTGGCGAGACCGAATTATGTCCCACGGATACCAGGAGCATTGATGTACTCATGATTTTCCGTTTGAATTTGTATTTCCTTTTCTGTCAGAGTCTGTGAGTCATGTTAGGTTTGTATTTTCTTTCTGTTTTGAGTCTGTATTTCTTTAGAGGATGATAGCTTAATTTCGGAGTCTGTTTATCGTCTTTGTGTCAAAATCTGTTAGTCTTTTGAAATTTGTTGATATTGAGTCTTTGTAATTGAAACATCTGTTTTTATAAAAGCTAAAAAACCCAAAAATGTTTTATTTACTTACATGCTTATCTGACAGAACTACGCACGGTCTGATTCATGCGGGGACGTGATACGTAGGCAATCTCTATAGGATTCGACCACCACTAAAAATGAAAAAGGGGAAAATGAAAAATAAATAAAGAAGGATAGAATAAAGGAAGCTTAAAAGAAGGGGCACAATTATGAGAGGCCGGAATGACGCACGCAACCGAAGCAAATGCATGATAGAAATGGTTAATTGCCTAGGTGCATTGCATCCCAACGTGTAATTACATATGTGTTAAACTCTAAAAACTAACAAGTTTGTTGTTTTCCAGAGAATTCAAGCAGTTAGTTTATTTAGAAGATACTGGCACATTATCATTACCAAACCAGATCGAAGGGACCAATACCGGAAATCATGTCTATCCCGGATGTCGACACTAGTGTTGAGGTAGAGGAGTTGGACGTCAATAAAATGAAAGAGGAGATGCTCAAGCTTAAGCAACAGATGGCTGAAATGTACCGGGCCTGGTCCAAAGGGCAATCACCGCCATCTTACCCAGCCAACCCGGATTTTACCCCACCATTAGCTCAGTCTCACGATCATCACGCCACCGATCCAGGTTTTCCCATTTATCAACACTACCATGGCACTACTTCTCATACGCCACAAGCTCCACCACCAAAATCAATTCCATACCCTCCTCCGCCAATCACCCCTGTCTTTGTGGCATCTCCACCAGCTGCACTCCATAAATCCCCGAGTTAACCTGTGTTCCAAGCGCAGGACAACCAGTATTATCCCCCGGAGCTTACCTTCAAAGTGCCTGAAGCCTATCCACATTATCCACATTCTGACCTACCAGGGAAAGCAGAAAAACCGGTTAGAAATCCTGAACAGGAAGAGATGTTCAGAAAATGAAAAGCATAGAACAATCCTTCAGGGATATGAGAGGGTTAGGAGGTCAGGTGAGTGTAGCTTACAAAGACCTGTGTTTGTTCCCAAATGTACAACTACCGGCAGGGTTCAAAATGCCCAAATTCGACTTGTACAACGGACACGGTGATCCGGTGGCTCATCTAAGAGGTTTTTGTAACAAGATGAGGGGAGCATGCGGAAGAGATAAATTACTGATAGCGTATTTCAACCAAAGTTTAAGTGGATCGGCGTTAGAATGGTACACCAGACAAGATCATAGCAGGTGGTACACATGGGACGATTTGGCCCAAGCATTTGCTTGTCACTTTCAATATAATCTTGAGATCATTCCGGACCGACTGTCCCTGACCAAACTAGAAAAGAAGCACAGTGAAAGCTTTAAAGAATATGGTTTCCGGTGGAGGGAGCAAGTATCAAGGGTAGATCCCCAATGAAAGAGAGCGAGATGGTTGATTACTTTTTGCAGGCTTAGGAGCCGACCTACTTTGGTCATCTGGTGTCCGCAATTGGCAAGTCTTTTAATGAGGTTGTAAAAATGGGAGGCATGGTCGAGGAGGGGCTTAAGTCCAACAAAATCATGAGCTATTCAGCTATCAAGGCAAAGACTGCAGAATGAGAGGTTTCCGATCCCAAGGGCCTACAGAAATCCCCCCGAGACAGGTTTCCGACCAAACCAAGCCCTCAAGAATGAGAGGTCACAGAAGCAAAAGACTTCCACTCCACTGGGGGAATCATATACCAGTCTTTTCGACAGGTTGAGACAGTTGGGCATGTTGAATCCAATTGAGCCTAAAATGCCAAATCCTCCCCCTAGAAATCTTGACCACTTGGTGAGTTGTGAGTACTGTTCAGGAGCCCCGGGGCATGATACAGAGAAATGTTGGAAACTGAAAAACAGTTGTGCAAGAGCTTATTGATACTCATCGGATCAAGGTTCAGGCCCCAGAAGCACCAAGTATCAATCAGAATCGACTGCCAGCTCACCATGAGACCCATATGATTGAGTTGATACACAAAGGAGGGAATCCCAAGAAGCCCTCACAGACGGTAATGATGGTCCGTTCCAGTGAAACCAGCTCAAAGGAAAAGGTAACTAATGGGAAATCAATGGTCCAGTTGAAAGGGGTAGACAATAAGCCAGTTGTGGTAGCCAAGAAAGGGTCGTCAAGCATTGTTGTAGTGAAACTCGAGAAAGCTAAAGTGGTAATACCAGGGGTTGCAAGTGAACCTGTTGTGGTTGTGAAGGGTGCTCGCACAGAGTCTGTTGTTATAAAACCAGTAACTCAGCTTCCAGTAATCAACAGCAAGGCTGTTCCTTGGAATTATGAACGGGTGACGGTGATTTACAAGGGGAAAGAAGTCAAAGAAGAAGTTTGTGAAGCGCAAGGTTTGACTCGCTCAGGAAGGTGTTTTACTCCCGAGGAATTAAGAAGAGCCAAAGATAATTCAACGCCGGTAAAGAAAGCTGTAACTAAAGAAGAGGTAGAGAAATTTTTGAGGAAAATGAAAGTGCATGACTATTCTGTTGTAGAGCAGTTGAGGAAAACGCCCGCTCAGACTCATTACTCTCGTTGCTAATTCATTCAGATGAGCACCGTCAATCCCTGATGAAAATCTTGAATGAGGCCCATGTTCCCGACAAGATCTCGGTAAACCATCTGGAAAAGATAGCCAACAAGATTTTTGAAGTAAACAGAGTCACTTTTTCCGATGATGAATTGCTGGTAGAGGGTACTGAGCATAACAAAGCCCTTTACCTGACAATGAAATGCGAGGATGACGTAATTACCCGGGTATTGGTTGACAATGAATCAAGTGCAAATATCTGTCCTCTCTCAACTCTAATCAAGCTGAAAGTAGAAGATGAGAGGATCCATAAGAACAATATCTCTGTGCGGGGATTTGACGGCGGAGGCAAAGACTCAGTCGGGGACATAATATTGGAGCTGACCATAGGTCCAATAGAATTCACAATGGAATTCCAAGTGCTGTATATAGCTGTTTCCTACAATTTGCTATTAGGGCGACCGTGGATTCACGCCGCTAAAGCAGTACCATCAACACTCCATCAGATGGTCAAGTTTGAATGGGACAGACAGGAAATAGTGGTGCACGGCGAAGATAATTTGTGCGCTCACAACAACACCATTGTGCCATTCATTGAAGTGGAAGATGACAGGGGACCATGGGTCTACCAAGTTTCTGATGCAATGTCAGTATAGAAAGTTCCAGAAGGGAAGTGTATCCCGAATCCGAAGATAAACGCCGCATCAGTCATGGTAGCGTATGAAATGTTGAAGAATGATTTTGTACCAGGAAAGGGTTTGGGATCAGTGTTGCAAGGCATCATACAGCCTGTGTCTCTTCCTAAAAACTTGGGAACATTTGGTTTGGGATTCAAGCCCACAGCCGCAGACATAAAAAGAGCTAGGAAATTGAAACAGAGGACATGGGACCTTCCAAAGCCGGTCCCACGTCTTTCCAGATCATTTGTCAAGTCCTGTACAAGGAGTCGCCCAATGATAACAATTCCCAGTTCTGCGATTAATCCTGACAAGGAGTTGATTGAAAGATTTGAGCAGTTGTTCGACAGTGTGAACATGGTGGAAATTGGAGAGGGTTATAGCAACGCGGAAGTGCAAATTGTCGGGACAAAAACAAAGCTTAATAATTGGAAGGCTACTCCTCTCCCTACTCAGAAGGAGTCTTGGTAGTTCGCTTTGATTTTCCTTTAAGTTTGTACGGATTATTCCAGGGTTGTAATCCAGATTTCATTTTTTCAGTTTGTTTGAGTGTGCAAACCTTGTTATCTTTTGTCAATCAATGAAATACAATTTCCCTTTCTTTATCATTCCCGATGGTTTTCCTTTTGTTTTGTTTTTTTTTCTATACAGTTCTTTTTTCGCTGGTTATAATGACATGGCATGCATAAGGAATCCTCAGCCTAGCCTTAAAAATCAATCTGATTCCGAAATATTAGTTCAAGGAGTAGATTGTGATTACGAATCAGAATATGATGATGAGAATGAATCCTTCGAAGAGATTAGTAAGGAGTTAATTCACTTCGAAGAAAAACCCAAACCCAACCTGAATGATACAGAAGTCGTCAATTTAGGGGACACAGACAATGTCTGAGAGACTAAAATAAGTGTCCACCTCGAGCCAGAAATCCGGGAAGAGTTAATCAAAGCACTCATCGAGTACAAAGATGTTTTTGCATGGTCATATGACGACATGCCGGGTTTGAGCACTGATTTAGTGGTCCATAAATTGCCTACTGATCCAGCATTCCCTCTCGTCAAGCAAAAGTTGAGGAAGTTCAAAACTGATATGAGTGTGAAGATTAAAGAAGAAGTTACCAAACAGTTGGATGCAAAGGTTATCCGGGTCACCCGATATCCTGTCTGATTGGCTAATGTTGTGCCTGTGCCGAAGAAGGATGGCAAGATCAGAGTATGCGTCGATTACCGCAATCTCAACAAAGCAAGTCCAAAGGATAACTTCCCTTTACCCAATATCCACATTCTGATTGACAATTGTTCCAAGCGCGAGATTGGATCTTTTGTGGATTGCTATGTCGGGTATCATCAGATTTTAATGGACGAAGAAGATGCGGAAAAGATAGCCTTCATCACGCCATGGGGAACTTATTGCTACGGAGTAATGCCCTTTGGGTTGAAGAATATTGGGGCAACTTATATGAGAGCGATGACTACTGTGTTTCATGATATGATACACAAAGAGATTGAGGTATATGTAGATGATGTGATCATAAAATCAAAACATCAGGTCGACCACGTCGAGGATTTGAGGAAATTCTTCCAGAGGCTTCGCAGGTACAACCTCAAGCTTAACCCCGCCAAGTGTGCATTTGGTGTTCCATATGGAAAACTGTTAGGATTCATAGTCAGTCGGCGAGGCATAGAGTTGGACCCATCAAAGATCAAAGCCATACAAGAATTGCCCCCTCCGAGGAACAAGACTGAAGTGATGAGTCTGTTAGGAAGGCTGAACTACATCAGCAGGTTTATTGCTCAGCTCACGAAAACTTGTGAGCCTATTTTCAAGTTGCTGAAGAAGGACGCTGCGATTAGGTGGACTGATGAGTGTCAAGAAGTGTTTGACAAGATAAAAGGTTACTTGACAAACCCACCTGTGCTGGTTCTGCCAGAACCAGGGAGACCTTTGATTCTTTACTTGACTGTCCTGGAAAATTCATTTGGCTGTGTACTGGGACAGCATGACATCACCGGCAGGGAAAGAACAGGTCATCTACTATCTTATCAAGAAGTTCACGGCTTATGAGGTTAAGTACACTCACCTGGAAAGGATATGTTGCGCCCTAACTTGGGTGGCATAGAAATTGAAACATTACTTGTCATCCTACACTACCTACCTCATTTCGCATTTGGATCCGTTGAAGTATATCTTTCAATAGCCTATGCCGACAGGAAGACTTGCAAAGTGGAAGATTTTGCTCACAGAGTTTGACATAATCTATGTGACTCGGACTGCGATGAAAGCCCAAGCATTGGCCGATCATTTGGTCGAAAACCCGGTCGATGAAGAGTATGATCCACTGAGGACTTATTTTCCTGATGAAGAGGTGATGTACATTGATGAACTAGAACAGGCCGAAAAACCAGGTTGGAAACTTTTCTTTGATAGGGCTGCTAACATGAAAGGGGTCGGAATAGGAGCTGTGCTTATTTCTGAAACAGGGCATCACTATCCTGTTACGGCTCAGCTTCGGTTTTATTGCACCAACAATATGGCTGAATACGAGGCATGCATTTTGGGTTTAAGGCTAGCTGCAGACATGGATGTCCAGGAAGTCTTGGTCTTAGGAGACTCGGACTTTCTGGTACATCAAATTCAAGGAGAATGGGAAACGTGAGATCTTAAGCTCATACCATACCAACAATGCTTGTATGATCTTTGTCAACGGTTTAGATCAGTGGACTTCAGGCATATTCCAAGGGTCCATAATGAGGTCGTCGATGCTTTGGCTACCCTAGCGTCAATGCTGCACCATCCGGACAAAGCCTATGTCGATCCTTTGCATATTCAAGTACGAGATCAGCATGCTTACTGCAACATGATTGAAGAAGAATTTGATGGCGAACCATGGTTCCATGATATCAAGGAATACATCAGAATAGGGATATACCCAGTGCAAGCCACGGGGGATCAAAAGAGAACAATTCGACGGTTGGCAAGCGGATTTTTCTTGAGTGGGGGAGTTTTATATAAAAGAACACTAGACATGGGATTGTTAAGATGCATAGATGCTAGACAAGCTACGTCTGTTATGTCCGAAGTACATTCAGGAGTCTGCGGACCACATATGAGCAGATATGTGTTGGCAAAGAAAATTCTCCGAGCAGGTTATTATTGGCTCACCATGGAGCGAGATTGTATTAGTTTTGTGCGCAAATGTCATCAGTGCCAGATACACGGAGATTTGATTCATTCTCCGCCATCGGAATTGCACACGATGTCAGCGCCATGGCCCTTCGTCGCTTGGGGCATGGATATCATTGGACCAATTGAGCCAGTAGCATCCAACGGGCATAGGTTCATTCTGGTAGCCATTGATTATTTCACCAAATGGGTTGAGGCCAAAACTTTCAAGTCTGTGACCAAGAAAGCAGTGGTTGATTTTGTTCACTCAAATATCATCTGTCGATTTGGAATCTCAAAGGTGATCATCACGGATAATGGTGCTAATTTTAACAGCAATTTGATGAAAGAGGTATGTCAACAGTTTAAGATTACACACCGCAATTCTACCCCATATCGTCCCAAGGCGAATGGAGCAGTTGAGGCAGCCAACAAAAACATAAAGAAGATACTTCGGAAAATGGTAGAAGGTTCTAAGCAATGGCATGAAAAATTACCATTTGCATTGCTGGGTTATCGCACTACTATCCGTACTTCAGTAGGGGCAACTCCTTATTTGTTGGTATATGGAACTGAAGCCGTAATACCTGCAGAAGTTGAAATCTCATCCCTTCGGATTGTCACTGAGACTGAGATTGATGATGATGAGTGGGCCAAAACCCGTCTGGAGCAGTTGAACTTGATTGATGAAAAAAGATTGGCTGCTGTGTATCATGGCCAGTTATATCAAAAGAGAATGGCAAGAGCATACAACAAAAATATGCGTCCCCGGAAATTTGAAGTGGACGCATCCTTCCACATCAGGCTGAGGCAAAAGGCAAGTTTGCCCCAAATTAGCAAGGGCCATTCATTGTAACCAGAGTATTGTCCAATGGTGCTTTATGTTTAACAGATATCGAAGGAAAATGCATAGACATGGCTATCAATTCTGATGCAGTAAAAAGATATTATGTATGATTTCTTTAGTATAATTGTTGATTGTTTGTATTTGGCATTATTTCGAATATTGAAATGACGAAGGCAATATGTTCTACTATCTAAACATTTTACCCTTTGTTCCCCTTTGTTGAGCCTTATTTATCTCTTTCATACCCCTCTTTTGGAATCAATAACGAAAAAGAGAGAAAAGGAAAGAAAAGAAAAAAAAAGTGAAAAAATATAACAAGGAAATTCAGGTGTGAACTATATTTGACCTGATCCCTGTTAAGGGTACGTAGGCAGCTTTACGGCTCGGTCATAGTAAAATAAAAGTCAAAAGATTCCCAAGCAAGAAACTGGGGCAGAGGTTGTTTTGTAATAAGAAATGTGATTCCAAAAGTTGTAATCTTAAACCCATGTCAAATTATTTGGAGCCTTTGATACCCTTTCTTTCTAATCATATCCAAAAGCCCACATTACGGTCCAAAGAAACACCTTCTGATCAGTTTTCGAGAGATGACGAGTCGAGCAAACAGAGATGATTCGTATCAGGGTAATACTCTAGTCCAAGTAGGGAAATTAATGAAAATGAGAGAGTCTTATCGGTGAAAACCTTCACAGGCACCATAAGGAGACCAGAGTTGAGAGAAATAAAATGAGAGAGTCTTATTAGTGAAAACCCCTCGAAGGGCACTATAAGGCGACAAGGAATTAAAAGGAGCAAACGAGATAAGCTTGATGGAAAGGATCCGTCGAGACGTCAAGCAGAATAAAGATGTTGTTTCGGCAAAAGAAGATGGGTTGCGGAACCTTTTGAATGTAAGGAAGGGACATCAGAAAGATTGATTAGTGTAAATAGACTGAGTTGATTAGTCCAAAAATGCACGACATGACCATTGGGATCGGTTATACCATTCAGATAAGTTATTTTCTCTTCAAACAATTACTCAGAAAGATTTTTCTTGTTTTGTCTTTCGAAGTCATCATTTTCCATTTCTTTTTGGTCAGTAGTAGTTTGTTTTTAAGAAGGATTTTCATAGCTAACTACCAGTTGCCAACATGGTGCAAGGTAAATGGGGATAAGACATGCGAGGATAATGTGATGGGATGGGAAAGATATCGTTGTACCAAATGATGGATTGGTCTAAGATTTTGGGATAGTATGGAGCAAAGGTGGAAAACAACGGTGGAGAAGTTGGTGAATACAGAATCATAAAGAAGGTCGGAAGTTATCAGCCAAGTTTCAAGATGGTTGAACAACGCAGAGCATGGAAAAGAGCGAAAGGGAAAACCGTCCCAAGAAGGAGCATCCTCACGTTTTAAACTAACAAATTCTCTTTGATTTTAAGCAGGGACAGGAAATGTTATTGATGACAGAAAGACATGCCACAAGAGAGATTGTCAAATTGGGGCAGAAAATTTTCTTTCATTTTTTAAAATTTTCTGGAAGTCAGGTACCCACTTGGGGAAGAAGGAAGATAACACAAGTTTGGAGAAAAGTGGTATCCCCAGCAGTCAGAGGAAGACAAAACAAGTTTTAAAGAAAGCAATTTCGGGAGGAAGATAACACAAGTCTTAAGAGAAGTAGTTCCAGAGGAAGGAAAACACCAGCTTTAAGGGAAGTAGTCTTTGAAGGAGGAAAATAACATATTTTGAATGAAACACCAGTGTTATCCCCAGCAGTTCTCAGAGGAATGAAACACCAGTTTTGAGGGAAGCAGTTCTGAAAGAAGATAATTCAAGTTATAAGGAAAATGGTTCAAGAGGCAGGAAGGAACAACGGCAATAGAACGCATTTCTAAGAAGTTGTTGAAGTCAGGAGCCCGCCTGGAGAACGGAGGTGTTATATTTTTAAGAAGTTGTTGAAGTCAGGAGCCCGCCTGGAGAATGGAGGTATTATATTTTTAAGAAGTAGTTGAAGTCAGGAGACCGCCTGGAGAATGGAGGTGTTATATTTTAAGAAGTTGTTGAAGTCAGGAGCCCACCTAGAGAATGGAGGTGTTATATTTTTAAGAAGTTGTTGAAGTCAGGAGCCCGCCTGGAGAATGGAGGTGATATTTTTAAGTTGTAGTTGAAGTCAGGAGCCCGCCTGGAGAATGGAGGTGTTATATTTTAAGGTTTATTGAAGTCAGGAGCCCGCCTGGAGAATGGAGGTGTTATATTTTTAAGAAGTTGTTGAAGTCAGGAGCCCGCCTGGAGAATGGAGGTGTTATATTTTTAAGTTGTAGTTGAAGTCAGGAACCCGCCTCGAGAATGGAGGTGTTATATTTTAATAAGTTGTTGAAGTTAGGAGCCCGCCTGGAGAATGGAGGTGTTATATTTTTAAGTTGTAGTTGAAGTCAGGAGCCCGCCTGGAGAATGGAGGTGTTATATTTTAAGGTTTATTGAAGTCAGGAGCCCGCCTGGAGAATGGAGGTGTTATATTTTTAAGAAGTTGTTGAAGTCAGGAACCCGCCTGGAGAATGGAGGTGTATATCTTTTTAAGTTGTAGTTGAAGTCAGGAGCCCGCCTGGAGAATGGAGGTGTTATATTTTTAAGAAGTTGTTGAAGTCAGGAGGCTGCCTCGAGAATGGAGGTGTTATTTTTAAGTTGTAGTTGAAGTGAGGATCCCGCCTGGAGAATGGAGGTGTTATATTTTAAGGTTTATTGAAGTCAGGAGCCCGCCTAGAGAATTGAGGTATTATCTTGTTATGTCATAGCAGAAGTCAGGAGCCCGCCTGGAGAATGGAGGCGTTATATTTTCAAGTTGTTGATGAAGTCAGGAGCCCTCTTGGAGAAGGGAGGTGTTATATTTTTAAGAAGTAGTTGGAGAAGGGAGGTGTTATATTTTTAAGAAGTAGTTGAAGTCAGGAGCCCGCCTGGAGAATGGAGATGTTATATTTTTAAGAAGTTGTTGAAGTCAGGAGCCCGCCTGGAGAATGAAGGTGTTATATTTTAAGGTTTATTGAAGTCAAGAGCCCGCCTGGAGAATGGAGGTATTATCTTGTTAAGTCATAGCAGAAGTCAGGAGCCCGCCCGGAGAGCGGAGGGTTGCAACAAAGATCCCCAGCATAAATTAAAATTCAGAAGTCGGAAAGAAGGCAACACTAGTCAGAAGAAGGCAGTTCAAGCTTCGAAGGAAAAATAATTCGAAGCTCACAAGAAGGAAATAAGCAGTTCAAATTCGACAATCAAGAGAAGACTACGAGTCAAGACAGAAAGAAGAAACGTCAGAGGAAACACCAGTCAGCAAGACATCAAAGCAACAAGAGTCATAAGAGCAAGACTGAAGATCTAGATAAGATTTTATAATTCATAGACTATAGTTTAGTCTAGCTTCTTGTTTTCTTTTAGCATGGTGTAATAAGGAGGTCAGTAAGTAGCGGCAGCAGCAACAACAACAGTAACAGTAAAACCACAGCTCCCTGGCAGTCCCAGCTACCAAAACTTCCCGAACTGCATTGACCTGATTCCCTTTTAGCCAGGGATATGTAGGAAACCTTTGAAGCAGAGGTTCGGTCAAATCTTTCAAAGATGCTTCAAACGGAGTAACCGAACGGGCAAAAATCGCTCATATCCGCTCACTTTATCTTTGAACGAAAACTCTTCATATTTCCGGACAAAGAGGGGCAGCTGTGAGCACGTGATTTTTGCCCTATGAGAACTACTCCCAAAAATTCAAAATAAAATAATTTTCCTTTGTGTGCAATTTGGAGAATTCGCGTGGCATTTTTTTGTATTTTTGTCTATGAATGTTTATTCTCTTTTAATTAATGAAAAATACACAAAAAATATGTGTTGCATTTGCATTTACAATTTAGGATTAACGAAACAGTAAATTGTTTCACGAAAATGAAAATCCAAAAACAAATAACGTACTTCGCATATTTAGGGTTTAATGTCAAATTGTGTGATTATCTTTGTATTTAATTTTGTGTGATAATTATTATTAAGGGTTAATTAGTATTTTTTAAGTTAATTTTGGCTTTACAATTTATTTTAGAATTTTGGTAATTAGGAATCAAAAAGAAAATAAAAGAAAAAGAAGAAACAAGAGAAGAAGAGTTAAAAAATCGGACTGGGCTAGTTTTAAAAGAAAGGTTCATGCCCAATGTCACACCCCAACCCAGGCCCAAACCGGCTGGTCTCAGAGACGGCCAAAACGACATCGTTCTCTGACGCCCAATCTGGGCCGTTGATATGACTTGATCCAACAGTCCAGATCACCCCATCCCATAACCCGTTTCTAGCCTGACCCGCTTACCCCGAACCATACCCGCCCCAGCTAAGCCTAAACGACCCCGTTTGGTTTAAGAGACTTAATTTGGACCGTCGGTTCCCATCATCCAATGGCCCGGATTAATCAATTAATTTTCAATATACCAAAAACCCCAAACCCCTTTCACCCGCCTCATTTTTCACTCCTTCGTCTCCAAGTCAGAGACTAAAACAACCCCCTGAAACCCTAGCCGCCCTCATGCCCCTTCACCTGAAACCCGGTGGCAACAACGCCGTCGGCCACCTAAATAACACCCCTGAACCTTCTAGTCACCCTCTCCACGAATCCATGTTCCGTTTACTTCGAATCCCAATGGAACTCTTCGAATCTTCAATTACAAATCTTCGGCCTCAGAAGATCAAGTCGGAATTACGAAGATCAAGTCGGAATTACGAAGATCAATGAGAACGGAGTTCATTTGGTTTCTGATTTTGAGGTATTTCTCCTCTTTTCCTTTTTCTTTTTTTTTTATTGTTGTTTGTTATTTGCCTAATTAGGTTTCATTGCTATGTTTGTCCATTACTTCTACCCCCCTCTTTCGGACCTTTTTCTGGTCCAAATTTTCATCACTGTATTAATTGGATTTTATAGTTAATTGGATTTAGTTGAAATCGCTCGAACCCCTATCTGTTTGGTTTCACTCTGGATTAGTTTCTTCTTTACATTGTTGAGTATTTCGAGTTAGGCAAGTTCAGTGAGTGATTGTATAAAACTGTGATCGTTTGATATTACTGTTGGTTCAAATTGTCTTATTATGTTATGTTTGATTCTTTCCTCTCCGTTGCCAATCAGTTTGTTGCATATGAATTCGTGATATTACAATGTTTCATTCATTTTTGTCTAGGTTTGGTTTAGAATTGTGAATGTAGTCAGTTATTCCCATATACATGTGCATCTTAGCAGTTTAATATCAGTTTGCTATTTGATCTAATCTGTGTAGTTTGAGTTGCTGTTTGATTTTGATTAAGGAAATTGGTTATAGCTGATGAGGTACAGGGGATTGGACTAGGACAGTAAATCACAGTAATTTCAGGGGTAATTTGGGATTCAAAATTTGGAGAAATGGTTTAGTTTGAGTGGGCTGTCAGTAAAGTACTTAATTAACCATTAATATAATGTGTTAGTGGGGAACGAAACATAATGGTATGGGGAGGTTTAAAAGGCATTGATTAAAATATGTTGCTCATACCTGCTTGAACATTAAATAAGGAAAAGACAAGGGATAATGGGGGAAAAAAGATACTCTAGTGGAGTTCTGAAGAAGATCATGGGCAGAATTAGTTTCTTAATTCTGCCTGAGTGCTCTTGAGAGCTGGCAAGGTCAGTGTTTGGGTATAAGCGGAGGGACTTAGGACGGAGTTAAGGGGGGATTGAAAAAGCAATCTGAAAAGAGAGAGTAAAAGATAGAGGAAGAGAAACAGACAAGAAATTCTAAAAAAAATATTATTGTTCCATTGAGGAAGTTTTCTGATTCTAGTTCATCTAGGATTAAAATAGCTTAAGTTTTCTTGGTATTGTTCAGTAACTGAAGCTTGAAAGGTCCAAGAATATGATTTCAAATTGAATCTGGTTTGTTCGACTGAGTTGATTGGTTATTTGCTTGGGTTTATTGATTGCTGGGTAGATTCTTGGATTTTCTGGTATCATTTGTTTTCTGAAAATTCTCGTATTATCGTTGTTGAACCATGCTGGATTGGTCAACCTGCTGATGTTACTGTTATCTGTTGAGGCTGACCTCCTTTCCTTCTTACTCGTATTTCAACTTCCAGGTACGCAGCTGTAACTTTGGCATTTTTAAGCTGAAAACATGAAGTTTGAATATATGTGAAGAGTTGAAATTCTGCTTTGGTTTCTATATGACTTGTGTATTTAAATTCTACAGTTACTGATGATAAGTAGATCCCTGTTAGTATGTAGTAAGTGGACTAAATGGAGTTGTATGAGAGATTTGTTTAATATAGTTCATACTGAAATATGTTAGCATTTGGTAACTGATTCTTGTAGTTAAAATGAGCTTGTTGGACTGTTAAATTAATCTGGACTATGACTGTTAGATTACGGGATCATTGGATTATGTTCGACTAGTTCTGAATATTAGTTTTTTTATGCCAATTGCTAATTCAGGAAAGTACTACATCAATTGAAAGGAAAAGGAAAGTGTAAAATGTAAATAGTATTGGAATTTGGTTAAAGCATTGACTGTAGGCATTAGCTATAGTTAGTTTAGTGTGTTTGTTCAGTTTAAACACTTAAAGTTAGAAAATAACTGGAGTTACCATTCTATTTTGGAACCTGTGATATTGTGCTTGCATTAATGGACGTTGTTCAAATTGGTAATAGCAGTCATATAAATGTCGAACTAGATGTTAGTATGGCAGTGGCATAAGACGTTGGCTGATCCATTAGTTAAAAACAGAGTTGGAGTGTCAATTGCATGTTTTGGAAATACAAAATCATTTTGCGAGTTGCTTACCTGCTTTCAGTGCATTATTAATTCGTTTTAATTACAATAGGTAATGAATTAGTGAATTGGTATTAAACTAGTGGCTTAGAAACTTCATTCAGGATCGTTTAAGTTAATATGAGCAGTCTGGGCTATACCGTTGCCCAATTGTATGGATCATTCAAATTTGGTAACAAGCCCACCTCCCTTTAGGCCACTAATATGCTTGCTAGCCCGATGCTTTGATCAAAGGCCCCAAAATTGGGCATTTTGTTTTTTACACACAGGTTTTTAAATATAGTAGTTCATAAATTAACTAAGTTTTTTTATTATTTAGAGACAATAAAACTAAATAGAAAATCGTAATTTACTTTAGGTTTTCCTTTAATAATAGAATGAGACGAGCCTCGCCAAATAAAAAATACAAAGATCGCGGGGCCCTCATTAAATGTATATATTAAAATACTTAGATTTTGGGACGGGCAGTTTAGCGAATTTCATGGTTTTCCCCAAAATAATAACGTGCTAGCCACTTTAGGCGCGCTTTTAATAATTTACTTTCTTAAACTCGGGTGCACATTTATGTGACCCAAATCCAAATCTCAACGGAGTCGAAATGTGTCAATAACCACGGGTGCGTTGATGTAACGTGGTTCGAGATGTGTTTTCACGACGTTGCAATTCTCGTTAAAAATAATAATAATAAAAGCAGTAAAAGTAAAATTTGCACACAGGTTCAACATGTATAAAAAATCAGATAAACAAGCCGAATATGGTTCAACATGTATAAAAATCAGATAAATAAGCCGAATATGACAGTTGAGCGATCGTGCTAGAACCACGGAACTCGGGAATGCCTAACACCTTCTCCCGAGTTAACAGAATTCCTTAGCCGAATTTCTGGTTCGCAGACTGTAATACAGAGTCAATTTTTTTTCTTCGATTCAGGATTCAACCGGTGACTTGTGACACCATAAAACTCCCAAGTGGCGACTCTGAATCAAATAAACCAATCCCATTTTGATTGTCCTTTAATTGGAAAAACTCCCCCTACGCCCCTGCGGGCGTAGGTAAAAAGGAGGTGTGACAGTCAATGCGGACCGCACTCATTTTGTGCAGCCGCAAACACCTTTGTGCGGGGGCAAGAAATCAATGTGGACCACACTGGTAATTTGACAAAAGTTCGGGTTTTCTGAAGTTTACCACCGCGGCCGCATTACATTTTGTGTGGTTCGCGGTGGTCCACTGCAGCCGCATTATATTTTGTGCAGTCTGCAGTGGTCAGTTTGTCAGTTCCCTATGGTTTCAAGCACTGCGGACCGCGGTGCCATTTTGTGCAGACCACGATGGGTAGGTAAGTTGGGCCCCAAGACTTTTTTCTATAAATAAGACCTGAGGCCCCCCTTTTGGACTTTTCGATCCTTCTCATCTCAGAGCAGAAACAAATCATTGTTCATCTCTCTCTATTGCACGTAGTTAACTACTAAGGCTTATTCATCATCTCAGCATCCAATTTCTGGTACTTTAATCCCTTTTCATTTGTTTAATTTTATTATTTTCGTTGAAATTTTGTTTTTCTTGTTTCTTCTTCTTTCCTTACCCGTTTTTCTTTCAATTTTGTACCTTAGGTTAGTTAATTTTTGTTTTAAGTAAGACTAGGTAGTTAAAACACTGAACCAACACTTAGGGACTTATCAAAAGGTGAAAATGGACAAATATTGATCAAAACATGAACCCTAGGATGGTATTGCTGTTGGGCACTCAGTGCGGACCGCGGTGGTTTTTGTGCGGTCCGTGGTGCCCTTGTGCGATCCGCAATGGTATTTTGTGCGGGCCGCAATGACAAAGTCCTGCAAGCTGAACATTTGAGGACCCTGGCCGCATTGGATTTTGTGTGGTCCGCAGTGCTTCAATGTGGACCGCATTTCCATTTTGTGCAGTCCGCGATGCATAGATTCAGAGAGTGGGTAGTCTGAACCCCACATCTGTGCGGACTGCAATGGATTTTGTGCGGTACGTAATAGCCCCTTTGCGGCCGTACTGCCTTTTGTGCGGTTCACACTCTGCAATTATAAACTATCTGCAACAATTTTTTCTACAACTTGCATTTCATTGTTTTTATGGATACTAACCAAGCATGAATGAATGTTGTTTGCAGACAATGGTAAGATCAAGAGGCAAAGGTGGTAAACAAATAGGAAGAGGAGAGTCCTCCCAGGGTGGGAAGCAAGCAATGATAAAATTAACCCCACAAGCCCGACAAAACATAAAGAACACAAGGAAGTTAATAAAAGCTGCAGACAGGGCTATTGACCAGTCGGGGAGTGAGTATGAGCCCTCCCGGGAGGCATCTTCAGATTTCGTGCCAAAGTTTGTTCCTGACTGGCCGGAGAGGAACCGATTGAGAGATACACCTCCAGCATCCCCCACTACCCAAGCCTCAGTTCATATATCTTCTGAGTCGTCTAAAGGCTCAGCTGAACGCAGCGGGGATGAGTACTCCACCTCTCCTATAGCTTCGGAAAGGATGCAGTAGCAGAAGAAGGGGAAGAAGCAGAAGGGGGTGAGCCCCAAATTGGTGGGGTAGAGCAGACTAGGAACCCAGAGGCATGGGAGGACCGGTTTATCAGTAAGATTGCCTACCACGGATTTAGAGAGTGGTGGCCAGAAAAGAGGTTGATACCTAAGAGAAAAATTATCACCCGGGATCTTTTTCCTCACAATCCCAATGTGCTAAGGCAATTCAGAGAAAGAGCTGGATGGGACTACTTCATAGGGCAGGTGGATGACGCCAATGAGCACTTGGTGAAAGAATTCTACACCAACGTGGCCCACATAAAAAGGGGTACCATGGTCACCAAAGTACAGAATCTGCAAGTGAAGTTTGATGGCAATACCATCAATGACTATTTGGGCTTCACGGAGGAGGATGAATCCCTGTAATTGGACAAAATGAAGTTGGGTGAAGAAGCTCGTTCGTGGTTGGCGGAGTACTTGGCAATCCCAGGTACCACCCCCGAGTGGTTGACTGCGGGGGTGAAGTTATTGAGAAGGACATTGAACTTCGAGGCGAAGGGGTAGGAGACATTTGTGTGCAGCAGGCTAGATCCTACCATCCATGACAACTCACTCCCAATTCATCGGGCGATCTTAATAGCATCCATCATGGCGGGGTACCCGATCAATGTCGGGAATGTGATGTCCAGGGTCATTACACGGGTAGCGAATGAGGGTGACAGGTCTTACCCATTCCCCAACTTCTTGACCATGTACCTGAAGGACCAAAATGTGGAGAAGTGCAGATTTGACATGAAAGTGAAGGCAAAGGCACCTTTCTCGTGGTACAGCCTACATGGTGATGACAACTCTAAGGGCATGCACTTTAAGGGAAAATCCACTACTTCAACTAGCCAGTCTGAAGAGACAGTAGTGGTAGTGACCACTCTGTAGCCTCCCTCCACTAGAGCAGACATGGCCCCAGGTCCATCCACTTCCACAGATCCAAAGATACCCTCCACCACTGCCTATCCATTGACTGCCCACCGTCTGAGCCAAGCCCTCACCAGCATCAACAACTGGATGCAGACAACTACTTCTAAGTATAGGTGTTAAACGGGTCGGGTTGACCCGGTTCCAGACCGGCCCAAACCGGTTAAACCCGGAACCGGCCCAGACCGGTTAAAGGGGGTTGGGTTGGGCTGGGTAGGAGGGGTAGAGGGGGTTGGTCCATTTAGAATTTTAAAACGGGTAACCGGACCATTGAACTCGGTTCAATGAACAGTTACCCTTATCGGGTTAACCGGCCCGGACCGGCCCGGTACAACGGCTAGAATTTTTGTTTTTGTTTTTGTTTTTAATTTTCGAAATAGGTGGGCCCCACTGACCGTTGGCAACAGTCAGACCTTGAATTGGTCCGTTGGCCAACGGAAAAATTGCACAAATAGCCTTTTTTTTAAAAAACTTTACCCCTTTTTCAATTTACAAAACTAACATTCTCTAAAACTATAAATACCTCCCCCCCCCCCCCCTCTTCTTCATTTCTTCACTCAATACTCATTTCTCAATCTCAATTTCTCTCATTCTCCAATTTGCAAGACTTGAAGTCTTCAATTCATCTTCTAATTTTATTTGGCTCTCTTTTCTTGAATTTATATTATCGTATTCTATCATTCGGAATTTGAAGTTTGAACAATTGAAGTTCAAAATACTTGTTTGATGTTTGTTCGTGGTAACATCGGAATTGCGTAATCAGGTGCTCAATTTATTGTCGAATTCGGTGCACTCCCTCCAA
The DNA here is from genome assembly GCF_000715075.1 of Nicotiana tabacum. Classification (NCBI taxonomy): domain Eukaryota; kingdom Viridiplantae; phylum Streptophyta; class Magnoliopsida; order Solanales; family Solanaceae; genus Nicotiana; species Nicotiana tabacum. The sequence continues at coordinate 199,043,386 of NC_134085.1, read as the reverse complement.
CTCTTTCTCTTATTTACTATTTTAATTGCATATTTAATTTTAGCTTATACTTTAATTTTTACAATATGTTTAATGCTGCTAAAAGAGCGTGTAAAAGAGTTACTGGTAGGGTAAATAAAAAGAGGTAGTCCTTCAGCATCTGGTAGTAATAGTAATAACCCATTATTATTTTCACATGTTTCCGAAACATTGCCTAATGATAATATAGATATAGATTATGAACAATTACAAGAAGATTTTGGAATAGAAGATAATGAAATAGAAATGGAAGATGAGATACCAGCTACACCTACTAGTGTTGGCTGGTAGTGTTGGAGTTGCTACAAGGGGCGGTGGTCGTGGCACTAGTAGTAGACCACCTGTGGCTCCGACTACTAATCGTAGAAAAAGAAGTAAGGTTTAGAATTTTTTTTGAAATAATAGAAGGTACTGATAGAGTTAAATGCAAAATTTATAAATGTGATTTTAAACATTTCACTGGAGGAAATTTAGGGGGGACTGGGACGCTTAGTAGACATATGAGAACTGAGCATCCCATAGAATGGGGTGCTGATGGTGATGGAAATCAAACAACTATTAACCCTACTACTAGATGTCTAGTGAAATATGATAAAATGAAGGATCGTGAGGAGTTAGCAAAAATGATTGCTTTGGGTTGTCTACCTTTTTCTCTTGCTTCTTCATCATATCTTATTATGTATATTCAAAGGATTTACAATCCTTTATTTAAAGGTATCCCTAGAAGTACTTGTAGAGCTGATATCTTTAGACTTCATGGACAATATCAAACATACATACGTTATTTGTTTAGCCACCTTCCTTGTAGAGTTTCTCTAACTTCTGATATTGGCCATGCTGTTAATGGAAATGATCATTTGACAATTACATGTCATTGGATAGATGATACTACTTGTATGCAAAAACGTATTATTGCTTTTAGATATGATGAAGATCAGAGTCATACTGTTGCGTTTATAAGTAGTACTATTTGTGAAGTTGTTGAATTTTATAATCTAAAGCAAAAAGTATTGTGTATGTCTTTTGATAATGCTTCTAACAATAATGCCGCAATTTTAATATTAAAATTGCATTTGCAACCACCTCTTGATGAAATTTATCATGTTAGGTGTGCATGTCATGTTTATAGTTTAATTGTTAAAAGTGGCCTTGATTTATTTTCAACTGAGATTACTCATGTTAGAAGAGCAGTTGGTGTTATTCAAGGAAATAATAGACAATCTAGAATAAAGAAATTTAAGAATAAGTGTGTCCCGTATAACCTTAAACCCAGATTCATGCCAGACGAAATTGTTAAAAATGTAAATATTTCAATTTGTAAGTTTGAATTATGAAATAAATGTAGCACTTGCAACAAGTGCATTTTTTCCCATCTTCCTTGTATTCTTAATGGTAGTACTTTGTACTAATATAACCTACAATAGTTATATAAAATTCCAAAAAAAAATTTAAAAATACACTAAAACCGGCCCGGTCCGGCTCCCTCAACCCGTAACCCTTACGGTTCAATTTTTACCCAGATAAACCTGAATCCATTAAACCTGTTAAGAACCAACCCGGAACCGGCCCAAATCGTAACCTGTACGGGTCCAAAAAATAGCGGCCCGGACCACCCGTTTAACACCTTTACTTCTAAGCTGTCTGTATTATCAACTACTGTGGCAGCTCAGTCAGCACCTCTTCCTCCTCCACAAGTCCCACACTCCATTAAGGACACTCTTAGGGATCTTCTGTACAACCAGAAGAATATCCTTGAAAACAAGAAATTGCTCACGAACGCTGTTGATTCACACAGAAAGGCTCTCAAGGAGCTTGCTAGGGAGGCAAAGAAAATGAGGAAGACTCGGGCTTCCAAAGAGTTAGTGAAGGAGTTACAGGTCGAGGTTGAGAGATTGAAGGCGCATCACCTGCCTTTGGATTTGCTACTCCATGACCCAGCACCAGCATCCCATCCCCAGCCAAAGCAGTCTGAGAGGCCTCCTAAGAAGAAGAGAGTGATCCCCTAGTCCGATGATGCAGTCATTCAGTTGGCGGACCCACCGGAGGATGCCTCCAGCCAGCCCTAAGAGCCAATCCAAGTTCAGGCCCAGGTCTCAGCAGCAGAGCCACAGATCACAGGGAGCCAGTCACAGGTTCCCGAGCATATAGGGGACCCAAGGACCACAAAGGATCCCATGCAAACGGATGGCCCATAGGGAGTTTCTTTTTCCTCTTTCCTCTATTTTGTGCTTATGTTACTTAGTTGGCATTGAGGACAATGTCAGCTTTCATTTGAGGGGGTAGGCCCTATTTGAATGACTGTATATATATGACAGATTTTATGATTTCTTTCTTTTTTTATCTTTTGTATGTATATAATTTCAGCATTTCATTGCATTTTTCGTACTTTTTCCCTTGGGTTTGTATATAAAAGTTACGTTTCATTGTATATATTCATCTCCCCTATTGTATATTCGGTTAATTCCCTCTTGTACATATTCAGTTTACTTTCTGCATTTTTCTTTTTTGTAGCTTCTTATTTTATATTCGTAGCTTCTTGTTTTGAGTTTTTGCAATAAGCCTTTGGTTTTCTTAATGTCACGGTTCTTTCCAAAGGTGTAATTTGTGTGAACCGGGTGGCTCTTTCCGATGATAGATGGCATGACAACCTCCTTAAGGGTTTGAGTCTGTTTTTTTTTTTGCTTTTTAGTAGTTAGTTGGTAAGGGTGCCTCAAGCAAAACTTCAGTTGGGCCTAACACATTTGCCTTTGATTGTATGGTCAAAAATAAATCGTTGTGTATAGGATGGTGAAAGTTGTGATCTTGAGACTCGTGTGTTGACCGATAATCATCAAGTGGTTTTTAGGGACTATTGTGTGCTCAAATCTTATCTAAGGTTATTGTGGGCCCCCGACTCTATGTCTTTAAGCAATCTCATAGCTTGCGTGGTGAGAATTTGAAATTGCAAGTCCAAGTCCTGAGCCATTGGTCTAGAACTTGCCCTGAATGTTTGTCTAGGCGAAATCCTAAGTGTAATTTGACTTGAGACATGATTATAGGCTCTCCTTGATCCAAATGATATCTTGAACACTTCCATAGTCCACCAATGATAAAATCCCTAGTCAACCCTTTTGAGCCTTACACCTTTTTCGTTCAAGAACCATGATACAAACCTTTACCCGTTTTAAAAGATACCCTCTCTTGGCACCCGATCTTTTCTTAGCACATGGCAAAAGTATAAGTTTAGGGGGAGATGAGGATTGCAACAAAGTGGTAAAAAGGTACAAAATGAAGAAAAGGAAAGGCAATGAAAAATAAAGAAAAGCAAAAAGACAAAAAGAATGTTCAATGTAGAAATGAATAAAGGGATTCAATAAAAGCATAAAATGAAAGGTGTGGAAAGTTGAGAAAGGAGAAAAGATTTGAAATGAACAAAAAATAGTCACAGTGTGTCTCTCTAACCCTTTATAAAGAAGTGAAATGACTTAAAAAGTCAAGTGAATGCGGGCCAAAATGAAGCAAAAGATGTGCTAAAGGTAAGATGGAACCTACTTAGACCAAATATTTCCTACCCTGAACAAAAAGCTTCCACTATGTCTACACAAAAGCCTATATGATCTTGAGATGAATGAAACTTTCATTAGTGGACTTACATAAGGGGCAAGCATATGGTACTTAGAGCCGGACTTGTGACTGTTCCTTGAGAGAGATGAGTGTATTTCTATTAACCTCATTCTGAGTGCCACTATCCTAAAGGTGAGGTTTGCTTAGGGAGAGTTGAGGATGTGTGAGTTTGGGTTCCACAACGACCAAAGTAATAGAAAGAGCTTCTTTGATGTGTTGAGTCAACTGTTGATGCTCTTGTGTCGCACTAAACCCATGGTGTTTAAAAGAGCAAATGTTGTTAATGATTTATTTGAATTGAGGGCAATTGTTAGTCCCAATTAATGCTAGATGAGGTCACTTTAGGTCGGCTGAATTTTCTTGGATTGACTCTCAAAAGGTGGGTCTTATTTTGTTTGCTTGAGGACAAGAAAAAGCTTAAGTTTGGGGGAGTTGATAACTAGGGATTATGATGCATTTTACACTCCTTCTTGCTTAAGTTTTGATTAGAAATGTGTACAAAATAGTACCAAAGGCTCACTAGTTGTACTTGATTGCTGGTTTGATCAACAAGGTGACAAGGTGTTAGAAACCAGCTCAAAAAGGAGTGAAACTTGCACAAGTATCAAGACCAAGACCAAGCTTAGTCAAACAGGGCCAGTGCGGCCGCACACCATTTATGTGGTTCGTAAATATGAGGATCAGAGAGTATGCTTCTCACTCAGCCAGGCAATGTGGCCGCAAAGGATTTTGTGCGGACCGCATTGATGTCATTGCGACCATACTCAATTTCGCGCGGCCCATAGAGCTCAAGTTTAGAGAGGTGACATTTTGGAGGAACCTGGCCAATGCGGTCTGCGGTTCATTTTATGCGGACCGCAATAGGAGCCACCGCAGCTGTGGTGCATTTTGTGCGGTCTGTGGTCAGAGCAAAATAGTCAAGCCAAGAGCCTTAGTGCGGCCGCAATCGATTTTGTGCGGTCCGCACTAGACCCGCAGGGGTATTTTTGTTCAGAATTGTCAGCCTAGTATAAATAGTTTCTTTTTCCATTTTTAGGTCATCCGATAGATTTTGGGGACAGAGTTATGCTCGTGAACTCCTCTCTTTTACCATTTTGAGTAATTTTAGCTTAGTTTCAACATTGAATCTTCAAGTTTTATCTAATAATTAATTGTTATGGGCTTTTCTTCATCTATTTCTTTGCGTTCTTCTATAATTATGAGTAGCTAGACCCATTATCTAGGGTTATGGCTCAACCCTAATGTGGGTAATTGATGGGTCTTGTGTTTTGATGCTTGATTGTCTATGGGTATTTGATATTTGGACTAATTTAGGGCTTTGATGTTGAATTAGTGGTTGCAAACACTAGTTCATGCCTAGTAGACTTTGGCTCTTCTTGAGAAAGAGAGCTTATGTCCATGAAATTGGTCCAACAAGGAATTGAAGCATATTCAAGAGATTGATAGCCCCAATTAAAGAGTTAAACCTAGAGATAGTAATACCCGACTTGAATCTCAATTGCTTGCACAAATTTGCATATCCAATTGGTCTTAAAAAGGTCAATTCGGGCAAAATTAGTTGAACTACTGAGAGGTATAGAGTGAGTAAAATCGTGCAATGGTTATATCATACTCCCCAAATGTGACAATCTAGCCTTAGACTCAAGAATTCGTCAATTAACCACCTAGGAGAAAGTCACTACCCTAGTGCATTTTATCTATTTGAACAACTCTCAATAGTTTAATCTTAGCTTTACTTAGCCTAATTTAGCATTGTAGTAGTATAAAATTAGAAGTAAATTCAAAACCAACAATGTTTAGAAGTGCAATTAGGAACAAATACGCAACACCAATTTAGATAGAAACTCAACTCCAATATCTACCTCCTGTGGAAATCGATCCCGACCTTCTCGGGTAAAAGCTGCTTCGACCTCTCTTGCTACTTTATAGTAGTACAGGGTTGGCCTCGATCAGTGACATAATGGGTCACATGATCCTCGGGATCGATCGTTCCCTCGTATATCCTGAGGTAGGGCGGCATTTTGAAGGTCTTTGGTATGGCATGTGAGGCTGCTTCATCGTTATACGGATGATCTACGAACCGGAAAGTGTCCCTTTTTGGTAACAGCTTAGAAGCGCCTGGTATCTTTTCGACTCATTCTTAGTATTCTTTCATATGGTCTCGGAGTGCGTTGTTTTAATTCTCCATTTCTTCCATCCTCTTTAGAATGGCAATGAGGGCGCTGCCACCGCACTATTAGTAATATTTTGAGTTATACCTGTTGTTGGAGGGTTTGGTCGGTTGCACTGCTCTTCTGCTTGTTATATCATGCAAGATCTTGCAAATTTTGTAGTCGTGCCTAGATCAGGCTTGTTAAGTACGCTCACTAGCGTGTCGGTCAACCATGCTTCGAGGAGCTTCTTCACGGCTGGAGGCGTCCTTTCTTCTGACGTGGAGGCCCCTTTTCCATTGCATTTTGTTATGCTACAATAGGGGGAGGCAACCTCTCGCCTAGGGGAAGAGTTGGGCATCACGTTCTCGCCTATTGTTTTGCATCTCTCGTTGATAATGTTCATGAGGTTGTTAGGGAAATCACCTATTATTTTTGTCCTTTCTCATTGGTTACTTGCGATGTAAGTTTTTGTACGTACAAAGAGAGAAGATCTTGAGGTTTGTGAGGTTAATGACTTGCGTGAGCTGTAGATCTAAAGGAAACTAAAAATTTAACTAAGAAATCTCCATATAAGACGCCAAATTATTTGACCAAAAATATAAATCTTGGTTCAACTAATTAAATTTATACAAACGAGGGTCAATCTTAGTTAATGATAATATCCTAAAGATGAAATTCTCGACACTGTGATTAATGGTACGTAGATCTATTCCAAAAGTTATGACGGTGCACGATATTTAATATTTAAGAATCCAAACAGAAGTAATGCAACAATAAATAGTGATGAATAGCGATAAATGACATTTATGCAAATAAAACGAATGAATCACCCGAGAAAGGATAAAATCAACGGATGCTCTTTCTGACAATGATGAATGATGGACAAGCCTTTAAATATCTGAGTTATTCTCGGATCTAGTGGAAAAGTGTGGACAAGAATCTCGGTGAAAAGGCTATTTTTTGTAGGCTTGTAATAAGACTAGATTCTCTATTTAAAGTCAAAATATATTTTACAAAATGAATCTCCTCCCTCTATCATTGTGTCTCTTTCTATTTATAGGGAACATGTTCCTAAAACCCTAATAGTACAAGTGTAAAGAATATCCACTAGAATATTCTCTTTAGTGTCATATCTTGAAACTAGTCGTTATAACTCTATCAAAGGTATTCAACCTCGGCCTAGATCCTTGATGACTCCTCGACTTCAATCCTTCCTGACTCTTCGACCACGACTTTCATTATTCCTTAAATCATTACGACACGTGGCGGCCTGGAAATATTTTATTAATGCCATCCAGACCTAAGTATTTTAGAGATAGATTTTGGCACATACAGTTTCTTGAGATTATGTTTGCCTATACTTGACCATTAATGGATCAGAACAAGTCTATGCATGGTCGTGTGAGCCCTCCATTAGAAAATTGTGGGTCTATCTTCTTTCTTCTTTTTTCATTTTTTTCCTTTCTCTCGGATGGTGTGTGTATTAAGATTGCAAACATACATCACCTCGGGGATCTTTTTTAGATATTGAATTGAGTGACAATCCCTGACACGTTTGAATTTTTTATTTTTATTTTAATTATTTAAAGGTAACGATGGAATTCAAATTCATCTCATATGCAAGCCAAGTTGATTCGTTCAATTTTTTTATTTTTCTTAATGCAAACGAAGAACATAAAAATTACTACTATATATAAATGAGAAGAGGTGTACGAACACAGCTGTAATAAGTTGTACAAAAAGCTACACTAGATGTACGTTATTTGGGATGAACATTAGCTCTTGGTAGATACACGTGTTTTCAACGTGTCACCTCCTTCTATGTTATTTTTCCACTTCCAGAGCATGTCTCTCTCTATTATCATCTTTCTCTTTCACTGCAACTCTCCCTATTCTATCGTTCCTCCCCCAAAGCAACCACAAAATTCACCCCAAATCCCCCTAATCAAATAACCCCTAATTCTATCTCTAAATCCTACACTCATGCTCTAAACCCCCAACCTCAACCTAGATTTATCAAAAATTGAAGGTTTTAAAAGAATAATGTGAGTTGATTGATACCGTTGGCGTTCTATAGTATTGAAGGGAAGCCCTGTTTCATTTTTTTTGAGTGTCGGTTCTTTTCTAACTATTATTTTGAATTTAGATCATATCGCTGCAAAGTACCAAAACATCTTCGTCGGCAATTGTCTTCGATCAACTGTTGTTCCGAATTATTGCTTAAAATTATTTAATTTTTTTGATCTATTGTTTAATTCTATCCCTTTTCTTTCTGCTTTCTCTATTTCTCCATGCATGATGCATCAACTTCTCTTTTTTAAAAGGCTAGGTTTTGCTTTTCAATATACCATTTAGAGCTACACGTGTCTGTTTATTTATATTTGTTGGACATCTGGCTTTCGCTTCCCCTTTTCTTTCTCAGATTATGATTTTTCCTATTTCTCTGCATTTCTCTTTGTCTCTTACATTTTCATGTCTTCTCTACTGATTATTTTCTCTGCAACATGCTTTTTGCCCTAAGTTGGTCTGCGCCTTATGTGTACTTTCTTTTGCTGTGATTACTTGTCCTTATCTGTTCTAATTATATCAGTTGATCAAAGTTCTATATTCTGATGTGATCCTTTATCTTGTGATCCCCTCAGCATGTCCCTCTCCCAATATTACCTATATTGTTTCTTTTATCGTTGTTATTGGCATATATTTTATTATAATGTACATTTTTGTTTTGTGGTGTCTTGTTGTCACGGCCTATGACGACCCAAAGGGTCATCACTTGCTTTTAAACTAAATTCTGTGTTTTCGAGGCCTTGAAAACCTTATTTAGAGTCACCTCGATTTGCATAGCTGGAGAGCTTAAATGTGAAATCTTTGAAAAGTGATAAGTTTTGATTATAAAATGAGCTAATTTGACTTCGGTCAACGTTTTGGGTAAATGGACCCAGACCCGTGATTTGACAGTCCCGGAGGGTCCGTAGGAAAATATGAGACTTGGGCGTATACCCGAAATCGAATTCCGAGGTCCCAAGCCCGAGAAATGAATTTTAAAAGGAAATTGTTTTCTAAAACTGTTTAAGGAAATTTGAAATGAAATTTGATTGGAACATGATGGTATCGGGCCCGTATTTTTTTTCCCGGTGCTCGGTACAGGTCTTATATATAATTTAAGACATTTCTGTGGAATTTGGTGAAAAACGGATGTCATATGATGTGATTCGGACTTAAATTGCAAAATTTATGTTTAAAGAAGTTTTGAAAAAATTTCATTGATCTCGAGATTTAATTTGACGTTCATGATGTTATTTTGATGATTTGATTACACGAATAAGTCTTTGGGATGTTTTTGAATTAGTATGCACACTTGGTTTGGAGTTCCGAGGGCTCGGGTGAGTTTCGAGTAGGTTCGGGATGTTTTAGACTTAAAACCAGAAGTTGCAGGTCTCTGAAGTTAGGTTTCGCGGTCCGCGGTGGAAGCTTCGCGGCCGCGGTGGGGGCTCCGCAACCGCGGTGGGATTTGTGCGGTCCGCGGTGAGCATGGACAAGGCATATGCGATCCGCGGTCGGTTTCACGCGGTGCGCGATGGAGGCCTGTGCGGCCGCAGTCCATTTCGTGTGATCCGCACAAGGCACTGGACCGCAGTACCTCAGGAAGGCCTGTGTGGCCGCAGTCTATTTTGTGCGGTCCGCACAGGGGGTCTGAGAGGGGTATAAATAGACGAGATTTTCAGTTATTTTGCATTTTTCAAAAATCCCAAAAATATAAGAGGCGATTTTTCAAACAACCTTTCTTCTCCAAATCAATTGTAAGTCGTTTTAAACTAGTTTTCTTCAATCATTAACATCTTTTAACATGATTTCAACTTCAAATCAATTATTTTCATGGGGGAAATTGGGTGTTTTGGGTAGAACCTAGGTTTTTCAAAAATTAGGGATTTGGGCCTCGATTTGGGGTCCGATTTCAAAACAAATTACATATTTGAGCTCGTGGGGGAATGGGTATCGGGTTTTGGTTTGAACCTCGGGTTTTGACCACGTGGGCTCGGGGGCGATTTTGACTTTTTGGGTAAAACTTTGGAAAACTCATTTTCATGCATTCAAAATTGATTCATTTGCCGTTTATTGATGTAATTAAGTAACTTGTGGCTAGATACGAGCGAATTGGCGGAGGAATCAAGGGGTAAAGCTATAATTGAAACTTGAGTTGTGTTCAAGGCATCGAGGTAAGTGTTCGGTCTAACCTTAGTTTGAGGGATTAGGAGTTGAGTCTTATTTGTTAATTGTTTCTTGTTGAGTACAACGTATAGGCATGGTGACGAGTATCTATACGTTGGAGTCTAGCATGACCGTGAGTCTTAAATTGATAGTTGTTGTGTTCTTAAATGTTACTATGGATGCCTCATAATCATGAATCAGCTCAATAACCTCACAACATAGGCCCTCGGCCTTACTCGGTCAGAATCTCATAAGCCACTCGGGCAATAGTAAGACATGATGCTCAGCCCAAAATATCATTTTAAGTGTTAAAACAGAGTAAACATGGTCGAGTTATGAAAACGGTAGAATATAGCATGACTAAGTACAAGTATAAAGTCAAAACAGTGAGAAAATATCAGTAAAAATCCCCTAAGGATTCAAATAGTTAGCACGAGGCTCAGATATGGCATTCAGCCCAAAACATAATGGTAGCAAATAGTTTTCAGTCAAATACGCTGTAAAACAATCATTCGGGATGGACTAAGTCACAATTCCCAACAGTGCACGACCCCACGCTCGTCATCTAGCGTGTGTGTCACCTCAATATAGCACGACGATGTGCAATCCAGGGTTTCATACCCTCAGGACAACATTTACAATCATTACTCACCTCTACCCGGTCCAAATCTATATTTCGCGATGCCTTTGCCCCCTGAATCGGCCTCCGGATGCTCCAAATCTAACCAAAATTAGTGCAAAACCATCAAAATATGCTAAGGGAACAAAGCCCACTCGAAAGAAATCAAATTACAACACAAATCCCGAAATTGGCCAAACCCGACCCCTGGGCCCACATCTCGGATTTCGATAAAAATTATATCAATGGACTCCTTATCACTCCTCGAGTTCATTCATACCAAAAGCATCAAAATCCAACCACAAACGACCCCTCAAATCCCAAATTCTAGGTCTCCAATTACAAACCCTAGTTCTTCAATATTAGGCTTAAATTCCATGATTAATTAGGTAGAATTCACATTAGAATCGAGTATTAAATCCATAAATCTTACCTCTAAGTGTTTCCCTTTGAATCCTTCTTCAATCCTCTTCAAAAAAGCTCCAAATCGCTCAAAAATGGTGGAAGTTAACCCCAAAATCGTGGACCAAATGGCTATTTAAACATTCTGCCCAGGCATCAAATCCTTCTTCGCGAACGCGGTCAACGCCTCACGTTCGCGAAGCACAAACTTATTTTGACCAAAATTCCTTCATCGCGATCAAGATACCCAGCTCACGAACACGAAGGCTTAGCACCCTTACTCACCTCAAACGCGACTCCCCTTCCGCGAACGTGAAGAATAATTCCACCTGAACCCCAGCTGCTCAACTTCCTCTACGCAAACGCGTCTGATACCTCGCGAATGTGATGCACAAGATCCCAACCCTTCGCAAACGCAGAGCCTCCCTCGCGAACGCGAAGGATAAATTCTCAACCTCATCTACTAACCCTCCGCGAACGTGAGGTCCTACTCACGAACGCGAGGTCCTACTCGCGAACGCGAAGGTCATTTGTCTGCAACACTGAACAACAGTTTTCTGCATTTTTCCAAAACATGAAATGGTCTGATTGACCACCCGAAACTCACCCAAGGGCCCTGGGATCTCAACCAAACATGCCAACATATCCCGTAACTTCATTCAAACTTGATCCAACCTTCGAAACTCTCAAAACAATATCAAAACACAAAATTCGTATCGGATTCAAGTCTAAGAATTCCAAAATCTTCTAAATTACGCTTTTGATCAAAAAGTCTACCAAACCACATCCAAATGACCTGAAATTTTGCAAACACATCCCAAATGACACAGCGGAACTACTGAAACTCCCTAAATTCCATTCCGACCCCTATATCAAAATCTCAACTATCAACCGAAAAATGCCAAAAATCTAATTTCGTCAATTCAAGCCTAAATCTACTCCGGACCTCCAAACTACATCCCGATCATGCTCCTAAGTCCCAAATCACCTCCCAAAGCTATCCAAACTATCGGAACTCACATCCTAGCCCTCTAACACATAAGTTAACATCCGGTTGACTTTTCCAACTTAAGCTTTCTCAAAAGAGACTAAGTGTCTCAAACCTTCTCAAAACCGTTCCGAACCCGAGCCAACCAACCCGATCACATATAGAACCGATAAACAAAGCAATAAGAAGCAGAAATAGGGAAAACGGAGTGGTAACTCATGAGACGATTGGCCGGGTCATCACACTTGTCCGAGCCTCGTGACTACTTCGCCGAGGTTAAGCTCGGCACTTACCAGTACATGGGGTCGGTTGTACTGATACTATACTGCACTTCTGTGTAGATTTTGGTACTGGACTGAGTTGATCCCGAGTTTAGCTATTGGCTTCATCTGATCGGAGACTCAAGGTAGTCTTGTTGGCGGACACGTAGAAAACACGTGTATCCACCAAGTGTTGTGTTCATCCCAAATAACGTACATCCAGTATAGCTTTTTGTACAACATATTACAGTTGTGTTCGTACACCTCTTCTCATTTATATATAGTAGTAATTTTATTTGTAATGTGTTAATGCTTGATTTTGATCTCAATGTGGATATTTATTTATTTTACCTATGTATATTTTTATTTTTTATTATATTTTCTTTGTGATTTTGAGTCTCCTTAAAATTCAGCAAAGCAGAGTAGGTGGTAGGGTAATTGCCAGGTTTGGTGTTGAAGGGTTTAATCATATTTCAACAAGTTTAGTACTAAAAAAATTCGCAAACTTTGATATCCAACAAAGGTTGAAAATGTGTGTTTAAGAATTAAGAAGCACTGGAAACTCTTGAATAATAAATGTTGAAGAAAAATGTTTGAGAAGCACTAGGAGATATGAAGTTCTAATGAGTTGATTGTCACTACAACAACATTGTACTCACTAACTTACGCAATGTGTTTGACATATGGCTGAAAGTTGAAACAATTGAATAATATTTTTTGTTTCTTTTATTTTTATTACCATTTTAAAATTAGATATAGAAATGTGGGCACTTTATTACCAACAAACCATTCTATATCTAATTTATTAGAGATTTATATTACAACGAATGGTTTGTTGGTGACTAAAATTTATAATTTAAAAGAAGGATATACTTTCTCTATTTCTGACATTAATTTTGCTGACACTTGATTATGTAGTTAATGTTAAGGGGTTAGAAGGGATAAGTTCAGTTGCTAAACAAATATGTATACTCTATTATCAGCAATCAGGGGCGACACCACTAAGTAACAAATTATTTCAGCTTTTACAAAGAAAATTCATTCTCTTTATTAATAAAATAAAGCATAATATTTAAGCATCACTCTTATATATCAGTATGGAAACTCCAATTGTTGTTACACTTATACCTGATTAGCAATGAGATATAACATCAGTTTTCTTTTAGGTTGACTGAATTCTCCATCTTTCCTTTTCATGCCTTAAAAACGGGGGATCGATTTTGAGCAGATGGTTTTCTTTTAGATGTCACTACGTTTTTCAAATGTACATACAAAGTTATGGATATTTTTACTATTTTATTACACCCTCCTTACTGAACGATAAAAATTCATAAAATATTAGATGTTGGAATGCATTCATATTAGTAGGAAAAAAAGCATTTTCCTTTGTGAAATAATCAATGACGCACCAGGAATTTTTCTGAACTTTGCTAATATATAAAAAGTTTTGTTACATTTAAATGCGATTTATGAGATTATGTTGATGTCGCTGAAATTCCTAATTGTTTAGAGGCCATGTATATACATTCACATTTCTTTTGCATTGATTTTGTATATTCAAGAGTAATTCTTTTGTTGGTATATAGATGCAAACAATGCCCGCCCATCTTTCTCAAAGGAGATCGTATGATCTATCTCTGTTGGTGCGGTGAGCTCTCTTTTTCAATGTTCTTTAGTCCTCTTCGGAGATATTCTAGGAGTAGATGTTATAATTGTATTGACAGTAGTTAAGGTCTTACCATATCCTTTCTTATTATACGTGTGCTTTCATGGGTGATGGTGAAAGGCAGATTGTAGTATCTGTCCTGCATTAGTAATGAGCACATGTTCTAAAAATCATAATAATTCAGTGGATAAAAAAGGTCTTTGACATTTTGTGTGTTGGTATTTGGAATATTTTTGAAAATACATATGCCTTTTAACAATTCAGCTATTCCTAATCTTAGACATTGTCTCTTTCTGAAACTTCACCTTTGCATTGGATGAATTTTCTTAGCATATAGTTTTCGGTTAGTTGCTATTGGTGCAGATTCAACTGTCATAACCGACTTGAGAGTCCCCACATATGGTTGGACAACACAAAATGGTTTTCATGTCATGAGCTTTGTTGTAAATGGAGGTAAAGCGGAGTCCGTTGTTACTGCTATTGTATTGTTTGTATTCTTATATATGTATATTTGTTAATATTCTAAAAGGGAATAAAACAACTTTTGTTGGACAAATTTATTGAATTAGAGAGAAGGTAACCTCTTATCGACCAGAGTGATAAAAGGAATAGTGTTTATCACGGAAGAAATGATGAAATAGCTGCAGACATGAATGGATAAAAGACGATTCTTTATAATTTATGCTTGACATTTGTTTGTCTTGCAACTCATTCGATCTACAGGATTGCAGGCATTGGAGGTTTGTTCTTTTGCCTTGGTTACATTTGTAGGACCCAAAAAAAAAGTGAAACATTGAAAAAGATGAAAAAGAAGTCAAATTGGGTGGCTTTGAAAATTTAATGGGCTGCTGATAAAAAAACATGGGCGGCTGATTTGAATGAAAAAATTTTCAAGTTGGGCGGCTGATTTGGTTACAACTTTGCCTATAAAGGGCGCTTTGTTTCGGTTAAAAACACACCAAAATAAGAGAGAAACAATAGAAGTTAGAGAGAGTAATCCACAGATTGTTGTCTGTGAGATAACTAGTGAGTGGTAGTAATATTGTTGTGAGGTGTTTTATATAAAGAGTGTTATTTCTTTCAAAGTTGTAGTAGTCTCTTGACACTACTGAGTTGTAATATTATAGTGGTAATATTGCTACACTCGGATATTGTATTTTATCTCGCTAAAATATTTGGTGTCATTGTTACTCTCTTGTGTTATTATTATTTGCTGTAGATATTATTCCTAGGCGGGATTATTTATTTTATCCCAACAACATGGTATCAGAGCCATGGCAAATAATGGTCCGATATCTTTTCAGTACCCCCGTCTGACAAAAGATAATTATGAGAAATGGTGTCTGCGTATGAAAGTCATCCTTGGCTCTCAGGATGTATGGGAAATCGTAGACAGAGGGTATACAAAACCCGATAATGAGGAAGCTCTGCCCCAAAATGAAAAAGAGGTCTTGGCAAAGACAAGGAAGAAGGATCAACAAGCCCTCACGCTCATCCACCAATGTTTGGATGATGCCATGTTTGAGAAGGTGGCAGATGCTACCACCTCAAAGGAAGCTTGGGAGATTTTACAAAATTCTCTTCAAAGGTAAAACTTCAAACTCTAAGGGCTGATTTTGAAGTTTTAAAAATGAAAGAATCCGAATGCATCTTGGATTATTTTTCAAAAGTGAAGCTATTGTAAATCAACTAAGAAGATATTGGGAGGACATAGAAGATGTCCGTGTGGTAGAAAAGATCATTCGCACTTTAACACCTAAATTTGATTTCGTGGTGTGTGCTATTGAGGAATCTAAAGATTTAGATTCTATGATAGTGGAGCAATTGGAAGGTTCTTTACAGGCCCACGAAGAAAAGATCAAAAGGAGACAAGAAGTGTCATCGGAGCAACTTCTTAAAACTCAGGCATCCTTCAAGGATTATGGAGGTGAAACAAGCTATCGAGGAAACGGACGAGGACGAGGAAGAGGTCGAGGAGGTCATGGAAGAGGAAGAAGTAATGGTAACAACTTCAACAATGAAGTTAAAATCCACCAAACATTCAGAGGTCGTGGTTGTGGACAAAGAGGAGGAAGAGGACGTGGATACTACCAAGAAAATAATGGACAAAGGTATGACAAATCAAAAATTGAATGTTATAATTGTCATAAATTTGGCCATTACTCTTGGGAATGCCGTAGCAATGTTGAAGAAAAGGCTAACCTTGTTGACGACAAGAAAAAATAAAATGAGTCAACGTTGTTGATGGCACTCAAGGAAGAAGACAGAGATGATTGCAGCTTGTGGTATTTGGACAATGGAGCAAGCAATCATATGTGTGGATGCAAAGAGAAGTTTGTGGAGATCAATAAAATAGTGAGAGGTAATGTGTCCTTTGGAGATACCTCAAAGGTTCAAATCGAAGGGATAGGTACGATTCTGATCTCCTGTAAAGATGGTAGTCACAAGTTAATTCAAGATGTTTATTATGTGCCAAAATTAAAAAGTAATATTTTAAGTTTGGGCCAACTTCTTGAAAAGGAATATGACATCCACATGAAAATTATGCATCTTTGACTTAGAGATTCAAGTGGAATTCTAATTGCTAAAGTGCATATGGCAAAGAATAGATTGTTTTCTCTGAATCTTAAAACAATTGATGCAAAGTGTTTGAAGGCTAATGTGCAAGATGAATAATGGTGTTGGCACATGCGATTTGGGTACTTAAATTTTGAAGCGCTCAAATCAATGGGAGAAAAGAACATGGTGCATGGGATACCATCAATTAACCATCCCAATCAATTGTGTGAAGCTTGTCTTCTTGGAAAGCATGCAAGGAGGAGTTTTCCAAATGAGGCCATGTCAAGATCAACCAAGCCGCTCCAGCTTGTCCACACTGATGTGTGTGGACCAATCAATCTACCTTCTTTTGGTAAAAGAAAATACTTTCTGCTTTTCATTGATGACTTCAGTAGAAAGACTTGGGTTTATTTCTTGAACCAAAAATCTGAAGCTTTTGCTGCTTTTAAAAATTTCAAAGTACTTGTGGAGAAAGAAAGTGGCTATGAAATTAAAGCTCTAAGGTCCGATAGAGGAGGCGAATTCACCTCAAACGAATTTAATGACTTCTGTCAACTTCATGGAATTCATCGCCCTCTAACGGTACCTTATTCACCTCAACAAAATAGTGTTGCAGAGAGAACAAATCGAACGATTCTTAATATGGCTAGATGTATGTTGAAAGCTAAAAGTATGCCTAAGGAATTTTGGGCCGAAGCTGTTTCTTGTGCAGTTTATTTGAATAACAGGTCTCCAACAAGAAATGTTAGAGATCAAACCCATCAAGAAGCATGGAGTGGAAGAAAGCCAAGTGTCAAGCACTTGAGAATCTTTGGAAGCATCGCCTATGCTCATGTGCCACATCAAGGGAGAGCAAAGCTTAACGATCGAAGTGTCAAGCATGTGTTTGTTGGCTATGATACGAGTTCAAAAGGCTACAAGCTATACAACCCAAGCAGCGGTAAGGTGGTGGTAAGTCGTGATGTTGAATTTGATGAAGAACTGGTATGGAATTGGGAAGCTGAGGAAGAAACTTCATATGATTTTCTTCCATACTTTGGTGATGAAGAAGAACCGGAGACCATGGAACCTGTGCAGGACACAACTCCACCTTCTTCTCAAACAAATGTTGCATCTCCCTCTTCTCAAGAAGGTTCAAATGAACAACCGCAAAGGACAAGGAGCATTCAAGAGCACTATGAGGACACAGAAGAAGTTACTAATTTTGATTTTTTATGTTGTCTCTTTGCTGACAGTGAACCAATAAACTTTGATGAAGCGGTTACAAACAAAAGGTGGAGACAAGCCATGGAGGAGGAGATCAAGTCAATAGAGAAGAACAACACTTGGGAGTTAACAACTCTTCCCAAGGGTCATCGAGCAATTGGAGTGAAATGGGTATACAAAATAAAGAAGAATGCTGATGGAGATGTGGAGAAATACAAGGCACGACTTGTGGCTAAGGCTACAAGCAAAGGCAAGGCATTGACTATGAAGAAGTCTATGCACCTGTTGCCCGCATGGAGACGATTCGTTTGCTGATCTCTTTGGCGGCGCAAATGAAGTGGAAGATTCATCAACTAGATGTCAAATCAGCCTTCTTGAATGGCTATCTTGAAGAAGAAGTCTATGTTGAACAACCATTGGGCTTCGTGGTCAAAAACCATGAAGATAAAGTGTTGCGGTTGAAGAAAGCTTTATATGGATTAAAGCAAGCCCCACGAGCATGGAATAGTTGCATCGACAAGTATTTTCAAGACAATGGGTTTACTCGTTGTCTCCATGAATATGCTCTTTACCTTAAAGTTCATACTAATGGAGATATCTTACTTGTTTGTCTTTATGTTGATGATCTTATTTTTACGCGTAATAACCTAAGTTTGTTTGAAGCTTTCAAGAAAGATATGTCCCGTGAGTTCGAGATGACAGACGTAGGGCCCATGTCATATTACCTGGGCCTAGAAGTGAAGCAGATGGAGGATGGAATTTTTATCTCTCAAGAAAGCTATACAAAGGAGATATTGAAGAAATTCAACATGCTCGATTGCAACCCCGTGAACACACCGATGGAAAGTGGGACAAAATTGTCCAAGTTTGATGAAGGAGAAAAAGTGGATCCCATATTCTTCAAAAGTCTTTTGGGAAGTTTGAGGTACTTGACTTGTACCAGACCAGATATACTTTTTGCAGTTAGAGTAGTAAGTCGCTTCATGGAGGCTCCTACCTCTACTCACTTGAAGGTCACTAGAAGAATTCTTCGTTACCTAAAAGGTACGATCGATTTTGGGTTATTTTATTCTTCTTCTATTGATTTCAACCTTATAGGATTTTGTGATAGTGATTATGCGGGAGATATTGATGATAGAAAAAGTACAACTGCTTTTGTATTTTTCTTGGGTGATTGTGTTATTTCTTGGAGTTCAAAGAAACAGTCCATTGTTACTCTCTCGACTTGTGAAGCCGAATATATAGTAGCAACGTCATGTACCTGTCATGCTATTTGGCTAAGGAGATTATTAAAGGAGCTCAATTTGCCACAAATGGAAGCTACAGAGATTTGTATTGATAACAAATCAGCGCAGGCACTCGCAAAGAATCCAGTGTATCATGATCGAAGCAAGCATATAGATACAAGGTATCACTTCATCAGAGAATGCATTGCGAAGAAGGAAGTCAAGCTCAAATATGTGAAGTCTCATGATCAAGTTGCAGATATCTTCACAAAAGCTCTCAAGTTTGAAGATTTTCAAAGATTGAGATCAAGACTTGGAATAAAGAAGAAAAATCAAAATTAAGGGAGAGATTTGTAGGACCCAAAAAAACAGTGAAACATTGAAAAAGATGAAAAAGAAGCCAAATTGGGTGGCTTTGAAAATTTAATGGGCTGCTGAAAAAAAAATATGGGCGACTGATTTGAATGAAAAAATTTTCAAGTTGGGCGACTGAATTGGTTACAACTTTGCATATAAAATGGTTCTTTGTTTCGGTTAAAAACACACCAAAATAAGAGAGAAACAATAGAAGTTAGAGAGAGTAATCCACATATTGTTGTCTGTGAGATAACTAGTGAGTGGTAGTAATATTGTAGTGAGGTGTTTTATATAAAGAGTGTTATTTCTTTCAAAGTTGTAGTAGTCTCTTGACACTACTGAGTTGTAATATTATAGTGGTAATATTGCTACACTCGGATATTGTATTTTATCCCGCTAAAATATTTGGTGTCATTGTTACTCTCTTGTGTTATTATTATTTGCTGTGGATATTATTCCTGGGCGGGATTATTTATTTTATCCCAACAACATTTGTGATATTTGATGGAAAAGAGCAGCAGATTTGTGGCAAAATATAAATTTTATGTAGTACATAGTTGTTCTTTTACCCTTTTTTAACCTAAGGTTTTCATTTTATTTACAGACGTTGTATTTCTATTCAACTATATATAAATTATGGTTCAAATATAATTTTAAACCCCTCGATTTTCAGTGGTTTATACCCTTTGTTTTTTAAAATTGACTGATTACCTTCTTATGATTGAAGTGAAAATGTTAAAAGCCTCTATCTATTAATATTATTAGTTACATATGTTAGAGATTTGCTTTCTTAATTCAAATTCTAAGATTATAAAAAGATGAGTTGTCAGATTTGAAGATATAGTGGGGGAGGAGGTAGAGAGGGACCATAAGATTGTATGTCATGGGCGGCTTTCCAGCCGTGCCCCATGACCCCTTGGGCGCGCCCCGTGGCGTCCTAGCAAGCCTTCCAATGCCTAGCGCCACGGACGGCCCCGTGGTCTTGGTCGCGCCAAGTGACAAGCGCGCATGTGCCTCTGTCGCCCCACCGATATCCCTCGCCAGCGCCCAACCGCAGGCAGATGCCAACAGCGCCGCGCGCGCAGACAATGCTGCGCGCGCAGATCCTGATGCCAAAGACTATGCTGCCGACAACGGCCCTGTTTTCTGCCTTATAGCAAACTAAGTCTTTTTCATTGTAAATATAGAGTAGTTTTATTCCATGTAATTTCATTATGTTTCTCTAGCTTAATCAAGTCTAGTCTTGTAGCTTTGGATTATTTTTTTTAAGCATTATTAAGGGGGACCAAACAATCAAAACTTTCTAGCAAGCAAACAATTCTCTGTACTGGTGTCTCTCCCCCTCGACACCGCATTTCCTTTCTGTAATAGCTTTCATTAATGCAATCAAGCTTTCTTTCATTCTCAATTCTCATTCTTGTTCTCTCAATTTCTCTTGACATTGGTTTTCCCGTACGGCACTGACAATCTAGTCTAGCGTACGGAGGGGACCTCAGTTGGCGGACAGCAACTGCACTGACATCAGTTGCTTAGCCTTACGTCGCCCTTCCAAGGAATCTCAGGAAGGCGCCGCGTAACAGTTGGTATCAGAGCCTAGGCTCGACATCGGACGAGGGAACGCATTGCCATTACCACCATTTCTGACCATGGTGAATCATGGGGACCGCATTGCGGCCCTTGAACAGACGGTTGACGGATTACTGTCCATCATGGATACGGTGCCTGAACTAAGAACCAGCCTAGGGCAAAGGTTGGATGATCTGGACCGCAGGGTGCTCCAGGCTGAAGTTGACATAGAAAACATCAGTCGTGACTCCGAGGGAGATCGGCAAACGGCAGCCACAGAGGCAGCCGAAATTTTTGGCAAATTCGAGGGACTCCAACAGGAGCGTGCCGAGGATTTAGCTTACAGGGCACAAGAGGCAGATAGGGTGACTGCCATGCAACAAACTATTGACGACTTGACAGACAAGCTTAATGTTGTCAATGCTGCCTTACAGGGCCTACTGCGAGGCGGTGGAAACCAGGTTGGGGGCGCTGCAAACCCCACCTCCGCGACACAAAAACTGAAAATTCCTGAGCCAAAGCCATACAGTGGAGCTAGGAATGCCAAGGAAGTGGAGAACTTCATTTTTGATGTCGAACAATATTTTGATGCTGTGGGGGGCCTAGAAGAAGCCAAGAAGGTAGCAACCGCTGCCATGTATCTTCAGGGTGATGCTAAACTCTGGTGGCGGGTGAAATACGAAGCCATCAAGGCCGGTGAAGATGCTCTCGAAACATGGGCAGAACTGAAGGCAGCCATCCGCCTACAATTCTTCCCCGAAAATGTTGAATACAATTCAAGGAGAAAGCTACGGGAGCTCCGTCAGACCAAATCTGTGCGGGACTACGTGCGGGAATTCTCCGCGCTCATGCTAAGCATACGCGACATGGGGGACAAAGACAAGCTCTTCACTTTCCTAGAAGGGCTGAAACCTTATGCCCGTATGGAGCTACAAAGGCAACGGGTAGATACCCTGCCCAAGGCGATCCAAGCAGCCGAATGCCTTGGGGACTATCAAATGGAAGCTCGGAAGGATAGGCCTCAACCGCCTACCCGAGCGGGATTCAAAGGGGACCAGTCTAGCAATGGTGGCCCTAGCAGAAGTGGGGGAGATCGGAACTCAACCAAACCTAAGGCTCCCTCCACAGGCAGCAACAGTGCTGCATCTAACAACAATGATCGGGGGAGGAAGCCTCCTTCAGGGTGCCGTCATTGTGGCGGACCACATTGGAACAATGAGTGCCCACATGCACAGATGAATGCCCATCAGACTTTTGATGATGGGACGGATGACGATTCAGACGATGCGGATCAGACTGAACCCGTAGGTGCCTTCAATGCAATTGTTGGCTCCATTTCTGAGGCATTAGCAGAGACTAGTGCTGGTATCCGTAAGAAGAAGGACCCATGTCCCGTCACCAAGAAAGGGAAAAAGAAGGCGGATGATGAGACTCCTCTTAAGCACGAGAGGACCTTAATGTTCGTTGAGATGAAGGTGAATGGCAAGCCCATTCGGGCCATGGTAGATACGGGTGCTACCCACAACTACTTAGCCTCGACTCAGGTGGAGCGCCTTGGTCTAGTCGTAGGGAAAGGTAGAGGCCGTGTCAAGGCTATCAACTCACCTCCCCAGCCAGTGGGTGGAATAGCCAAAGAAGTACCGATGAAGCTTGGCCCTTACGAAGGAAAATTCAACTTGCGCGTGGTGATCATAGATGACTTCGAGTTGATAGTTGGATTGGAATTCCTGAGGCAAACCAACACCATGCCTGTACCGTATGCTGACATGTTACTGATGATGGGAGCAAACGGGGCCAAGCCCTGCGTTATCCCGTGCATGCCCATGAAGATGGCCGTTGAAAACATCTCGGCCTTGCAGTTGAAGAAGGGGGTCAAAAGAAACGAACCTACGTTCCTGGCAACCCTCTGCATCGAAGATGTAGAATGCTCCTCGGGTCCCATTCCTGAACCCGTGAAGGAGCTACTACTAGAGTTTGAAGATGTCATGCCACAAGACATGCCAAAGCGACTACCGCCTAGGCGCACTGTGGATCATGAAATTGAGCTGGTGCCGGGCGCGAAGCCACCTGCCCGGGCGCCTTACAGAATGTCACAACCCGAACTCACCGAACTTCGGAGACAATTGACGGAAATGCTAGACACAGGGATTATCGTGCCCTCCAAATCCCCATACGGGTCCCCTGTGCTATTCCAAAAGAAACATGATGGTAGTCTACGACTCTGTGTGGACTATCGGGCTCTAAACAAAATTACTGTGAAGAACAAGTACCCTATTCCGTTAATGGCAGACTTGTTCGATAGACTGGGTGGTGCGACAGTGTTCACCAAAATAGACCTGAAGACAGGTTATTGGCAAGTTCGGATTGCAGAGGGTGATGAGCACAAGACGACCTGTGTGACAAGATATGGGTCGTACGATTTCCTAGTTATGCCATTCGGCTTGACTAACGCCCCAGCTACATTTTGCACTTTGATGAACCAAGTCTTCCGGGAGTACATTGATGAATTCGTGGTGGTCTACTTGGATGACATTGTGGTATATAGCCAAACATTGGAGGAACACCTGATGCACCTGCGGAAGGTCCTAGCTCGATTGCGGGAGCATGAACTATATGCGAAGCTATCTAAATGCTCCTTTGCTCAAAAGCAAATTGACTTCCTCGGACATGTCATTGGGGAAGGGCGGATCAAGATGGACCAGCAGAAGATTCAGGCAATCACAGATTGGCCGCCACCTAAGGATATCCACGCCTTGAGGGCGTTCCTTGGTCTATGCAATTTCTATCGGCGATTCGTGAAAAACTACTCCCTCATTGTAGTACCATTGACAGAACTCCTCAAGAAGATCACGCCTTGGGAATGGGGACCCAAGCGAGCGGAGGCCTTTAACGCATTGAAAGCGGCTATGTCTAGTAGCCCCGTCTTGGCCCTTCCTGATCTGGCCAAGCCATTCGAAGTACAAACAGATGCATCTGACTATGCCCTCGGTGGCGTCTTGCTACAAGAAGGGCATCATGTGGCGTACGAGAGCCGGAAGCTAAAAGATGCAGAGCGGCGCTATGCCGCCCATGAGAAAGAATTATTGGCTGTCGTCCACTGCTTGCGCCTCTGGAGGCACTATCTGCTGGGAACCCCGTTCGTGGTCAAGACAGACAACACAGCTGTTAGCCATTTCATGACCCAGCCGAAGTTGAATGGTCGACAGGCCAGGTGGCAGGAACTCCTAGCTGAATTCTACTTCAACCTGGAATACCGAAGTGGGAAGACCAATCATGTTGCTGATGCGCTCAGTCGGAGAGCTGATCTAGCATCAGTGTGCTTACTCGCCACCCTAAGGGGGAGCGAGGTAGCCACCTCCATCAAGGACCAGATACAAGATCTACTCATCAAAGATCCTGCTTCACAGTATTTGGTTGATTTGGTAGGACAAGGCAAGACTCGCCAGTTCTACATGGAAGATGGTTTTCTGAAAGTGAAAGGGAACCGACTTTATGTTCCTAAAGGAGGAGATCTACGAAGGACTCTTCTAGCGGAATGTCATGATACTCTGTGGGCCGGCCATCCCGGTGAAGAACGCACCATGGCGTTACTTCGCCGTGCATATTATTGGCCTCAAATGGCCGATGACGTTGCTCAGTATGTGAAGACTTGTCTAGTATGCCAGAAGGACAAGTCAGACCGCTTAACACAGGCGGGACTCTTGGAACCACTAGCTGTCCCAAAGAGACCTTGGGAAAGTGTTTCCCTGGATTTCATCACCGGATTGCCCAAGGTCGGAGATCTAACAACTATCTTGGTTGTGGTAGATCGGTTTTCCAAATATGCTACCTTTATTGCTGCCCCACAATATATATCAGCAGAAGATACAGCTCGACTCTTCTTCTCTCATGTCGTCAAATATTGGGGCCTACCCAAAGATATTGTTAGTGATCGTGACTCACGCTTCACTAGCAACTTTTGGACCCAACTCTTTAAGTGTCTTGGGTCGAAGCTGAATCACAGCTCAAGTTTTCATCCGCAATCTGATGGCCAGACGGAGCGGTTCAATGGTATGTTGGAGGAATATTTGCGTCATTTTGTAACCGGATCGCAGAAGAATTGGGTGAAGCTTCTGGATGCTGCTCAACTGTGTTTCAATTCACAAAAGAGCTCTAGTACAAACAAAAGCGCTTTTGAAATTGTTACCGGACAGCAACCGCTACTCCACACACCGTCAATGCACCAAATATGTCTAAATCTCCTCGAGCTGCTAGCTTCTCTAAAGAATGGAAGCAAAATTTGGAGATAGTGCGGAGCTATCTTGTCAAGGCTCAAAAGCGGATGAAGAGGCATGCTGATCAGAATCGTCGCTTTGTTGAATACCAAGTAGGAGACAAAGTGATGGTCAAAATTCCAAAACGTTACTTATTTGCAGGGGTCCATGACCCTCGCCTATTGCAAAAATATATTGGACCCTTGTCCATTGAAAGGCGTATTGGGAAAGTTGCATACCGGGTGGATACCCCAGCTTGGTGGAAAATTCATCCTGTTTTTCATGTCAGCCTCCTGAAACCTTTTCGGGAAGATACAGAGGATCCTTCAAGGAGCCAGCTCACAATACCCAGTATTCGAGGGCCCAATTCAACCGGGAAAAGGCGTGTTGAAGCTATCCTTGATGATAGAGTGATTCATGCCTCAAGGAAAGATCACCAGGAGTTCTTGGTGAAATGGCAGGGCTGTGATACAGAGGAGAACACTTGGGAGAGGGGAACAAACCTCAAAGCCTACAAGAGCCTAATTGAAGATTATCTTGCAAGTAAGGCGCCGAGGACGTCGCCAACTCAGGTGGGGGAGAATGTCATGGGCGGCTTTCCAGCCGTGCCCCATGACCCCTTGGGCGCGCCCCATGGCGTCCTAGCAAGCCTTCCAATGCCTAGCGCCACGGACGGCCCCGTGGTCTTGGTCGCGCCAAGTGACAAGCGCGCATGTGCCTCTGTCGCCCCACCGATATCCCTCGCCAGCGCCCAACCGCAGGCAGATGCCAACAGCGCCGCGCGCGCAGACAATGCTGCGCGCGCAGATCCTGATGCCAAAGACTATGCTGCCGACAACGGCCCTGTTTTCTGCCTTATAGCAAACTAAGTCTTTTTCATTGTAAATATAGAGTAGTTTTATTCCATGTAATTTCATTATGTTTCTCTAGCTTAATCAAGTCTAGTCTTGTAGCTTTGGATTATTATTTTTAAGCATTATTAAGGGGGACCAAACAATCAAAACTTTCTAGCAAGCAAACAATTCTCTGTACTGGTGTCTCTCCCCCTCGACACCGCATTTCCTTTCTGTAATAGCTTTCATTAATGCAATCAAGCTTTCTTTCATTCTCAATTCTCATTCCTGTTCTCTCAATTTCTCTTGACATTGGTTTTCCCGTACGGCACTGACAATCTAGTCTAGCGTACGGAGGGGACCTCAGTTGGCGGACAGCAACTGCACTGACATCAGTTGCTTAGCCTTACGTCGCCCTTCCAAGGAATCTCAGGAAGGCGCCGCGTAACAGTAAGTTTGTCAAAATATCTTAACTAAACACTTAAAAAATTTAATGTACGAGTCTACGAGAGAAGAATGATCATGAACCGTCTTGTGGACTACATGTTTCATCCTGCACAAGGAGATGTTAATGCAACAGTATCAGAAACCAGATTCAAATTAAATCAGGTAGCTTGCTTTCTCGTTTATAAACATTTGAGCCCTTGCCCTTTAACATCAGATCAAAACTGTGATATTTATTAGCAAGTGGTATTGCACTATTGCATATATAAATGGTTAAGTATATTAACGCCAAGCATGTGTTTATATAAACAGAAGACCACTCTGGATTTTCAACTTCTAAGAAAGAAGTAAAAACAAATAACATGTTCAAGGAAAGACCCAAACAATAGTTATATGTTTCCATCTAAACATACCTCCATGTCAGGAAAATGGAAAAAGACTACCATCCCTCCAAAAAGGGAATCTCCATTGCATTTTTATTGGACATGATGGTTAAAAATGGGTTGTATTACAGCGTAACTGCAATTTTGTTAATAGAGTTGTAACAAACATATTACAGGTTACTATAATTTTCTCCGTAGCTTCTTTAAGTTAAATGTTGTAACATTCTTAAATGGAGTTCTACATTGATCACAGTCTGTTGTAAGTTTTAATTTTGTGTTTGTTTTGTCAATACTTTTTAAGTCTCCTAAAATTTACGCCGTCCTTGATTAATTTCTGAACATGGAGGTGTTAAATATTTCTCATGAGATGAATTAAAATATGTGATAAATTTCCTGCTTTAATAGTGCAATCACAACGCCACTATTGATGAATATATTAAGGTAATAGTGGATGCAAATGTAGCTCATATTTTTTCACAATTACATTCTACTGAAAGTGTGTCAACTTGAACAACAATACGTCCTAATAATATTGTCCCAACAACATTGTATGATTACATTGTTGGGTCCGTGCTTTAGCACGGGCAATAATTATCTAGTATATTTTAATAAAGGGTAACAATGAGACTCAAACTCATTAGGACCTCTATCGATTTTTGTATTAAATTGAATTGATATCATTTCATAAAAAAGTTTGTTATTAACAGCTATACTTTTTTCAACTTTATTTATATCAGTAACAACTTCCTAGCATACGTGTTAGATACTTTTTCTAATAGCTAAGCTAAAATGTAAATGAACTTTTTTGTTGGCGGCGAGATTTGAACTCTGAATTTATATTAGTCGTTGGAAATTAATTCAAATTTGTAGTAGAAAATTAAAATTATTTAGGCTATAGTGTTTACAAGTTTATTTAATTTATATCTAAATAAAATTTGTAGTCATTATTATATAGGAATATAATTTCATATTTCTAGTTGAAATAAGTTTTGTTTATTGGTAGCTTCTTTTATGTATAGAGATGTGTGAAGGAAATAAAGAATTATAGTGATCTTTTAGAGATTTAGGGTGTGTTTTGTATGAAGGAAAATATTAGAATGTTTTCCTGAAAAATGAGTAGTTTTATCACTTATTTTCCCTTGTTTGGTTGGTGAATGAAAAACTATTTTTGGAAAATATTTTCTAGTGTTTGGTTAGAGAGTATAAAATATTTTAGGAAAATAATTTTTTATGATACTCTCTTCAACCCACCTTTCCCAATATCCCCATGTTTCCTGAACTCCTTCCCCCCCCCCCTCCTCCCCCACACCTTGGACTCTATTTTCTTCAAGAATTTAAATATTCTTTTCAAAATTCACACAAACCCAAAGGAATTAATGTGCTACTTTACTTTTTCACATACGAACAATGTTAAAATTTGAGCTTGATAACTAAAAAGAAAATACTTTATTTTGTTCAAAAAGAAAGTATCTTTTGTACAACATGAAAGGAAATTACTCATTTTGTTGAATTAAAGAAAATATCTTTTCTACATCATGAAAAAAAATACTCAGTTTGTTGAAATGAGAAAATATTTTTTCTATATCATGAAAGAAAGTACTCGTTTTGTTAAAATAAAAGAAAATATTTTTTCTACATCGGGAAAGAAAATACTTAGTTTTTTGAAATGAAAAAAAATATTTTTTCTACATCATAAAAAGAAAGTACTCGTTTTGTTGAAATGAAAGAAAATATTTTTTCTATATCATGAAAAGAAAGTACTCATTTTTTTGGAAAAAAAAAATACTTTTTCTATTCCTGGAAAAGAAAATACTTAGTTTGTTGAAATGAAAGAAAATACTTTTTCTACATCATAAAATGAAAATATTCATTTTGTTGAAATGAAAGAAAATACTTTTACTACATCATGAAAAGAATATACTCATTTTGTTGAAATAAAAAAAGTACTCTATCTACAACATGAAAAGTAAGTACTCTTAATAATAGTTCTATTTAGGGTGGGTGGTGGGCGAGTTTGGGGTAGGTGGGGTGTGGTCGGGGAGAAGGGGCTGGGGGTTGGGGTGGTTTGGGGTAGGTTGGTGGGCACGGGGAATAAGGTGGAGAACGGTAAAAAAGAGTTTTGGAAATGTTTTCCCTCCTTTTGATAGGGAAAATATTTTTCTTCAATTGGAAGAAAATGAGTTGATGAGGAAAATATTTTTCAAAATATTTAAGCCAACCAAATATGAAAAAAATAAAAAATATTTTCATTCATACCAAACACTCTTATAATAAAATATATTTCCTTCATTAGTTCTACTGCCTAGTTGAATCGTGCGATAACACAATTTAAGAATTAATGTTATTAGATAATATATACTTTTATTTATTTAATTATATTTTTCAACGAAAAAAGCAATTTTATGCATCTCTTTACTTTGAAACTTCTTGGATTAAGATATTTAGTTCCATCAGCTCGCAATTGACAATGAAAATTTTGATATGGCAAGAATCAAATAGGTGACCAATTAAATAAGTAAACAATTAACTTTGGCATCGGACATGAGCATCGAAGTACGTTACTGTATTAGTGGAAAAAAGGCTAGTGGAAAAAAGGCATAACACGTGGATTGTCATCAAGGTGACAGTGCATGGTACATGGACTATCAATATAGCAACAAGTGACGAGTTAAAGAATGCGAAAAGACACAGAAAGAGCACCCATGGGGTTATATCGAGAAAAGAACTGGGTCTGACAACTGTAAAAGGAGAAAC
The DNA here is from genome assembly GCF_000715075.1 of Nicotiana tabacum. Classification (NCBI taxonomy): domain Eukaryota; kingdom Viridiplantae; phylum Streptophyta; class Magnoliopsida; order Solanales; family Solanaceae; genus Nicotiana; species Nicotiana tabacum. Next base: position 199,013,887 of record NC_134085.1, on the reverse strand, counting down.
AAGAGTGGAATGCATAAAGACCGTAAAGAAGGGAAGATGCACGAACCCGTCATAAATAAGGAAGGAAAATCGATATGGTTACGAGAAATCCTCAGCCATAAATACTTTCGTTACAATTATATATGGTAACAAGTAATCAAGGCAATTAAAGCCATTAGTGAGCCCGAATTAAGTAAGAAAATTGTTATACCACAATTTATACAATTATTCTTTTCTTTATTCTCAAAAATTTTACCACAATTTTGGGAGCAATTGTCAATCTATTATGTATTCTTATTCCTTGTCAATTATTTCTATTCTTAGATTTATTCTTCAAATCACTGGGAAAGTGAAGCAAATCTTGGTTATTAGTAACCCAATTTTTTCTTAATTTTGACTTACCAAAAAATTTATTTTTGGGTGTAACAGTTACCACGCGTCCACCTAAATTATAAAGTACTTTGATGTTTTCTCATACATTACTATAGTTTTTTTTTTTTTTTGTTGCTAAATACATTACTATAGTTATGTCGAACCAAAATCCATTGCGAACTCAAAATTTTGTCAAAAACCTGAAATCTGCTACACTGTCATCAGCACAATAGTAGGTGCTGAAGCTGAAAATAGGATATCTCAGGTGGTCATAGTCTTATAGACGCAGAGAAGGAACATCAGAGCAGTGAACTGAATGTAATGAACTTTGTTGAGAGACTTATAGCCTGTTTGGCCAAGCCGGAAAAATCAGCTTATTTTGAGAAGTGCTTTTTTCAAAAGTGCTTTTGAAAAAAGTACTTTTGTAGAGAAGCAGTTTGTGTTTGGCTAATCAGTCTGAAAAGTACTTTTGAGAAATAATTTGTGTTTTGCCAAGCTTTTTAGAAAGTGCTTTTAAGTGTCAAATTACGAATAAGGACATGAATAGATTTACTTAATAATTAATATTATAAGTAAATAAATAATCTAAAAATTTTGTTATTACATGCAATAATTAATAAAAAATTCATTTTATTCAAGTAAAATATGAAAATAAAATTAAAAAGTACTTAATTCTTTTAATATAAGTTAAATATATTAAAATTCCTTCAACAAATATAAAAGCATTCATCCCTAAAGTCACTATATATTAAAAAGTTTTCCTACAAATAAGAAGAAATATTTATAAATTAATATCTTAAGTATTAGGTTTAAGGGTTATTTTGGTATATACTATATTTTGTTAAAGGTATTTTAGGTAAGAAGAAAAGCCAAAACTGCTTCTGCTTCTGCTTTTGGAAAGAAATTACTTTTTTCTGCTTCTCTGAAACTGTTTCTGCTTCTTCCCAAAAACACTTTATTTCCCCAAATAAGCTTGGCCAAACACCTCAAGTTAGAAAAAAAAAAGTGCTTTTGAAAAGAAAAAAAACACTTTTAGCCTCTTGAGAAGCTTGGCCAAACAGGCTATTAGCCTGGACCTTCTAATATTCCTTGCTAACCATTATTTGATGAAGAAAACAGTAATTCTGAATTATACCCCAGTAGTTGCGCAATTGAGTCACTAGCTCTGTGTCTACCGCCACCGTACTGTAACACAAAAAAGAAAACTGCAAAACCAACTGTGTGGATCACTTAGGCAAAGAAGAAATCGTTTATCATTTGGCTGTGGTTAATAGATAAAGAAGTTAATGTGTCATCTTGATGCCCAAACTTCTGAAAGTGTCTTAGATTAAACATAAACAAGATTAGGAGAAGATATTTCAAGATGCAGTGAAACCGTATAGCAGCTCCACTATAAAATGAGCAACTCTGAAGATAGAAATACCTGCACGCGAAAAGGATGCATATATACTTGACCCAAAGGGTTTACATGACCAAAAACCGAACAGTCTACATAATCGAGGAAATGAGAGGAGTTCATCCACCTTGTTCTCTGCATAATAGAGTTGGCTCGATAAACAGGTTGCTGAAGATAAAGTACAAATGTAGGTGTAGTAGCTCAAAGTTCAGGATAAAAATGACCTCCCTGGAGTTGTCTCTGTATTCAATTAAATAGTTTTTCTAAGTTGGTTGGACTGAAACAGAAATGGATCTCCAGGATTCAGCTGAGTGGCAATAGATACGCCCGAAGTAGGAATCATCAAACACCTGATAACTCTTGGATCAATCTACCTTCCCTTCTATCAAGCAATCTATGTTTCAGCTTTGTGCTACTCGAAGAAGATTTCAGTTACCTGACTGAAATACTTCTCAGTGAAGTGCAAGTGTGCTGAAATATCAAATTTACAACCAGACAACAGGAAAGAAGTAAAGGATGAACTTTATTATCTTCCTGACAGATATATTCTCTCTGATATGGCCGATGATGTCTGACAAGTGACCCAACGAGACAATCTCCACTATGATTTATGTTTGGGAAATATTTTATCCCACATGGCATCTGAAGAGCTTTGACATGGAAAGATAACTCACTAGATAAAAGTAGGGAGGGTTAAGTTTCTATTATCTCCAATGGTTGAAAATCTGTGGATCATTTTCTGCATCAGTAATCAGCATTATCAGTCATAACTGCCTCTGTGTTAGTATAAACAATAACAACCACAGTGTAATCTGGAGAGGATAGTGTGTACACCTTACTCCTACCTTGTGAAGGTAGAGATGTTGTTTCCGATAGACCCTCGGCTCAAGAGAAGTATGCAAATAGAAGAAACCACGTAAACAGATAATAAGTTCGATTTACTGTACCCATGATACCGGTTCCACTGGTCCATGCAGTTCCTTTCTAAATCAGAGGACCATAAGCCTGTTCATGCTTAGAGAATGGATATTTTGCCGAGTGAGTGAAAATGTGCGAGGTAAGCAGACCTGTTTGTGAATTATATCCATCAGAGTGATTCTTCAATTCCATTCAAGATTCAACCAACCATGCGGAGCTTCTTAGAGAAAGAATCCCATGATTCTGAATAAATGATTGTTCCTAAAGATCAGTTCATGCTCTTAAGTAGATGCAATTTTCTAAAGGAGAGAGTGCCCTCAAGTCAGCAGAAACCATTGCAGATTCGTTTAGATTCGTTTATGATGAACAAAACAGATCTGTACTTAGAGCTCATAATTCTTGAACATAGCATTTGGATGGCTGGTACGTGGTTCTTATGAAGTATCATGCTATGGCACTTTGAAATTACATCAACGTGAAATATTTCAGTGACAAACTTTTGAAGAACTTTGCAATATTGGGATACCATGCATAGACTCAACTTTTGTCATCATGCAAATCGTCTTGTCACATCTCACATATATGGATTTCAAAGCTGTAGATACCAGTTGCTAGATACATAACAGTAATTCGATTCATAGCTCCGCTTGGAAATAATATGGATCTCGTCTTATTTAGTGTCTGATTTTCTAATTAGACCTCTCATCCCTCGCCAGTCACTGACTAGCGAGAGTGAAGGGTTGAAGGTTCAAAAGAGTACGCATTATCCAATTATACTTTGTGAAAGTAAGCTAAAAGAATTTCTTTTTCTTTGAAAACTAACATATATATAAATATATATATACACACACACACAAAGCCTTCTGAAATAAGGCAAATGAGGTCTCGTATTAATGATATTAGGGGTAGTAACTAGTGATAATCAAAGGCATAAAGATATCCACAACTAGAAGGCAGCAAAATGAAAGCAGAATTACCATTTGGAAGGAGATCATTTTTTCCTTTATCATCTTAAGAAAGATGAAGGCCGGTAGATCTCCTTCTTACTAGAAAATGCAGAAGTCAAGATACAAGAACTATCGTGTATGATTGTCAATTGATTCCTGATTATCTAGTTGCTTTTTAGTGATGAGTACCTCTCTGGAATAAAGCAAATTCAGACTCAAAACTTTTGTAAGGAAACGTATGTATTATTCCTTGGCTAATGATTTGCAGAATGTGAACACAAGTCAACAACTACTATTACATCTATGCCTAAATCCCAAGCAAGTTGGGGTCGGCTATATAAATCCTCACTGACCACATTGCTCCATTTAAGCAATACAAGTCAACAATTTTGATAAAAAGCCTAGAGTGTGATGAGAGCTATTACCTTATAGCGATATGAATCACTACAAAAAAATAACTCTATTGTCCCCATCTGAGTGCTTAACTCAGGAGAATCTATTTCTTTCACATCGAGTGTCTAGCCAAGTTTTTGAAACACTTCACACAACCACTAAATCGCCCAGAGGCACACCAGTTGTTACCAAATGTTTAGATAGGCTCAGATTGCTACATTATGTTTAGATACTCTACTAATCTGAGTGTTATAGTCAGAAGATCTATCCTGACTCAAAAGAGATGTATTTCCTGATTCTTCCATAATATTTTAGAGCAATTTCTATCTTCATATCATTTTAGGAACTGGGATTCCTCCTTGTACAGTCTCAGATGCTGCGAGATAGAGGCATAACAGACAGCAACAGCAACAACAACAACCACCCAGTAGAATCCCACCAGTGGAGTCTAGGGAGGGTAGAATGTACGTAGACCTTACCCCTAACCCCGGAGGGGTAGAGAGGCTGTTTTCGGGAGACCCTCGGCTCAGACAAAAATAGATTCGTAACAACAACAACAACACCCAGAAAAATAATATCAGCAACGTGAGAGACAACAACTAAATGGGAAAGCAATAACACAAATACTTTGCAAAAGTGTAAAACACAACATAAACCGCTAGCAGTCCTAGACAAAACGCTATAAGACTAGCCGGTACAAAGAGGCATAACAGACAGATATCAAAGGAAAAACAGAATATTTTCTTCTTCTTTTCTGGATAAATATCAAAGTTATATAGATTATGAAGGATAGTAGCTCGAGAAACTAGCATTTTCATACGGACTAGTGGAAATGTGGAATAGGTATACAAGTTTTGCATATGAGCATAAATAATTTCTCAAAGAGAATTAAATAATCTGAAACGTCTTACTGATTGAGACTAGTTTCATCATTGTTTGACCTGGAATTCGATCTCCCAAAGCGGCTACCAAAGCTGTCCAAATGCCTCAACTTCAACAGCAAAAACAGCACAATACCACACCCAAATCCCAGTGCAGCACTTGACCCCGTCAATGAAACAGCCGCACAAACCAACATGACAAAAGATTCTTCCTTTGAATTCATATCCCTTGAAGCCATGGCCAATTCAATTCCAGCAAACAACAGAAGCACCCCAAGTATCCCAATAGGAAACTGACCCAAAATCCTCACAAATGAGCTCCCAAATACCAATCCAAGAACCAATTTCCCCAACCCAAGAAACGCCACTGAGGCCCCACTCCTCCCACCAAATCTGTACTGCCCAGCTAATCCTCCTGCCCCGTGGCAACACGGCATTGCTCCAAACCAACAGCCCACCAAATTCATTAACCCAACACTCACTGAGACTCTTGTAGCTGACACTTCCTTTTCTGGGAACAAATCAGTTGACAATTTACACACTGCAATCACCGAATTCAAAACGGATAACGGAATCTGGGGAATCGCGCCCCTTAAAAATCCGGTTTTCCAGTCTTCCCACGTGATTTTCAAAACATGAATCTTTGAGGGGCCAAATTTAATATCACCAATAATTGAAGGGTCACGCACGAAACATAAGATTAACCCCAGTAAAAACACAATAAGAGCTGCTGGAATTGCTGATAGTGTACGTAATCTGCGCCGAACTCTGGGTTGATTACAGTCATTGGTTACAATAATCCTGTCTTCGTCGTCGTCCTCAACAACTTCACCGGAGCCGGTGACTAGTATAAGAAAAGAGACAGCACTGAGAGCCAAAATAAGGCCGTCAAGTCCAAGCCACGGACGTGGGATTGTACTGCTGGCTTTAGTAGTGGCCGCAAAGTCTTGATCATAGCGTATGTATTTAATAGCAGAGAAGGCAAAAGCGAGTCCTTGAGAGAGCTGAACGCCGCGAACGACGGGGAGAGGGATGAAGCGGTAGAAGAAGGACATGAGCCCGGTGGCTCCGAGGAAGAAAAGGGTGGAGGCGGTGCAGATACCAGCGGCGGCGATTTGAGGAACAGTGAGGTGAGGTATTTCAGAGACGGCGACGGCAGCAATGGACTTCATGGGTTGAACAGGCATCGGAATTCCGAAGAGAGCGCCGGTGATGATGTTGTAGAATGCAGTGAAGATAAGGGTAGTGCTGAGGTCGAGATGGGAGACTAAGGTTAGTGTTAGAACAATAGGGATGTAAGTGCCTAAGTCGCCGACGGAGCCACCGAGTTCAGAGAGGAGGGAGGTTTTGAGACGCAGTGAAGTGGTGAATGGAAGGGTGGAAAGGTGGCTGCGCCACCAGCTGCGGCGGAGGAGGGGAGTAGTATGGTCAGAAGTTTGCTCAGCCATTTTTGCCTGTGACAGTGGCAAGGGGAGGGACTAATAAAAAATGATGAGATGAAAGTGGCGCGCACGCAAACGGCAAATTAGTGACAAGACTTTTTCCTAAGAGTAACTGGAGAAGGTTGGAATATTAGGAGCATAAGTATCATTGGATTCCAGTTAATCGACGAAGTTAATCCCTACTGTATTAAAAAAAGCCCCTTAGCGAAATATTATGTTTTTTTTATCCTTTAAAAACTAATTTCACGTCGGATAAAATTATAATTTTAGTTGTTTTCCTATATTTAGGACTTCTAAATCAAATAAAATTTTAGTTATTAAATTTTTCCTTTTTTTAACTAGATAAGAAATCCTAATATTTAGAACTTTAAATGAATAATATTAATTTTTCATGTTTAGATTTTGCAGAAGTTGTAAAAGTATGTACAACAACATATATTTACCGAGCACACTATTATGCTGGATAGTGGTACAAAGTTTATGAACAGTGGCTAACACTTTAAAAATTTATCCAATTTTCAAAGTCAACAAAAAATTTGTAATCCTTTGAATCATGTAAGAAATTTTAAACATGAATTTAAAATAAATTAGTATTTTAATTATCTAATATAAATTATTTATTTATTTAGAGAAGATGTAACATAATTGTAATCTATTAATTTTAGACATAATATAATAGTTAATACTTTAGAGAGATATCCCTTTTTGAAATTAATTATAATATTATTTATGAAATTATTCATTATTTAACTATGTAAGAAGTCTTAATATAGGACTTTAAAATCATTTAATATTTCAATTATCTAATATAAATTATTAATTTATTTGGATAATATAACATTATTGTAATTCTTGGCGTGCATATATATATATAAACCATAATACATTTGCATATCAATTTTGGGCTACTTTTTAACCCAAAAAATATTTTTATATAATATTTAAATATAAAATTCTATAATTAAAATAAATAACAAAATTTAAAAATATAAAAGATATAAAGAGGTAAGAAAAAATAGAGGTCATAAAAGTAGTTGACCAGAGTCAACAATACTACTTATTCTACATATAATAAACATAAGGCTTCACCTCTGGAACTGTTGCTCGGGGCTGAGCTCTGCCCCTGCCTCGGCCTCTGGCACGACCTCGGCCTCGCCCTCTGCCCCTAATAGGAGCCGCTGCTGGGGGCTCGGGCTGCTGCGCGGTCGATGATGAAGCGCGTTTCCTTGCCCTCTGCGAAAGAACGGAATAGAAATTCAATCAGTATTGGGGAAATAGAACTGCACGACAAGAAAGAACAGATGTGAAGTTTTCCTAACTCTGTAACCTCTGGGGGATAAATACAGACGTCTCCGTACCAATCCCTCAGACTCTACTAAGGTTGTCCGTGAGTTGTGAGACCTATGTAACCTAGTGCTCTGATACCCAGACTCCAGATAAACCTGTGCAGATATATATATATATATATATATACAAGTACAATGGAAAACAGCGGAAAGTAAACAATTAAAGATGGGAGGGGGAGCATGCGTACGGGGATAGCAGATAAAACAGAATATTAGAAATAAAAACGGAAAACTACATTTGCTCACTTCTACTGTAGAATAAGGGAAAAACAACCACTTTCACTTGTCTCAGTTTTCTCTTGTTGCAGGCGTGCAACCCGATCCCATTTCATTATATCTTGTGGTAGGCATACCACCCGCTCCCATTTTATCACATCTCGTGGTAGGCGTACCACCCGCTCCCATTTTATCACATCTTGTGGTAGGCATACCACCCACTCCCATTTTATTTTATCTTGTGGTAGAGTACCACCCGCTCCCATTTCATTTTATCTTGTGGTAGGCGTACCACCCGCTCCCATTTCATTTCATAATTTGTGGTAGGCGTACCACCCGCTCCCATTTCATTTTATCTTGTGGTAGGCGTACCACCCGCTCTCATTTCAGTCCAACACAATATCACAGGATAATCCCAACAAGGGAGCAAGATAACATAATAAGTTTCCCGGCAAGGGAGATCCAGCTATAACCAATTTACTCAATTTCTACTTAACACAATTAATACAAATGCTCAATCATAACATTTACTTGCTCAGTTTCAAAGATCTTCAACCAAGTTCTCATAAGCATTACTTAAGAATACAACAATTTAGCAATTTAGGACTCACGGTCATGCTCGACCCCCAACGTATAGATACTCGTCACCATGCCTATACGTCGGACACAACACAAAGCAAGTAGTAAGTAAAACTCAACTCCTAATCCCTCAAGATAGAGTTAGACCGAACACTTACCACAACTTCCACTGCTAAATTAATCCACAATGACCGCTTCTCCTCTCGAATTCGGCTCCAACTCAATCAAATCTATGAAATAACGACTTTATAGTATCAATATAAGCTAAACAAATCAAACCTAATGCCTAAACATAGATTTCTAAGCTTTCTTCCCAAAATTCTAAAAATCGACTCCGGGCCCGCTTGGTCAAAATACGAGGTTCAGACCAAATTCATATCACCCATTCATCCACGAGCCCGAATATATAATTTATTTTCAAATTCGATCCCAAAACGAGGTCTAAATCAAGAAAAGTAAAAAAGCCCTAACTCTACCCAATTTCTACCTTAAATCACATATTCTAGGCCTAGGATTTCAATTGATGTTGAAGGAAATGGAAGGAAATAAGCTAAGAATTACTAACCCAAGAGGTCTTGGTGAAGAATCGCTCCAATGGTCGCCTAAGAGTTTGGAGAAGAAAAGGTTTTGTGAACTTTCTAATGAATCCCGTAGCTACTGTTTCTGAAGTTTTTTTAAAAAAAAAAATAACTGGCCAGAAAAATGCTCTATGTGATCGCGAAGAAGGTCATGCGATCGCATAGGGAGAGGAAGGTTGCCCATTGCGATCGCGGACAGTGTATTGCGAACGCATAGAAGAAAACGGGCTCCATTTCGGGTTTGGTTTTATGCATTGCGATCCCGGAAGGGGAATGCGATCGCGTATAACAGATGGTGGCTACTATACCCGATCGCAGGAGGATCTATGCGACCGCATAGAACAAACAAGGCACCTGGAAACTTACTCTATGCGATCGCGGAAAGGCCTATGCTATCGCATAGCACTAGGTAACAGAACACCAGAACTGCTATTTTCTGCAACTTTTCTAAGTCCAAAACCATCCCGAAACACATCCGAATCACACCTGAGCCCTCGGGGCTCCTAACCAAACACATGTACTAACTCAACAACCTCATATGAACTTATCTGTGCGATCAAATCGCCAATTATCATCATAAACAACGAATCAAGCCTCAAATCACTAGTTTTTCTTCAAACCTCATAAACTTTCAAATTTAGAGTTTTAAGTCCGAAACACGTCAAACGACGTCCGATTTCAACCAAATTTCACAGAAAGCGCTTAAACCACATATGAGACATGTACCGAGCACCGGAACCAAAATACGGGCCCGTTACCAATGCTTTCTAATTTATTTTTATTTCAAATTTTCATATTAAATTTCAGAAAATAATTTCTTTCAAAAATTCATTTCTCGGGCTCGGGACCTCGGATTTCGATTCCGGGAATATGCCCAAGTCCCATATTTTTCTACGGACCCTCCGGGACCGTCAAATCACGGTTATGGGTCTGTTTACCCAAAATGTTGACCAAATTCAACTTTAACCATTTTAAAGCCACAATTTATCAAATTTCACATAATTTAACACATAAGCTTTTCCGGCTATGCGCCCGGACTGCGCACGCAAATCGAGGCAACTAAAGGTGAGGTTTTCAAGGCCTTGGAAGTACGGAAAAAGGGAGAAAACCGGTGATAACCCCTTTGGGTCGTCACATTCTCTACCTCTAAAACAACCGTTCATCCTCGAACGGACATAAGAAGGAAGCACCTGAGTCGGGGAAAAGGTGAGGAGAACGGTCCCGCATATCGGACTCGGACTCCAGGTTGATGCCTCAGGAGGCTGACCTCTCCACTGAACACGAACCGAAGGAAAACTCTTCGACCTCAACTGGCGAACCTGTCGGTCTAGAATAGCTACCGGCTCTTCCTCATAAGATAAGTCCTTGTCCAACTGGACAGTGCTAAAATCTAACACGTGGGATGGATCGCCGTGATATTTCCGAAGCATGGACACAAGAAACACTTGATGTACGACTGATAAGCTCAGTGGCAATGCAAGTCTATAAGCCACCTCTCCCACTCGATCAAGAATCTCAAATGGCCCAATGAACCTAGGGCTAAGCTTGCCCTTCTTCCCAAATCTCATCACGCCCTTCATAGGCGACAGTCGGAGCAATACCTGCTCACCAACCATGAAAGCCACATCTCAAACCTTTCGATCCGTATAGCTCTTTTGCTTGGACTGAGCTGTACGAAGTCTATCCTAAATGATCCTGACCTTGTCCAAAGCCTCCTGAACCAAATCTGTACCCAACAACCGAGCTTCTCCCGGCTCAAACCATCCAACCGGAGATCGACATCGCCTACCATACAAAGCCTCATAATGAGCCATCTGGATACTCAACTGGTAGCTGTTGTTGTAGGCGAACTACGCTAAAGGCAAAAACCGATCCCACGAACCTCCAAAGTCAATGACACAAGCTCGGAGCATATCTTCCAATATCTGAATAGTCCGCTCGGACTGCCCGTCCGTCTGAGGATGAAATGTTGTACTCAACTCAACCTGGGTGCCTAACTCTCGCTGGACTGCTTTCCAGAAACGCGAGGTAAAATGCGTACCTCGGTCCGAGATGATAGATACTGGCACACCATGAAGGCGAACAATCTCCCGGATATAGATCTCAGCTAACCTCTCGGATGAATAGGAGACTGCCATAGGAATGAAATGCGCTGACTTGGTCAGCCTATCAACAATGACCCAAACTGCGTCGAACTTCCTCCGAGTCTGCGGGAGCCCAACAACGAAGTCCAGAGTGATCCGCTCCCACTTCCACTCGGGAAGCTCAATCCTCTGAGATAAACCACCAGGCCTCTGATGCTCATACTTAACCTGCTGACAATTCAAACATCGAGCCACATGTGCAACTATATCTTTCTTCATTCTACGCCACCAATAGTGTTGCCTTAGATCCTGATACATCTTCGCAGCACCCGGGTGAATAGAATACCGGGAACTATGGGACTCCGCTAAGATCAACTCTCGAATCGCATCAACATTGGGCACACAAACTCGCCCCTGCAATCTCAAAACACCATCATCATCTAAGGTCACATTCTTGGCACCTCCATGCTACACCGTGTCTCTCAGAACACACAAATGGGGATTATCAAACTACCGATCACGGATACGCTCCAACAATGAAGAACGAGCGACCGTGCAAGCTAACACTCGGCTAGGCTCAGAAATATCCAACCTCACAAATTGATTGGCCAAAACCTGAACGTCCAAAGCAAGCGGTCTCTTACCGACCGGAATATAAGCAAGACTGCCCATACTGGCTGACTTCCTACTCAAGGCATCGGCCACTACATTGGCCTTTCCCGAGTGATGTAGGATAGTGATGTCATAATCTTTCAACAACTCCAGCCACCTCCTCTGCCTCAAATTCAACTCCTTTTGCTTTAACAAATACTGAAGACTCTTATGATCCGTGAACACCTCACACGCCACGCCATACAGATAGTGCCTCCAAATCTTCAATGCATGAACAATGGCTGCCAACTCCAAATCATGCACTGGATAGTTCTTCTCATAAACCTTCAACTGCCTCGAAGCATAGGCAATGACCTTGCCATCCTGCATCAACACTGCACCAAGTCCAATACGAGATGCATCACAATAGACTGTATAAGGCCCTGAACCTGTGGGCAAAACCAATACCGGTGACGTAGTCAGAGCTGTCTTGAGCTTCTGAAAGCTCGCCTCACACTCGTCTGACCATCTGAACTGGGCACCCTTCTAGGTCAACCTGGTCATCGGGGCTACAATAGACAAGAACCCCTCCACAAATCGATGGTAGTAGCCTGCTAACCCCAAGAAACTCCGAATCTCTGTTGCTGATACTAGTCTAGGCCAGCCCTTGACTGCCTCAATCTTCTTTGGATCAACCCGAATACCCTCTGCTGATACAACATGACCCAGAAATGCAACTGAGCTCAACCAGAACTCGCACTTCGAGAACTTAGCATATAACTGGCTATCCTTCAAGGTCTGAAGAACCACTCTAAGATGCTGCTCGTGCTTCTCCCGACTGCGGGAATATATCAAAATATCATCAATGAGGACTATCACGAACGAGTCCAAATAAGGCCTGAACACTCGGTTTATCAAATCCATAAAGGCTGCTGGGGCATTGGTCAACCCAAATGACATGACCAAGAACTCATAATGCCCGTACCGAGTGCGGAATGCTGTCTTAGGGACATCGGATGCCCTAATCCTCAACTGATGGTGGCCAGATCTCAAGTCAATCTTTGAAAATACCTTAGCACCCTGAAGCTGATCGAACAAATCATCAATCCTCGGCAGTGGATACTTATTCTTAATTGTAACCTTATTTAATTGCCGGTAATCAATGCACATTCTCATCGCGCCATCATTTTTCTTTACAAACAGAATCGGCGCACCCAAGGTGACACGTTGGGTCTAATGAAACCCTTCCAAAGCAAGTCTTGTAACTGCTCCTTCAACTCTTTCAACTCTGGCGGGGCCATGTGATATGGTGGAATAGAAATATGCTGAGTGCCCAGAGCCAGATCAATACAAAAGTCGATATCCCTGTCGGGCGGCATACCCGGTAGGTTTGAAGGGAAAACCTCGCGGAACTCTCGAACAATAGGTACAGAATCAATAGAAGGGACCTCTGCGTTGAAATCGCGAACATACGCCAGATAAGCTAAACACCCCTTCTCGACCATGCATCGAGCCTTCATATATGAAATAACACTGTGAGTGGCATGACCTGGGGTCCCTCTCCACTCTAGTCGGGGCAAATCTGGTAAAGCCAAGGTCACGGTCTTGGCATGGCAATCCAAGATAGCATGATACGGGGACAACCAATCCATCCCTAATATAATGTCAAAATCCACCATATCTAAGAGCAACAAATCAACACGGGTCTCAAGACCCCTAAACACCACAACACAGGAACGATGAACCCGATCAACCACTATAGAATCACCCACCGGTGTAGATATATATACAGGAATACTCAAGGCCTCACTAGCATAACCAAGTAAGTTGCAAAATAGGACGACACATATGAATACGTAGATCCAGGGTCAAATAGCACTGAAGCATCTCTATCACAGACCAGAATAGTACCTGTAATGACAGCATCTAATGACTCAGCCTCTAGCCTGGCTAGAAGAGCATAACACCGGGGCTGGGCCCTACCTCCCTGAATTGTCTCTCTGGGACGACCGGCTGCTGGCTGGCCCCCACCTCTGGCGGCCTGAGCTCCACCTCTATGACCTCTACCTCTACCTTTAACACCCCTGCCACCACCTCTAGCTGGCTGGGCAGGTTGTGAAACCTCCGGTGCCTGAATCATAGTACGAGAACTCTGGTGCTGAGAGATTCTTGAAGCTTGAGGGCAATACCTGGCAATGTGCCTCGTGTCTCCACACGTGAAATAAGCCCTCGGCTGCTGGGGATGACGGCCCTGAATACTCTGGAGCGGTGGTGCACTGATAGGTGCTGATGGTGAACTGTAAAGCTGATGGTCTGAATAATGCGGCTGAGAACGATGACCACCCGAAGTACCATGAGAGACCTGTAGGGCCGACTGAAAGGGCCTAGGAGGATGGCCTCTACCACACGAATCTCTACCTCCAGACGAGGTACCACTGAATCTGCCTGAATGACGGGGCCTCTTATCCGACCCATGACCACCTCCCTGTAACAGAACCATCTCAACTTTGCAGGCCACATTGGCCGCCTCCTGAAATGTAATCTCACTCCCGGCTCCCATAGTCATCTGGAGACGGATCGGCTGAATCCAATCATCGATAAACCTTCGCACCCTCTCTATCTCTCTCTTGGTGGGGAGTATGACAATAGCATAGCGAGCTAGATCAATGAACCGGGTCTCGTACTGAGTGACTGTCATAGAGCCCTGCTGGAGGCGCTCGAACTGCCTACGAAGAGCCTCCCTCTGAGTGACTGGGAGAAACTTCTCCAAAAACAACTTTGCAAACTGATCCCAAGTCAAAGACGACGACCCTGCTGGTCTGGCTAAGCAATAGTCCCTCCACCAAGTCTTGGCGGGTCCAGATAGACGAAAGGTGGAAAAATTGACCCCATTGGTCTCCACAACACCCATGCTCCGAAGAACCTCGTGGCAACTATATAAGAAATCCTGGGGATCCTCTGAAGAAGCACCACTGAATGTGGTAGTGAATAGCTTGGTGAATCGATCCAATCTCCACAGAGCATCGGCGGACATAGCCGCACCATCGCCGGTCTGAGCCGTTGTACCCAGCTGAACTGCCACTGCTGGCTGAACCACCGGAACCTGAACTTGGGGAGCTACCTGCTCCGGAGTACGTGGGAGTCTGAACCCCTCATCCAGCCTGAGAAGTGGCTGGTGCTACTGGAACCAAACCCGCTCGAGAGACGCTCTCTATGAAGCCTACCAATCGGACCAAAGCATCCTGAAGCACTGGAGTGGCTATGAAACCCTCTGGGACCTAAGCTGGGCCCACTGGAGCTGCTGGAGCTGGAACCTCCTCATCATAATCAACATGAGGCTCCACCTCTGGAACTGCTGCTCGGGGCTGAGCTCTGCCCCTGCCTTGGCCTCTGGCACGGCCTCGGTCTCGCCCTCTGCCCCTAATAGGAGCCGTTGCTGGGGGCTCGGGCTGCTGCGCGGTCGATGAGGAAGCGCGTTTCCTCACCATCTGCGAAAGAACGGAGTAGAAATTCAATCAGTATTGGGGAAACAGAACCGCACGACAAGAAAGAACAGATGTGAAGTTCTCCTAACTCTGTAACCTCTAGGGGATAAATACAGACGTCTCCGTACCGATCCCTCAGACCCTACTAAGGTTGTCCATGAGTTGTGAGACCTATGTAACCTAGTGCTCTGATACCAACTTGTCATGACCCGGATTTTCCACCCTCGGGAGTAGTGATTGTGCCTACTAATAGGAGCTAGGCAAGCCAACTTAAATTACTTTCCATTTAACGCGCATTTCTTTTCCGTAATTATCAACCTGTAATAAAGGCAACATAATTAAAATTTCATGCGAAAGTCTCAACTTATATAAAAACTGAGTAGAATTGCGGAAAGTTTAACAAAATCCTCTACCCAAGATTGGTGTCACAATGCTCACGAGCTTCTAAGATTACTAAATACAATCGTATGAAAGAAAATTTTAAACTGTTTGTTTCGGTACAAAAGATAACAAACTGAATAAAGAGAGAGAGACTCAGGGCCTGCGGACGTTAGCAAGGCTACCTCGGTGTCTCTGGACTGAAGGCTTGCTCCCGATCTACTGATATTGTCCAAAGGCTGCTCCAACTCCGTGATCTGTGCAAAAGAGCACAGAGTGTAGCATCAGTACAACCAACCCCATGTGCTGGTAAGTGTCTGGCCTAACCCCAGCGAGGTAAGTGTCTGGTCTAACCCCGGCGAAGTAGTGACGAGGCTAAACCCAGACTCCAGATAAACCTGTGCAGATATATATATGTATATACAAGTACAATAGAAAACAGCGGAAAGTAAACAATTAAAGCTGGGAGGGGG
The DNA here is from genome assembly GCF_000715075.1 of Nicotiana tabacum. NCBI lineage: Eukaryota > Viridiplantae > Streptophyta > Magnoliopsida > Solanales > Solanaceae > Nicotiana > Nicotiana tabacum. Next base: position 198,997,829 of record NC_134085.1, on the reverse strand, counting down.
AGCATGCGTACGGGGATAGCAGATAAAACAGAATATTAGAAATAATAAGGGAAAACTACATTTGCTCACTTCTACCGTAGAATAAGGGAAAAACAACCACTTTCACTTGTCTCAGTTTTCTCTTGTTGCAGGCGTGCAACCCGATCCCATTTCATCATATCTTGTGGTAGGCGTACCACCCGCTCCCATTTCATCACATCTCGTGGTAGGCGTACCACCCGCTCCCATTTCATCATATCTTGTGGTATGCGTACCACCCGCTCCCATTTCATTTTATCTTGTGGTAGGCGTACCACTCGCTCCCATTTCAGTCCAACATAATATCACAGGATAATCCCGACAAGGGAGCAAGAAAACATAATAAGTTTCACGGCAAGGGAACAAGATACCAATTCAAATATCCCGGCAAGGCGTACCACCCGCTCCCATTTTATCACATCTCGTGGTAGGCGTACCACCCGCTCCCATTTCATCATATCTTATGGTAGGCGTACTACCCGCTCCCATTTCATTTTATCTTGTGGTAGGCGTACCACCCGCTCCCATTTTATTTCATAATTTGTGGTAGGCATACCACCCGCTCCCATTTCATTTCATAATTTGTGGTAGGCATACCACCCGCTCCCATTTCATTTTATCTTGTGGTAGGCGTACCACCCGCTCCCATTTCAGTCCAACACAATATCACAGGATAATCCCGACAAGGGAGCAAGATAACATAATAAGTTTCCCGGCAAGGGAGATCCAGCTATAACCAATTTACTCAATTTCTACTAAACACAATTAATACAAATGCTCAATCAGAACATTTACTTGCTCAGTTGCAAAGATCTTCAACCAAGTTCTCATAAGCATTACTTAAGAATACAACAATTTAGCAATTTAGGACTCACGGTCATGCTCGACCCCCAACGTATAGATACTCGTCACCATACCTATACGTCGGACACAACACAAAGCAAGTAGTAAGTAAGACTCAACTCCTAATCCCTCAAGCTAGAGTTAGACCGAACACTTACCTCAACTTCCACGGCTAAATTAATCCACAATGACCGCTTTCCCTCTCGAATTCGGCTCCAACTTAATCAAATCTATGAAATAACGACTTTATAGTATCAATATAAGCTAAACAAATCAAACCTAATGCCTAAACATAGATTTCTAAGCTTTCTTCCCAAAATTTCAAAAATCGACCCCGGGCCCGCTTGGTCAAAACACGAGGTTCGGATCAAATTCATATCACCCATTCATCTACGAGCCCGAATATATAATTTGTTTTCAAATTCGACCCCAAAACGAGGTCTAAATCAAGAAAAGTAAAAAAGTCCTAACTCTACCCAATTTCTACCTTAAATCACATATTCTAGGCCTAGGATTTCAATTGATGTTGAAGGAAATGGAAGGAAATAAGCTAAGAATTACTAACCCAAGAGGTCTTGGTGAAGAATCGCTCCAATGGTCGCCTAAGAGTTTGGAGAAGAAAAGGTTTTGTGAACTTTCTAATGAATCCCGTAGCTACTGTTTCTGAAGTTTTTTTAAAAAAATAACTGGGCAGAAAAATGCTCTATGGGATCGCGAAGAAGGTCATGCAATCGCATAGGGAGAGGAAGGTTGCCCATTGCGATCGCAAATAGTGTATTGCGAACGCATAGAAGAAAACGGGCTCCATTCCGGGTTTGGTTTTTATGCATTTGCGATCGCGGAAGGGGAATGCGATCGCATATAACAGATGGTGGCTACTATACGCGATCGCAGGAGGATCTATGCAACCGCATAGAACAAACAGGGCACCTGGAAACTCACTCTATGCGATCGCGGAAAGGCCTATGCGATCACATAGCACTAGGTAACAGAACACCAAAACTGCTATTTTCTGCAACTTTTCTAAGTCCAAAACCATCCTGAAACACATCCGAATCACACCCGAGCCCTCGGGGCTCCTAACCAAACACATGTACTAACTCAACAACCTCATATGAACTTATTCGTGTGATCAAATCGCTAAATACCATCATAAACAACGAATCAAGCCTCAAAATCACTAGTTTTTCTTCAAACCTCAAAAACTTTCAAATTTAGAGTTTTAAGTCCGAAACAGGTCAAACGACATCCGATTTCAATCAAATTTCACAGAAAGCGCTTAAACCACATATAAGACCTGTACCGGGCGCCAGAACCAAAATTCGGGCCAGATACCAATGCTTTCTAATTCATTTTTATTTCAAATTTTCATATTAAATTTAAGAAAAAAATTCTTTCAAAAATTTATTTCTCGGGCTCGGGACCTCGGATTTCGATTTCGGGAATACGCCCGAGTCCCCTATTTTTCTACGGACCCTCCGGGACCGTCAAATCATGGTTCCGGGTCCGTTTACCCAAAATATTGACCAAAGTCAACTTTAACCATTTTAAAGCCACAATTTATCAAATTTCACATAATTTAACACATAAGCTTTTCCGGCTACACGCCCGGACTACGCACGCAAATCAAAACAACTAAAGATGAGGTTTTCAAGGCCTCGGAAGCACGAAAAAAGGGAGAAAACCGGTGATGACTCCTTTGGGTCGTCACAATATTAGTTTTTTAATCCTTTTGAACATTAAATTCATAGTATATACTTATAATCTATATCTATACTATATTAAAAGCACGAAGGCCCTTAGCGAAATATCGTTCGCCTTTTTTACCCTCTAAAAGTAGATTTTATGTAGGACAAATTGTAATTTAAGTTTTTTCCTAATTTTTAGGAGTTCTAAATCAACTAAAATTTTGGTTTAAAATATATTCCTTATTTGAATATGTAGAAAGTTCTACATTTTGAAATCGATTAAAACTTTACTTTATATAAACACTTCCCTAAGAAAGTAATAAAACCTTCCATGTTTATTTTTTCTAATACTAATTTTCAGAATAAGGAAATAAAGAAAAACAAATGAAAGGGAAAGAAGTAAAGGATTTACGTTTCTTTGCATTTTTAACTCCTTTTCAAATCGATTCTTCCGCCTAGAGGCAATAGGAATAGAATTTTAGTGAATAAAATTATATTATAGTTAAATATTTAAAATTGGAGATGAACAATATTAATAATTTAAATCAACGAGGAAGTAAATTATTTCCTTTAATGTTGACAATAAATTATTAAATCTTTGAATTAATTAGTTAGCTAAAAATCTAATTCAAATCTTTTCTAAATTATGAATGGTCTTAGCAAAATGTTATTCGCCCTTTTTACTCTTTAAAAATAGAGCTCACGACAAAGTAGTCATTTAATATTTTTCCTAATATTTAAGACATTGAAAACAACTAAAAAAATAATTACTAAATCTTTCCTTATTAGATAGAAAGTCTAAAATTTGTGGCTTTAAATTAATTAGGATTTTACTTTATAAAAAAATCTTTTCTTATAACAAACTATATGAACAACCAATACTCATATAAAGACTTTGAAGTTAATTAAAATATTTATTCAAAAGAAATTTTGTTTATCGTATATTTTATTTTTCTAGCGACACAAGCATTTGTAGACCGAAACTATGGCATATTTGTCTTTAACGATGATATTATTATTTTAAGAGTAAATTCAAAAAAGAAAATCTGTCAAATTATACTTTAAAAAGGCAATAACAATCATAACACAAAAAAATGCACGAACTTATTCTTAAAATGTGAGTCATAATGCGAATTTTCTTTCAAAATTTAGTCTTTGAACTCCAAAATGAATTTAACTTGTGCATAATAAATATGACATTACGATGTAGAGAAAAATTAAATTGAACGCCACAAACGCAAAATGAGAATTACGGCTAAAAATCAACATTCAATATTTTCATGAACATATATTTTTTATTTAATCTTCATTTATAACTCAAGCAAATTATTATTTAAGTGATTTTTAATATATATTAGTATAGAATACATGCGCAACGCGCGTACCCTAAGACTAGTAAAATAAAGTACTCCTTTCTCTTTTGAGTCGGATAACATAATTCTTTGGAGCTAATGCTTTTTGGTGGTCCTCAATATTCTGGAACATTTACACACATTACCTAACTAGTCAAATTGCCCGCGCTAGCGCGGTTATGAAAGATACTTACCATGATCAGATTTTATAAATTTAGTCAAAATTGAATATATATCAATAAAATTGAAGAGTAATTTTTTTTATTAAAGGTAGAGCTTAGAAGAACTTAATTTTCATCGTTAAATAAGAAAAAAAAAAGTTTAAAGAATTTTTTACTTTTGAATCTCTATATAAATCTTTTATAGAGTTACTTGATTTCATTTATTATATAGTAACATATTTTGTTTTGCTAAAACTTTCTTATATTCGAATAAAAATATGAATAGAAAAGTAAAGAAACAAACAGAAAGGAAAATAAATAATAAACTGAATTGCATTTTCTACCAATATCTCAGGATACTGACTATCTTTTCCATAAGAACTACAAAAAATCTAACCAAATAATTCAAACTTATGATTTTAATGTGGCAGCTCCAATTTAATTATTTGCTCAATTACAAACAAATAAATAGGAAAAAAGATAAAATAAATGAATGGAAATAAAACAAAATTTTGAGGGACAATAAAAATATGAGAATATTTAATATATTTACCTTATGTTTATGTTGATTATATCAATCATCAATAGGGAATAAAAATTGTTCATTAGCATGGAGAAATTCAAAAGCTCAGTAGTAGTACTATTTATCAAAAACAATAGAAATTGATAAGATAAGTAAATGGCAAAAAAATATAATCTTTGAGGGGCAAAAAAATATTTGGGAATATTTAAGATGCAATATAGTATCAATCGTCAACATGAAAATAAGGTAAACATTTTAAAAATCAATAGGGAATAAAAATTATTCTTTAACATGAAGAAATTCAAAAGCTAGAAATATTAAAAATAATTGTCCGCGCGCGGAAAGATAATAATGTATTACAAAGTGATTTTTTAAAACAGAAAGAGATAGTAGCAGTACAATAGAAATGAAATACAAAAAGAAAAATCATCACATAACTTTTAGTAGTCTAAAAATCAAGTAACGTAAGCCTTTGAATGGTGTTAATTATTGTTCATAAATAATATTAATTACTATAATAATCTATTTATTAGTGACTACATTTAGAGCCAAATATTGTTCATGAGTAATTACATTTCATTTACATAGGCATTAAGCTTACTCTTATAGAACCTGTCAAAAAAATTTATTACCGCCCTTTTTTCGATAATCAATAAGTTAGTGTAATAGAGATGTCCTGTTTTCACTTAATCAAACTTTGAGATCGTATAAAAGTAAGTCAAATTTTGTTTGCATCAAACCTCATTTTCACTTGGTTATTGCCAACCCAGTGAATATATGTAATCGTCTCATAGCCATAAACAATAAATTATAGAGTTACAATCACATATTAGTTATTTCTTTGCTACAAAATATTCAATGATATACTCAAAGTTGGTTTTTTCCTTTCAAGTAATTGACTTTCTTTGGGACGACCAAAGAAGAAAGGCAACACTCTAAAACTTTTATAAAGAGGCTACAATTCACTGCATTTTAAAAATAAAATTTAAATATGGAAGGGAAAACTTTTGTTAGTATCTCTCAAGAAATTTGCATGCACACAAAGTTAGTGTCATTCGGTTCTACAATTGGGAGTTTTAAGATGTAGTGTACGCACGCGAGTGTCTCAACTTTCCTTTTTGGCAACTTTGGTCCTTTCAAAAATTTCGTTAATTATTTAGAATAAAAGTAGAAAAGAAAAATGGAAGACTCAAACATAGGAAAGAAATAATAAATTGATGGAATGCACATCAATACGAATATAATATGGGCCACCCGTGAATGATACAATCCCTTATTCTCTACTCTTATTTTTGTTTTTCCTTCTATGCATTTTCATTTCCTTCTTTCTCCTCCAGATCACGGGTCATCACTCACCTCCCCATAACTTCTGCATAGTTACCATCTCCCCATTTTATCTATATTTTTCTTATTTCTCTTATTCTTTCTCTTTTTATGTTTCTCTTCATTCTTCATCCTAATTTCTATAAAAAAAATCAATAAAATCTTCTCTATGCTACAAAATTATGCAAAATCTAACAATTCTACCTCTTTCTTTTAATTATTATTCTTACCATTCCAGTACTCCCAAAACTCCTCCCATAAATACATCACAGATAGCATCAGGAAAGGGAGACCAAACCGACTAAAAGTAAAAATTTGTTGTTTAGTCCTGATTTCTCTGCAACAACAACTACAACAAAGCCCATGCAAAAATCTAGATGGAGAGGAAAGGAGCCAAAAGAACATAAGAAAAAGGCCCAATTTTTTTTTTCATTTCAATTACCTATATTTTCAATAACTTCTCTCTTTCTTCGGGGCAAACAAAGTTGTTTTGTTTCTCCATTTAGGGAGGATCCGTTGAAACCAAACTCAACCCGGAAAAAGTACCTTTATTAGAGGAAGGCTAGTGGGTGAGGGAAGAAATGCGGCCAGAAAAGCCATTGGCCATAACTGTGTTTCGATTGAATATCTGATTTGATTCACTTCACTTCACATCTTGCATGAATTGCTGCATATCTCTATTGGTGCCATATATATAAGTCAGGTAATTGCTGGAAACTTTAAGATTCCTCCTCCCAGTTAAGGAATATTAAAGGTCTGAGAAGTAACAACAATTTTTGGTATTAATTAACATTAAATCTACTTTAATCGTTACATTAGAAACCTTTCTTAAAGATGTAACTGTTGGATTTTCTAGTAGAGTAATATTTTTTAGAAGTTGCATAAAAAGAAAAAGGCAAAATTCTAAGAAAAAAAGATAAATAGAAAAGCTGGCACAGGAGAGCGCCACATAAGCTAACCTATTGCCCAACTTTATATTTATATATAAATAGATTATTTAATATTTTTAGCTGTAATTTTTATTGTTAATACTAATTACCAAAACATCTCTTTCAATAATTAAACCAACATGTATTTGACAATGATATAAAAGTAAAAGAGGAGTAATTCTTTTACAAAAATATTTAGTAGTAATAGTTGTTGTTTTAGTCAAAATTTGACCACCACGACCAAGTTATCCAACACCCTGCCACAACAACTGAGCAGTGAACGTTAATAGATCCCACTCCATTTTTCTTCTGTGATCTCCGACAGGTCGAAAAGAGTAACGCCTAAAAACAAAAGGAACGCGACCGGGACACGCTAGCGACAAGAAAATGTCGAGTCAAGCAAAGGGTACAGTGGCTTCAACTATATATAGCCAGAAAGAGCTCTAGAAATAGAGGCTCTTTCCATATTTTTCCAGAAAAAAGGAAGAGAAAAAGCTTCTCTCTTGTATCCTAGAAAACGAGGAAATAACCTTGAAGATTACATGTAAATTCACTTTTTCATCAATTGATGAAAGGGAAAAATTTAATCTTAATAAGATCAATCATGCCTCTCTCATTTCAGGTGAAATCATTGTCATTAACGTTTCAATCCGAAATTAATTATATTTGGTTAAGATTTTCCCCTTCATCTTTGATTGATTTTCAAAAAGGTTTCAATATCTTTTGAGTCAAACAATTTGGCGCCATCTGTGCGAATTTCTTAGTGAAAATTCCCTAGTTTCTCCCATATCGAAACCAAGAAATGCAATCACTCACCAAAAGGAGCGCGGAGGAAAAAACCCAGCCCACGCAGGACATAAGAACAGCGCAAAAGAAGAAGAAGAGCCAAGCAAGATCACCGGGCTCAGAAATCTTCGACCCATCAACCATTGATATACTAAACAAATCGAACAATGTCACCGACCTGCATTCCCCCACCAGAACACCGGTCGGGAGCGAAGAAAATCTCATCCTCCCCTCCCACTCTGTCCGAGCAAGCACGTAAGACTTGCGTGGACGAACGTACACAGGAACATCTCGATCGAAGGACAAAAGTTGCTTCAACAGAGCTGAAATATCTCCTGCCGGCAGCATCTCTGAGCCGAACGGCAGGAATCAGACAAGAAAACAATGAGGTACACACAACACGAACCTAAACGAAATATCAACGCCTCGTATTCACCAGCATTACGCCATCCGGTGCGAACACTACCAAACAAACTGGGACTCCCACAAAAGATGTCCAACTCTCCAGAAATCGGGATTGACGATGGGCTGTTATTTCGTTAAGTTCGAAATAACACCCTTTAAGGCTAAGGGCCTTCACCAAATGAAAAGAAGAGTTTGACCTCAATCGACCGATGACAAGATGTTATTTCGATAAGTTCGAAATAACACCCTTTAAGGCTAAGGGCCTTTACCAAACGAAAAGAAGAGTTCGACCTCGATCGAACGACGATGGGCTGTTATTTCGATAAGTTCGAAATAACACCCTTTAAGGCCAAGGGCCTTCGCCAAAAGAAAAGAAGAGTTCGACCTCGATCGAACGACGATGGGCTATTATTTCGATAAGTTCGAAATAACACCCTTAAGGCTAAGGGCCTTCGCCAAATGAAAAGAAGAGTTCGACCTTAATCGAACGACGACGAGCTGTTATTTCGATAAGTTCTAAATAACACCCTTTAAGGCCAAGGCCCTTCGCCAAATGAAAAGAAGAGTTCGACCTCAATCGAACGACGACGGGCTATTATTTCAATAAGTTTGAAATAACACCCTTTAAGGATAAGGGCCTTCGCCAAATGAAAAGAAGAGTTCTACCTCGATCGAACGACAACGTGCTGTTATTTTCGATAAGTTCGAAATAACGCCCTTTAAGGCTAAGGGCCTCTGCCAAATGAAAAGAAGAGTTCGACCTCGATCGAACGACGACGGGCTGTTATTTCGATAAGTTTGAAATAACACCCTTTAAGGCTAAGGGCCTTCGCCAAATGAAAAGAAGAGTTCGACCTCGATCGAACGACGATGGGCTATTATTTCGATGAGTTCGAAATAACACTCTTTAAGGCTAAGGGCCTTCGCCAAATTTAAAAAATGGGTTCGACCTCGATCGAACAACGACAGGCCGACATTTCGATAAATTCGAAACGACGTCCTTAAAGGTCAGCAACCACCGGAAGAAAAGAAAAATCGGGACTGATCAGACGAGTCTATATCTTGCACTAAGGCCGTGAACGGTTGAAATAAAAAGTAAAGTACAAGGCTAATAGCGAAGAAAAGAAATATTATTTATGCAAGGTCACAGTGCGGGTTACCGCCGCTTACATATGACCCAGGCCAACCAAAGAAAAAAACAACAGCAACAAACGACAGTCGACAAACAAAACAAAAAATAAAAACAAAGGATAACATTCTTCATTCGAAGTCATCACCGCCGTCATCATCACCACTATCATCACTGACTCTAAGACGTTCCCTATTGCCATCATCCACATCCCCGTTAGCTTCGGGAGTTGCCGCGTTGTACCCACAATTAATGTGAGCCTCACGAGCTTTCGCCTGCACTTCTTCATAAGCAGCCTCGGCCACGGTGCCCGCCTCCCACAAACTCTTATATATGTCCCGCTGGGCTTCAGCATAAACCCAGAGCTCATGCATTTGACGAGGAACGACAGCGGAAGATGACTCAACTTGAGCCCGTAATTGCTCATTTTTTCGCCTCTAGGGACATGACCTGATCTCCCAGAACCGATGCCTCCTGATCAATCATGCCAATATGGTCCTCAAGCCTCATCTCCCTCAGGGTAGCTGTCGCTCTCTCCGACTCTTGTTCGGACTGAAGTATGCAAATGGTGTTCTCCAGGGTCGCCGCCCTTGCCAAAGCCTCAGACCAGGCTCTCTCAATGTTCTCCAATCCAGTGACTTTGCTCTCCATCGTGGTAAGTTTTCTCATCCACTCCGTGCTCATTGCCTCGACCTTGACTAGGTTCTGGTTCATCTCTGACTACATCGACCTCAACCTACCCCGCAAATGCTCGCACTCCGCTATGACTCCCTTACCCAACTCTAGATCTTCATCCTTAATGCGAAGTTGCTCCTCGAGTTCACTCTTGCTACGGATGGTCTACATCAATTCCTGGTCCCTCTTCTCCAACTCCTCACCAAGAGCCCGATTACGGGGATCCGTCCTCAGCCGCTCGTGCATCTCGCGACATCTGTCATGGTAGCTACGATATTTCTCCAACATCTTCAAGAAAACCCTTGCCCGAACATTGACCCTGCGAATGCTCTCCACTTCCACCATGTATGTCTGGAGAATAGAAGAACGAGGTTAAACTAGTAATTTCAAAAGGGGCAAAAGCATAAAATGAAAATGAAATGTAACGTACCCTCAAGCCCATGACGGCCACCTCATCCCTCAACTTGGCATCGGGGACATCCCGAAGGGACTCGTTCTCGGCCTCGGAGCATAACAGGCTAAATTGCGGTACCAGATCTTCCCCCTCCGCCAAGAGATTAACGCCGGAAGGGATCTGAAGGATACAGGCCGAGCCCCCCGCGTTAACCACCGAATGAGTGAGACCCTCTTCAAACATCCTAACATTGTCGGGGTCCAGGTCTGACTCAGACTCATAATCATCAACCACCACGCCTTTTCCCCTTTCTGCTGCTGAAGAAAGAGCACGACCCGCTATAGAAGATGATGGCACGTCTGAAGTCATAATAGCAACCCCAGAGGTTTGGTCCTCTACCACGACAAGGTATTGATCATCATTAACTACAGGAACTTCTGGTTGAGCCAATGCGGCGGCAGGAGTTTCTGGCTGCTGATCGCGGGCACCGATAACTTCGACAGTTTGCTCTGCCCCTATGATAGGAGCCGCAGTAATATCTCCTCCGGAGCCCGTCGGGGGAGAGTTGCCTAGATGAATTATTGTGGGGGGCGCCGTCTCAAACTCTACTCTCCGTCTCCTCGATAGCCCCTCTTCCTCTCCAGTAAACGGCGATTCATCCGTTTGGCGAATGATATTGGTCGGGACCTCGTCTTGGGAAGCGGCCTTCGCTGGAGTAATCAAGGCTACAGATTCAATCGAGGCGGCCCTCGACGAAGGTCGTGCAGTAGATATTGCGATAGGTCGAGCAGATGCGGTCAGCTGACGAAAGGCTAGCTGAGGGGCCCTTGCTCTCCGCACCCTCCCTGGCAACGACAGACAATGTGTAAGAGGCTAACAAAAAAAGAAGAAGAGAGCATAGTAGATAAAGACGTCTACCCACCTGTAAGGGGCCTGCGCCCGAACCTCTCATGAAAGGACGACCACGTGCGAATCCTCACTGTATGGGGAAGTATAGCCTCCACCCATTCATGAATCCCTTCGATGCCATCTCTCAGCTGCAAAAATGAAGCACATTTTAGTACTAAAAAAACGGTCGAACATTTCATTAACTACAGATGCAAACTTACGCGCGAAGTTCCATCTCTCGTGGAATCCCATTGGGTCCGCCATAATATGTTCAGTCCGCACGTAAAAGTAGTTCTCATAGAAACGACGGTTGGTTCGGTCGTCCATCTTCACCACCAGATCCTTCGACCCTCGAGGACGCATATGGATCATCGAACCGTGGATTAATTGAGGGGCAAAAATGCTGAGAATATGGTCCAAAGTGACCTTACAACCGGCAAGTTCCGCATACTTGAGCAGCATAAGGAACAACTTGTACATATAAGGCGAAAGCTGGGCGGAGCATACTTTGTAGAAACGACAAAAATCCACCACCAACATGGGAAGAGGAAGTGTGTACCCAACGATGAAGGGGTAGGCGTAGAACACGCAATACCCGGGACAATCAAAGTGAACTCTGTCGTTCCCATCCATTGGCCGCATATCGACATAATTGGGGATTCCCCACCTTTCCTTCAACTCCATAATCCCCCTCTCTCTCATGACGGAGGCGACGGGTTCCGGTTCTGCCCCACTGCCAAAACTGAAGCCAGTCACCTCTCTCCCTGGACGAGGCAAGATCTCAACCACTAAAGGAATTTCCTCATCCTCCGCCGCTTCCACCCCTCCGGTGACCTGAACAGAACTCTCCGGTGCAGGGTTAGTGGTAGGAAGAGGGTCGCGAGAAGAATCACCGGCCATTTTTTAGCAGAAAATGCACCAAAGAAGCAATAAGGAAAAGAAATGGAAGATTTCAGTGAACAAGAAGATAAGCAAAAATTCGAGGTATCAGAAAAAGCTACGTTTGAAGAACCCTCTTAAGCAAAAAATGAAGTGAATCAATCAAATGACAAGTCTCCTCTATTTATAAGAGACATAAATTCCCCGAGCACGAAACCCTAGAGTCATCGTTCGAATTTGATAGGGCACGAAACGTTTCAGTCCTCCAGAAACGTGTGTCATAATGATGCTCACCATGAACCAGTGCTTCAGTGCCAACCGACGTTTCGATTCCGAAACCGCTGCAATAGTCCGCGGGGATTGAGAGAACACTATCGTTCCGCCAAAACACCCACAGAATGTGACTAAGGAACGGAAAGTAATAGGCAGATTTCTCTCGACTACGTAACGAGCATGATCCGTCTGTTGAGTCCGACGTAGGACGACCCCGACAGACGGAGGGACTAACTGTATTGGTCAAAATCTGACCACCACGACCAAGTTGTCCAACACCCCGCCATAATAACTGAGTAGTGAACGTCAATAGATCCCACTCCATTTTCCTTCTGTGATCTCTGACAGGTCGAAAAGAGTAACGCCTAAAAACAAAAGGAACACGACCGGGACACGCTAGCGACAAAAAAGTGTCGAGTCAAGCAAAGGGTACAGTGGCCTCAACTATATATAGCGAGAAAGAGCTCTAGAAATAGAGGCTCTTTCCATATTTTTCCAGAAAAAAAAAGAAGAGAAAAAACTCCTCTCTTGTATCCTAGAAAACGGGGAAATGACTTTGAAGATTACATGTAAATTCACTTTTTCATCAATTGATGAAAGGGAAAAAATTCAATCTTAATAAGATCAATCATGCCTCTCTCACTTCAGGTGAAATCATTGTCATTAACGTTTTAATCCCGAATTAATTATATTTGGCTAAAATTTTCCCCTTTATATTTAATTAATTTATTAAAAAGGTTTCAATATCTTTTTGAATCAAACACTTATGTTAACATTTTCACAATCATAATTGTACAAGCAACTCCTTAAAAAAAAATCAAATCATAATCAAAATATTGTAAAGCAAAATGAGACTCTAGAATTTAAGAGAGTTAAGGGAGATAAAGAGACACTATAATATTGGGTACTATTTTCAAACACTTTCAAAATTCCAACCACAATTAATATTTGATTAAGTAGGAAGTCAGGTAGCTCTCTCAGAAATTCAAGAATTGTGAATTAGTTATGATCACAAATAAATATTTTACTCAATGTCTATAGCTGCAAATACGTTAGGCCAACTGGACCATTTAAGTCCAAGATATGGAGTCAGAAGAAGTGTGAGTGTCGTGCTCGTATTTGTCAATTCCAATGTGACCTTCCTAATAAGCTCTTCCGTGCACGAAAAGTCGGAGCAAATTAAGTTGGTGATATTGTGACTTCAAAAAATCTGGAAGGTGCCTTTTTCTAATGGTATGAGACAGCTCGTTCTTTGAAAAAAATATGAAAGGTGTTGATATCGCAACAATAATTGGAAAAAAGGGCCAAATATATCTCTCTACTTTTAGATATTGTTTATATTTAACTTTCATTATACTATTCGATCAAATTTGTCCCTACCGTTAAACTATCATGCCAAATTATCCCTATAATCAGTAAACTTTAAAAATTTACCCCTCGGTCCGTCAGGTGACCCAAAATCTCCCAAAATCATTATAATTAAGTTACTGATCCTTCTTCTTGGTCCACTATTTTCGAAATAATTAGCATTTACTTGTTTTCTGAATTGGAGAAAAAAAAAAGAGAAAATAATATTAAATAATACAACCGTTACTAAACAAATTATAGTAAATTGAAAAATCTAAATTAAGTAGCTTGTCTAAATTCTAAAAGTATTTACAACATCCTAATTTTAATGAATTCGTTGCACCTGGAGACTTTGCAAGTATTAGTGATTGAAGTAAAAGCTCCTTGGAGGCTTTACATTGTCGAATTCAACTTTGCTTTAATCAAATACCTACACATTGTACACTCTTAAGTTAGTCGATCAAACTTTATACTAATCAAACAATGACAAAATGTATTCGAGTATACATGTACATACATGATGATCAGCTGCATAAAATACACAATAAATAGATCCATTGAATTTTACGATGTGTATATCATTGAAAAATAAATAAAATTTTAAACCAATTCTCAACCCATTATTATAAGAAGAGGAGTGGGTGCATTGGTAATTAAAAATATTTATGAATAATTTAAATAATTTAGTAACTTTAACGTTTCACATCAATAGTAATTTCTAAAAATGGTGGAACAAGAAAAACAACAAATGATTTAAATAAAAGGAATTTGAGAGATTTTGGATTACTTAACAGATCAAGGGTAATTTTTAATATTTGCTGATGATAGGGGTATATTTGGTCAGATAGTATAACGGTAGGGATAAATTTGGCCGGATAGTATAACGGAGGCTAAATGTACACAATATTCAAAAGTAGAGGGATATATTTGGCCTTTTTCCAATCATTGAGATGCCCCTAATGTATTTTATTTAACAAAATATATTTATGAATGGGTAGCTATGGTCCCTTTAATAATCCAAGAGAATTGCAAAAAGCGACAAAGCTCGGTCTCAAAGTTATTTATGTAAAAATTGTACGGGGCGCCCTATTTGGTCGCCCCCATTTAACCTATACCCATTTTTTTTAAAAAAGTTTTAACCTGTACCTAATTTTTAAACAACTTCAGCCCCTTTCTCCTCCTCCTTCGTTTTCTTCTTCTTCTTCTTCTTCTTCTATTAACAACTGAAAGGCAGTATGATTAATTCTCTAATACTATCACCATTCCTTATGTTTGACCTAATTAAGCAGCCTTCAATCAATTATTTTTTGTGTTTATCCTATTTCTCAGCCACTGTTAGTCACTTTTCTGGCATCCTAGAAGTTGAGCCATTGCTACGTTGGAGTGTTTCTTCTGCATTGTTACAGAAGGCAGATACAATGGGATTCACTGCGTTGTTTCATAACTTCAATGAAGTATATCTGTGGTGTGATTCCTGATCATGCTCTTCTAGGTTTTAGTTTTTGGATGGTGAAAGTTGCTCGCTGGAAGTAGGCAACTGAAGCGCTAGGTATCTGCATGTAGATTTGAAGAACGTCAACCAAATGGCAAGAACTGCTAAAACGTATGCTTTGTATGTCAGATCATGCTGAAGTTCGTTAGTTACAAAAACAAAAACTTCAGTCCCGTCTATTAGAATGTTGAAGTTTTGCGTGATTGTCTTTGCTACTTCAGCCCCGTATGCTGAAGTTACGCGAAAAAGTTGGTACTCTTGTAATTTTTTTTGCAAAATGAGCACAAGTTAAAACGTAACACAAAAAGCGGGTATAGATGCAAATGCTCCGTTATTTATTGGAGGAAAAGGAAAGGAAAACAAAACACGATTATTGTTTGGATCCGAGTAACCCAAGCCCACATATGCTGGATTTGGATTTTAAATTAGGCCCATGGATAAATCCGAGAAGTATATGGGCTTGGACAGTCCAATTCGATATGGATAGTCAACCCGCACATATCTTGTAAAAATTGCACGGGGCGCCCTATTTGGTCGCCCCCATTTAACCTATACCATATTTTTAAAATTATTTAACCTATAACCTAATTTTTACAACTTTAGACACCTCCTTCTTCCTGCTACCTGTGCGCTCCTTTCTTTTCTTCTTCTTCTTCTTCTTCTTCTTCTTCTTCTTCTTCTTCTTCTTCTTCTTCTTCTTCTTCTTCTTCTTCTTCTTCTTCTTCTTCTTCTTCTTCTTCTTCTTCTTCTTCTTCTTCTTCTTCTTCTTCTTCTGCTCGTGATCACCAAGTAAGGACTTCAAAGATATCCTCTTTGGGTATACTAAATCCAGTGAACCATTTTGGTACTGCTTTAAAATGTACTGACAACTTTTGTCTTTGTTTGAAGCCTTGCATCATTTTCATGGATGAGATTGATGCAATTGATGGACGTCGATTTAGTGAGGGAACAAGTGCAGACTGTGAAATTCAGAGAACGCTCATGGAGTTGCTTAATCAGTTGGATGGATTTGATCATCTTGGAAAGGTTGTTGATCTTAGTTCAGCAAATATAAACAAAAACTTCAGCTCCTAGAATGCTGAAGTTCAGCAAATACAAAACAAACTTCAGCTCTGAAGTTCATCACAAACATAATAAAGCTTCAGCTAAAATATGCTGAAGTTCAGCAAATATAGAACAAAACTTCAGCTAAAACATCAGCAAATAGAGAACAAAACTTTAGCTACTATAATGATTAAGTTCGGCAATTACAAACAAAACTTTAGCCAACACTTGATTCAGCAATTTTTGCTACTTCAGGCCCGTCTACTAGAATGCTGAAGTTTGCGTGATTGCCTTTGCTACTTCAGGCATACGCGAAAAGTGGGTGCGCTCACAATTGTTTTTTCCAAAGCGGGTATCAGTTAAGACGTGACCCAAAAATCTGGTATAGATACAAATCCCCCACATATCTTGGGCATGTGGTACTTGTAACATAATCTGCAGTGTTATATCCAAATGAGAATGCCGAAAAAAGAAGAGAAGATGAAATTTGGAGCTTTTAGTACATAAAATCGAGTTTGGTGATATTTAGAGAAAATTCTAAGTAAAAAAAAAGAGCGGTTTTAACCAACTTTTAAGTTAATCCAAACACCCTCAAATTAGTTGCTTTATGTAAGATTTAGAAATAAATCTCATTCATGTCGCAATTAGTTGTGACGACTCGGCCAGTCGTTTCATGAGTTACCGCTTCGTTTTCCCCTATTTTAGCTTCTTTACGCTTCGTTATCCGTGTTTTATGTGATCGGGGTTAATTAGTTCGAGTTCAGAGAGGATTTGGTAAGAAATGAGACACTTAGTCTCTCTTTAAGAAGGCTTAAGTTGGAAAGTCAGCCGGATGTTGACTTATGTGTTAGAAGGCTCGAAAGTGAGTTCTGATGGTTCGGTTAGCTTCGGGAGGTGATTTGTGACTTAGGAGCGCAATCAGAATAGGTTTTGGAGTTGTAGAGAAGATTTAGGCTTAAATTGGCGAAGTTAATATTTTGGCGGTTCCGATTGATAGGCGAGATTTTGATATAGGGGTCGGAATGGAATTCCGAGAGTGACAGTAGCTTCGTTGTGTCATTTGGGATGTGTATACAAAATTTTAGGTCATTCGGACGAGATTTGATAGACTTTTTGACCGAAAGCATAATTTAAGAGTTCTTAGAGTTCTTAGGCTTGAATCACCTGTTAAATTAGTGATTTGATGTTGTTGTGAGCGTCCTGAGGTTTTGAACAAGTTTGAACGATGTCATGGGATGTGTTGGTGCAATTGGGTTGGAATTCCAGGAGTTCCGGGTAGGTTCCAGGATGTTTTAGACAAAATCATAGTTGTAGCAGGTCCAGAAGGGTTGCAGGCCTCGGAAACCATCCGCGCGGACCGCACAAAAGGAAGTGCACCCACGGTATGTGTTGTGCGGACCGCACAAAATGAAGTGCGGCCGCGGTGGTTTTGTGCGGGCCGCGGTGATTTTGTGCGGACCGCGGTGCTTTTGCGCGGACCGCGGTGGTTCTGTGCGGACCGCGGAGGTTGAGATCTGAGGGGTACTCTATAAATACGAGGCTTTGGGTTTTATTTAATATTTTGACCTAGAGAGCTCGGATTTTGGCGATTTTTCGAAGGTTTTTCAAGAAATTCATCGGGGTAAGTGATTCTAACTCAGATTTGGCTAGAGTACATGAATCTATCATTGAATTCATCATTTAATTCATGATTTGGGATGGAATTTGGGAAGAAAATTGTGAAACCTTTCAAAAATATAAAATGATGATTTGAATGACCAAATGGTATCGGAATTGGATAATTTTGGTATGGTTAGACTCGTGAGGGTATGAGGATTCTGAAAATGTAAATCTTACCCTATTTCGAGACGTGGGACCGGAGCTCGGGTTTTGCTAATTTCGGGATTTTTAATATTTTTCGAATGTTTTTGCTTGGGCTTTGTTCCCTTAGCATATTGTGACGTATTCGTTCTGATTTTGGATAGATTCAACGCGCGTAGAGGCCAATTCGAGGGGCAAAGTTGTTGCGAGCTAGAGAATTAGCCGGTTCGAGGTGAGTAATGGTTGTAAATGATGTCCTGAGGGTTTGAAACCCCGGATTGCACATCGTAGTGCTATATTGAGGTGAGACACGCGCTGGATGATGAGCGTAGGGCCTTTTACTACTGAGAATTGTGACTTGGTCTGTCCCGATTGATGATTTTACCGCATATTTGACTGAAATTTATTTGTTATCATCACGATTTGGGTTGATTGCCATATTTGGGCTTCGTGCCAACTATTGAACCCTTCGGAGATTTTTTTCATTATTTCCTCACTGCTTTGACTTATTATTTGAACTTAGTCCTGTTGATGTCTACTGTTTTACAAACTCAGCCAGTTTTACTCAGATTTGAAAACTTATATGATATTTTTAAATGATGTTTTGGGCTGAGAACTACTGTTTTACTAATGCCCGAGGGGCTTGTGATGATTTTTGGACTGAGTGAGGTCGAGGGTCATATATGAGGATAGGTGGCTTGAGTGATGTGAGGCCGAGTGATGTGAGGCCGAGTGCCGAGTGATGATGCCATGAGGTGGCTTGATATAGCGCTTGGGCCGTAAGGGGCCCCTCCGGAGTCTGCACACCCACAGTGAGCGCGGGTACCCATTATGATCTGAGAGTAAGCCCGAGGGGCTGATACTGTTCTGAGTGATTAATACTGAGCCCGAGGGGCTGATACTGTACTGAGAGTAAGCCCGAGGGGCTGATACTGTTCTGAGTGATTGATACTGAGACCGAGGGGCTGATACCGTACTGAGAGTGAGCCCGAGGGGCTGATACTGTTCTGAGCGATTGATACTGTGCCTGAGGGGCGGATTTCTACTTGTTATTTACCTGTTAAATTACCTGTTTTACTTATTTTAAAAAGGGATATCATTTGATTTCTTCACTGATTTACTGCTTTAAGTGATTTTACTGCTTGATATGGAATTGCTTTGTGCCTTTACGTGTTTTCATACTTTCAGCCATTATTTATAATTATTACTCACTAAGTCGGAGTACTCTCATTACTCCTTGCACTATGTGTGCAGATTCAGGCATCGCAGAGTCCGCTCTTGAGTGTTGATTCTCCCAGTCCAGGTAGTGATTCGGAGACTACGAGGTAGCTGTTGGCGTTCGCAGCCCCGTGCCTCTCTTATCTTATCATTTTCATGTTTTTACAACTATTGTATCGGATTTAGTGTTCAGTAGAATTGTATCCAGATTTCTTAGTTGCTCATGACTTATGACACCTCGATTTGGGCCGTGTCGGGATCGTTTCTGTAGTTAGTATCGTTAAATTCTGCAATTTATGGATATTATATTATGTTTTATTGTCGTTTATGATATCTAATCGATTTAAAAGAGGTGTTCCATTTTGTTCTGGCTGGCCTTGTCTTCACAAGAGGCGCCATCACGACCGGGTTCGGGAATTGGGTCATGACATTAGTGAAAGAAGCAGTCTTTTTGGTGCGAGCATAATAAACTTAGTATAGACTGTTAAAATTCCAATACAAACACAGAGCTAACGCAGCGGAAATTATACAAGGAACGTACCTTTAGTCATAGTTGTTCAAGTGGTGTAGAATCGCCTTGTCAAACTTTGACAGAAAATCTAGAGCCTTCTAGCCTAAGCCTATCATAGGATGCCAGACTGATGGAGTCATAGGCGTATTTAAAGGTAGGCTAGGGACTCTTAGGCAAATACTTTGGCCCTGGGGGCTTCTCCATAAATTATAATTACCCTAGGGACTCCTAATATATGGTAATTTCTTTCCATCAAAGAAACTACCATATATGCATAACTACAGAATATTATCTGATATATTATTTCCTTTGGGAGACAAGGTAAATAATTTATTACCTTATTGGTCCGAGTACTAAACTTCTGTTATTCCATTCTCTCACAGATGGTGAGGACGCGAGTTACCGGACGGGGTGGACGACCACTAGTGCCACCTACTGAGGCCATTAGAGGTCGTGGACGCGGTCATGGTCGTGGCAGAGGCAGAGCAGCGAGGGCAACACCTGTAGATCCACCAGCTACCCTAGCTCCGGATCAGGCTCCAGCTATGGATGCTCCAGCAGCACCAGTTCACGCACAAGCTATTCCCATCATGATTCCGGGTCTTCAGGAGGCGTTGGCACAGATCTTATCAATTTGCATTGGCCTGGCTCAGGCAGTTTCAGCCACTACAGCAGCAACTACTTCACAGGTCGGGGGAGGCAATCAGACCCCCGATGCTCGCACATTTGAGCAGGTAGTGCAGGGACTACAAACACCGGGGGCACCTCCAGCTCAGCCGGTTGCACCAGTGTCACACCTCCTTTTTACCTGTGTCTGCAGGGGCGTAAGGGAGTTTTTTTCAATTAAAGGACAATCGAAATAGGATTTATTATTTAATTCAGAGTCGCCACTTGGGAGATTTATGGTGTCCCAAGTCACCGGTTGAATCCCGAATCGAGGAGAAGAAATGACTCTGTATTACAGTACGTGAACCAGAAATTCGGATAAGGAATTCTGTTAACCCGGGAGAAGGTGTTAGGCATTCCTAAGTTCCGTGGTTCTAGCACGGTCGCTCAACTGTCATATTCGGCTTATTTATCTGATTTTATACATGTTATACCTGTGTGCAAATTTTAACTCTTTCCCGCTTTTATTGTTGTTATTTTAAGAGAGAATTGCAACGTCGTGAAAACACGTCTCGAACCACGTCACATCAATGCACCCGTGGTTATTGACACATTTCGACTCCGTTGAGATTTGGATTTGGGTCACATAAATGTGCACCCAAGTTTAAGAAAGTAATTTATTAAAAGCGCGCCTAAAGTGACTAGCGCGTTATTATTTTGAGGAAAGCCGTGAAATTCATTAGACGGTCCGTCCCGAAATCTAAATTATTTTAACACAATATTTACTGAGAGCCCCGCAACTTATGCATTTTATTTGGCGAGGCTCGTCTCATTTATTATTTAAAGGCTAATCCTAAAATGACTATTATTCTTCTATTTATTTGTCTCTAAAGAAATAAGTAAAAGGGGCCCCTAATTAGTTAATATTAGAAAATCCTATAGTCTATCAATTGAAAATTAGTAGACCAAATGTCATTTCAACTTTAGGTCCAAAGAACCCAATCCATATGCTGGATCGAGTTTTGAACTACACGACTCGGTTATTTGATTCTGCTAACATTCATGAATAAGTTAACTGATTCAAATTCAAGTAGACTATTGATATTAACCATTAACATGCAATTACTTGTTCCTACGTCGAAATAGTGAGCTTAACGAACAAAGGAGAGGACATCAATAACTAGCATGTTGGGATGTTTTAAAAGCGCGTTTAACCTGAAATTGGAATAAGAACCACATGTTGACTTCTGAATTAATTGTAGGTCCAAACAATACTGATATCCAATTTTTAACTCAATGTTAACTGAAATCAGTACTAAACTATACTATGTCTACAACTAATGAACACGAATTAACAATTTAAACAGTCCTAATTAGGTACAAACTTCACAGTCTACATTTCATTGAGTTATAGATCAAATTGGACTATACAACTACTTATCATCTATATCTACTGAGCTACAGATACAACATCAAATAATTAAGGGCCCGAACACTTCCATTTCATGTTTACATCTCAAGGTTACATCAAATTGAGCTTAGTTATGTACCTGGATTGGAGTGAACAGAAGAATAAAGAAGAAGTCAGCAGCAGTACAACACGGCAAATAACAACAACAACAAATAACACCAGCAGACAGCAAATTGGAATTCAGAAACAGATCCAAACCCAGTTTCAAATTAGGAAAACACTTGACCACAACTCATAACAAGTTGTGAAACCAAACAACAACAACAAATAACTCCGGGCAACTAATTGGACCTCAAACTCAACAAGAAAACCAACCAGTGAACCTCAAACACTCCAGTAAACAGACTTGAAACTGGAAACTACACCCCAGCAATTGAAAATCAGGCACTTTACTTCAAGCTTGCAATGCTATTTTTTAGTGCTTAAAGAAGGATCAAATGCAGAACCTAAGAGGACTAATTGCTTTTTTTTTTCGATATTTCTTGCTATTCTTTTTGTATCACCTTTGAGTCTAATATCAAAAACCAACCTCCTTTAACTCTGTCCAGAATTCGAATTACACTTATGAATGCAATGAAACAATATATTTTTGATTTTCTGTTCTTAAACTCTCCCGAACTCTAAAAAGCTGAATGCCTTAGCTTTTAAAATGTTGTCTAAGACTGCCTTTTAAAAAAAACTCTCCAAAACTTCCTCATTTCCCCCAATACTGATCCCGGACTCCTCCCTTTATACCCAAACACTGACCCTGCCAGCTCATAAGAGCACTCAGGCAGAATTAAGAAACTAATTCTGCCCATGATATTCTTTAGAACTCCACTAGAGTATGTTTTGTTCTGTTTTTGATTCACTTGTTCACCACTAACCCTTGTCTTTTCTTTATTTAATTCAATGGTTATGGGTAGTACATATTTTAATTTCATTCCCATCAAGCCTCCCCATGCTATTATGGTTTGTTCCCCACTACAACTAAACAAATGCATTAGTTTAATGCTACATTAGTACTTACTGGACAGAACACTTAAACTAACCATTTTAAAACTTTTAAGTCCCAAATTATCCCCTGAAACCCCTGTGATTACTATCCTGCCCTAATCCTTTTAAACCTGTATGAAACCTCAGCTATAACCAATTTAAGACTATCAATTGACTAGTGAACTAACTCCCAATCAACAACATTAGGACAATTCAACAAGGTCAGATTTATATCAGAACAAACTTAACAGAATAAACAAGTAGATTCGAATCACTAAACTCAATCACCAATTGAACTCAGATCAAATCTAACAGCATTTCAACCAAGATGGGGATTCAATGATTCAGGGCAATAGTCAGACTGGACTATTAAGGTCAAAAATTGATTCACACAGATGCATGAGAATAAGCTATCTATATTGGGAACAAATATAACTCTAAATTAACCTCGAACAAAATACTGGAACAACAAGTATACTAGCTATGAGCCCTGAGGCTGAGAATACAAAGGTTAGAAGATAAAACAACATCCAATAACTTGAAGAGAACAACTGAACTATAGACATGAACGGACCAATTGACGAAACTATTTAATCGACTCAACAATTTATAGCATATGCTAATCAACAGAAGCAAACTGTACCAAGAAAAAGGTCCGAAAGAGGAGGAAGAATTACTTGACAAAATGATGAATTACAACTTAACACAAACGAATTACTTGACAAAAATGATAAAAACCTGAAGCAGCGACTAATTACAACTTAACACAGACAAATAAACATATATATAAAAAAAGCTAAGAAGACCTTACTATTCTTTTCTCGGATCCCACCAACATGCCCTTTCGAACTTGAGTTCCAGTTAGTATTATACGTCTATTTCGTCAGAAATAGGCTTATAATACTAACTAGAACCCGTTCAACCCGGACAGCTTCAAAACAGTCTCAAACCGTTGAACCCTATATCCATCATTCGACGAGTTTTACTCGGATTCGAGCCAATTTGGTTAGTGATTAGCGACGAGGAGGTCAAGGGGATTATTGGGTGTGATTTTGGGGTTAAATGGACAGGCTAGGGTTTGGAACGAGGATCTTCGATCGAAGATTCGAGGAGTTATAGTATGATTCGAGGCTAATGGAGTGTGGAATCGGAGAGGGGGGAACATGGTGGTTCAGGGGTGTATTTCTGGGGTTGTTTGGCCACCGTCCGCCGCCGTGGGCGATTTCCGGAGGGCGGAAGGCGGTGGTGTGTGTTTTGGTCTCTGAAGAGATGAGAGAGGGGGGTTCTGAGAGGGGTGGGGTCTGTTTGGCAAAATATATACTGGGGGCGAAATTAGATCCAGGCCATTGGATCAATTAAGGTCGACGGCTTGGATCAAATCACTAAACGGAACGACGTCATTTAGTTTGTCTTGAGACCGGGTTGGTCTTTGGTGGAAATGGGTCGGGTGACGGGTGAGTTGATCTAGACTGTTCGATCCAATCAAGCGAATGGTTGAGATTGACTGACTTAAAACGACGTCGTTTGGATAATTCTGGAGACGGACTAGACCGTTTGATCGTATGAGATTGACGGTCCAGATTCACAATGCCCAAACGATGTCGTTCTGGGTTGGTCGCAGGTGGACTGGATTCGGGGTGGGTATTGGGCTAATTTTTTGGGTAAGAACTGGGCTGTGGCCAATTTGGCCCGGTTCGGTTCCCATTTTGTTTCTTTTTCTTCTTTTTCTTCTATTTCCTAATTAATAAAACTAAAATTCTAAATTGAATTATAAACCAAATTAAAAATACTAATTAATTCCTAATAACAATTATAACACACAATACCAACTAAAATAAAATCACACAATTGGAGATTAAATGCAAAGTACATATTTTTGTGATTTTCATTCTCGCAAATCCAAATATTGTTTAATTAATTCCTAATCGTAAAATTAAATCCTAAATGCACATGCAACACATATTTTTGTATCTTTCTTAATTAAAGTAAAAATAAACATGCACAGACAAGTACAAATAAATCACAAGCAACACAAAACTATTTTATTTTGAATTTTTGGGAGTAGTTCTTGTAGGGCAAAAATCACGTGCTCACAACCAGCTCACAAGTTTGTTGTGACAGTTATGCCGGATGATGAGCAGCGTCGTCTTGAGAGGTTTGGTAGACTCCAGCCTCTTCATTCAGTGGTGCTGAGGGCGAGGATGCCCAGGGTTTTCTTGATAAGTGTTAGCAGATGCTCCGTACAACAGGGATTCTTGAGACTAGTGGTGTGGCATTTACCACCTTTCAATTTACTAGGGCTGTCTTCACATGGTGGGAGGCGTATGAGAGGCGTAGGCCAGTTGGAGCAGCGCCCCTTACTTGGCATGAGTTCTCCATTCTCTTCTTGGAGAAGTATGTATCGCGGTCTCGCAGAGAGGAGATGCGTAGGCAGTTTGAGTGGTTGCAACAGGGGGATATGACTATGTCACAGTATGAGTCAAGGTTTTCTGAGTTGGCTCATCATGTTGTTTGGGTGGTTCCGACAGATCGTGAGAGGATCAGGAGATTTGTTGATGGCCTTAACTACCATCTCCGTATTATGATGACTAGAGAGAGTATGTTGGGTGCTACGTTCGAGGAGGTGGTTTATATCGCTCACGAGATTGAGACGGTTCGCCGTTAGGATCGGGAGGAGAGGGAGGCTAAGAGGCCTTGAGGATCTGGCAGTTACAGTGGTGCTCCTTCGAGGGGCCAATTCCAGCATGGTAGAGGTCGTTCTTTCAGGCATGCTCAGTCAGCCCGCCCAGGTTATCGTGGGGCATCTTCGGGTCATGGTTATCACGGTACTCAGCAGGGTCAGTCATCACTTAGTGCCCTTCCAACCCAGAGTTCATCTCGTGCCCCATCAGCTCAGGGTACTTCTATGCCGAGTGCATTAGCTGGTCACTCCAGTGCGAGGGGTTCCCTTCAGTCCCCTTCTCCAGCACCTGGGAGTTGTTTTGAGTGTGGAGAATTTGGACATGTGTGGAGGCAGTGTCCTTGTCGTATTGCTAGTTCATCTCAGTAGAGGGGTCAGCCCTCGACTTCTGCTCCAATTACCTCACCACCCGCCCAGCTAGCTAGGGGTGGAGGTCAGGTAGCCAGGCGTCGCCCCATAGGGGGAGGTCGATCAAGGGGCGGTCAGGCTCGTTTCTATGCACTTCCAGGCAGGCCAGATGTTATTGCTTCAGATGCTGTCATTACAGGTATTGTTTTAGTCTGCCACAAAGATCCTCTATATTATTTGATCCCGGTTCCACCTTTTCTTATGTGTTATCATACTTTGCTCATTATTTGGGTATGCCCCGTAAGTTTCTTTCTTTACCTGTTCACGTATCTACCCCAGTGGGCAATACTGTTGTTGTAGACCGTGTGTACTAGTCATGTGTGGTGACTATTAGGGGTCTGGAGACCCGAATAGATCTATTGCTATTGAGTATGGTGGATTTTGATGTCATTTTGGACATAGATTGGCTATCTCCGTGTCGTGCTATTCTAGACTATCATGCTAAGATAGTCACTTTGGCTATGCCGGGTGTACCGCAGATCGAGTGGCGTGGTGTGAATGATTATGTTCCTAGTAGAGTGATATCTTTCTTGAAGGCCCAACGTATGGTTGGGAAGGGTTGTCTTTCATATCTAGCATTTGTGAGGGATATTGGAACTGAGACTCCTAGTATCGATTCTGTCCCAGTTGTGAGGGATTATCCCAATGTGTTTCCGGCAGACCTGCCGGGCATGCCACTGGACAGGGATATTGATTTTGGTATTGACCTGGTGCCAGGCACTCAGCCCATTTCTATTCCGCCATATTGTATGGCACCAGCAGAGTTGAAGGAATTGAA
The DNA here is from genome assembly GCF_000715075.1 of Nicotiana tabacum. Lineage (NCBI taxonomy): Eukaryota > Viridiplantae > Streptophyta > Magnoliopsida > Solanales > Solanaceae > Nicotiana > Nicotiana tabacum. The sequence goes on along the minus strand of NC_134085.1, from coordinate 198,971,233 downwards.
AGAATAGCTTCAGGAACTCCTAGATAAGGGGTTTATTCGGCCTAGTGTGTCACCTTAGGGTGCACCGGTTTTGTTTGTGAAGAAGAAGGATGACACGATGAGAATGCACATTGATTATAGGCAATTGAACAAAGTAACAATTAAGAACAAGTATCCTTTGCCTCGCATTGATGATTTATTTGATAAACTTCAGGGAGCGAGAGTGTTCTCCAAGATTGATCTCTGTTCCGGTTATTACCAGTTGAAGATCATGGATTTAGATATTCTTAAGACTGCCTTTAGGACCAGATATGGTCATTATGAGTTCCTTGTGATGTCTTTTGGGCTAACCAATGCCCCAACAACATTCATGCATTTGATGAACAGCGTGTTCCGGCCTTATTTGGATTCGTTCGTTATTGTATTCATTGATGATATTCTGGTGTACTCGCGTAGTTAGGAGGAGCACGCGGATCATTTGAGAGTTGTATTGAAAATATTGAGGGAGGAGAAGCTTTATGCAAAATTCTCCAAGTGTGAGTTTTGGCTCAGTTCAGTGGCTTTCTTGGCACACGTGGTGTCCAGCGAGGGTATTCAGGTTGATCCAAAGAAGATAGAGGCAGTTCAAAGCTGGCCTAGACCGTCCTCAGCCACAGAGATTCGTAGCTTTCTTGGGTTGGTAGGCTATTATTGCCAGTTTATTCAGGGATTCTCATCCATTGCATCGCTCTTGACCAAGTTGACTCAGAAGGGTGCTCCATTTGTATGGTCGGACAAGTGTGAGGAGAGCTTTCGGAGGCTCAAGGCATCTTTGACCACAGCTCCAGTATTGGTTTTGCCATCAGCTTCAGGTTCATATACCGTATATTGTGATGCTTCGAGAGTTGGGATTGGTTGTGTATTGATGCAGGAGGGTAGAGTTATTACTTATGCTTCTCGTTCAGTTGAAGCCCCATGAGAAAAACTACCCTGTTCATGATTTGTAGTTGGCCACCATAGTTCATGCATTGAAGATTTGGAGGCATTACTTGTATGGCGTATCTTGTGAGGTATTCACTGATCATTGCAGTTTTCAGCATTTGTTCAAGTAGAAAGATCTTAATTTGAGGCAGCGGAGATGGTTAGAGTTGCTTAAGGATTATGATATCACTATATTGTACCATCCGGGAAAGGCCAATATGATGGCCTATGCTTTGAGCCGAAAGGTAGTGAGTATGGGGAGTTTGGCATACATCCCAGTTGGGGAGAGACCTCTTGCAGTTGATGTTCAGGCCTTGGCTAATCGGTTTGTGAGATTGGATATTTTGGAGCCCAGTCGGGTGTTGGCATGTGTGGTTTGTCGGTCTTCCCTATATGATCGCATCAGAGAGCGCCAGTATGATGATCCGCATTTGTTTGTCCTTAAGGACAGAGTTCAGCATGATGATACTGGAGATGTGACCATCGGTGACGTTGGTGTGTTGAGGATGCAGGGCCGGATTTGTGTGCCCAATGTGGATGGGCTTAGAGAGTTGATTCTGGAGGAGGCCCATAGCTTGCGGTATTCTATTCATCCGGGTGCCGCGAAGATGTACCAGGATTTGAGGAAGCACTATTGGTAGAGAAGAATGAAGAAAGATATTGTGGGATTTGTAGCCCGGTGTCTCAATTGTCACCAGGTGAAATATGAGCATCAGAGACCAGGTGGCTTACTTCAGATGGTTATTCCTGAGTGGAAGTGCGAGAGGATCACTATAAACTTTGTCGTTGGACTTCCACGAACTTTGAAGAAGTTCGATTCTATTTGGGTGATTGTGGATCGGCTGACCAAGTCCGCACACTTCATTCCTATCTGTACTACCTATTCTTTAGAGCAGTTGGTAGGGATTTATATCCGGGAGATTGTTCGGTTGCACGGTGTTCCAGTTTCCATCATCTCAGAGGTACTCAGTTTACTTCGCAGTTTTGGAGAGCCGTGCAGAGAGAGTTGGGTACTTAGGTGGAGTTGAGTACAACATTTCACCCTCAGACGGACGGGCAGTCCGAGCATACTATTCAGATATTGGAGGACATGTTGCATGCTTGTGTTATTGACTTTGGAGGTTCATGGGATGAGTTTCTACCGCTTGCAGAGTTTGCTTACAACAACAGCTACCAGTCGAGTATTCAGATGGCACCGTATGAGACTTTGTACGGGAGGTGGTGTAGATCTCCAGTTGGTTGGTTCGAGCCCGGCGAGGCTAGACTATTGGGGACAGATTTGGTTTAGGATGTCTTAGAGAAGGTGAAGGTGATTTAGGAGAAGCTTCGTACAGCGCAGACGCGTCAGAAGAGTTATGCGGACCGGAAGATTCGAGATGTGTCCTACATGGTCGGTGAGAAGGTCTTACTGAAGGTTTCGCCCATGAAGGGTGTTATGAGATTTGGGAAGAAAGGGAAGTTGAGTCCGCGGTTCATTGGGCCTTTTAAGGTGCTTCGGAGGATTGGGGAGGTGGCTTATGAGCTTGATTTGCCACCAATCTTGTCGAGTGTGCATCCGATATTTCATGTTTCTATGCTTCGGAAGTATATTGGGGACCCGTCTCATGTTTTTGACTTCAGCACGGTTCAGTTGGATGATGATTTGACCTATGATGTGGAGCCAATAACTATTTTGGGTCGTCAGGTTTGGAAGTTGAGGTCAAAGAATATAGCTTCAGTGAAAGTGCAGTGGAGAGGTCGGCCCGTGGAGAAGGCTACCTGTGATCGGGTTTTATCCATGTTTTATATGATCGGGTTGATTAGTTCGAGTTCGGAGAGGATTTGGTAAGAAATGAGACACTTAGTCTCTTTTAAGAAGGCTTAAGTTGGAAAAGTTAACCGGATGTTGACTTATGTGTTAGAAGGCTCGGAAGTAAGTTCCAATAGTTCGGTTAGCTTCGGGAGGTGATTTGTGACTTAGGAGCGCGATCGGAATGGATTTTGGAGTTGTAGAGAAGATTTAGGCTTAAATTGGCGAAGTTAATATTTTGGTTGTTCCGGTTGATAGGCGAGATTTTGATATAGGGGTCGGAATGGAATTCCGAGAGTGACAGTAGCTTTGTTGTATCATTTGGGATGTGTGTACAAAATTTTAGGTCATTCGAACGAGATTTGATAGACTTTTTGATCGAAAGCATAATTTAAGAGTTCTTGGAGTTCTTAGGCTTGAATCCCCTGTTAAATTAGTGATTTGATGTTGTTGTGAGCATCCCAAGGTTTTGAACAAGATTGAACGATGTCATGGGATGTGTTGGTGCAATTGGGTTGGAATTCCAGGAGTTCCGGGTAGGTTCCAGGATGTTTTAGGCCAAAATCATAGCTGTAGCAGGTCCAGAAGGGTTGCAGGCCTCGGAAACCATCCGCGCGGACCGCACAAAAGGAAGTGCGCCCGCGGTATGTGCTGTGCGGACCACACAAAATGAAGTGCAGCCGCGGTGGTTTTGTGCGGGCCGCAGTGGTTTTATGCGGACAACGGTGCTTTTGCGCGGACCGCGGTGGTTCTGTGCGGACCGCGGAGGTTGAGATCTGAGGGGTACTCTATAAATACGAGGTTTTGGGTTTTATTTAATATTTTGACCTAGAGAGCTCGGATTTTGGCGATTTTTCGAAGGTTTTTCAAGAAATTCATCGGGGTAAGTGATTCTAACTCAGATTTGGCTAGAGTACATGAATCTATCATTGAATTCATCATTTAATTCATGATTTGGGATGGAATTTGGGAAGAAAATTGTGAAACCTTTCAAAAATATAAAATGATGATTTGAAGGACCAAATGGTATCAGAATTGGATAATTTTGGTATGGTTAGACTCGTGAGGGTATGAGGATTCTGAAAATGTAAATCTTACCATATTTTGAGATGTGGGACCGGGGCTCGGGTTTTGCTAATTTCGGGATTTTTAATATTTTTCGAATGTTTTCGCTCGGGCTTTGTTCCCTTAGCATATTGTGACGTATTTGTTCTCATTTTGGATAGATTCGACGCGCGTGGAGGCCAATTCGAGGGGTAAAGGCGTCGCGAGCTAGAGAATTAGCCGGTTCGAGGTGAGTAATGGTTGTAAATGATGTCTTGAGGGTTTGAAACCCCGGATTGCACATCGTAGTGCTATATTGAGGTGAGACAAACGCTGGATGATGAGCGTGTGGCCTTTTACTACTGGGGATTGTGACTTGGTCCGTCCCGATTGATGATTTTACCGCATATTTGACTGAAATTTATTTGTTATCATTACGATTTGGGTTGATTGCCATATTTGGGCTTCGTGTCAACTATTTGAACCTTTCGGGGATTTTTTTCATTATTTCCTCATTGCTTTGACTTATTATTTGAACTCAGTCCTGTTGATGTCTACTGTTTTACAAACTCAACCACTTTTACTCAGATTTGAAAACTTATATGATATTTCTAAATGATGCTTTGGGCTGAGAACTACTGTTTTACTAATGCCCAAGGGGCTTGTGATGATTTTCGGACTGAGTGAGGCCGAGGGCCATATATGAGGATATGTTGAGTGATGTGAGGCCGAGTGCCGAGTGATGATGCCACGAGGTTGCTTGATATAGCGCTTGGGCCGTATGGGGACCCTCCGGAGTCTGCACACCCACAGTGAGCGCGGGTACCCATTATGATCTAAGAGTGAGCCCGAGGGGCTGATACTATTCTGAGTGATTGATACTGAGCCCGAGGGGCTGATACTGTACTGAGAGTAAGCCTGAGGGGCTGATACTGTTCTGAGTGATTGATACTGAGCCCGAGGGGCTGATACCGTACTGAGAGTGAGACCGAGGGGTGGATTTTTACTTGTTATTTACCTGTTAAATTACCTGTTTTACTTGTTTTAAAAAGGGATATCATTTGATTTCTTCACTGATTTACTGCTTTAAGTGATTTTACTGCTTGATATGGAATTGCTTTGTGCCTTTACGTGTTTTCATACTTTCAGCCATTATTTATAATTATTACTCACTAAGTCGGAGTACTCTCATTACTCCTTGCACCATGTGTGCAGATTCAGGCATCGCAGAGTCCGCTCTTGAGTGCTGATTCTCCCAGTCCAGGTAGTGATTCGGAGACTACGAGGTAGTTGTTGGCGTTCGCAGCCCCGTGCCTCCCTTATCTTATCATTTTCATGTTTTTACAACTATTGTACCAGATTTAGTATTCAGTAGACTTGTATCCAGATTTCTTAGTTGCTCATGACTTGTGACACCTCGGTTTGGGCTGTATCGGGATGGTTTCTGTAGTTAGTATCGTTAAATTCCGCAATTTATGGATATTATAGTATGTTTTATTGTCGTTTATGATATCTAATCGATTTAAAAGAGGTGTTCCGTTTTGGTCTGGCTGGCCTTGTCTTCACGAGAAGCGCCATCACGACCAGGTTCGGGAATTGGGTCGTGACATTAGTGAAGGAAACAATCTTTTTGGTGCGAGCATAATAAACTTAGTATAGACTGTTAAAATTCCAATACAAACACAAAGCTAACGCAGCAGAAATTATACAAGGAACGTACCTTTAGTCATAGTTGTTCAAGTGATGTAGAATCGCCTTGTCAAACTTTGACAGAAAATCTAGAGCCTTCTAGCCTAAGCCTATTGTAGGATGCCAGACTGATGGAGTCACAGGCGTATTTATAGGTAGGCTAGGGACTCTTAGGCAAATACTTTAGCCCTAGGGACTTCTCCATAAATTATAATTACCCTAGGGACTCCTAATATATGGTAATTTCTTTCCATCAAAGAAACTACCATATATGCATAACTACAGAATATTATCTGATATATTATTTCCTTTGGGAGACAAGGTAAATAATTTATTACCTTATATGTGGGCCACACTAGAAGTCTCTAGAAGAGACGGTGAATTTCTTACATAGACGACACATAATATACATACATACACACACTATATTAAAAGCACGAAGCCCCTTAGCGAAATGCCGTTCGTTTTTTTTACCCTTTAAAAATAGATTTTACATTAGACAAAATAGTAATTTAGTTATTTTCCTAATAGTTAGGACTTTTCATTTTCCTAATATTTTGGACGTTAAACTCAACTAAAATTATGGTTATTAATTAAATATTTTCTTATTTATACTATTTAATAAGTCCTAATTTTTAAGAATTTCAAATTCAAGTAAGATTTTATTTATATAAAACCTCTCCTTATTTGAATTGAATAAAAAATAATTATTAGCGTGTAATTATAAGTATGTTTCTTCCATACAGAATAAATAATCCTAAATTCCAAAAAAAAAAAAAAACGTTTGATAGTGATAATTAATTTTGCAACTATGAGTACTTTTCTTCTTCTAGATACCAACAAACCAAAATATCCTTAATATATGAAGCTTAAAAGTATAAAAGAACAAAGCCAAATCTTCTATTTATCGAAAAATAACGAAGATTTAGGCTTTGACAGAAAATAGTTAGTGTTAGTTGGAAAAATTATTTTGAAAATAACAATTTGGTTATTGGTCATGTGTTGAATTTGAAAAATAATATTTTCAATGAACAAATATAATTGTTGATGTTCAAGAAAATAAGCATAACAAAAATATAAGTATTTAAGATACCTAACAACCTAAAATTTTGTAGAGTGAGTTATATAGAGTTAATTACAACATAGTCAAAATTGATCTACACATCCAACATTTATACCTTTTGAAAAACTAATTTTTCTCTTCAAAAAACGAATCTACGTTTAAAATATTACATTATGATTTTGTCCAACATATAGACCTAATTTTGATTTTAACATGAATTATATACTTTTACTATTTTTAGGATAGTATTAACATAGTCTTTATAGAACCCGTGATCAATTGTATTGTATGTAATTCTAGACGATTAGTTCCTTGTGAATTTGTTGAAAACAACTACTATATTTTTTCTTATTAACTAAAGTAATAGCACAATTTGTATTTTCTCAACGAGGAAAAAAAGGCATACATTACAGGAAAAGAGGGCTACGACGACATTTAATCAATGATATGTGAAATAAATGTCGGAAAATGACTAATTTTATGACACTTATTTACAAATGTCGTAAAATCAATGACATTTGGTAAGAAATGGCACAATTATTGTGACTTTTAATTGAAATGTAGCTATATTAGTCGGTATTTACTGACATTTATAACTAATGAAGGAAATTTGCTTACATTTATAATTATTAAACTTAAAATATATTAAGTATAGGGGCGTCTACTATTTTATCTCAAAAACGCTACAAAACTCCCCCTTTTCTCATACCCAAATAACTGATGCCGTCGTCTCGCATTCATAAAATTGGTAAGGTTCTCATGAAATTGCATCAATCTTCTAGGAATTTTTGCCATCTTCTTTTGGACTCTTTTCATATACCTTTCTAGCATTAGGATCAATTTATCAAATTCAGAGTCGGTGCTTAATTAGCAGATACTACTGATTATTCCTAGATTGTTCTTAGATTGATTTAGAACTCTAAACATGACAGATACTGCTGATAATTCTCAAACTTCTAATCAAGATTATTAAGGCGCGAGTACGTATTTTTTTCTCTCCTGTGATTTCCGTTCTATTATGTTAACTGGATTAAATTTCTCGCCTTTAAAATGGTTGTAACCTTTTCTTTTATTATTATGTATTGAAGTTTGTTGTGGTTGTTGATGATTGGTTTGTGAAGTGGTAGGTAGGATTTATTTATGAATTTAATATTTCTCTGCTTATGTTAGTGGTAGTGGAGTGTTGAAATTGATCGATTTGGGGATAAAATATTAGTATCTGCTTTGTTTTTTATTTTTATGTCACTTTGTGTTTGCAGTTTCTATTAAATTTCAGTTGTTGGTTATTCTGGTAGTGAATTTTGTCTTTTACTTATTTCTAATATGATTCTTTTACTGTTCTGTTCTGTCCACTAGAGAGGACAAAGCCTTGGAACTGTGGCACTAGATAACCATAAGCTCATTATTCATGAAGGACTTGCAATGTTGGATCCCTCAAGGAGATGACATTCTGCTTTTCAGTAAGAATATGGATATTAGTACTATTTATAATTCCATGAGAAATATGACTTTTGTAGCATGATCATTATCCAAATATGGTTTGTGAATTCGAGTTGATTGTGGTTCTAAACTTTGCAGGCCGGTCAATAGGATCATCTCCTTCAATTGGGATAAATAAATATGTAGTTTGTATTACTTATCACTAAATCAACATACTAGCATGACTATTAGCACTGAAATACACTACTAACAAGATTACCGTGCAGGTGCTCAAAATGACTTGCACTAGGAGCATACTCAAGGGTCGTCATCCTTGTCAAAGGTTATCTCTTCACAATATCAATGAGATCAAGAAAATTCTTGTGTTTCACTTGTGAAATATATCAATCTACGCAAATAATTTTAACAGAATATCATATAAACTCTACAACTAAAATGTAATGCTTATAGTTAAAGGGAGTAGGAAGAGGAAAACGACAAAGAGAACTTTTTCTTTTGTGTTGAATTTATTTTAACTGAACAGACGCATGTGGGTTCAAACACCCTTTGCATTTTCTTACTTTATGGATCACTTGTTTACATTTGTGGCTTATGTTTCTGGAAGACTCGAAGTTTCTTATTGTTTTTTTATTTTTGATAAGTAAGTTCATTGTTCTTCTTTGTTTGTATGATGGAAGTTCTTAAGCTGCACAGGTTCTAATGTTCCATGTGATATCATTTTCCATATAATTTCTATAGAAGTTGCCTGCTAACTATTTTTGTTACTTAATCTTTTTTAACTTCTAATTTATGCCTTTATTGGATTTATGTTTAGGTTGATATGCAAAAATTAGAGTCAAGAAGAGGACAGTCTTATGTAAAGGGTGTTGCCATAAAGATTCCAGTTGCCTCGCTCTTTGTACGGAGGCTCACTAAGTGAACTGTTGTGAATCAGTGTTCTTGTAGTCGGCATTGGTCTTTATTTATAGTTAGCATTCAGCTTGTTCTGAAGATGAACAAGGATAAAAATTTATATTCTATGAGAACCATTATCGAATGATGGTGTAAGATTTATAAAAATAATATATAAGTGACTCTTTTGTTTTAATTCAAATTTCCTTTGTAGGGTATGATATTGTATTATCAAAATTATATGAATTACGAAATGTATGAAAAGCTAATGTTCTCTATGTATATAAAGAAAAAAAGTTGTTGACCAAAGATAATTTACCGACATTTCTATATATGAAGAAATGACGAATAATATTTGGTGACATTTCTTTATATGTCACAACTTTATTGAGCTTATATTCAAATAGGTGACATTTTGATAAAAGTCGTTGATAAGTGTCACTATTTATTTGCCAACATTAATTTAAATGTCGGAAAATTTCCGACATCAAAATTTCCGACATTTGATATAAATGTCAAATAAATGTCGATAAATGATTTTGTGACATTTATGTGACTTATGACGACATTTAAAAAATATCGTCATAGTCTTATTTTCTTGTAGTGATATTCTGTCAGTTTACTTTGTTTGTATCTTATATGATAGAACTTAAGAATATATTGCTTTTTCCAATAAAATTTAATGGAATAACTCTTAAATTTTAAAAGATTAATGTGTTCTTGCTAAAATTAAAAATGGAGAATGATAACTTGTGAAATTGTAGTGATATTATAAAATTTGCAATAATTTTAAGTTGAATATATGGACTTATATGATTTAGGGCTTATATGGGGTATAGTTTCTATGTTTATTGTGTTAGCTATAGGGGTGTACATAGGTCAGGTTGGTTCGGGTTTTATAATTACCAAACCAAACCAATTGTGTCGGGTTATTAAATCTAAAGACCAAACCAAACCAATAAAACTCGGGTTTTTCAATCTCGGTTTTTCTCGGATTTTCGGGTTTTTCGGATTTTCTCGAGTTTTTTCCCGGTAAAATCTTCGTAGAACAAAACATATAACTTGTGCTCAAAATATTTCTTTAATCCTAGTAAGATACAACTTTATAAAGTATTTTTCCAGAAAATAATACAAAATATGAGATGTGTCCATGACATTATCCTAAAATATTCAACAATAAAGACAATAAATTATGTAATATAAATATTAATAATTAAAAAGCCACAATAAAAATAAACATAAACTAAAGTACTAAGTCATGCTAAATAAGTAGACTAATAAGGGAGTATTAATTACATGACTAAACACAAAAAAATAAAATAAAAATAGGTTATGCATTTTTATCTAAATTATTGCAAAACAAAAAATAGATATTCAATACATTCCTTTTCATAATATTGAATTGAATGTCTTTTGTCAGCATTAGTGTTGATTTGATTTTGGTTTGGACTTTTGTTAGCATTATTTAATTTACTAATATTAATGGCTATAAAACTTATTGGAACATTCAAAAGTTCTAAGTCCAACCTTGAAATAATACCTTAAAAGATAAAATTATGGAAATTTTTAAGAAATATTTATAAATTACATTACAATAAGTATATTTATATATTAAATATATATAAAATTTCTATATATGTAATGCCGGGTTAGTTTGGTTTCGGTTTGACTTTCTTTAGTTAAAACCAAACCAAACCAATTATGGTCGGGTTTTTTTTCTCAACACCAAACCAAATCAAACAATAACTCATATTTTTAATAACTTTTATTTTGTTACTCAAACATAATTTTTATAATTTTTTAATAGTTCATACTTCGCGCGTTCCTGATACTAGTATATATACAATTTACTAAAACTTCAATAAAGACTAAACCTAAATCCACAATTTGGAATAAACATGTTTGCTTATTTTCTTCCAAGCAAAAATAAAAAATAAAGAATCCATATTAATAGCAAATAACCATTTTTATTTTATCATGTCATGTTGGTTCGTCTTCTTTTCCCCCCTTTTTATTTTATCCATTTCCTCACCACTAAACTCTTCTAAAATAGGAAGAAAAAAAAAGTACTGTTGACTACGTGGGTAGAATTTTAGTTAGAGCCTAGATGTGTGTTGACATGTACTCACTTGGTTTGTCATACTAAAAGGAACTTTTCACCTGGCCTTTTACTAGGAGTAATAGATTTGTTCCACTCATTGGTTTTCTTTAACTCGTTCAAACTTCAATGATGACCTGTGTTCTATGACATTCCATTTATTTGACCGAATTACCCAATAGTTTTCATGCATCCAGGTCAGCTGATAGCTCATTCGGCAAAGGCTAATATGGTCCTTTCTCTATGGTAAGACTTTAGTGTGGAACAACCGAACTACATATGAGAGAGCTGTTAAGGCAGTAGGCCAGCATATGTAGCCGTTACACCTCTCAAACCATTTGAAAAAGGAAAAAAAAAAACACAATTGTTCTACTTTTTAAAAATGACATGACCGTTGGTTCTCTTCATCTCTTCATCAAAATCACCGAATCTCTAACACTTATCTTGTTCAGCTCTGGTTTTTCGTCCTTCTTTTCTCTTCAAGAAAAAAACAGAGGCATCAATGGCTGGAGATCTTGTTTTTACCTCTGAAGAAATGGTGATCGACAAGGGACTAGGGTACCCAAAGGCCTATGCCAAGATCTGTAAAGATCGAAGCTTTGGCCCCTTCAGCCGCGGCCCTCCTTTCGCTTTCACTCCCTATTCTCTACCACAGCATGAGGTAACATAAAGAATCAATTCAATTCTCTTTATTTCAAGTTTAATCAGTCAATTTTCAGAACGAGAAACTTGGTGTTCCGAATTATATCTACTTCACCAAATCTGATTAAATTACTATATGGAGTACTTAATCTGGCTTGTTCTGTTTCACTATAAAGGGTGGATTAATCTGTTCCCTTGGAATCTCTTTTCCCCCCCAATTTTTGTGTTGAATTTTCGTTTTATATATGGTTTCTAGCTTCTAAGTGCAAGTTAAATTCGCCTTCTTCATCCACTATAAAGCTAAAGGGACCTTAATTGGTAGTATCGTTATTTCCCTAAGTGGATATCACGGATTGATTTAGGATTTCAATTTGATGGTTTTAACCTTTATGTTCTCAAATTAAACTCAATGAACATTTACAATTACGGCTCGAATTTTAATATTTGGTGATATTTTAGTGATTTTTGTACATAGATATCTATGTTTTGTGCAAATATTTTTCAGTTGAACTCGGTGGATTATACATTGCATCCGCCTCGTAATTGAGTTAAACCTTGTGAATGTTATTCAATTTCTTACTCCAATTTTAATCAGTGATTTTCAAGTAGAAGCAGCTAGTGTTCTAAAAATAGCTTACCTGATCTTGGAAAACAAGTGTCCCAAATTATAGTGCTGAATAAGGTGTATTAGTAATGCCGACATTAGTAATGTATGGGTTAGTAATGCAAGTATTAATTATGCAGAGATTATTTTTTATCCACTGTTTGGTGTGATGTATTAAAAATTAAAATGCATTGCATAGTTTTTAAGAAAATTAGTTGTTTATAAAAATGTCCTTCATATTTTTTAGCTTTAAAGGGGACTTTATGGACAATTTTGTCTTGAACCGTGCTAATGCATGCATTAATAGTCTTGGTATTGCTAATACCACGGTTTGCTATGTATTAGTTATACATAGGATAATACCAAATAGGTTGTATAATTAATACTTGCATTAGTAATACGTAGTTTGAAAAAGTGTACCAAACAAGGGATTGGTAATACCAAAAGCTAATGCATGCATTATTTTCTCTAATGCATCCTACCAAACGACCCCTGAATCTTAGAAAAGATAATATTTGTATTTAATTTTCTGGAGGAATTATGTGCTGCCTCAAATTTTGATCATTGTTATATTGATTGGTAATAGGTTTTGAGAGCCAAGGAATTGGATGACATGTTCCCGATCATTGATCCGAATGCACAACCCAGTACAAAGCCGAAGATTTTCCTGTCTCTTTTGTGGAAGCAACTCAACCACCTCGGGTAAAAATGGATTGTTGATGCAGTTCAACAATCCAATATGAATAATTAGGAAATGCTTAGTAAGAGGTTTCTCATTCTTGATTATAATTTTTGAACTCCAGGAATGCAGGGTTTGATCCGGAAGTATTTCGAGTAGACTCATATGGCAATGTTCTGTATTATCATGCTGATTCAGCTTCACCTCTAGCATGGGAAATTGATCACTGGTTTCCTTGCTCCAGTAATTACTCATCATCTTTCTGCATCCTTCTGCTTTTCTGCGCAAAGTTTAACTTGTGTACCTGGACAGTGTATATAAACTTTTACACTATCAGGTCACCTTAACTTATTGTAAAAGCTTACACCATCTGTGTATATAAGTTAAACTCTTCTGCATTAGTAATTGTTTTCTGCATTTTATGATTATTGAATTTTGTGACATTCGGTGAAATTGCAGGAGGAGGACTAACTGTTCCAAGCAATCTGAGGATAATGCAGTGGCAAGCATGTGAGAAAAAGAATCATAAGCTGGAATTTCTTATACCCTGGTGGGATCTGCAAGTTGGTATATCCATAAACCAGTTCCTGTCCATCTTTGCTATATCAAATTCAGATTTCAGGTTGGTTGCTGTATGTTTGTTGAATGCTTTTCCAGTTTCAAAGTGATATTTTGCAACTGCTAGATGCTGACTATCATTGTTTTCAGGCGTAGAGCATTTTCATGGTTGTTTTCTGAAGGCGAAAATGAAGAATTGAATGCCTCACAAACTGTTGATTCACATGTTTTTCCTCATCATTTTGTTGAATCGCAAGAAAAGATTGGCCTGGCTCCAGCTGCTGTTGTTCTAAGTCGAAGAGAGTCTTTTGATTCTTCCTCTACTCTGAAATCCTTGGATATAAATAGAAGACCAAGATCAAACACTCCTATTGTAGGTTAGTCTCCAAATATCAAACACCATGATTGTTTCTTGGTTTTATTGTCTTGTAAAAATAGATAGGTGATACTACTCTTTTTTCTAAATGAATGAGAAATCCCAGAGGGTCAGTCCCCCCCCCCCACCCCACCCCCACCCACCCACCCACCCACACAAACTTAATTACCAAGCTTTTGTTTGCGGCAGAATTTCAAACTCGTGACATGCATCTAACCAGCGCATCGTGTGATGTGCTCTTGCTGCTAGACCAAAGCCTTGGGGGCACTACTCTCTGTTTCTTCGGTTTTGCTTTTTAAAAATTTTCTTTTGTGATAGCTTACAAAAGATCAAAGGCGGATTTGAAAGAAAATGAAGATCCAGGCATGGTGACCAATCCATACCAAGCTATTGTGATGGCTAGAGATTCTTTGAGACACAGAGAAGAGACTTCAAAGATACAGGCAGAAATACAGAAATTAGACGATGAAGTGGGTGAATTAAAGCAAAAGACTGAGGAGGAGAAAGCAGCCGTTGAAGAATTGGAACTAGTCCTAATAAAGAAAAGGAGGAGAGCAGAGAAATGTCGACGACTAGCTGAGGCACAATCTTCTTATAGAGCTATGCTAGAGAAGATGATTCGAGATGCCATGCACCAGTAAGATCACTGAAGAACATGTCCGCTAGAAAAATAAAAATTCACAAGTATTTGATTATAGGGATATTACATTCTTGGGCCGCCCAAAAAATAATAGCCGGAAAATGTATATGTTTTATATATTAAGTTTAAATATACATATAATTTTTGACTATATGCTCTTACTCTATTCGTTTATGTTACTTGTAGGAGCGTTGTCTATAAAGAACAAGTGAGGTTGAATCAGGCAGCAGCTAATGCTCTTATGGCAAGACTTGAAGCTCAAAGAGCAATTTGTGATTCTGCAGAGAGAGAGCTACACAAGAGATTCAAATATAGAGATGAACTCGAGCAACAGATAAGACCTGAGTGGGACCAAACAAGAAAAAGATCAAGAATGGATGAATTTCCAGATGAAGAGGGAGATGAGAAGACTCTTCTCTGCCTTCCTGGCAGCAGCTCAAGGGCAGAATTAGAGAAAGATGATCAAAGAGTTCTATGCTTGCCAGGGATGAAGTCCAATGACAGTATGCATAAGGAACTAAGAGTATTTCTGGACGAGGAGCAGAAAGCATACGAGGGAAGACTCTCTCTAAATGGAGGACAAGAGAAAGAAAGACAAAGCGACAAGGCTATTGTGCAGGCAAAGGACGAGGATCCTACAGAGGAGAAGATTCAAAATATAGAAATACAAGAAGAAGGGATAACATACAATGCCGGGTTTCCCACTTTTCATGAAGCTGAAAGAGAGGAGGAGGACGACGAGAGCAGAAAGCAACGTGGGAAAGGAAATGTTGAAAAATGGCTTCAGTTGCTTTTGGATAACTCACAAGAACCTACCAACTTTGGAACTCAGACTGCTGAGGAGAACAATAATGGTAACAGAACTCTTAATGCAGGAGAAGATGAAACTAATGAGATTGATGGCACGATTAGAAAGGAGAATATCAAATATCCACAGAACGAGATAAAGAAATCAAGATCAGAGGAGTTAGAAATAGCTGAAGATGTGAAACAGACGCAGAAAGCTGCCAAACAGCAAGAAGAAGCAAAAAGAGAGGAAGTTGTTCATATGGCAGCCAGGAAATCATCATTTTCAAAAAGAGAAATTGGAAAAAAAGAAGAAAGAACTGAGCTTAAGGGTCAAAAAACACCATCTAGGAATCCTCCACCCTACAGATTAATTCTAGAAAGGAGAGCCAGTGATGTAGGTTCTGCTTCTAAGGGAGTAGTAGGGAGATCTAGCAGCTGTGAAAGAACTGAAAGGAAGAGTGAGAAGGAAAAGGAAAGGGAATTCTTGAGGTCTGACAGTGCCAGGTTGTTTAGGCGTATCCCGTCTTCCCCATCTCTCCTCTTGAGTGGCATGAAAAAGAGAGTGGATTGCATAAGGAAGAAGCCCTCAGTTGTTGGCGATGATAGCGATGAAGGTCGGGGAGGTAATGGCTTCATAAGATCATCCATCAAAACAATCAAGAAAGCAGTGAAGATGTAGGCCCTGATACATATAACTAAGTTCATATAGTTTGAAAGTTGTTATTGCTACTGAGTGTTGGCTACCAAAATGAGTGTATGAATGGTGCGCGCTTTATTTCTTTGTATAATAGTACACTATTATTCTTTTTGAAGGATTTGTAATAACAGCTTGTTGTTTGACGTAAAGATATCTATAAAATGGCTATATGAACATCCGTTGGAGTTTGAAAAGGATAACATGTCCGGTTATGTTTTACTAAGACAAAATTTGATCATGCAGAAAAATAAGAGGAAAGGTTTCTGGCACCATTCTTTCCGTCAACAATTTTGAAAAGACAAGTAGTTTTGTTTGTTTTCATGACCCTCCATGTTCATGCAGTTCTACAAGCAACAACATGTACTATAATCAAGACAAGCTTCCCCGCTCTTTGAGCACACAGTCATACCACCACCAAGATATACAAGTTTCTATATCCACTTTGCTAAAGTAACAAAGGACTAGCGTCTATCTTCAAGTATGATAGAAAGGTATGTGCTATATACAGTGCATCGGGCATCTCTATGTTGAGTATCACCAAATTGTCTTTTGAGATTGCAAACATTTCACAATGTTCTAGCTTTCAAGATCATTACCACGGGGGAAATAAACATTCCTGCAGAAGGGCAGTTGATGTTATCTGCGGAAGCAACAGACTTGCAGTGCCAGACTGTGGATGGGATTTTGCAGTCTCTAGCCAGGAGCTAATTCAGCTTCCATTCTATGTAACCTGGCGCTGCCCGTTCACAAGCAAAAGATTCTATTTTGCTAACTGTGAATTGATTCTCCCCTGTTATGAATTTCAAGTTTCTCCCAAATAATTTTCATCCCCACATGTGCATCTTCCATCCTTAAAATGGTGGAAATGCTCAGTATCTCTAACTGAAATCTCCCTCCGGACAACCTCAGAGATAAACTTGATTGTGTCATGACAGCTCTTGCACATATAGAGATTCTTTGTGACCCAAATTGGTGTCCCTGGAGCAGTATTTATAAGCCCAAATGCAATAGCCAGTCTCTCGCTGTGTCCACAAAAGATCTCGGCTTTGGAATCTTCGACCTCACTTACTATATATCTTTCTGATTCACTACGACGTGCTGTTTTCATTTTTTCATAAAATCCTTCCAAAACCGCATTGATTTCCTTAATTTGGGGGTGGAAATTATCACCACTAAGGAATGCATGTACATTTCCCTTTACTTCTATCCAGCTGCAGCCGGGATCAACAGTCAGTCCTCTTTCTATCATAATCTTCCTTAACGTTGCAACTTCATCCCATCTGCCATTGTCAGAATAGAAGTTACATAGGAGAACATAATACCCAACACCTCTCTCATCAGTTTCAAGAATATGTCTAGCAGCTAGTTCTCCAAGTTCAACCTGCCTGTGGATCCTACACGCATTCAATAAAGCCCCCCAGATAGCAGAATCAGGTTTCACAGGCAATGTTATAATAAAATCATAAGCATCCTCCACTAGACCTGCACGGCCTAGCAGATCAACCACACAAGCGTAATGCTTCAGATTTGGAACAACACGATAGTTATTCTCCATGTTATTTAAATAGTCAAGGCCTTCAGTCACCAACCCAGATCTACTACAAGCACGTAATAGAGAAATGAAAGTAATCTCATCAGGCTTTACTTTTGAAGTTAGCATTCCATCGAAAAGTTCAACCGCAAGTGCACCTTGCCCTCGCTGAGCGTAGCCAGTTAGCAAAATATTCCAAGCAGTAACATCCTTTTTCTGCATATTAAACAGATTCAGTGCAGGGGCAATCCTTCCACACCTCACATAGAAGTCAAGGAGTGCATTGGGTAAAAAACCATGAAATGCCATAGCGTTCCTCAATACATATGCATGTATTTCTTTACCACACATCAGTGCACCGATTCTAGAACATGCAGAGAGGACAGACACTAAGGTAACGGTATTGGGATCCTGATAGCGTTTCATTTGACTAAACAAAATCAAAGCTTCCAAACTGTGATTATTAATCCGAAGACCAAGAATGATAGATGTCCAAGATATGACATTTTTATCTGGTATCCTGTGAAAAATCTCCAACGCCTTGTCAATACAGTTGCACTTCGAATAAAAGTCAACCAGAGTGTTTGAAACAATCACGTATGCTGTAAGTCCTCTCCTTTCGGCTAGTTGATGAAGCTTAACACCCATTTCTAGAAGGCCCAATGAAGTACAGGCAGATAGAACAGAAGCAATAGTAATCTCATCCGGTATGACACCTTCTAGCTCCATCATTTTGTATGTCTCCACAGCCTTCTCAGGAAATCCATTACTCTCATAACCCGAGATCATTGCAGTCCATGAAACTACATCCTTACACTGTATCCTATCAAAGATCTTCTCCGCTTCCTCCCAACTCCCAATAGCCGAATAAAGTTGAATGAGAGAGTTGTGCACCGAAACATCACTATAAAAATTCATTCTTGACACGTACCCATGAAGCGCCTTCCCTAAACTCTCATCCCCAAGAGCTTCACAAGCTGAAACCACACTTGTCATGGTCATCAAATCCGGAAAAAATCCAAATTTCCTCATCGACGAAAACAACTTCAACCCTTCCGAAAACTCATCGTTCTCAAAGTAACCTGCAATCATAGCATTCCAAGAAATTCTATCTCTCCTAGGCATTCCATCAAACAGCACCCTCGCATTAAACAAATCACCACATTTCACATACATAGTAATCAAAGCATTAAGCACATCAATTTCCGACTCATACCCAAAACTAATAACATGAGCATGTATCTCCCTACCCATTTTCCAATCAGGCAAACCTCCACAAGTCCTCAAAACACAAGGAAAAGTATACACATCAGGTCTAAATCCAACCCACAACATCCTTTGATACAAATCCAACGCCTCATCAAAGTACCCGTTTTTCGCATACCCACCAATCAAAACATTCCAAGAAAATACATCTCTTTCCTCCATTTTCCCAAACACATACCAAGCATCACCCAAATTCCCCAGCCTAACAAACATACTTAACAATGCATTTCCCAGCCTCAAGCTCAACTGGGACATACAGCTAAGTATGCATGAAAACACTTCACATGCTTCATTAGATGCCCTTTTGAATTCACAAAGCCTAGCTAAAGAAATAAATGTTTCTTCTTCTATAGTCCCATGAAGTTCTTTTACTGATTTTAAGAATATTATGGCTTGTTCTAGAAGGTTCTGGGAGCATAATTGGATAAGGTGGGAATTGGGGTCAGTGGTAGGAGTTGAGGTGGAGGAGGAGCTGAGGAGGGGATTTTGGTGTGTTTTCTTAAGAGAAAAAAGGTGGGATTTTTGGAAGATATGGGAGAAGTTAAGCGATTTAGAAGAAAGGAGTTTGGAGAATTGAGGGTTTGGAGGGTCTAAGGAAGGGAGGGATGTAGTTGGGGTTTTAGCAGAGACTGCCATAATTGGAGGTGTAACGAAGGAACATGTCGGATATTTTTATCAGGCGGGGTTTAAGGAGATGGTTTAAACGGCTATCAAACACCAATAACAGTTAAGCCGATAAGAGATACTTCGAAATTCCCTTTTCGCCGTCGTAGAGAGTATTTTATATTTTGGCTAAGCATTTTTCTGGCGCGTCGTCATATAGATTTTAACTCATAGAAATTGGAATTAGTTTGTTCTTAATATAAATCATCTCCTCCTCTTCTTTCTTCTTTTAATTAAATTAATTCAACAAGTATATGTATTTTAACATGTGGAAATTGGAATAAGTTTCTTGCTATTGGAAAATATAACATTCTAGATCGAGCAATTTGGGAAATTTGATTAGGGTTTTCAACAA
The DNA here is from genome assembly GCF_000715075.1 of Nicotiana tabacum. Classification (NCBI taxonomy): domain Eukaryota; kingdom Viridiplantae; phylum Streptophyta; class Magnoliopsida; order Solanales; family Solanaceae; genus Nicotiana; species Nicotiana tabacum. The sequence continues at coordinate 198,951,480 of NC_134085.1, read as the reverse complement.
AGAGAGAGGATACATTTATTTGAAAAAAACGAAATCAGAGAAAAATATCTGATGGATCCTTCTAGATCCAGCACTGTATATTTATATAGTGGCCTCAGTTGGGTGCCCAATACTATGAAATCCGCCTCCTAACTAATACACTAACTAAAACAAGCTGAAACAATAGTTACAAAGATAGCCAAAATAGATATAATGGTCCATTACATGATTAGTCACTAAGTTTGTGTTTGAGACTAGAAGCTAAATACTCCATCATGTCAATACCCCCCTCAAGTTGGAAAGGGAAACCACATGCAACTTGGATAATAAATGGTGATGAAGATTGCCAGGTAAAGGTTTGGTGAGTAGATCGGCCAACTGTTTGGTGGTAGAAATACGAAATAATTGAATCAGCCCATTACCAAGTTTGGTCCTAATGAAGTGTCAGTCACTCAATATATTCAATTCGTTCATGAAAGACAAGATTCCTAGCTATATGCAGGGCATCATGATTATCACAAAAGACATAAAAATAAAGCATAACAGGAACAACAAAATCATTCAAGAGGCTGGAAAACCAAGTCAACTTAGCAACTACCTTACTCAAAGCCCTATATTCAGGCTCAACAGAAGATAGTGAAATAAGAGGTTGCTTTTTAAACTTCCAACTAATGAGGCTACCACCAAAAAAATACAGCATCCAGTGACAGACTTCCTAGTGTTTGGACAAGTAGCCCAGTCATTGTCTGAATATGCAGTGATAGAGAAGCCAAGAGAATCAGAATAATTCAAACCTAGATCCATAGTGCCCTTAAAATATCTCAGAACATGGAGAGCAACAGACATATGAGGGACCCTAGGAGATTTCAGAAATTAACTCAAGTGTTGAACTACAGAACATATATCAAGTCTAGTATGAGTGAGAAAAAGCAGCTTCCCTACCAGACTTCTATAGGACTCAGGTGTAGGAAGCAAATCACCAGAATCGACATGCAATTTAGTGTGCAACTCTAAAGGACAGACCATTGGAGTAACAGAAGTGTAGCCAAACCATTGAAGCAAATTTGAGACAAATTTCTTTTGGTTGAGAACAACCTCACCAGAAACATGACACACCTCAATGCCTAGGAAATAATGTAAAGAGCCAAGATCTTTGATCTTAAACCGAGATTACAGGAACGGCTTTAGAGATGAAATCTCAACAATATCATCCCCAATAATGATGATCTCATCAACATAGACAACCAAAAGGACCAAATGCCAAGATTACCGACAGACAGAGAAGAGTCATTAAGGGAATGAGTATAATCCCTAGAATACCAAGCCTGGGATTGCTTGACATATCATTTCCTAGAAGCCTGCCTAAGACCATAAAGGGCACATAAGTAGAAGAAGTAGACACAGACAACCCTTGGGGTAATTTCATATCAACCTCCTCATTTAAATTTCCATGTAGGAAAGCATTGTTGACATCTAATTGAGAAAGAGACCAATGTTCCTTAACAACCACAACCATTAAACACTTGACAATAGACATTTTAACTACAGGGGAGAAGGTTTCAGTAAACGAGCGCAAAACACAACACAAAATTATTGTTCGTCGGTCAAAGATAGTATAGTTAATTATCGTCTTCACAGGGATTGGATTTAAATAATGTTTGAATAATATTCAGTTGATTACTATCCCGGAAAATCAACATTTAATTTGATGACTATTACTACGATTAACTACTAAAAATTAAGTAATTAATAATTGATCACAGAAGAAAATAGACGAGCAACGAAGAAATATCAATGAGAGAAATAAGGGTAATTGAGTAGACAAGTGCAAGATAATTGATTCGGGATCTAATTCTTGAGTTAGTTCACTCTAAAATACTATTGATTCTCACGAATTCAACAGTTAATTAGATTACACTTGAAGTTAATGTTTCTCTTATGATTAAACGTTAATTTCAGTACTAATCCAATTGAAGTACGGTAAACAATTGCAATAATAAAATGATGGTTATGATCTAAAGGGTAACTTCTCACGAATATTTTCCTATTTTCTAGTTCGATTAATAATTCAAGAGGCTCATTCGATTACCTATTTGAATCACGAATTTAAACTAGAGCATAAAATGTAGAGAACTTCAATATAAAACTCCTCTTTCGATTAAGAAAATAAGAAATAACTCCACAATACGAATTAAACTCCAGCAATTATCAAGAATCGATCCCTAATCAAGTTATCAAAATACCGTATCTGTCAACATCCTAATAGAATTTACTCCATAGTAATGGAATAAATCATCTCAATAAGGTTTATGAACAAAGAAAACATCAATGCTAATGCTTCAATACAAACTCCTGTATTGCACCGATCGTTGGTTGAAATCCTGATGACGTCTTGAGTCTTCTTACCTTAGTTGGTTCTCAAATATTTCGTAGGTCAAAAGTCCTCAAAAAATGTATTTCTAGTGTATTTTATACCAAGTAGGAATGAACCCGGACGAAACTACCCTCTTTGAGCCGAAGTGCGAACCCAACAAACTCTTTACACTTCACTCGTCGCACAATGCGTCGCAGAATGCATCACATCAGTTTAGTTTACTCAGTTGCAAACTCTCTGAACTCCGCGTGTCTGACAGAATTTTGCATTAGTGCATCGCAGGCCGCGTCCTAGTAGTGCATTTGCTTGTCAGATAAAAAAACCATTCTCTGAACTTGTCAAACTTCTGATGCATATTTGCACTAATGTGTCGCATGCTGCTACGCTTTGTGCGTCACATTAGTCCATTTGTTCTGGCCCTTGCACTTTCTTCCCCCTTTCATATGCAACGCCTGTCATAGACCCGGATGCGATCCTAGTTTAATTCTTTGGCTTTTACTCAGACTTCAAAGCTCCAATTATTCGATTTAGCTCCAATTTATCCTTTTTAACTCGGAATCATTTCCTGCACGATATAAAAACACTTAATAAGTGCAAATCGCCATCATTTAAGCTCAAACATACGTAAAATGCAGTAATTTAGAGTGTAAACTACCGCTAAAATACGGGTTTCTAGCCTACCATCAATATCCCACACTCAGACCATTACTCGTCCTCGAGCAATCAAACTACACTTCACATAGGGACGACCTCTTCATTAAACAACTTCCCTAATACATCATGCCAAGAATATTTAAAATAGACTAAGCACCATATCATAACATCCTAACCTCAAGACTCGACTCAAAAGCACCACACATTTTTCATAACCTGTTCACTTATTCTAACACAGAGGTCAAAGACTTTATCTTACCTTCGCAAATCATGTGCCCTCACACAAACAATAGAGAGTAGTTCCACAGGCAATAAAATTCAAGAACACATAGGAACTCAAGATAGAAAGAATTCACTCACTCTTAGAAATCAAATTCATGCTCCACAGAGGATCGGGTCTATCCTGACTCTCTAGTCAAAGCATTTACGCAGAGTCACAATCAACCAATTTAAGGTACTTATCTAAGAGTCAAGAAGTGAGTCTAGGCATCACAACTAAGGCACTCACCACTCTCAAGGCATATGCAGTTAAGAAAAATTACTTCAAATTAGCACTGTGACTCAAGATTCTATATTCTCTAAAATAAAAAAAAATAAAAAACTACTACACCCGGTTCAAGTAAATCCTTGAAAAAGAACCACGACACAAAGAAAAATCAAGAAAAAATTATTACACTACCTAAGAAGGAAAAAAAGACATATTTTTTTTGGATTTTCAAAATTTTTGATTTTTTTTGTTTGTAATTTTCTCTTTCGACTTCAAATCCCTCAAGAAGCCAATCGACGAAATCCATCATTGGGAAAAGTCGAACTACTACTACATGAGTTACTAGCTATTAGAGGCCGAATAAAATTCAGAGTTACGATTACATGCCACATTATATAATAAGCAAGAAACAAAACAAAACAAATACAAGCAACTGGGAAGACCACACCCCACACTTAAGAGATAGCATTGTCCCCCAAGCAAAGCAATAAAACAAGGGTGGTAAAGGACTCCCTAAGGCCTAGGCCTAGTCATTGACACCAGTAGTGCCGCCAATAGCAGTCTCATCATCGTCCTCCGCAACAAAGTTGACATCTTCATCAGGACGAAGTGCAGGACTACCATCCAATAGGAAAAAAAATGCCTAGTAGGGGAACCCAAATGGTACTGCTATGCCAAATCCTCAATGTCAACCTCTCCACGAGCAGCTCGAAGTTGCATGTCAGCAAACATAAATCGTATCATATCCTCCATTCTGTCATGCCTCTTGTCCGAGGTCATAGTGACTCTCGAAGGACCCGAATCCTACACAATAGTGATATCATAAAGCTTGGTGACTAGGAAAAGCTGTCGATCAAACTGATCATCAACAAGCACACCGTGGTGTAGTAGCATCCTAGTCAACATGCTCGGATATAGCAACCTTCGCAATCCAACCATCCTTACCCTAGCTATGTTAGCAATAATAATCTTGCCCATATTCAATGGTATCTAGGTTACCATAGCATATATCAAACATACCTAGAGGCGCGAAACAATGGAATCATTATTACTTGGTAATTTTTTTTATTGATAACCGTAACAACACTTTGGCGGGTAGCTGCAAATTGGCTCGAGTCATGGTGGAATGATGGTCAACCTTATCCCTATTCCAAATTGCCAAATAATTAGGTCTACAGATAAGTTCGCGGATGGCTTGATAAGCAGGCCTTTTCATAAATGACTTGAATTGAGCATGGGACTCATTCATAAACCCCAACTCATCATTAATTATCTCAACAAAAACCTTGACCCACTTTTTATGAATTTTGATAGTGTTACTCCCTATCATACTGGAATCTGGGTACCCAGTTGGCGTAGAACTCCTTTACTATACCAAAATTATCTTCTCCGATGGAATCATATGTGGGATCTAGCATATTAGCATATAGCTCTGGATATTTCTTCTGAAACTTTCGCCAATCAATCCCAACATCAGTAATAGGCTCCCCAGATGGGACAAATCACGGAACCACTCGCGTGATGGGGAAACGTTGATTAAACCCCATATATGGGCTATAGCATATCAACATTCGAGTATGGCACATCAGGGTTTGAGCAGTCTGAGGAGTCCACAACTGTGGGTTCTCTCTTAGCATGCTGACGGCTACTGAAAGCACCTGCAGGAGCGCCAGTATTCATACGTTTTCTAGCATGGCGAGACATTGTTCCTACACAAGATGCACAACTTAACTATGACACATCAAAGCAGAAGCAAGGCCAAAACAGGGGTAGAGCCACCCCAAACTTATGTCATTAGCATGCTCACAGGCATGAACCAGGGGAATCAAACTACCCCATATTCAACAAAATAACACATTCACAACTTGCCAATAGCGATGCATAGGTTCAACAACCACCACAATTGTAGCAATGTGTTTAGTCTGTGACCGCCTACCCCGTACTTCTAATTCCTAAACATCTATGAACAAAATATGCATCACCTTGTCACTCCTCCTTTTTCTATCCGAAAGGGATATAAGGGAGTTTTTCTAATTTAAATGACAAAAGTCAAAACGGGATTAATTATTCAAATTCAGACTCGCCACTTGGGATAATTTATGGTGTCCCAAGTTACCGGATTAAAATCCTGAATCGAGGAAGTTTGACTCTTATTTATGGTCTGCGAACACAGAAATTTGGGTAAGGAATTCTGTTAACCCAGAAAAATATGTTAGGCATTTCCGGGCTCAATGGTTTTAGCACGGTCGCTCAACTATTATTATTGGCCTAATTATCTGATTAATTGCATGTTTTATACCTATTGTGCATTTTTAGATTTTGACCGCTTTTAATTATTTATGAAATTATTCTTGGACAAGTTACGATTGTCGTACACTCGTTTGTTTTGGACACATTGTGAATCGTGTCACGGGAGTCGTACCCATGATCTACAACATATTTAATTTTTATTATTATTAATTATGATCGGATCATATGAAATACACACTCGAATTTGGAGTTATGTATCATGACTATGCAACGTTAACCGTACCCACAGTCACGATGATTACTTACGCGCCAAAAAAGTTTACCTACCCAAGTGTAGTCGGCCTAAACATGCTCCTAGAGAACAATGTAAAGAAATAAAAATAAGCAACTAAGAGAAACTAAAAGAAAAATTCAATTCATGATCAAGTTCTTTGTTCACATATTTAACCCAACCCAATTCATAATCATGCAAGTCAAAATTTAATAGCTAAAGAAGTCGTTCCTTTCCTATCCCCACAGTCCATGTCAACCAATGTTCATTCAAACAATTTTATATCACCAAAATAAGGCATCCAACAGATAACATCTTTAAAAAAGATGGAGAACTAAACTAAACACTATTAGAATAGAGGAAATGTGAATTAAAGTCAATAAGAAAAGCCAGTCAAAGACTACTACCCCACACCAATTCCTTCCTAGCATAACGAGTTAGATCCTAGAACTAAGGGTCAAAACTAAACTCAAAATTCAATACACTTTTCATATGAATGAGGTCGCTGTGACATGGGAAACCAAATCAAAACTATGGCACTGAATGCATGACATATTGGACATAAATAATTTACTCAAATTACCACTCTGGAAAGACCTCACATTTGTATTGTGGATTTTACTCTGAAATATGCAGATTCAGTAATAGAACTCACTTGGGACCAAAGAAACATTTTAAACATTACCCGATGTCAAAAGCTCTTGAAACTACTAAAAAGCTAAAACCAAAAATATTGTAAGTCTCACTTCTGCTTGTTCTGCCCTTTTATGATGAAGAAACTAATATGAAAATCACCAGGTGACTTCTTTTCCTTTTACCTCTTTTCATTGTATTTTATCAATAATAACAGAAGACGAGAAACTAATTCAAACCAGATGAAAGCAGATTCAAAGAATCAAACAACTGAAAATCAACTCACAAATGCACCATAACAATTCTATCACCACATAAACACATGTAAAACAAACTCATCTTAACATAACTCTTTGATACTTAAATTCACAACAAGAAAATCGAGGAAGATGAAATAGTGAGAAAACGAACCTGTTTAAACAAATATTTCTTTAATATTGGTAGAAAAATTGTCGAGTGCCAAGTTTCAACTCTAACTCTGAACGAAATCATCGGCGAAAACCCGGCAGAAATCGCGGACCTTAAGCGGTGGATGGAATCAAATCACAATCCGATGTCGAACCTCAAACGGTCTCCATTTTTACAATCAGGAGTTGAAATTCAAAAATCAAGAAAAAAAAATAGAACTATCTTTTATACTTTTTCTGATTTTTGGAACTTAAACTAATAGAATGATAGGAACCTACAATTTGAAGAAAAGCCTTCTTCCCTAAAATCTCTTGTCCGTTCGCTCTACTCTGTTCTGTCTTTTCCTCTTTTGCCTCGTTTTGTTAGGGACGGTGAGATCGCGACAGCAGCTGGCTGTAGGTGTAGACGAATGAGGCATGGCTGTTGGGTGCTGGTTTCCGGCGAGCTTTGTTAATGGGAAGAAGTAGAAGGGTTGTCATTTGGCATGAGATGAAGGGCTGGTTCGTTGCTTATTTTTGCAGTTGCAACTCCTTCTTTGTGAAGTTGTTTCGTGTTCTTCCAAGCTAAGGGAGAAAATCCATTGGTCTCATGAGGATGGGCGACTGGTCCAGCTTGAAGAGGAATGTTTTTGGGGTCAGGTCTGTTGTTTTTGGAGAAGAAGAAGTTCGGGGAGGGGGGGTCTCTTGGTATCGCGACTGATGCTTCTAGGTAGGGATTCTAGGTTTTTTCTTTTAAATGTGGCGATGAAAAGGGTCTTTAGGTTAGGGGTATGGGCTTATGGGTTGGAGAAGAAAGAAATTGAGCTTGGCCAAATTTTTGGGCCAACTTTTGTCTAATAATGGCCCTCTCTTGGATCTTCTTTTGATTTTAAAATCAAGACCATGTCCATCTTAAAATTAATTTGATTTTTTTCTTCTTTTTTTAAAGAACAAATTAAAAATACAACTATTACTAATTCATGCTAGTTAAGTAAATAATTATAATGCAAAAATACTAAAATTACACATTGAGGTAACAAATAAAACTATTTTTGTATTTTTAAATTTTATGAAAGGTAAATAAACTAAAAGTAACAAGATAAAATATCAATTACCTAAATAAAGAAAATATATTTTCTGTAATTTTTATTTTTGTGACAAAATGAAGTAAAAGAGTCAAAACTAATTGAAACAACGATATTATGCCTAAACTAAATATTTAAGCTAAAAATGTGTAAAATCTCGGGGAGGGTAAAATATTACATGTCTATAGCTGCCCCTCTTTGACTGGAAACGCAACGAGTTTTCCGACAAAGAACGACGAGACATGTTTTTTTGACCCGACCCTTATTTAGAGAGACCAAAAACTAAAGAAAGGAGAATGTGACCGAGCCCTAGTATCTGAGCTGCCTACATATCCTTGGCTATAAAGGAATCAGGCCACGTGTAGTTCAGAAGTAGGAAGAGTGACGAAGTTTACCAAGGTAGAGAGCCAATTGAGGTGTCGTTCCATCGAGGTTCCAGTCCGCAGTCCTGTTATTATATCAAAATAAAAAAATAAAAAAGACTAACTAAACCTGTCAGCTATGAATTACAAGATTCCTATCTATAAGTCTTCTGAAGCTTGATCTTGAGTCTTGAATGGTTCTTCATGCTGAATTTGATATGAATCTTGATGCTTGTTAACTGCGGGTGTTAGTTCATTCTTTCACGGCTTCTTCGGATCAAGACAGGACATGCAGTGCTCGTGACTTCAACCATGTCTTGAGCTATTGAGCAGCTCACATCTTTCATCTGCTTTTGCATTTCGATTCACTTCCTTCTTTTTTCTTTTCTTTCTTTTTCTTGGATTGAGACTTCTTCTTTCTTCATCTCAAACCCCTGTGCCTCGAGGTAAAAACCTTGTTCTTCAAACAACTCGTGCTACCTCCGATTTGAAACTTGAAATGAATTCTGAAATGACTTCCCCCATTCTCCAGGTGGGTGCCTTCTACTGACTGGAAACTTGAAATAAATTCCCTTGTTCTTCAGGTAGGCGCCTGATGCTTAAACTTTGAGATGAATTCCCTTGTTTTCCAGGTGGGCGCCTGCAACTTAAACTTGAAATAAATTCCTTTGTTTTTCAGGTGGGCGCTTGATGCCAAAACTTGAAATGTATTCCCTTGTTTTCCAGGTGGCCGCCTGATGCCAAAACTTGAAACGTATTCCCTTGTTTTCCAGGTGGGCGCGTGATGCCAAAACTTGAAGTGTATTTGTCACAACCCCAAACCCAGACCCGGTCGTGATGGCACCTCTCGTGAAGACAAGGCCAGCCGACACACTTCCAATTCATTTTTAAGCAATTAAGATAATACAATTAAGTCTTAAACATAATAAATCTCCCAAAAGATAAAGTGAAACAGTACAATACGGAAAATAAATACAACACAGCCCGACATCGGGGTGTCACCAGTCATGAGCATCTACAACCCAAATAAAGACAAGAAAAGTGTACATAGTCTAATACAGGCTAAAACAGAGAAAATAAGATAAGGGAAGAAGCTCTGGGCTGCGAACATCGACAGCTACCTAGAGAATCTCCGAATCAGCTTGAGCTGGAAGGATCAACACTCGCTAGCGGGACCTGAAGTGCCTGAATCTTCACACGGGGAGTAGGGAGTAAAGTGAGTACTCTAACTCAGTGAGTAATAATAACAAATGCAAACTGAGTAATAAGAAATCATGTAAAGGCACTTCGACAGGCTATAAAGAAGCAGTAAAAGCCAGTAAAAACATATGAAACAGTGAAAATATGTACAGTCATTTTTAGTTCAGTTTAAACTTCTTTGGAATGCCGTTTTAACAGTTAAGCAAGTAAATGACATGCAATTAGGAAAGATAAACCCATAAAGAACTGCCTCTTAGGAACAATACCAATAGAATCAGCCCCTCGGGCAACACATGGAACAATACCAGCCCCTCGGGCTATATCTCACATCACAATGGGTACCCGCGCTCACTGGGGGTGCGCAGACTCCTAGAGGGGACCCTTACGAACCAAGCGCAATATCAACTCATCTCGTGGCATAATCACATAGGCTCTCGACCTCATATCAACAAGCCACCTCGTGGTGTACAAATCTCAAGACCTAGGCCTCATAATTATAATCAGTGTTTCCTCACAATATAGGCCCTCAGCCTTACTTAGTCAGAATCTCACAAGCCACTCGGGCAACAGTAAAACATGGTGCTCAACCCAAAATATCATTTAAGTGTTAAAGCGGAGTAAACATGACTGAGTTATGAAAAAAACAGTAGAATATAGCATGACTGAGTTCAAGTATAAAGTCAAAACAGTGAGGAAATATCAGCAAAAATCCCCTAAGGGTTCAAATAGTTGGCACGAGGCCCAAATATGGCATTCAGCCCAAAACATGATGATAGCAAACAGTTTTTAGTCAAATATACGGTAAAACAATCATTCGGGATGGACTAAGTCATAATCCCCAATAGTGCACGACCCCACGCTCGTCATCTAGCGTGTGCATCACTTCAATATAGCAAAACAATGTGCAATTCAGGGTTTCATACCCTCAGGACAATATTTACAATCATTAATCACCTCTACCTGGTCCAAATCTCTAGCTCGCGATGCCGTTGCCCCTCGAATCGGCCTCCGGATGCTCCAAATCTAACCAAAATCAGTGCAAAACCATCAAAATATGCTAAGGGAACAAAGCCCACTCAGAAAAATCAAATTACAACATAAATCCCGAAATTGGCCAAACCCGACCCCCGGGCCCACGTCTCGAATTCCGATAAAAATCACTTCAATGGAATCTTTATCACTTCCCGAGTTCATTCATACCAAAAGCATCAAAATCCAACCACAAATGACCCCTCAAATCCAAAATTCTAGGTCTCCAATTACAAGCCCCAGTTCTTCAATATTAGGCTTAATTCCATGATTAATTAGGTAGAATTCACATAAGAATCGAGTATTAAGTCCATCAATCTTACATCCAAGTTTTTCCCTTGAATCCCTCTTCAATTCTCTTCAAAAAGCTCCAAAATCACTCAAAAATGGAGGAAGTTAACCCAAAATTGCGGACAAGATGACTATTTAAACATTCTACCCAGACCTCAATTCCTTCTTCGCGAATGCAGTCAACGCCTCGCGTTCGCGAAGCACAATATAACTTTGACCAAAATTCCTTATTCGCGATCACGATGCCCAGCTCGAGAACGCAAAGGCATAGCTCCCTAATTCATTGCGATCACGACTCCCCTTCCGCGAGCGCGAAGCACAGACCAACCTGAACCTCGCTGCTCAACTCCCTCTATGTGAACGCGGCTCCACCTCGCGAACGCGATGCACATCATTCCAGCCCTTTGTGAACGCGGAGCCTTCCTCGCGAACGCGAAGGCTAAATCCTCAGCCTCCTCAACTAACCCTTCGCGAACGCGAGGGCCTACAAGCGAACGCGAAGGCCATTTCTCTGCAACACTGAACAACAATTTTTTGCAACTCTCAACATCTAGAAATGATCCGATTGACCACCTGAAACTCATCCGAGGCCCTCGGGACCTTAAACAAACATGGAAACATATCCCATAACATCATTCAAACTTGTTCCAATCTTCGGAACGCACAAAACAACATCAAAACACCAAATTCGCATCGGATTCAAGCCTACGAATTGCAAAATCTTCTACATTACGCTTTTGATCAAAAACCCAACCAAACCACGTCTGAATGACCTAAAAGTTTGCACACACATCCCAAAATGACACAATGGAACTATTGCAACTCTCAGAATTTCATTCTGACCCCTATATCAAAATATCACCTATCAACCGGAAAACGCCAAAAAACTAATTTTGCCAATTCAAGGCTAAATCTACTCCGGACCTCCAAATTACATTACGATCATGCTCCTAAGTCTCAAAATCACCTCTCGAAGCAACCCGAACCATCGGAATTCACATCTGAGCCCTCTAACACATAAGTCAAGATCCGGTTGACTTTTCCAACTTAAGTTTCCTCAAAAGAGACTAAGTGTCTCAAACCTTACCAAATCCTTTCCGAACCCGAGGCAACCAACCTGATCACATATAGAACCAATAGACAAAGTAATAAGAAGCAGAAATGGGGGAAACATTGCGGTAAATCATAAGATGACTGGTTGGGTCATTACATCCTCCCCCTCTTAAACAAATGTTCGTCCTCGAACGAGTCAAGAAACATACCCGAAGCCTCAAACAGGTGAGGATATCTGCTTCGCATCTCCCGCTTGGTCTCCCAGGTAGCCTCCCTCATGGGCTGACCTCTCCACTGCACTTTTACTGAAGCTATATCCTTTGATCTCAACTTTTGAACCTGATGCTCCAAAATAGTTGTTGGCTCCACATCATAAGTCAAATCACCATCCAACTGAACCATGCTGAAATCCAGAACATGAGACGGATCCCTAATATACTTCCGGAGCATAGAAACATGGAATACCGGATGCACACTCGACAAGCTGGGTGGCAAAGCAAGCTCATAAGCTACCTCCCCAATCCTCCGAAGCACCTCAAAAGGCCCAAGGAACCGAGGACTCAACTTACTGTAGACATGTGATTTTTGACCCTCCCAAGATTTTTCATATTTTAGCGTGTAAATATTTAATTTAGGCATAATATAGATATTTTAAGTAATTTTGACTCTTTTACTCTATTTTATTACAAGAAAACAAAAATTTACAAAAATAGGTTCATTAATATTTTGTAGTCATTTTTAATCTAAAAAAAATATACAAAAATAGTATCGTATTTTTATTTTAATATGATATTTGAAAATACCAAAAATAGATTTATTTTAATGGTTAGTTTTATTTTAATAATTATTTGAATAGTAGTAATAATTAATAAATGGGCCCGTATTTTTAATCTCGTTCGCAGCGAAAGAATAGAACTTGAGCTCGAGCAACCCATTTTTAGGCTTAATTTTGGACCTAGCTCACAATTACCAAGCCCATAATTCCTAGGCCCGTACCCCTTAACCTACAAACCCTACCAAAAAACCTACAAAATAAAAAGAAAAAAATAAAAATGGAAAAAGAATAACGAAGAAGGCTGGACAAAAAATACGCAGAAGCTGCGCAAAACACACCCCCCCGTCCCGTCATCGTCTTCTTTAACAAAGAGCAACCAACGACCCCTTTTCCGCCTTCATCACACCACCAGAAAACCACCGTTCACACCACCAATGACCACCTCCCTTAATCAACCACGCTGACGACGTCGTTTAGTCCAAACGGCACAGCCCCCACCTCCGTCGGAGTCTATTAAACCAGCAACCATGGCGTGAAACTCGCCGGAAAAAAGAAGCTCCACCAGCTCGTCGGAGTAACGAGTTCCGAACGAGACAAGCAGAACCAAGCAACCTCACACCAGTAGCTTCCAACGAGCCTACCCTAGCGAAATAACCCAACACCCATCTCCCGACCACCCATCTCGTCGACCTTGACTTGCCGAACCTTCTGCCAGTGACACCATATCCGGCAAGCTTTACCTTCGCACGCACACAGTCACACACATGAACGAAGTAAGGGAACGAGCGTAAGGCAGCTGAAGTTTGGAGTCGTTTGTGCGTTCGAGTCGTGTGGAAGTTGCCGCATTCCGATCGTACGTCGAGGTGATGCCGGTTTCATTCCGGTCGAGTTCCGTTGAGGTTAGCAGTTATTGCTTGGAAATTTCAGTTGAAATCTTCTGTTGCAAATCTATTCATTTGGTTCGTTTCACTTGTTGTAATCGCCAAAGCCCTATTAATCGAACATAAAACAGTTCGTTTCACTCGTTCGAGGGTTCTGGGCAGACTCGTGGGTTCGTCGAATTGTTGCTGTCCAATTTTCTGGTGTTATGCATTTCAGAACCAACATTGCATTGTTCTGAGGCCTTGAATTGGTCATTTGGTTGGATTTTGCTGCAGATAGGTACGTATATGCATGTAATACTCCACTGCTCTCTTTTAAATAAAAATGCTGATCATGTTGTATTTTAGAAAAAAAGGATCAAGAGAGCAAGAAAGTGACAAAAATTGAAAGTGATAGTAGCGTGTTATATTGTTTCTGGCATTAGCTTGGTTGCCGCACCCCTTTATTTTCTTTACTTTGCAATGAAGGCGACTTAATATATTAATGTGATTGTGTATACGTTCGCGTAACATAATTATGATTTTTTTAAAAAAAAGACTAATTCGGAGTATGCGTTCGCAACTTCAACGAAAATTTCTTAAATAAATAAACAAGCGTTATTAATTATGGACACGTTCGCGTGACATGATTTTTGACGCGCTAGTCTGTAACTACGAATAATCAAGTGATTTAAAAGCGGTGAAGGGGTAAATGCACATAGGATCTAAAATCAGTAATTTTAATAAGCCAAGTATGATCAAAGAGACCGTGCTAGAACCACGGAACACGGGAATGCCTAACACCTTCTCCCCGGTAAACAGAATTCCTTACCCGGATTACTGTGTTCGCAGACCATAAATAAGAGTCAACTTCCTCGATTCGGGATTTTAACCGGTGACTTGGGACACCATAAATTATCCCAGTGGCGACTCTGATTTTTAATAAATAAACGATCCCGTTTCGATTGTCCTTTAATTGGAAAAACTCCCTTATATTTATGCTCTTTACGGGGTGTAGGTAAAAAGGAGGTGTGACAGCTCTGGCGACTCTGGTGGGGACCGAACCCAGAATCTCTGGTTCAGGGTTCAAGAATTCAAGCTTGTTAACATGATTTTTACTTGGCTGTTACTGTATTATGTGAATCTTTTTGCGCTAAATGTGATATGTTTACCGCTTTAATATTATCTGGATTGTATATAACTGTCTTCTTACGCCACACATTTGAGTTTTCTGGAAATGGTGCATACGTTCGCGTAGCCCGCTCTTTCTGTAGAAATTATACCAAATAGAACGAGGCTGGGCAAGCGACAAGGCCGGGTAGACTTCAGTGCTCCCGGTACATCGCCCCCTCCTCGGCCCCAGTTATCCGCTCGGGTACCCCAAGTCTAGACCAAAACCCCAGGATTTAAACCTAGAAAAATACAGCCTGATGCCGGATCCCTAGTAGGAACGTTTGTTTGCATCATGTGCATTTGACTTAGGGGACTCAACACAGGGGTTGGGTCCGTCTAGGATAGGTATGCCCGAAATAACAGACCATCTTGATGCATCCTATGTGCTACATGTTGCATTTATTCAAGGGTAAAAGGGTCATTTGGCGGACCAATGATAACTGAGGGTAAATGAAAAAAGAAAAAAAGGAAAAAAAACAATGAAAAAAGACAGAAGAAAGAAAAAAAGAGAAAGGAGTGTAAAAATAATGCAAGTAGGGTCTAGTTATGTTTTTTGTTACATTTTTAAGAAAAAAAAACATGAAAAATTCAAAAAAGATTTTCCACTTTTTCATCATTTTTCAAAAATCAAAAATAAAAAAAAAGAGAGAAAAGAAAATCCAAAAAAGATTTAGCATGTTTCGTCATTTTTCAAGAAAAAGCAAGAAAAAATGTGATTTCTATGAATTAGTGGTTTTTTTTTATTTTCGCCCGTATCCAATTTGCCCCAACTACGCAACCTGATCCTCGCCTCTCGGGGCGGGATACGTAGGCAACCCACATAGGGTCCGGTCTTCCTAGTAAATCTTAGGTTCTTGGCTTTGCGGGGTCATAGCCAAATTTTGTACTTCTAGCCACCTTTTTGGCCAAATAAGCCATTTTGCCAAAAATAGCCTCAACCATGTCTTGCATGTGTCTAGTAGGGAATGTTATTGTCTCACATAGTGATGGTTTCAGTTTTCTCATACAGATGCGGATTTATTTATCAGAGTTTGAGCATGACAGATTCCCCGTGACCATCCAATCAGAATCGCTCAGTCAGGAGTTGCTTAAGGAGATTTGTTTATTTTTATGTTTTGAGTGTGTTCCTCACTTTATGCCGTCTTTTACTCTCTACTTTTGTACAGTAATGTCAAGTCTTTTATTACTGTTATTTTCTGTTTTATATTTGAAAAAATGTGTTGTAACTCAAAAATCCAAAAAGAGATGTTGCATTTTATATTTCGTTATAAATTTTCTTTGTAATGCTAATTCTAGAAATGAGAAAATTTTGAGGTTGTTTTTCGTTTAGGCAATTAATATCTAGGACTTAAAATGAATTGTTTTTAAGTTTCCTTTAGTATATTAGGACCAAAATTCAAAAAAAAAAGAGAATTTTCTTTTAACACTTCTTTAAAAGCTTTCTTTGGGTTGTTAATTCCAAAATCCAAAACTATTTTCTTTTGAGGTGTCTCTTTGGGAAATTAGTGAAAAATGAGAAAACAAATTTCTTTTATTTTCATTAGAACTTTAGGATATTGTACATAGAAAAAATACTTTATCTTTGTTTATCATTAGAATTTCCCCTTTAGATAATCAAAAACTGAAATCCAAAAATATCGTTTATCTTGTTCATTTCTCACTTCGAAATCCTTCTTCGGGGATATCAAATGCAAGTTCAAAAAAGATTCTCTTCTAGGGTTTGTTCCCTAATAATTTCCGTAGAGTATTTGTTTCAAAAGTAGAAAAATTCCAAAAGGGGTTTGCTTATTTTGTTTCTCTTTTCTCATCAGATTGCCAAAAAATAATAAGAACATTGGTTTGTTTACTTTATTTCTGATCTTTCAGAACTACGCAAAAATCTGATTCATGCGGCATCATGATACGTAGGCAACCTACATAGGGTTCGATTGAATCATTTTTTTAAAACTGTTAAAAGAAAAGGAAAAAAAAAGAAAAAAAAAGAAAAGAGAAAACAAGAGGTGAAATCGTGAGATATGAGATATGAGAGAAAGAAAGGGGGATGATTAAAACAAAAGAGAAATTAAGGAAAATGGGCAAGCCAGCAATTGCTAGAAAAGCAAAGAAAAGAGAGGTTGAAATGAACAAATTGGGATGATACCAACTGATCTTTGTACCCTCGAAGTCATTTTAGAGTCGATAACTGTGGCTAGGTGCATTCCACATAAAGTGAGATTATCTTATGTTAAATGCCCTAATGTTAACGTGATGGTTTCATTTTGTTATATTCATGATAGAATGGTGGTAGGTTTGTGGTTTTAAAGTGGTAGCTCTTCTCCACAACATAAGGTCAAAAGGCAATGGCAGACGACAACAGAACTAAGTTGGTTGATACCGGCGCTCGAAAGCAGTTGGTTGAACAGAACAATGGGTTGGTTGAAGAGGTAAAGATGTTAAAACAACACATGGCTGACATGTATCAGGCTTGGATGACTGGGAAGGTACCACCCCCGCCACCACCTAGCCTCCTAGATGCTGTCCTTACCTAAGCTCCGAACACAATGCCAGATGATCCTCCATACTCTCCAGATCTACCCGCTTATCACAGCTTTCCCAACCGTCTTAGTAGCTCCATCACTCATCCTCCAATTACCTCTCCCCAAAATCGCCCTCCTGTCACATCTACTATCCCCGACAATGAATACTCATTCAAAGCTCATGATGCCCAATATTACCCCTCAGAGGTTGCCCACAAGGTTCCTAACTCATACAAGCAGGGTCCTCGAGATGGGTCTTATGTTGTAAATGAAGAGTTCACAGGAAGAAAAGGGCGAGATGGGATACCCAGGAGGCTGAAAGGAATAGAACAGTCTTCAATGAACAAGCAAGGAACAGGAGACTAGGGTAGCATATCTTACAAAGAATTGTCTATGTCCCCCGGCGTTCATCTGCCTACGAGGTTTAAAGTGCCAAAGTTTAACTTGTATGATGGGTGTGGGGATCCGGTGGCCTATTTGAGGGATTATTGCAATAAAACGAGAAGTGTTAGCGAGAAAGATGATTTGTTGATGGCGTACTTCAGTGAGAGCCTGACTGGGGCAGCATTGGAATGGCATAATCGTCAAGATGTTGGTAAGTGGCCTACAATGGGTGACATGGCTCAAGATTTTGTTCGATACTTTCAATACAGATCAGGTGTTACCCGAGAGGGCTCCTCCCTATATAAAATGGAAAAGAAGCCGGAGGAAAGCTTTAGAGAATTTGGACTCAGATGGAGGGAGCAGGCTGCAGTCAATACCCCAATTGGGGAAGAAGAAATGGTTGAGCTCTTCCTAAAAGCCCAAGGGCCCACCTACTTCAGTCATTTGATCCCAGCCTTGGGAAAGCCTTTCAATGATGTGTTAAAAATGGGGGAGATGGTAGAAGAGGGAATCAAATCAAGTAAAATCATGAGCTATTCGAAAGACATTCAGAACATCCCAGTAAGCTTGGGAGGAAGAAAGAGAAACATAAAAGATGACCCGATGGGCTTTCCCGATCAACACTTCCAGCCTCGACATCGTCCACATGGATATCCTGATGCACCAAATGATCCTCCCCAATGCCACTTCTCTCTACGGAACTTCCAAAATCGTACATCACTCTCTCAGTACCCAGCTCCACAAAATGTCTATCCACCCCCACGAGCCTACTGAAAACCCCCTGGATCAGGTTTCCGACCCAATCAAGCATTTAAGAATGAGAGGTTGCTGAAAAAAGAAAAGGCTTTCACCCTATTGGGAGTGTCATACGCCAGTTTGTTCTAAAAGTTGAAGCAATTGGACATGTTGAAGCCGATTCATATAAAAATGCCAAACCCTCTGTCAAAGAAGTTTGATTTTTCTCAAAGGTGCGCATATTGGTCAGATGCCCCGGGGCATGATATAGAGAAGTGTTGGAATCTGAAGAAAGCAATTCAGAAGCTTATTGATGCAGGTGACATTGTCGTGCAAAATCCAGATGCAGCAGACACTAGCCAAAGTCCATCGCCTGAGACGTATATGGTGAATATGATTTGTTTTGAAAAGGAATATGAAAATTCTTCTGAGATCCTCGAAGGCCCATGTGCTGCAAAGTTTTCAGTGCTATCAGAGGTTGATCTTAAGAACAAGTCAGCTAAGGGAACCCAAAAGCAATTTGTTAATAACAATGTGATGGAAGTTTGTGAAGGTCCTAGTAGTGTTGATGCAGAATTCAGTGGCTAAGATGCCAAGCTTGGAAATTGGAAAGACACTCCTGCCTTGGTTAGCCAGGGAGGAGTTTTGGTGGTTTATTTTGTTGTCATTTCTGTTGTCCGGGTTATTTCAAGGTTGTAATCCAGATATTGTCTTGTGACTCAAACCCTTCTATCCTCTTATTTTGCCTAGTTTGTTAAGTCTAGTAGCCTGTTTAGTGTTGTCTAGGTTTGTTCTAGGTTTGTAGCCCCAGTTTAGTTTGTTTGTTTTGTTGTCCAAACCCTGTCACCATCTGTCTAATGCAACTTTCTGTTTTCTGTGATTTCTTGTCATTTTCGTTTAGTTCTCTTTTCTTTTATAGTTCTTTTCCTGTTGACTTTAGTAACATGACATGTATGCGTAATTCTCGGCCTGGTCTTAAAAATTCAGTTTAGTCATGAAGCAATGAATGAAACAATTTTGAAGATGATAGGGACATTTGAGGGAAAAAAGTAAAGGCATGTTGAGATCACTTCAAGCCCGAATTGTGTGAAACTAGGGCAGATAGAATATGAAGAAACCCTATTGAAATGCATCATGCCGCATCGGTTTGAAGCTAAAGGCAAGTTTGCCCAAATTGACAGGGGTTGTTCGTGGTAATGAGAGTGAGAGTGTTGTCCAATGGTGCTTTGTATGTAACAGATGTAGAAGGCGAATATGTGGATATGGTTATCAAGTCTAGTACAATCAAAAGATGTTACAAATATTTTCCTTGGTCTGTTTAATTGTGTAGTTTGCACTTGGCATGATTTGGAGATTGGAATGACGAAGGCATTTTGTTCTGCTATCTAAACACTTTATCCTTCGTTACCCCCTTGAGCCTTATTTATTTTCTTCCATACCCCTTTTTCGGAATCAGTAGCAAGATCAGAAACGCAAGCGTGAAAGATGAGTAAAGGAAAAAGAGAAAAGAAAACGAATGAAAAGAGAGAGATGAAAAAGAAGGAAAAAGAGAAAAGAAAAAGAATGAAAAGAGAGAGAAGAAAAAGAAGAAGAAAGAGAAAAGAAAAAGAAAAAAAAGAAAAAAAGAAAAAGAAAGAGAAGAAAAACAACAACAAAAGGAAAATAAGGAAAGAAGAGAAAAGAAAAAGAAAAGAAAAATCACAACCAACAAAAGTAATTCCTATAACATGAACTACGTTCGACATGATTCCTTTTTAAGGATATGTAGGCAGCCTCACGGTTCGGTCCCATCAAAATAAAAATTCAAAAGTCCCCAAGCAAGAAACTGGGGCAGAAGATGTGGTTGTTATAAAAATCTAGTTCTGAAAGTTGTAATTTTGAACCCATGTGAATTGTTTTGAGCCTTTGATATCCTTTCTTTTTTAACCCTATCCAAAAGCCCACGTTACGGTCCAAAGAAATACCTTCCGATCAGTCTTCGAGGAATGTCAAGTCAAGCAAAGAGAGGTAATTCATATCAGGGGCAACACTCTGGTCCAAGCAGAAAAATAATGAAAATGAGAGAGTTTTATTGGTGAAAACCCTCGCGGGCACCGTAAGGCGACGGTAAGTTGAGAGAAAGAACAAAATGAGAGAGGCTTGATGGTGAAAATCCTTCGGGAACTACAAGTCGAATAAGGATTGTGAATCAGATTGGATGATCGGAGCATTGAAGCCCAGTTTCATGGTTTAGAGGTATAACAGGGGTTGAACATCAGACTTGTTCAACAGAATAGGCTACAAGTGCATGTCATGGTCATTAGAGTTGGTATCCACATCTAATAGGTTTCTACTTTGTAGTTTTCTTGTTAGGAATCGTCTCTTTCCTTTGCCCTTTACTCTGTTCCTTTTGTCTTGTTTACTTCCTCTTCTTGAGTCTGTTTGGTCAAAATAAGTGAGAAATGACTTCAAAATTTGCCACCAGCTTTTCAATTGCACAAAATGGGATCTGGCCAGTGTGAGCACGTGATTTTTGCCCTATATATGGATAATTCCCAAAATTCAAGCAAAATAATATTTCGTTATTTTTACAATTTTTTTGTGCATTTTTGATTGCCTTTTATTTGTGCATGTTAATTCATATAAAATACAAAAAATGCATTTTGCATTTAGAATACAAAATAGCTCACTTCCGCATTTTAATTGTTTTAATCGTAAATTTGGCATAAAATAGGTTTTAAATAGTTTTAGAATTTAATTAGTCTAGTTTTGAAATATATTAGGACTTTATTTTAATTGTTACAATTTTATAAAATCAGAAAAAATTACAAAATACAAATTGGATAAAAGAAATAAAAGAGAAAGAAAAAATAGAGTTTAAAAGGGGTGGCCTTTCAAAAGACCAATCTGGGCCATTTTTGATCCAATTCCCTTAGCCCAATATCCATTTACACCGGCCAAACAACCTAGGCCCAATCCCTTACCCGGTCCTCCTCCCAGTCGATGAAACGAAGTCGTTTCCCCAGCCCTCAATCATGACCGTTGGATCTCATCAATCCAACGGTCCGGATCTAACTAGGATGTTTGGTATATAAGTGTCCGAAACGCCCCCTTACCCCATTTGTATCGTCTCCTTTACCCTCACAAACCCTAATCCACGCCGCCCCCAAATCCCTTGCCGGCGGTGAATGTCAACTACACCAACGGTCACCCAATTAACACCATCAACTCCCCTCTTCCACCTCTTCCCAGTCCTGTATTTGCTTTTCCTCGAATCCGGCCAGAACTCGTCGAATACCGATTTTAATTTTCCGGTCAGTTCGCAAGTTTGTCCAAACCCATCCAAAATCATACCACATAATCCCCAGACTTCCCTCAACCCAAATCCATGACTATTTTCCTTCGAATCCTGGTGAAGTAGCTCGGATTTCAAATCTGAAGATTTTCGGTCAAAACCCTAACACAAAATCTTATGATTTTGGACTGTACTATCGTTAACCATGTGTTTATTGCGAAAACACATGGTTAGGGATGTTACGAGTCAAAAATCTGGAAAGATTCGGATGATAGCAATCGGCCTGGATTTCTCGTGCTTCAGTGAGCTTTCTTGTTTCCTTTTTACTTGCATAGTTACAGTTTTAGTTATAAGTTTTGATTTCATTAAGGTGTTCTGTTAATTTTACAATTTTGTTTTGTGTGTATTAGTATAGTTTAAATCTTCTTTGTTCCGTGCTCCTTGATCAGTAAAGTATCTTCACATTTGTAATTTAGATTGAGGTATGTGTCGTTTATTAGTTAATCACAATTTCAATTGTAGAATCGACATAATTAAGTAGTTGGATTCAGTACCATTTTTTTAATATTGACTGATATTGTTTTTTTAAGTTGTCTGGGTTCGGGTCTTTGAACAATTGGGATTGGTTAGTTCAATTGGTTAAAGTCTGACTTCTAATTAAGCAGTCCTAGTTAGTTTTGAATTAATTCAGGGGATTGGTTATAACTGTTGAGAATATAGGTAGAATCGGTGATTTGGAGAAGCTTTCAGGGGTAGTTTAGGCATGAAAAAGGGCAGTTTCTTTGGGAATAGTAATTTCAAAATAGGGGTAAGGGTAGTATAGGTAGTTTAGGGGTAGAAGAGCATCCTAGGGCCTTCAGGAAATGTATTTTAGTGTAGATTTCAGCCAGCTTAGGATATTAGCTTGGGAAATAAGTCAAGAAATGAGGGACTAAACTGAAAATAGGGGAGGGACTAAAAAGAAAACCAAAAATCTGATTAACCCTCTTGGATCACCTATAAAAGGGGGAAGTGCCTTGAGGAAGGGGAGAGCTTTCAGCCCTAAAGAATTCCACTAAACATGTTCTTCAGTTCTCAGATCTGAAATTCTATTAGCTGAATTACAACACTTTTCCTGGTTTAATTTCGAGTGGTTTCTAAGATCAAACAAGTTAAATTTGGAATCATTTATCTAGGATTTTAATGGTTGGTATGCCTGAGTGTGTTTTGGGTTGATTATTTGAGTTCGCTCTGCATTTCAACTCATTTATGCTAAACTGTTGAACCTGGGTGGACTGAAATGTTCCTTCACTGACTGTGACTGGGTTATTACCTTAGTTTCTGAGCTGCTGAGCTGTTACTGCTGCTAACCTCCCCTTCTCTATTTACATTCTAATTTCCAGGTACACTTTCAAAATCACTTTGATATAATCACAATTTGGGATGAAATGCAATCACCTTGGTCAACCTGTGCTCGTTGGATGTATATAGCTATAATCGGTTGATTGATAAATGATTATATATATTTGATTCGTTTGGATTGATCTGTATTAAGGATGGCTAATTCAAACAATTTCTAGACTGTTCAGACTGTTGCATTCCATGATTATGTAGTTGTAGCTTTTAGTTTTGTTTAAGCTTAGCAGTCTGTTGAAGTTAAATTTGCAAAGTTACAATTGATTTCGAGTTCAATACACGTGATTGGTTTCACTTTTTGTTTTAATCTGAATTGCATATTCAATAGCTTCGTACTGGGCCAGTTTTCATTTGGGCCTGGGCGTGTTAATAGGCAGCCCAGATCTGTCTTGGTTAGGTGATGATTTGAATTGGGCCTAGGTGCATTAAAAGACTGAAGCAATTAGTTAACTCAAAGTGTGCCCCCAAGGGCTCGATCCCTGGGCTTTACAGATGCCTACCATTGGGTTTGAAATTTTGCCCTGCGTTAGGCCCAATGCCTGGAGCTGTAGGCGTTTGAGCTCACAACATGTGCAATTACCTGATTTGGGCCTTATGGGCTCAAGACCCATTTTCTCTGTTTTTTTTTCTGGATATTTGAACTCGGATTTGAAAAGTATGGCCTTAACCAATCATGATTTTTAGGGACAAATTAAGTAGATAACAGTAGAATTATTTAAATGACTAAGTTTGGAAAGGTTGTTTAGTACATTCCACCGCCTTTCCCAAAATAATACGTTAGAATCTTTAGGCACGATTTAATTAAATCACTTTCTTAAAATTTGGGTGTGCATTGATGTGGCCCAAATCCCAATCTCAACGAAGTTGAAGTGTGTTGACAACCACGGGCGCATTGATTGCGGCGCGGTTCGAAACGCATTTTCACGACGTTGCAATTCTTTTAAAAAAAATAATTATAAAAAGCACATAAGCCAACATGTATTAAGATTAGATAAAATTAAATACAACAGTTAAGCGACCGTGCTAGAACCACGGAACTCGGGAATGCCTAACCCCTTCTCCCGGGTTAACAGAATTCCTTACTTGGATTTCTGGTTCGCAGACTGTAACAGAGTCATATTTTTCCTCGGTCGGGATTCAACCGGTGACTTAGGACACCATTAATCTCCCAAGTGGCGACTCTGAATAATTAATACTTAAATCCTGTTCCGATTGTCCTTTAAATGGAAAAACTCCTTTACGCCCTTAGAGGTGTAGTGAAAAAGGAGGTGTGACAGCTCTGGCGACTCTGCTGGGGACCCGAACCCAGAATCTCTGGTTTAGGGTTCAGAATTCGAGCTTAGATAAACTGTTGTATTTGATTGTATCTGATTTTCCTACATGTTTATGCTGAATGTGCTAAATGTTACCGCTTTGATATTATCTGAACTGTATATAAACTGTGCCGAAACCCTTCTCTCTTCACCTCCGGGGATGTGCTTACTGGTTGAGACTCCCTATTCTATTAGTGTCATACCTTGAAGTAAGAAAGAGGTCGGACAAGTTACGAAGTCGAATGGCCTTTTGGTTCCCGGTAAGTTGCCCCCTCCTCGACTCGAGTTGTCCGCTCGGGTGCACAGTCTAGAACACTAATCCACGTTTTGAACATAGAATAACGTAACTTCATGCCGGATCCCTAGTAGGAACGCTTATTTGCATCATGTTGCATTTGACTTAGGGGACTCAACACAGGGGTTGGGTCCATCTAGGACTAGCAACCTGAAATGAAAAGACCATCCTAATGCATTCTCTTGTGCTGTGCATTTATTCGTTCCGAACCTGCATGTTGACCGGTTTTTGCATCTCAGAAATGTTGGAAAATTGAGGAAAAAGGAAAAAAAAGGAAAAGGAGAAATAACAGTTAGGGAGTTAATTGATTATCCTAGAAAAACCCAATGCCCAAACACTGTCGAAACTCTGTCGAAATTTTGAGAAAATGAAAAAAGGAAAATGCGTTATTTCTAATAGTCTGTTTTACTAAAAGCAAAAGAAAATAGGAAAAAGAGTCTTTTATTTTTTGAAAGTGTTTGTTGAAAAAGAAAAAAAAAGTCTTTTATTCTTAGTTTGGAAAAATAGGTTGTTTATTGTTTGTTGAAAAAGAAAAATGAAAATGAAAAATAAATTGATTGTTTTAAAATAATTTGGTTAATTCGCCCGAACTACGCCGTTTGATTCTCACAGGGTGTGGGATACGTAGGCAACCCTCATCGGGTCCAACCTTTCCTTTGCAAAAATAGCCAAAAAATGTCAAAATTTTTATTTTTTCGTCATAACAAAGTTGGGTGATGCTGTTTTATCAAAAATAGCCAAATGTTCCCAAACGGAACGCTGGGAGGCTGACTTTGCAAAAACGGCTATCTTGGTCAATTTTTGATGTGTGACCGGTTGACTTCCGCGGCCTTAAAATCTTTGTTCCCGAAGTGCTGAAAGGTCGCGTTTGAGAATCGAATTCTTCATTTGAAAATATATAGGTAATTTTGAGTCGATAATATAGATAGTTTTTTGGAGTCGAATAAAAGTTTTTCTTTTCGCTTAATTGCCTTAATAAATGTGCAGGATGAGCACGATGATAAATGAGCCTTTTTCAATAATGACCAAAATCCCTTTTGAGTTGCAATTATGGTGGAATGATTTAGGCAAAGAAGGGCAAGACGAAGTGAAAAAATATTTGAAAGATCTTCCGGATTTATTAGACATTCAGCCTCGGGGGGATATTATCAGGGCATTGGTCGCTTATTGGGATTCGGCACATAATGTATTTTATTTCTCAGACTTTGAGCTCACCCCGACATTGGAAGAAATAGCGGGGTACATTGGAAGTGATCAAGCTCCATTGAGGTTCAAATACTTAATTGCTCCCAGGGCCATTACCATACACCGGTTCTTGGATTTCTTGAAAATACCCCGAACAGTTCACCATCCAGATTTTGCAAAGGGTTTCTGCAGTTTTCGCTTCATATATGATAGATATGGCCACATGGGCGGGTTCAATAATCCAGACTTTAAGCTATGCAGTAGAAGTAACCGACAAAAATGGGAGGAACACAGACGAGTGGCTTTTATGATAGCCTTTTTGGGCCTCATAATATTCCCAAGGAAAGATGGTAATATTGATTTGAAAGTAGCGGGGGTCGTCAGTACCTTGCAAACCATGGGGAAAAGCACTTTAGCACCTATGATCGTGGCTGACATCTTCCGGGATCTCACTGCGTGCAAAGTTGGGGGCAAATTTTTTGAGGGATGTAACTTGTTGTTACAAATGTGGATGACTGAGCATTTGTGCCCTCGCTCTCAGCTATTGAGTTATGGTTCGTTCGAGAAAACTTGTATAGGAGAATTTTACACAAGAATCAAAGGGGCTAGTCTACCTGAAGGAGTCACGGCCTGGACATCATTATTTCGGAACCTCACTGCCAGCCAGATACAGTGGGTGCTTGGATGGTTGCCTGTCGAAGAAGTCATATATATGCCAGCAGCCCGGCCACATTTTCTGTTGATGGGACTCAAAAGCATCCAGCCCTATGCACCATATCGGGTTCTAAGGCAACTCGGGAGGTATCAAGTAGTACCGAGAGATGAAGATTTGAGTACCCAGGTGGTCGAAATTAGTCCTGACGGTCGGTTCCCCGAGGAAGATGTTTACCAAATCTGGAGTGAGTGTCAACATTTGATGGCGAACACTTGTGTGTCAGATAGGGTTAAAGGGGAAGTTGCCCCAGGGTATCATGATTGGTTCAGAGGTGACGTGGCATGTAGAAGACCGGCTAAAAGACCTCATCTCGAAGCTTTTGCCAAGTCATTCCAAGAGCAGTGGGATTGGTTAGCAAAAGGAAGAAGGCTATCGAGTTGAGATTGGTAAACTGAAGCAACAAGTTGAGAGTCTAAAATTCGAGAACAGTGTACAGGTTGCCGCGGATCAAGGTGAAAAGAACAGACTGGTTCGAGAAAACGAAGCGCTTAGGGCTCAAATTCGGCAATTGAAGATAGCCGTCGATAAGCAACCGAGGAGCCGATCTGATGAGCAATTGATAAAAAGATTGGAAAATGAAGTCAGGGAATGGCGCGATGAATTAGATAAATCCGAAAATATCATGGCAGATCTTAAAGCACAGTGGGCTACCAGAACAGAGGAGCTTCGCTAGTACTTGAATTAGTTGAAAAGGGACTATGAGAAAATGGTTGCCGATTTAAAGAGAAAAGTGGTCGCTCTTGAGGGTAAAATGGTTAGGTAGGCTAGAGATTTTAGAATTGAAAGTGGACATTGTTACGATTTGTTGGCCCGAATGGAGGTAGAAGTGCAATAGTTGCAATATCAACACTTGCAGGACTCTCGAGCTTTAAAGACATGCAGTGATCAGATAAGACGGTTGCTTATAGAAAAGAATCTAACAAAAGACAGAATTAGAGCCATTGCTCATGCCATTTTCAGAAGATGTCGGGGTTGTGAAGACATGACCCCTACTACTTTTGTCTCCGCAGTGATGATCTATCTGAAACGATCCATGAATGAATTAGAGAAACTTGAAAGGGATTTGGATCCTAGGCCCGCGGCGAGGCCGAACGACGCCCCGCGGACACCTAAGTTTGAAGCGCTAGAGTATGCATAGGCCATGTCTGTAATTTTCTACCATTTTTGAGTCTGTCTTTCATATGTCCGTTATCTTTTCAGGTCAAGTATGTTTGCAGTCTTAGAGTCTGTTATTTGCTTTTAATTTGCGTCTGTTAGTTTCATTCCGGAAAGTGTTTAGTTTGTAATAGTTTGTTTTAGTAATGAAAAATGAAATTTAAAAAAAAAAAATTCTTATTTCCACCCTTTATTTTTGCATTTATTTTTTCACGAACTACGCTTGGTCTGATTCGTGCGGGGTCACGATACGTAGGCAATCTCCATAGGATTCGACCGTAATCATAACGTAAGAAAGAAAAAGAGATAAAAAGAAGGGATCGAAAAAAGATGAGCGAAAACACAAAGAGAAAGAAATAGGAAAAAGAAAAGAGCACAAAAAATGTGAAAGCAAGGTAAAAAGAAACCAGGAACGAAGTGCCGGGATGACGCATGCAATCGAGCAAACGCATAATAGAAATGATTAGCTGTATAGGTGCATTCATGTCAACGTGCGGTTGTCAAATCTATTAAGATTTAATCGCTAACAAAGTGGTTGTCTAAATGTGTGAGTCCAGGCAAGTGGTTAGTTGATTAGCAATTCTGGCAACTCACCCGTACAACACCCGGTCGAAAGATAAAGTAAACATGATAGGGCAGGACTCGGAAATCAGCATCATAGACCTTTCAAATGAAGTTGAGGTAACAGATGTGGGTGCTATGAAAGAAGATATGAGGAAACTAAAAGCACAAATGGCTGCATCGGGCATGGTCTCAGGGACATACGACACCCCTATATCCTGCTAATCCATCTTACATCCCACCCCTGGCTCAGGCTCAGGAGTCCACCACTCCCCACGCATCTTCAGCCTTCCCCTATCACGCCCAGGGCTATGGTACCACCTCATACGCTCCCCCAGCTCCACCCCCCAAGCAGAAACCCTTCCCCACCCATGGTTCCAGTCTTTGTGGCACCTCCCCCAACCCCATTACATAGATCGTCCAGTGAGCCGCTATTCCAAGCTCACGACACCCAATATTACCCCCCCCGAACCCACTTTCAAAGCGCCTGAGCCATATACCTATTCTCCCCATTTTGAAATCCCGGAAGAAGTTTAGAAACCGGTTAAGAATGCAGAACATGAAGAAGTGATTCATAAAGTCAAAAGCCTGGAGCAATCCTTCAGGAACATGCATGGTTTAGGCAACCAAGTCAGCG
Organism: Nicotiana tabacum; assembly: GCF_000715075.1. Taxonomy (NCBI): domain Eukaryota; kingdom Viridiplantae; phylum Streptophyta; class Magnoliopsida; order Solanales; family Solanaceae; genus Nicotiana; species Nicotiana tabacum. Next base: position 198,922,453 of record NC_134085.1, on the reverse strand, counting down.
TCGCATACAAAGATTTGTGCTCTTTCCCTGATGTTCAATTGCCTGCGGGTTTAAAATGCCGAAGTTTGACTTGTATGAGGGGCACAGTGACCCAGTAGCCCATTTGCGTGGTTTTTGTAGCAAAATGAGAGGTGCTGGACGAAGGATGAATTGTTGATAGCATATTTCGGTCAAAGCCTGAGCGGATTCGCACTAGAATGGTACACGAGACAGGACCCCGGCCGATGGTATACATGGGATGATTTGGCACAAGCATTAATTGGCCATTTTCAGTATAACCTTGAGATAGTCCCTGACCGTCTGTCATTGTTGAAGCTGGAAAAGAAGCCTGGGGAAAGTTTTAGAGAGTTTGGTTTCCGCTGGAGGGAACAAGCAGCAAGGGTTGATCCTCCAATGAGGGAGAGTGAGATGGTAGATTACTTCTTGCAAACACTGGAGCCTACCTATTTTGGTCATCTAGTGACATCTGTCGGAAAGTCGTTTAATGAAGTGGTAAAGATGGGAGCCATGATTGAAGAGGGATTGAAATCTAACAAGATCTTGAGCTACTCGGCATTGAAAGCGACCACCCAGGCCATCCAAAGCGGTACTGGTGGTGTGCTTGGAAAGAAGAAGAAGGAAGAAGTTGCTACGGTTGAAGCTAGTGCTTGGTCCAGGCCCAATAACCCTCCACCCTACTACAACCAACCCAGACCCCACCACCCAAACTACCAATATACCCCATATGGCTCACTGCAACACTACTATCCACCACCAGAACCACACTTTTATATCCACCACGCCCAGAACTACACTCAGCCTTCGGTGCACTCGCAATGGAGTGCACCGACTCCCCAAAACACACATCCACCCCCACAAAACACCTATCCACCTCCCAGGGCAAATAAACCAGGAACCAGTTTCCGTCCAAACCAAGCTTTTAGAAGTGAGAAGGCCCCAAACAGAAAAACATTTACTCCACTGGGAGAATCTTACACCGCTCTCTTCCATAGATTGAAACAGTTGGGAATGTTGACCCCAATTGAGTCCAAAGCACCAAACCCCCTTCCCAGAAACCTGGACCATTCTATTAACTGCGAGTATTGCTCATGGATGCCGGAGCACTATACTGAAAAATGTTGGAAGTTGAAAAACGCGATACAAGAACTCATTGATAATCGTCGTATTGAAGTACAGGTTCCAGAGGCCCCAAACATCAATCAAAATCCGTTACCAGCGAATTATGAGCCAATATGATCGAACTGATACATAAAGGGACAGAGCCTAAAAAACCCTCGCAGACGGTTATGGTGATCCGTTCTACGGAAGCCAAGGTCAAAGAAAAGACAGTGAGCGCAAGGCCAGTGGTTCAGTTAAAAGCAATAAAGGATAAGCCGGTGTTGGTAATGGGAAAAGGACCATTTGTTGCTGCAAAAAAGCCAGAGCCAGTCAAGTTAGTGGTACCAGGGTCATCACCTGCGCCCGTGGTTGTTGTGAAAGGGGCCTACATAGAACCAGTTGTCATAAAACCGGTAGTCCAATTACCCGTGGTTGATAGCAAAGCCGTACCGTGGAAATATGACAAAGTAGTGGTGACATACAAAGGAAAGGAAGTTGAGGAAGAGAGTTGTGAAGCACAAGGACTAACTCGGTCGGGACGTTGTTTTGCTCCCGAAGAGTTGAGAAAGGCTAGGGGCGCTCAAAACAATCCAGTGCTAGTCAAAAAGGCTGTGACGAAAGAAGAGGCAGAAGAATTTCTGAAAAAGATGAAAGTGCAAGATTATTCCATTGTTGAGCAGTTGAGAAAAACACCGGCTCAGATCTCGTTGTTGTCATTATTGATCCATTCTGATGAGCATTGCCGATCTTTGATGAAGATATTTAATGAAGCTCATGGGCCCGACAAAATTTCAGTGAACCATCTGGAGACAATTGCCAACAAGATCTTTGAGGTAAACAGGGTAGCATTTTTTGATGATGAATTGCCTGTGGAAGGCACAGAACACAATAAAGCTCTCTACTTGACGGTCAAGTGTGAAGGTTCAATGGTTACTCGGGCGCTGATCGATAACGGTTCAAGTACTAATATTTGTACGTTGTCCACATTGAAAAAGTTGAAGATTGATGATGATAGAATCTGTAAAAATAGCATTTGTGTTCGAGGGTTCAACGGAGGGGGAACAAACACAGTAGGGGATGTTGTACTCGAATTGACTATTGGCCTAGTCGAGTTCACTATGGAATTTCAGGTGTTGGATGCTGCAGTGTCCTACAATCTTTTGTTGGGTCGACCATGGATCCACGCAGCCAAAGCAGTGCCTTCCACACTGCACCAAATGGTCAAGTTCGAGTAGGACAGACAAGAAATCGTGTTATATGAGGAAGGTCCCACATGCGCCATGAATGATACCATTGTGCCCTTTATAGAAACTGAAGATGATAAGGGACCATGGGTTTATCAGGTCTTTGACACGGTCCCGGTGAGCAGAGTGCCCGAGGGTAAAAGCATTCCATGTCCCAGGGTGGCAGCTGCGACCGTCATGGTAGTATCAGAAATGCTGAGTAATGGCTTCGTGCCAGGAAAAAGGTCTGGGGGCTGAATTTCAGGGCATTGTTCAACCTGTCTCTCTGCCCAAAAATCTGGACACCTTCGGATTGGGATTCAAACCAACAACGAAAGATATTAGAAGGGCTCGTAAATTGAAAAAGAAAGCTTGGGTTCTTCCCAAACCGATTCCACGCTTGTCCAGGTCCTTCGTCAGGCCCGGTAGCAAGAAGCAGTCATTGGCAAAGGTGTCAGGTCCACTGATTGGGGTAGAGGGGAACTTGGATAAGGTGTTCGAGAGAGTATTTGCTGAAGTGAACATGGTTGAGGCCGGTGAAGGGTCAAACGTAGTAGATATGAGGTACATCGGACCACATGCTAACATCAACAATTGGGAAGCTACTTCTCTTCCAATTCGGAGGGAGTCATGGTAGTGGGTTTTGTTTTCCTTTTGTCACCTAGATTATTCCAGGGTTTGTAATTCAGTTTCTATGTTCCGTCCGTTTGGATGAGTTAAACCCTGTTATCTTTACATTCAATGAAATGCAATTTTCTTCGTTCCTAATTTTGTTTCCATTTTTTTCTTTTCTTTTGTACAGTTCTTTTTATGCTGATATCAGTGATATGACATGCATGAGGAATCTTCGGCCAAGTTTTAAAAGCCAATCTAGCTTAGAAATAATAATACAAGAAATCGAGTGTGATGATGGGGTGGATTGTAACAACGATGAAGCTTATGAGGAAATTAGTAAAGAATTAAGTCACTTTGAAGAAAAACCCAAACCTAACCTAAATAACACAGAAGCAGTTAATCTAGGGGGCCAAGACAACGTGCGAGAAACTAAAGTAAGTGTTCATCTGGAGCCACAACTCAAGGAGGAGATAATTAGAGTATTGCATGAGTACAAAGATGTTTTTGCATGGTCGTATGATGATATGCCAGGTCTAAGCACCGATTTGGTGGTCCACAAATTGCCCACTGATCCGGCATTTCCTCCTGTCAAGCAGAAGTTGAGGAAATTCAAAACGGACATAAGTGTGAAGATCAAAGAGGAAATTACCAAGCAATTTGACGCAAAGGTCGTTCAGGTTACACGGTATCCCTCTTGGTTAGCTAATGTTGTGCCCGTGCCGAAGAAAGATGGCAAGACCAGGGTATGTGTCGATTATCGGGATCTTAACAAGGCAAGTCCAAAAGACAATTTCCCCGTGCCCAACATCCATATACTGATTGACAATTGTGCCAAGCATGATATTGGTTCTTTTGTGGATTGTTACGCGGGTTATCATCAGATTCTAATGGACAAGGAAGATGCAGAAAAGATGGCATTCATCACGCCGTGGGGAACGTATTGTTATCGGGTCATGCCGTTTGGTTTGAAAAATGCTGGGGCAACTTATATGAGGGCCATGACAACCATATTCCCTTATATGACACATAAAGAAATCGAGGTGTATGTGGATGATGTGATCGTGAAATCTAGACAGCAATCCAACCATGTTAGAGATTTGGGAAAGTTCTTTCAAAGGCTTCGCAAGTACAATCTTAAGCTCAATCCTGCAAAGTGTGCTTTCGGGGTGCCATCTAGGAAGTTGTTGGGATTTATAGTCAGCCGGCGGGGTATTGAATTAGACCCGTCGAAGATCAAAGCTATCCAGGAATTGCCACCTCCAAGAAACAAAACCGAGGTGATGAGTTTGTTGGGAAGATTGAACTATATCAGCAGGTTCATTACTCAGCTCACGACAACTTGTGAGCCGATTTTCAAATTGTTGAAGAAAGTCATTGCGGTCAAATGGATTAATGAATGTCAGGAGGCTTTTGATAAGATAAAAGGGGTATTTTTCGAACTCACCCGTGTTGGTCCCGCCAGAACCAGAGAGGCCTTTGATTCTATATCTGATGGTTTTGGATAATTCATTCGGCTGTGTACTGGGGTAGCACGATATTACGGGTAGAAAGGAGCAGGCTATCTACTATCTCAGCAAGAAGTTCACATCTTACGAGGTTAAGTATACTCATCTGGAGAGGACATGTTGCGCCCTAACTTGGGTGGCACAGAAGTTGAAACATTATTTGTCATCCTACACTACTTACCTCATATCTCGCTTGGACCCGTTGTAGTATATTTTTCAGAAGCCTATGCCCACAGGGAGGCTTGCAAAGTGGCAGATCCTGCTTACAAAGTTCGACATTATCTATGTGACACGGACTGCGACGAAAGCACAGGCACTAGCCGATCATTTGGCTGAGAACCCCGTCAATGAAGATTATGAACCTTTGAAAACTTATTTCCCTGATGAAGAGGTGATGCACATTGATGAATTGGAACAAGCTGAGAAGCCGGGATGGAAACTTTTCTTTGATGGGGCTGCAAATATGAAAGGCGTGGGAATAAGAGCGGTACTTATTTCTGAAACAGGTCAGCATTACCCTGTTACAGCTCGGCTTCGTTTCTACTGTACGAACAATATGGAAGAATATGAGGCGTGTATATTGGGATTGAGATTAGCTGTAGATATGGGTGTACGTGAAGTCTTGGTCATGGGTGACTCAGACCTACTGGTACACCAAATTCAAGGAGAATGGAAAACACGGGATTTGAAGCTTATACCGTATCGGCAGTGTATGCATGAGCTTTGTCAGCGGTTTCAGGCTATAGAATTCAAGCACATTCCAAGGATTCATAATGAGGTTGACGATGCTTTGGCTACTTTGGCGTCGATGTTGCATCATCCAGACAAGGCTTATATTGATCCGTTGCAGATTCAGGTCCGTGATCAGCATGCTTATTGTAATATGATAGAAGAGGAAATCGACGGCGAGCCGTGGTTCCATGATATCAAAGAATACATCAGGATGGGAGTGTATCCGGTACAGGCCACTGGTGATCAGAAAAGAATGATTCGGCGATTGGCAAGCGGGTTTTTCTTTAGTGGAGGAGTGTTGTACAAAAGAACTCCATACCTCGGGTTGTTGAGATGCATGGACGCAAGACAGGCCACATCTATCATGACTGAGGTACATTCCGGAGTTTGTGGACCGCATATGAGTGGGTACGTTCTAGCAAAAAAGATTCTCCGAGCAGGTTATTATTGGCTCACTATGGAGCGGGATTGTATCAGTTTTGTGCGTAAATGTCATCAGTGCCAAGTGCATGGAGATTTGATTCACTCTCCACCATCAGAACTACATACGATGTCCGCACCATGGCTTTTTGTTGCATGGGTCATGGATGTTATTGGGCCAATTGATCCAGCAGCGTCAAATGGGCACAGGTTTATTCTGGTAGCTATTGACTATTTTACCAAATGGGTGGAAGCTAAGACGTTCAAGTCTGTGACTAAGAAAGCTGTAGTCGACTTCGTGCACTCAAATATCATCTGTCGGTTTGGGATTCCGAAGGTAATCATCACGGATAATGGAGCTAATCTTAATAGCCATTTGATGAAAGAGACATGTGATCAGTTTAAGATTACCCATAGGTATTCTACTCCATACCGTCCCAAGGCAAATGGTGCGGTTGAAGCAGCCAATAAGAATATAAAGAAAATACTCCGGAAGATTGTTGAAGGGTCTAGACAATGGCATGAGAAATTGCCTTTTGCATTGTTAGAATACCGCACCACCGTTCGTACCTCGGTGGGGGCGACTCCTTATTCATTGGTATATGGCACCGAGGCAGTAATACCTGCAGAGGTGGAAATCCCGTCTCTGCGAATCGTTGCGGAGGCTGAGATCGATGATGATGAATGGGTGAAAAGCCACCTTGAGCAGTTGAGTTTGATTGACGAGAAAAGATTGGCATCAGTGTGTCATGGTCAACTGTACCAACGAAGAATGGTAAGGGCATACAACAAGAAAGTGCGTCCAAGGAAATTCGAGGTCGGACAGTTAGTACTGAGGCGGATTTTGCCTCATTGGGCTGAAGCAAAAGGAAAATTTGCCCCAAACTGGTAGGGACCATTTGTGGTAACCAGAGTGTTGTCTAACGGGGCATTGTATTTGACAGATGTAGAAGGAAAATTTATAGAAATGGCCATCAATTCCGATGTAGTCAAGAGATATTATGTATGATTTCTTTATTTCTGAATGTATTGGTTTGTATTTGGCATATCTTAAAGATTGAAATGACGAAGGCGTTTTGTCCTGCTATCCAAACACTTTTATCTCTTGTCATCCCCTTTGAGCCTTACTTATTTTTTTCATACCCCTCTTTCGGAATCAATGACACTATCAAGGAACACAGGTGTCGAACATAAAAAAAAAGAGAAAAAGCAAAGGGAAAAAGAAAAAAAAAAGAGAAAGAAGAAGGAAAAAAAAGAAAAAAAAAAGAAACAAACAAAAAAGAAGAAAAATGAAAAGTGAAGGAAAAGAGAAAGAGAAGGAAAAGAAGAAGAAAAGAAAGAAAAGGAAAGAAAAAAAAACAACAACAACGTTAACTATGATACAGTGAACTACGTTTGACTTGATCCCGAAAGGGTACGTAGGCAGCCTTACTCCGAGGTTCAGTCATACCAAAATAAAAATCCAAAAATCCCCAAGCAAGAAACTGGGGCAGAAGTTGTGATTATCGTGAAAATTGGATTCCGAGAGTTGTAATTTAAACCCATTTGAATTGTTTTGAGCCTTTTATACCTTTCTTTCTAACCCAATCTAAAAGCCTACATTACGGTCCAAAGAAAGACCTTCTTATCAATTCCTAAGAAATGTCAAGTCGAGAAGGTAGCGGTAATTCGTAGCAGTGGCAACACTCTGGTTCAAGAAAGAAAGAACAACAGTAAAAATGAGAGAGTCTTATTGGTGAAAACCTTCACGGGAACCGTAAGGCGACGGAAGCTGAGAGAAAATAAAATGAGAGAGTCTTAGTAGTGAAAACCTTCACGGGCACCTTGAGGCGAAAGGGAGCTGAAAAATGATTAATTGGAAAAGGGTCTGTGGTTGGAAAACTGTCTCGAGACACCGCAGGATGAACAAAGTTAAGGTCTGGGTAAAGTAATCAAGTGATAGAAATTCTGGGGCAATAAAGTATGGCAATTGAAAGTTGGTTAGTTGGACAGATTGGGCCGATTGACCCAAAATACATGTCAGGACCATTGGTACCAGTTGTTCCGGTCAGATAAGTTTCTTTCCTTTACTTCATTTTTTTAGTCATCCAGTTTTGGATTCTTCTTATCCTTAACCCGTAAAAACCATTGCATTTCATTTTCGTTTGGGGTTTTGTTTGACTAAATGTTCCAGTGTTAGTTGTGTTTAAAGCAAAGGGGAAAGGATCTCAAAGCCCACTACCAACTTCAGAAAATGGTAAAGCATAATGTGATAGGGGAGGTCGCCGAAAGTTGCATCGGCAGAATATTTGGGAAATGTTATGAGAAGTGTGAAGGTCCAAGCAAAAAGGGTCGGAAAGATGAGACAACAGTATGGGTACAAAAGCATTCAGGTGGTCAGAAATTGGGGAATGTGGAAGTCGGTTGGAAAGTCAGGTAGTTCAGAGGAAGTTAGTCAACACAAAGCAAGGCAAGGGAAGGATGATGTAGCAAGAGTGCCATCAGCTAACCACCATTTTTAAACTAACGGAATTTTCTTTGATCAAAACAGGGGCACAAAATTGTTTGGCGGAAGGGATCTCCGTGAGGGAAGAGCAGGTATTAACCTAGTTTAATCACAAGTATGGCATGGTTAAAATACAAGAAAATGAAGAGTAGCATAGGGAGACGTAAGTTGTTCCAGGTCTGCATTTTAGAGTAGTGGTAAAGTGTTGAAGTGGGGAACCCGCCCCTATAACAGAGGAATACGTTTAAGTCTATAAATTTCAAAGCATGCAAGTTTTAGTTTTCAACCATTATTATATGATAACGAGCCCCATTTTTCCCAAACTGGGGCAGGAAGTTTTTTTGGTTCGTCTATTTTTGAAATCAGGAGCCCGCCTGGAGAACAGAGGCATACAGTTTCAAAATTCAGAAATCAGGAGCCCGCCTGAAGAACAGAGGTGATACAATTCAGTTTAGTTTTCAATCAATCTCTTTTGAAGTCAGGAACCCGCCTGGAGAACAGAGGTACAAAATTCAAATCTCAGAAATCAGGAGCCCGCCTGGAGAATGGAGGTGTTAAATTTTTAAGTAGTTGAAGTCAGGAGCCCGCCTGGAGAATGGAGGTGTTAAATATTTAAGTAGTCGAAGTCAGGAGCCCGCCTGGAGAACAAAGGTATACAATTCAAATTTCGGATAGCAGGAGCCCGCCTGTACAACAGAGGTATTTCAAGTCTAGCTTTAGTTAAATTCCTATTAATATCCGATAACATGTGCCCAGTTTCCAAACTGGGGCAGAAAGTTTTCTTCGTTTTGTCTATTTCTATGAAGTCAGGAGCCCGCCTGGATAATAGAGGAGTATTTTCAATTTCAAGTTCAGCAGTCAGGAGCCCGCCTGGATAACAGAGGAATACATTCGAGTTCAAGATTAATCAAGTTCAAAAGTTTGGAGAGAGGGAATAACATCTCAGTTAACCAGGGGAAATAGCAACATGGAATTTTATCGAGAAAACACAAGACAATGAGGCAACAAGGCAACACAAGACAACAAGACAACAAGGAAGTACAAGAGCAAGTTTGAAGAATTTAGATAGGACTTTTGTAATTTATAGTTCATAGCTTAGTCTAACTTCTTTTATTTTTGCACGGTGTAATAAGGGAAGTTAGCAAGCAGCAACAACAACAATCGCAGTGACTACCGGGAGCCCAGGATATGTAGGCAACTTCTGAAGCAGAGTGCGGTCAAACTTTTCAAAATGCTTCACAACGGAATGTTTGAATGGGCAAAAATTGCTCGTATTTGCTCACTTATCTTTGCACGAAAACTCTTCGTGTTTCCGAGTAAAGAGGGGCAGCTGTGAGCACGTGATTTTTGCCCTATATAAGAATAATTCCCAAAATTCAAGCAAAATAATATTTCGTTATTTTTACAATTTTTTTGTGCATTTTTGATATCATTTTCTGATAATGGTTACCTTTTATTTGTGCATGTTAACTCATATAAAATACAAAAAATGCATTTTGCATTTAGAATACAAAATAGCTCACTTCCGCATTTTAATTGTTTTAATCGTAAATTTGGCATAAAATAGGTTTTAAATAGTTTTAGAATTTAGTTAGTCTAGTTTTGAAATATATTAGGACTTTATTTTAATTGTTACAATTTTATAAAATCAGAAAAAATTACAAAATACAAATTGGATAGAAGAAATAAAAGAGAAAGAAAAAATAGAGTTTAAAAGGGGTGGCCTTTCAAAAGACCAATCTAGGCCATTTTTGATCCAATTCCCTTAGCCCAATATCCATTTCCACCGGCCAAACAACCCAGGCCCAATCCCTTACCCGGTCCTCCTCTCAGTTGATTAAACGACGTCGTTTCCCCAGCCCTCAATCACGACCGTTGGATCTCATCAATCCAACGGTCCGGATCTAACTAGGATGTTTGGTATATAAGTGTCCGAAACGCCCCCTTACCCCATTTGTATCGTCTCCTTCACCCTCACAAACCTTAATCCACGCCGCCCCCAAATCCCTCGCCGGCGGTGAATGTCAACTACAACAACGGTCACCCAATTAACACCATCAACTCCCCTCTTCCACCTCTTTCTAGTCCTGTATTTGCTTTTCCTCGAATCCGGCCAGAACTCGTCGAATACCGATTTAATTTTCCGGTCAGTTCGCAAGTTTGTCCAAACCCGTCCAAAATTATACCACATAATCCCCAGACTTCCCTCAACCCAAATCCATGACTATTTTCCTTCGAATCCTAGTGGAGTAGCTCGGATTTCAAATCTGAAAATTTTCGATCAAAACCCTAACACAAAATCTTGTGATTTTGGGCTGTACTATCGTTAACCATGTGTTTATTGCGAAAACACATGGTTAGGGATGTTACGAGTCAAAAATCTGGAAAGATTCGGATGATAGCAATCGGCCTGGATTTCTCGTGCTTTAGTGAGCTTTCTTGTTTCCTTTTTACTTGCATAGTTACAGTTTTAGTTATAGGTTTTGATTTTATTAAGGTGTTCTGTTAATTTTACAATTTTGTTTTGTGTGTATTAGTATAGTTTAAATCTTCTTTGTTCCGTGCTCCTTGATCAGTAAAGTATCTTCGCATTTATAATTTAGATTGAGGCATGTGTCGTTTATTAATTAATCACAATTTCAATTGTAGAATCGACATAATTAATTAGTTTGGATTCCGTACCATTTTTTTAATATTGACTGATCCTGTTTTTTTAAGTTGTCTGGGTTCGGGTGTTTGAACAATTGGGATTGGTTAGTTCAATTGGTTAATGTCTGACATCTAATTAAGCAGTCCTAGTTAGTTTTGAATTAATATAGGGGATTGGTTATAGCCGTTGAGAATATAGGTAGAATCAGTGATTTGGAGAAGCTTTCAGGGGTAGTTTAGGCATGGAAAAGGGCAGTTTCTTTGGGAATAGTAATTTCAAAATAGGGGTAAGGGTAGTATAGGTAGTTTAGGGGTAGAAGAGCATCCTAGGGCCTTCTAGAAATGTATTTTAGTGTAGATTTCAGCTAGCTTAGGATATTAGCTTGGGAAACAAGTCAAGAAATGAGGGACTAAACTGAAAATAGGGGAGGGACTAAAAAGAAAACCAAAAATTCTGATTAACCCTCTTGGATCACCTATAAAAGGGGGGAAGTGCCTTGAGAAAGGGGAGAGTTTTCAGCCCTAAAGAATTCCACTAAACATGTTCTTCAGTTCTCAGATCTGAAATTCTATTAGCTGAATTACAACACTTTTCCTAGTTTAATTTCGAGTGGTTTCTAAGATCAAACAAGTTAAATTTGGAATCATTTATCTAGGATTTTAATGGTTGGTATGCCTGAGTGTGTTTTGGGTTGATTATTTGAGTTCGCTCTGCATTTCAACTCATTTATGCTAAACTGTTGAACCTGGGTGGACTGAAATGTTCCTTCACTGACTGTGACTGGATTATTACCTTAGTTTCTGGGCTGCTGAGTTGTTACTGCTGCTAACATCCCCTTCTCTATTTACATTCCAATTTCCAGGTACACTTTCAAAATCACTTTGATGTAATCACAATTTGGGATGAAATGCAATCACCTTGGTCAACCTGTGCTCGTTGGATGTATATAGCTGTAATCAGTTGATTGATAAATGATTATATATATTTGATTCGTTTGGATTGAACTGTATTAAGGATGGTTAATTCAAACCATTTCTAGACTGTTCAGACTGTTGCATTCCATGTTTATGTAGTTGTAGCTTTCAGTTTTGTTTAAGCTTAGCAGTCTGTTGAAGTTAAATTTGCAAAGTTACAATTGATTTCGAGTTCAATACACGTGATTGGTTTCAATTTTGGTTTTAATCTGAATTGCATATTCAATAGCTTCGTACTGGGCCAGTTTTCATTTGGGCTTGGGCGTGTTAATAGGCAGCCCAGATCTGTCTTGGTTAGGTGATGATTTGAATTGGGCCTAGGTGCATTAAAAGCCTGAAGCAATTAGTTAACTCAAAGTGTGCCCCCAAGGGCTCGATCCCTGGGCTTTACAGATGTCTATCATTGGGTTTAAAATTTTTGCCTGCGTTAGGCCCAATGCCCGGAGCTGTAGGCGTTTGAGCTCACAGCATGTGCAATTACCTGATTTGGGCCTTATGGGCTCAAGACCCATTTTCTCTGGTTTTTTTTTCTGGATATTTGAACTCGGATTTGAAAAGTATGGCCTTAACCAATCAGGATTTTAGGGACAAATTAAGTATATAACATTAGAATTATTTAAATGACTAAGTTTGGAAAGGTTGTTTAGTACATTCCACCGCCTTTCCCAAAATAATACGTTAGAATCTTTAGGCACGATTTAATTAAGTCACTTTCTTAAAATTCGGGTGCGCATTGATGTGGCCCAAATCCCAATCTTGACGAAGTTGAAGTGTGTTGACAACCACGGGCGCATTGATTGCGGCGCAGTTCGAAATGCATTTTCACGACGTTGCAATTCTTTTAAAAAAATAATTATAAAAAGCACATAAGCCAGCATGTATTAAGATTAGATAAAATTAAATACAACAGTTAAGCAACCGTGCTAGAACCACGGAACTCGGGAATGCCTAACCCCTTCTCCCGGGTTAACAAAATTCCTTACTTGGATTTCTGGTTCGCAGACTGTAACAGAGTCATATTTTTCCTCGGTTCGGGATTCAACCGGTGACTTGGGACACCATTAATCTCCCAAGTGGCGACTCTAAATAATTAATACTTAAATCCCATTCCGATTGTCCTTTAAATGGAAAAACTCCTTTACGCCCTTACGGGTGTAGGGAAAAAGGAGGTGTGACAGCCAGTGCATCAAAGTGTCATAAGTCAGGAAAGAACAACAAGCGCATTGAGTTGGTAATAATCAATATGCTTTGGGATCCTTATGAAATACAAAGGTTTGGTACACATTAATTCAGGAACAATGCAACAAATGGAGGGTGTTAGGTGAACAGATCAAAGGTATTTTCGGTGAAACACGATGATTTGGTACATATCAATTCATAAACAATGCAACAAGATAGAGGGGTTTGGTGAACGGATCAAAGGTATTTTCTGTGGTAAGATCGATAAAAGGTGTTTAATCAGTGACAAGCGAGGCCCTCCGAGCAGAAATCAAAGTTATTATGGCAAGTGAAGGAGCAACAGACCTTAAGGCCAGTGCCAGTGGTTTAAGTCAAGAAAAAACAACATGCGCGATGAGTGGGTGGCAATTGTCGTGCTTTGGAATTCATGAGAAACACAAAGGTGCAGTACACGTCAACACAAGAGCACGATGCAATAGATGGAGGGTGTTAGGTAGACAGATCAAAGGTATTTTTGGTAAAACACAAAGGTTGGTAAATGTCAGTTCATGAGCAGTGCAACAGATAGAAGAATTGGGTCTGAACGGAGAAGGGACATTTTCTGTGATAAGGATGGCAGAGAAAGTGGCTAGTCCATAAGCAAGCAAGGTCCTCGAGGGGAAATTAGTTATCATGAGAAGTGAAGGAGCAACCGCCCTCAAAGTCAAGGCCACAAACCAACCACCACATTTTTAAACTGATAAGATTTTTCTTTGATTTGAAACAGGGGCAGGAAATTTCGGTTGTTTCGGAGAAACCCTCCGTGGAGAAAGGCAGTCACCAAACAGGTTTGATTCTTGATTTTCAGGACCCTCCTTGAAAATGGGACCTAGTTTAAAGTTTAGAAATAACATAATCTAGCATAAATGTATCCCAAAAGAATATAAGTTAGCTTAGAAGTTTGCATGTTCGAGATAGGATTCAATTAGGAGTTTCTAGGACCCTCCTGAATAGGACTTAGCTTTAAGATTTTGATTAGATAACAACATTTAGCGTAAACTCTGTTGTAGGGTAGTATAATTCAGACATGAAAGTTGTCACCCTTAAGAAAAATTTGACATTTGATTTTTAAGACCCTCCTAGATAATGGGGAGTAGTTTAAGACCCTCTTAGATAATAAGATTCAGCAGAAATCACACCTGTAGAAGACATAACATAGTTTTTTTAAAAAATTGTCGTTTAGTTAAGAGTTGTCAGGCCCCCCTGCATAATGGGACCTAGCTTTCAAATTTTTAGTAATATTTGGTAATATGATTCAGTTTAACACTCACATATGTGCCCAATTACCAAACTGGGGTAGAAAAACTTTCTTTGTTTTTGTCTATTTTGTTGAAATCAGGTACCCGCCTGGAGAGCAGGGAATACTTTCAAGCGTAGTAGTCAGGAGCCCGCCTGGAGAACAAGGGAGTACAATTTAAGTTTTAGCTTTCAAATTCTTTGTTTTGTGTATGTTGAAGTCAGGAGCCCGCCTGGAGAGTAGGGAATACATTTCAAGTTGAAGTCAGGAGCCCGCCTGGAGAGCAGGAATACTTTCAAGTTAGCCGTCAGGAGCCCTCCTGGAGAACAAGGGAGTACAATTTAAGTTTTAGCTTTCAAATTCTTTATTTTGTCTATGTTGAAGTCAGGAGCCCGCCTGGAGAGCAGGGAATACTTTTAAGTTGAAGTGAGGAGCCCGCCTGGAGAGCAGGGAATACTTTCAAGTCAGCAATCAGGAGCCCGCCTGGAGAACAAGGGAGTACAATTCAAGTTTTAGCTTTCAAGTTCTTATTGATATTTGGTAATGTGATCCATTTTACACTTACATCTGTGCCCAGCCACCAAACCGGGGCAGAAATTTTCTTTGTTTTGTCTATTTTGTTGAAGTCAGGAGCCCGCCTAGAGAGCAAGGAATACATTTAAAGTTAGCAGTCAGGAGCCCGCCTGGAGAGCAGGGAATACATTCAAGTTTAGTAGTCATGAGCCCGCCTGGAGATCAGGGAATACATTTCAAGTTCAACGGTCAGGGGCCCGCCTGGAGAGCAGGGAATACATTTCAAGTTAGCAGTCAGGGAGCCCCGCCTGGAGAATAGGGTCAGTTTTTACTTTAGTCAAGCTTAGTTTACAGTTTTCCTAGTCTATTCTTTAGTTTAATTTCATCATTGCATAAATAGTACAAGTGGTTTACAATTTTGCTAACAACTCACAAATCTTCCTAGTGTAAACTGGGGCAGAAAAAGTTTCTTTGTTTTGTCTATTTTGTTGTAATCAGGCGCCCACCTGGAGAACAAGGGGAGATAAATCAAGTTTCTAGGGAAAGCAGTGTCGAAGGAAGACAACTCGAGTTTCAAGGGAAAGTAGTTTCGAAGGAAGACAGTTCAAGTTTCAGGGGAAAATGGTTCAAGGTGCAAGGGAAAACAGTGTCAAGTAACAAGATAAGACGGTTCAAGTTCAGCAATCAGGCGCCCACCTGGAAAAAAGGGAATTCAATTCAGAATGCAATTCAAGTCAGTAACGAAAGAAGCTCGCGTCAAGAATGCAAGTTAGCAGTCCTAGATGATCAACAGAAGTTAATCAATAAAGGAAAAGAGAGGAATGCAACAAGTTAATCCAAATGCAGAAGTTGATGAAGGATGTGAGCTGCTCAAGACATGACCGAGGTCACAAGCAATACATGTCCGGTCTTGGTCCGAAAATCTGAAGAAGAACAAGCTAGCACCTGCAACTGGCGAGGGTTAAGGTTCAAATCTAAAGTCTGCATGAAGAACCACTCAAGACTCAAGATCAAGCTTCAGAAGACTTATAGATAGGAATCTTGTAACTCGTAATTGATAGGCTTGGCTAGTCTTTTTCATGTTTTGTTTTTGATGTAATAGCAGGACTGCGGACCGGAACCTCAGCAGAATGGCACCTCGACCGGATCTCCACCTCGGCATACTCCGTCATCTCACTCATTTCTGAACTACACGTGGCCTGATTCCTTTATAGAGAAGGATATGTAGGCACCCCAGATACCAGGGCTCGATCACATTCCTCTTTTCTCTTAGTTTTAGTCTCCCCAAATAAGGTCGGGTCAAAAACCTGTCTAGTTAGTCTTTGTCTGAAAACTCTGTATGTTTCCAGTCAAAGAGGGGTAGCTGTAGACATGTGATTTTGACCCTCCCCAAGATTTTTCATATTTTAGCACGTAAATATTTAATTTAGGCATAATATAGATATTTTAAGTAATTTTGACTCTTTTACTCTATTTTATTACAAGAAAACAAAAATTTACAAAAATAGGTTCATTAATGTTTTGTAGTCATTTTTAATATAAAAAAATATACAAAAATAGTATCGTATTTTTATTTTAATATGATATTTGAAAATACCAAAAATAGATTTGTTTTAATGGTTAGTTTTATTTTAATAATTATTTGAATAGTAGTAATAATGAATAAATGGGCCCGTATTTTTAATCTCGTTCACAGCGAAAGAATAGAACTTGTGCTCGAGCAACTCATTTTTATGCTTAATTTTGGACCTAGCTCACAATTACCAAGCCCATAATTCCTAGGCCCATACACCTTAATCTAAAAACCCTACCAACAAACCTACAATATAAAAAGAAAAAAAAGAAAAACGGAAAAAGAAGAACGAAGAAGGCTGGACAAAAAATACGCAGAAGCTGCGAAAACACCCCCCCCCCCCGTCCCGTCATCATCTTCTTCAACAAAGAGCAACCAACGACCCCTTTTCCTCCTTCATCACACCACCAGAAAACCACCGTTCACACCACCAACGACCACCTCCCTTCCTCAACCACGCTGCCGACGTCGTTTAGTCCAAACAACATAGCCCCCACCTCCGTCAGAGTCTGTTAAACCAACAGCCATGGCCAGAAACTTGCCGGAAAAAATAAGCTCCACCAGCTCGTCGGAGTAACGAGTTCCGAATGTGACAAGTAGAATCAAGCGACCTTACACCAGTAGCTTCCAACGAGCCCACCCTAGTGAAACGACCTAACACCCAGCTCCCCACCACCCATCTCGTCGACCTTGACCCGCCGGACCTTCTGCCAGCGACGCCATATCTGGCGAGCTTCACCTTCGCACACACATAGTCATGCACATGAACGGAGTGAGGGAATGAGCATAAGGCAGCTGAAGTTTGGAGTCATTTGTAAGTTCGAGTCGTATGGAAGTTGCCGCGTTCCGGTCGTACGTCGAGGTGATGCCGGTTTCATTCCGGTCAAGTTCCGTCGAGGTTAGCAGTTGTTGCTTGGAAATTTTAGTTGAAATCTTCTGTTGCGGATCAATTCATTTGGCTCGTTTCACTTGTTGTAATCGCCAAAGCCCTATTAATCAAACAGAAAATAGTTGGTTGTTTCATCACCATTATTCATGTGTGTGTTACTTCTACGTCGGACTAGTGTAGATCTAACAAGTTCTGGATTTTGTGATGTGCTGTACCGAGTTTGGCCGGACTTAGTTCTTTGGTGATGCCTTCATGTGTGTCGTTTTGACTGTTGCTACAGTGTTGCCATTATTGTAGTAGTAGTGTCATTTTCAAATCGAGGTTGTCCGTTCGAGGGTTCCGGGCAGACTCGTGGGTTCGTCGAATTGTTGCTGTCCAATTTTCTGGTGTTATGCATTTCAGAACCAACATTGCGTTGTTCTGAGGCCTTGAATTGGTCATTTGGTTGGATTTTGCTGCAGATAGGTACGTATATGCATGTAATACTCCACTGCTCTCTTTTAAATAAAAATGTTGATCATGTTGTATTTTAAAAAAAAAGGATCAAGAGAGCAAGAAAGTGACAAAAATTGAAAGTGATAGTAGCGTGTTATATTGTTTCTGGCATTAGCTTGGCTGCCGCACCCCTTTATTTTCTTTATTTTGCAATGAAGGCGACTTAATATATTACTGTGATTGTGTATACGTTCACGTAACATAATTACGATTTTTTTAAAAAAAGACTAATTCGGAGTATGCGCTCGCGCAACTTCAACCAAATTTTCTTAAATAAATAAACAAGCGTTATTAATTATGGACACGTTCGCGTGACATGATTTTTGACGCGCCAGAGGGAAAGAGTATACGTACGCGTAACTCAATTCTTTAACTACGAATAATCAAGTGATTTAAAAGCAGTAAATGGGTAAATGCACATAGGATCTAAAATCAGTAATTTTAATAAGCCAAGTATGATCAAAGCGGCCATGCTGGAACCACGGAACTCGGGAATGCCTAACACCTTCTCCCGGGTTAACATAATTTCTTACCCAGATTTCTGTGTTCGAGGACCATAAATAAGAGTCAACTTCCTCGATTCGGGATTTTAACTAGTGACTTGGGACGCCACAAATTATCCCAAGTGGCAACTCTGATTTTTAATAAATAAACGATCCCGTTTCGATTGTCCTTTAATTGGAAAAACTCCTTTATATTTATGCCCTTTACGGGGTGTAGGTAAAAAGGAGGTGTGACACTTACCTTTCTTCCCAAATCTTATAACACCCTTCATGGGCGAAACCTTCAACCGAACCTTCTTACCAACCATGTAGGACACATCCCGAACCTTCATGTCAGCATAACTATTTTGCCTCGATTGCACTGTACGAAGCCTCTCCTGAATTATCTTCACCTTTTCTAAAGCATCCTGCACCAAGTCTGTCCCTAATAGACTAGCCTCACCTGGCTCAAACCAACCAACTGGAGATCTACACCGCCTCCCATAAAAAGCCTCAAATGGAGCCATCTAAATACTCGACTGGTAGCTGTTGTTATAAGCAAACTCTGCAAGCGGTAAAAACTGATCCCATGACCCTCCGAAATTAATGACACAAGCACGCAACATGTCCTCTAATATCTGAATAGTGCGCTCGGACTGCCCGTCCGTCTGAGAGTGAAAATCTATGCTCAACTCAACCTGAGTACCCAACTCTTGTTGTACAGACCTCCAAAACTACAAAGTAAACTGAGTGCCCCCTATCTGAGATGATGGAAACTGGGACACCATGCAAACGAACAAGATCTTGGATATAGATCTCTGCCAACCGCTCTAAAGAATAGGTAGTACACACAGGAATAAAGTGTGCGGACTTGGTCAGCTGATCCATAATCACCCAAATAGCATCAAACTTCATCAAAGACTGTGGGAGCCCAACTACAAAGTCCATGGTGATTCTCTCCCACTTCCACTCTGGAATATCCATCTGTTGAAGCAAGCCACCGGTCTCTGATGCTCATATTTCACCTGTTGACAATTGAGACACCGAGCTACAAATCCCACAATGTATTTCTTCATTCTCCTCCACCAAGAATGTTGTCTCAGATCCTGATACATCTTCGCGACACCCGGATTAATGGAATACCACGAGCTATGGGCCTCCTCCAGAAATAACTCCTGAAGCCCATCCATATTGGCCACACAAATGCGGCCTGTATCCTCAACACCCCATCATCACCAATAGTCACATCTCTGGCATCATCGTGCTGAACTCTATCCCTAAGGACAAGAAAATGAGGCTCATCATACTGGCGCTCTCTGATGCGATTATATAAGAAAGACCGAGAAACCACACAAGCCAATACCCGTCTGGGCTCCGAAATATCTAACCTAACGAACCGATTGGCCAAGGCCTGAACATCAACTACAAGTGGTCTCTCCCCAACTGGAATATATGCCAAACTCCCCATACTCACCGCCTTTCGGCTCAAAGCATCGTCCACTATATTGGCCTTCCCTAGATGGTACAGTATAGTGATATCATAATACTTTAGCAGCTCCAACCACCTCTGCTACCTCAAATTAAGATCCTTCTTCTTGAACAAGTGCTGGAGGCTACGATGATCAGTAAACACCTCACAAGACACACCATACAAGTAATGCCTCCAAATCTTCAATGCGTGCACAATGGCAGCCAACTCCAAATCATGAATGGGGTAGTTCTTCTCATGGGGATTCAAATGACGAGAAGCATAAACAATAACTCTACACTCCTGCATCAATACACACCCAATACCAACTCTCAAAGCATCACAATACACAGTATATGAACCTGAAGCTGATGGCAAAACTAACACTGGAGCCGTGGTCAAGGCTGTCTTGAGCTTCTGAAAGCTCTCCTCACACTCATCCAACCATACAAATGAAACACCCTTCTGAGTCAACTTGGTCAAGGGCAATGCGATAGATAAGAACCCATGAACAAACCGATAATAATAGCCTACCAAACCAAGAAAGTTGCGAATCTCTGTGGCTGAGGACGGTCTGGTCCAACTCTGAACCGCCTCTATCTTCTTCGGATCAACCTGAATACCCTCGCTGGACACCACGTACGCCAAGAAAGCCACTGAACTAAGCCAAAACTCACACTTGGAGAACTTTGCATAAAGCTTCTCCTCCCTCAATCTCTCCAACACAACTCTCAAATGCTCCATGTGCTCCTCCTGACTACGCGAATGCACCAGAATATCATCAATGAAAACTATGACAAACGAGTCGAGATAAGGACAGAATATGTTGTTCATCAAATGCATGAAAGCTGCTGGGGCATTGGTCAGCCCAAAAAACATCACCAAGAACTTATAATGACCATATCGGGTCCTAAAAGCTATCTTAAGAATATCCGAGTCCTTGATCTTCAACTGGTGATAACCCGAACGGAGATCAATCTTGGAGAACACTCTCGCTCTCTGAAGTTGGTCGAATAAATCATCAATGCGAGGCAAAGGATACTTGTTCTTAACTGTTACTTTGTTCAATTTCATATAATCAATGCACACCCTCATAGTGCCATCCTTCTTCTTCACAAATAGAACCGGCGTACCCCAAGGTGATACACTAGGCCGAATGAACCCCTTATCAAGGATTTCCTGAAGCTTCTCCTTTAACTCCTTCAACTCTGCTAGTGCCATACGATACAACGGAATAGAACCCGGCACCAGGTCAATACCAAAGTCAATATCCCTATCCAGTGGCATGCACGACAGGTCTGCAGGAAACACATCGAGAAAATTCCTCACAATTGGAACAAAATCAATACTGGGAGTCTCTGCACCGACATCCCTCACAAAGGCTAGATATGAAAGACAACCCTTCCTAACCATACGCTGGGCCTTCAAGAATGAGATTACTCTACTGGGAACATAATATGTCAAATATCCCCACTCAATCCGTGGCACACCCGGTATAGCCAATGTGACTGTCTTGGCATGACAGTCCAGAATAGCACGACATGGAGATAGCCAATCCATGCCCAAAATAATATCAAAGTCCACCATACATAATAATAAAAGATCCACTCGGGTCTCCAGACCCCCAATATTCACCATACACGACCGGTACATACGGTCTACAACAACAGTATCACCCACCGGAGTAGATACATGAACATGTGAAACAAGAGACTCACGGGGCGTATCCAAATAACGAGCAAAGTATGATGACATGTAAGAAAAGGTGGAACCGGGATCAAATATTACAAAAGCATCTTTGGGGCAGACTAAGACAATACCCGTAATAACAACATCAGAAGCAATAACATCTGGTCTAGCTGGAAGTGCATAGAAACGGGCCTGACCTCCACCTGATCGATCTCCCCCTCTAGGGTGACCCCTAGCTAACTGACCTCCACCCCTAGCTAGGTGGGTGGTGGAGAAGTAACTGGTGCTGAAGTTGATGACTGACTCCTCTGCTAAGATGAACCCGCAAGACGACGAGGACACTGCCTCCACATATGACACATCTCTCCACACTCATAGCAACTCCTGGGTGCTAGAGATAGGGACTAAAGGGAACCCCTAGCACCAGAATGACTAGATGATGCACCTGGAATAGAAGAGCCCTGAATTGATAGAGCACAGGATGAACTCTAAGCTGGAAGGGCACTAAGTGATGACTAGACCTGATGAGAATTGTGAGAACCATGGCCGAACGACGCCCCACGATAACCTGCGCGAGCTGGCTGAGCACGCATGAATGGACGGCCTCAGCCGTGCTGAAATTGACCTCTCGAAGGAGCACCTCTATAACTACCAGAACCTCGAGGCCTCTTGGCCTCCTTCTCCTCTCGCTCCTGCCAATGAATAGACTCAATCTCACGAGCAATGTCTACAACCTCCTCAAAAGTAGCACTAGACACCCTCTCCCTGGTCATGAGAATACAATGCTGATAAGTGAGGCCATCAACAAACCTCCTAATCCTATCTCTATCTATCGGAACCAACCAAATAGCATGACGAGCTAACTCGGAGAACCTCATCTCATACTGCGTCACAGTCATCTCTCCCTGACGCAACCACTCAAACTGCCTGGAAATGCGATGCGTTTTCAGACAAAGAATGACGAGACAGATTTTTTTGATCCGACACTATTTAGAAAGACCAAAAACTAAATAAAAGGAGAATGTGACCGAGCCCTAGTATTTGAGCTACCTACATATCCTTGGCTATAAAGGAATCATGCCACGTGTAGTTCAAAAGTAGGAAGAGTGACAGAGTTTACCGAGGTGGAGAGCCGATTAAGATGTCGTTCCGTTGAGGTTTCGGTTCACGGTCCTGTTATTACATCAAAATCAAAAAATGAAAAAGACTAACTAAACCTGTCAGCTATGAGTTACAAGATTCCTATCTATAAGTTTTCTGAAGCTTGACCTTGAGTCTTGAATGGTTCTTCATGTGGACTTTGATCTGAATCTTGATGCTTATTAGTTGCGGGTGTTAGTTCATTCTTCCACGGCTTCTTCGGATCAAGACCGGACATGCAGTTCTCGTGACTTCAGCCTTGTCTTGAGCTATTAAGCAACTCACATCTTACATCTTCTTCTACATTTGGATTCACTTCCTTCTTTTTTCTTTTCTTTCTTTTTCTTCAATTGAGACTTCTTCTTTGTTCATCTCAAACCCATGTGCCTCGAGTTAAAAACCTTATTCTTCAAACAACTTGTTCTACCTCCGATTTGAAACTTGAAATGAATTCTGAAATGACTTCCCCCATTCTATAGGTAGGTGCCTGCTACTGACTGGAAACTTGAAATAAATTTTCTTGTTCTTCAGGTGGGCGCCTGATGCTTAACTTTGAGATAAATTCCCTTGTTTTCCAGGTGGGCGCCTGCAACTTAAACTTGAAATGAATTCCCTTGTTTTCCAGGTGGGCTCTTGATGCTTTAAACTTGAAATGAATTCCCTTATTTTCCAGGTAGGCACCTGATGCCAAAACCTGAAATGTATTCCCTTGTTTTGCAGGTGGGCGCCTGATGCCAAAACTTGAAACCTATTCCCTTATTTTCTAGGTGGACGCCTGATGCCAAAACTTTAAGTGTATTCCCATGTTTTCCAGGTGGGAGCCTGATGCCAAAACTTGAAGTGGATTCCCTTATTTTCCAGGTGGCCGCCTGATGCCAGAACTTGAAGTGTATTCCCTTATTTTCCAGGTGGGCGCCTGATGCCAAAACTTGAAATGTATTCCCTTGTTTTCCAAGTGGACGCCTGATGCCAAAACTTGAAATGCATTCCCTTGTTTTCCAGGTGGGCGCCTAATGCCAAAACTTGAAATGCATTCCCTTATTTTCCAGGTGGGCGCCTGATGCCAAAACTTGAAATGAATTCCCTTATTTTCCAGGTGGGTGCCTGATGCCAAAACTTGAAATGTATTCCCTTGTTTTCCAGGTAGGCGCCTAATGCCAAAACTTGAAATGTATTCCCTTATTTTCCAATTGGGCACCTGATGCCAAATCTTGAAGTATATTCCCTTGTTTTCCAGTTTAGCGCTAGATGCTTATACTTGAAATGAATTTCCTTGTCTTCCAGGTGGGCGCCTGATGCCAAAACTTGAAATGTATTTCCTTGTTTTCTAGGTGGGTGCCTGATGCCAAAACTTGAAATGTATTCCCTTATTTTCTAGGTGGGTGCCTAATGCCAAAACTTGAAATTAATTCCCTTATTTTTCAGGTGGGCGCCTAATGCCAAAACTTGAAATGAATTCCCTTATTTTCCAGGTAGGCGCCTAATTCTTATACTTGAAATGAATTCCTTTGTTATCCAGGTGGGCGCCTGATGCTAATATTGAAAATGCATTCCCTTGTTATCCAAGTGGGCGCCTGATGCTGAACTTTGAAATGAATTCCCTTGTTCTCCAGGTGGGCGCCTGTCATTACAACAAAACAGACAAAACAAAAGAAACTTTTCTGCCCCAGTTTGATACTGGGAACATCTGTGAGTGTTAACCGAATCATGTTATCCAAAAAAGCTATAAGAATTTAAAATCATAAATCCCTTTATCCAGGAGGGCCCTTGAAATTAAATCTTATTATCTATGAAGGTCTTAAAAACTTAAAACTAAACCACATTATCCAGGAGGGTCCTGAGAACCTGAAACTAAATCCTATTATCCAAGAGGGCCCTGAAAACCTGAAACTAAATCCCATTATCCAGGAGAGTCCTGAACACTTAAAACTAAATCTCATTATTCAGAGGGTCCTGAAAAGCCGAGAATGAACTTACCTGAGCCATGCTCTCTTCCTGGAGGATCTCTGTAGAACGAACAAAATTCCTTGCCCTCTAAACCATGCTTTCCTCCTGGAGGGTTCCTGCAGATCGAATAAATTTTCGTTCCCCTTCTCAAACCGCCTTTGTGCTGACAAAATTTGGGCACGACACTTGAAAAATTCAAGCTTCCAAGTTTTGATTTGGACATAGTCTTCGTCTCTATTTCAAACAAAGAAACGTGTGAGTTTAAACATGGTGGTTGGTTTGTGGCCTTGACTTTGATGGCGATTGCTCCTTCACTTCCCATGATAACTTTTATTTCAACTCAAAAGACCTTGCTTGTTTATTGACTAACCACTTTCTCTATCACCCTTATCACAAAAAATACCTCTGATCCGTTCAAAACCAACACCCTCTATCTGTTGCATTGTTCATGAATTGACATATACCGAGCCTTTGTATTTCATATGAATTCCAAAGCACGTTGATTGTTACCAACTCAGTGCACATACTATTTTTTCCTGACGTATGCCACTTTGATGTGCTAGCCAGATTCCGTTTTGTGCAATTGGAAAGCTGGTAGCAAATTTTGAAGTCATTTCTCACTTGTTATGACCAAACAGACTCAAGAAGAGGAAGTAAACAATATAAAAGGAACAGAGTAAAGGACAATGGAAAGAGATGATTCCTAACAAGAAAACTACAAAGTAGAAACTTATCAGATGTGGATACCAACTCTAATAACCATGACAGGCACCTTTGGATTAAGTGGCCTAATCTGTCAAGCAAGTCTAATATTCAACTCTCGTTGTACCTCTGAGTCGTGAAACTGGGCTTCCATGCTGCGATTATCCTATTTGATTCATGGTCCTTATTTGGCTTGTAGTGCCTGAAGGGTTTTCACCATCAAGCCTCTCTCATTTTGTTCTTTCTCTCAACTTACCGTCGCCTTATGGTGCCTGTGAAGGTTTTTACCGATAAGACTCTCTCATTTTTTTCTGATTCTGCGGATAACAAGGCATTAACCACGATAGAAATATCATATGCTCCTGGCATGTCTGACTCGACACTCTCAAAGATTATCAAGGAGGTCTTTTTTGGACTATAATATGGCTTTTGGACAAGGTTAGAAAGAAAGGATATCATAAAGGCTCAAAAAAACTAAGACAACGAGGTTGATTTATTTACAACTTTTGGAATCCATTCTAAAAATTTTACCCCAATTTCTAAAACAATGGAATTTGATTCTCTTTTTTTCTATTTTTATTTTTGAAATGTAATTTCTAAGAAAGACTGCTCCACTCTCGACTTCGTGGGATTATGAAATATTTTATTTGGTGCGACCGAACCGTAAGGCTGCCTACGTATCTTGTGGTGACAAGAATCAGGTCGAACGTAGTTCACAAGACTACATTTATTTACTATTTTCCTTTTTTCTTTTTTCATTTTCCTTCTTTTTTCTTTATTTTTCTCTTCTTTTTTTTTTTTAAAAAAATTTCCTTTTGGAATGAACTTTCTAAAATAAGCCTATGGGGACATGAACTTTTTTTCGTATGACTCTAACTTGATTCCAAAAGAGGGGAGGTCAAAGAAATCAGTACAGGCTCAAAAGAGTATCGAATGGTATATGTATTTGGGTAGCTGAAAGAGGGCCTCCCAATCCCTGAAAATGCCAAGTACAACACATGCAACTCGAAATGAAAAAGGAAGAGCACACACAACAATTCTTTTACAGCTTCGGCATTGATATCACTGATATACTTTTCACTCTTTTTTAGTGCCTTGTCAAGTACAAAACTCTCGTTGGGTAATTTCTTCTTCATAATGGATACCCTCCGTCAGTTCAGAGCAAACTCCCTTGGCTTTACCTTGTTACTTGCAGTGCACTTGAACTTAAAACTGCTCGCTTCAAATTGTCTAGGATGCACTCTCCTTTAACGAATTCTTATCATCCTATTGACTTCCCAAATTATCTACCCCAGTTTCACACAGTTCGGACTTCAAATGATCTCAAAATGTCCAAATATGTACTTATTTCCCTCAAGTGTCCCGGTCATCTTCAAAATTATTCCATTGCTTCATGATTAATCTAGCTTTTAAGACCAGGCTTAGAATTATGAGTGCATGTCATATCACTAGAGCCAGAATAAAAAGAACTATAAAAGAAAAAGGGAACTAAACAAAAACTAACTAGAATAACAGAAAACAAGAAATTGCTTTAGACAGACGGTGAAAGGGTTGAACAACAAAACAAGTAAAATAAACTGGGGTTACAACCACAGAACAAAACTAGACAACACTAAACGAGCTACTACGACTAAACAAACTAGGCAAAATAAAAGGATAGAAGGATTTGAGTCACAAGACAAAATCCGGATTACAATCCTGAAATAACCCGGACAACAGAAATGACAACAAAATAAACCACCAAAACTCATCCCTGACTAGCCAAGGAAAGAGTGTCTTTCCAATCACCAAACTCAACATCTTAACCACTGATTTCCACATCACTATCACCGGGACCTTCACCAACTTCAATCACATTGTGTTCACCAAGTGGCTCATTGACTCCTTTGACCAACCCTTCGTCATTGCAAACCATCCCAATAGTTTGTGCGTTGTCATGTACCTGTAGAGGATTATGTGTGACACTTGGGGTATTACTGCCTTGGACCACAATTATTCCTTCTTGAATTATCCTTTCTATTTCCCTTTTTAAAGCACGACAATCTTCAACATTGTGCCCATGGGTATCGGAATGGTATTCACATATTTTAGCAGGGTCAAATCTTCTCGCACGTGGGTCTATATAATTTGGAGGAATAGGTGCAACCATGTCGTAATGCTTTAATTTCTCAAACAAGCTTGCATAGGACTCATCTATTGGTGCTCGTGCTCGCTTTTTGGAGTGACTCAGTGGTTGGACAAATGGCCGAACGTTGTTCGGAGGATAATACTGGGGTGGATTATGTGGAGCTCGAGTATATTCTGGGGTCAGTATTGAGGCTAAAAGTGTTTAGCAGGAATGCCCACCGGATCCTTTCATTGGTGGGGCTCAACAACATCTTTTCTATCAATCGGGGGACTGACTCGAGCAACTTGTTCGTTCCATCTGATCCAAAACTCCCTAAAACTTCCCTCGGGTTTCTTTTCCATTTGAGATAAGGAGGAGTAGTCTGGGATAATGTCTACATTATACCGATAGTGCCGAACAAAATCTTGAGCCATGTCATCCCATGCATGTCACTTACTGATATCTTGACAAGTATACCACTCCAAGGCTTCCCCACTAAAACTCTGACTGAAATACGCCATCAATAATTTGTCCTTCCAACCGGCACCTCTCATCTTACTGCAGTAGCCTCTCAAATGGGCCACAGAATCTCCATGTCCGTCACACAAATCAAACTTTGGCATCTTAAACCCAGCAGACAGTTGGATGTCAGGAAACAAGCACAAGTCTTTGTAAGACATGCTTATTTGGCTCCCTATACCTTGCATGTGTCTTAAATACTGCTCTAAGATTTTCACCTTCTTGGATATCTCATCTAGCTCCACTATCTTACCGGGCTTTTTAGTTTCACCAGGAGGCTCAAAATGAGGAGCGTGAGAGTATGGAACCAAGAACTTGAAAGTTGATTTTGGAGCACAGTGTTGGGCATTAGGGATTTTGAACACAGTCTCGCTATAGGATCGAGGAAAGGTAGTTGGTGGATGAGCTACAAAAACATGAATGGTCGAAGGAGCGGGATATGAGGTGGTTTTGGGGGTGGAGTGTGAAAAGGTTATGGGGAGATATCCTGGACTTGTGACAGTGGCGGAATGGTGACAAGGCTTTCAGTGTAGTTAGTGGGAACTGATGGTAGAGGACGCCCACTAATACAAGCTTGGTATATTTTGGTCATCTATCCTTTAACCTAAAGACCCTTCTTTCAACTCAGATTCTGATTCAACAATTCCCTTAGAAGGATCAATAACCCCTGTGTCCAAGTCTTTGCTAGCCATGGCTACCTTGCTCTTTGACCTTGTATTGTATGGATGAGTTACTTAAGAACCATAAACCAACCACCCTTCTTCAATGAAGATAACAAAAGGAACAAAATGGGGTCATCCTGTTAGCATTAGGGCATTTAATAGCTAAAAATATCACATCACGTGAAATGCACCTAGCAACAATTAACAGTTCTAGAATGACTTCGAGGGTCACAAGGTCACTTGGCATCATCCCAATTTTGTTCATTTCAATCTTCTCTTTTCTTTCTTTTCTAGCAATTCTTGGTTTTCTCATTTTCCTTCCTCTTTTTTCTTCTAATTATCACTCTTTTCTTTCCTCTCATTTCTCACATCCCATAATTCCACTTCTTTTTTTATTTTTTTCTTTTAACTTAAAAAAATTATTTGATCGAACCCTATGTAGGTTGCCTATGTATCATGACGCCGCATGAATCAGATCTTTGCGTAGTTCGAAAAAGTAATGGATAAATTAAACTAAAAAATAATAAAATATTTTTGGATTATTCGTTACAACCTTTTTTTTAATTTTAAAATACAAAACAGGAAATATGATAACGAGAGACTCAACTTAATTATACTATGACAAACTCCGACACCAACTAAAAGAATCATTACTAATGGACATGACTATAAAGTACAAGACAACATAAAAAGAAATAGACTCAAAACATAAAAAAAACTCCTTAAGCAACTCCTGGATGCAACAGTTCTGTCCAGATGATCCTGGGGTAAATAGATCCACACCTGTATGAGAAAACTGAAACCAACACTATGTGAGACAATAACACTCCCTACTTGTGACGACCCAGCCAGTC
Organism: Nicotiana tabacum; assembly: GCF_000715075.1. Classification (NCBI taxonomy): domain Eukaryota; kingdom Viridiplantae; phylum Streptophyta; class Magnoliopsida; order Solanales; family Solanaceae; genus Nicotiana; species Nicotiana tabacum. The sequence continues at coordinate 198,893,256 of NC_134085.1, read as the reverse complement.
GTCTCATGAGTTATCGCCCTGTTTCCCCCATTTCTGCTCTTTATGCTTTGTTATCAGTGTTCTGCGGTGTCGGGTTGGTCAGATTGAATCCAGAATGATTTTGGTAAGGTTTGAGACACTTAGTCTTTTTTAAGGAAGCTTAAGTTGGAAAAATCAACCGGATATTGACTTATGTGTTAGAGGGCTCAGATATGAGTTCTGATGGTTTGGTTAGCTTCGGGAGGTGATTTAGGTCTTAGGAGCGCGATCAGGATGAGTTTTAAAGGTTCGGAGTAGATTTAAGCTTGAATTGGCGAAGTTGATATTTTGGCGATTTCCGGTTGGTAGGAGAGATTTTAATATAGGGGTCGGAATGGAATTATGATAGTTGTAGTAGTTCCTTTGTGTCATTTGGAATGTGTGTGCAAGATTTTAGGTCATTCGGACGTGATTTGGTTGGAGATTTTATCAAAAGCGTAATTTAGAAGATTTTGGAAACTTAGGCTTGAATCCACTGTGTTTTGGTTGATTTGATGTTATTTGAGGTGTTTTAAAGATTTGAACAAGTTTGAATTAGGTTTTAGGATATGTTGGTGCCTTTGGTTGAGGTCCCAGGGGCCTTGGGTGAGTTTCGAGGGGTTGAACGGATCATTTTTAAGTTAAGAAAATTGCAGATTTTGGTTTCAGCTGTTGCAAACATTTTGGTCATTGCGTTCGCGAGTGGACCCTCGCGTTTGCAAAGGGTCAGGAAGGGAGGCGTCAGGTTTGGTCTTCACGTTTGCGAAGGGGAGTCCCGCGTTCACGAAGGGTCGGAATGGTAAGCATCACGTTCGCGATGGTGAGGTCGTGTTTGCGAAGAAGAGTTTTGGTCAACAGAATTTTTGTGCTTCGCGAACGCGAGACGTTGACTGCATTCGTGAAGAAGGAATTAAGGCATGGGCAGAATGTTTTAATACTCGTCTTTTCTGCGATTTTGGAGTTTATTTCCTCCATTAATGGTCGTTTTTATGCTTTTTGAAGGGGATTGAAGAGGGATTCAAGGGGAATCACTTGGAGGTAAGATTCTTGGACTTAAAACTCGATTCTAATGTGAATTTCACCTAAATAATCATGGAAATTAAGCCAAAATTGAAGAACTAGGGCTTTGAAATTTAGACCTTTGATTGAGAATTTGAAGGACCATTTGAGGTCGGATTTCAGAACTTTTGATATGTATGAACTTGTGGGGAGATAAGGAATCTATTGATGTAAAAATTATCGAATTACGAGACGTGGGCATGAGGGTCGGGTTTTGGTAATTTCGGGATTTATGTTGTAAATTGATTATTTTTGCTTGGGCTTCGTTCCCTTGGAATATTTTGACGTCCTTGTTTTGATTTTGGATAGATTTGATGTGAGGGGAGGCCGATTCGAGGGGCAAAGGCATCGCGAGCTAGAGATTTGACCGGTTTGAGGTGAGTAATGATTGTAAATGATATTATGAGGGTTTGAAACCCCGGATTGCACATCGTAGTGCTATATTGAGGTGAGGCACACGCTCGATGACGAGCGTGGGTCGTGCACTATTGGGGATTGCGACTTGGTCCATCCCGATTGATGATTTTACCGTGTATTTGACTGAAATCTATTTGCTATCATCATTATTTGGGCTGAATGCCATATTTGGGCCTTGTGCCAACTATTTGAACCCTTCGGGGATTTTTACTAGTATTTTCTCACTGTTTTGACTTTATACTTGAACTCAATCATGTTATATTTTACTGTTTTCGTACTCAGCCATGTTTACTGTGTTTTAAACACTTACATGATCTTTCAAATGATATTTTTGCGCTGAAAATCATGTTTTACTATTGCCCGAGTGGTTTGTGATGATTTTGACTGAGTAAGGCCGAGGGCCTATGTTGTGAGGAAATATTTGATGCTGATTATGAGGCCGAGGGCCTAGTGATAATGCCACGAGGTGACTTGATATTGCGCTTGGGCCGTAAGGGGCCCCTCCAGGAGTCTGTACATCCCCAGTGAGCGCGGGTACCCATTGTGATGTGAGATTGAGCTCGAGGGGATGGTATTGTTCTAAGATAATGCCCGAGGGGCGGTTTTGTGGATATAGTGCCCGAGGGGCAAACCTTGACGTGTTTATTTTCCTTAATTGCCTGTCAGTTTCCTGTTAAATTGTTGAAAAAGGGCTTTTTCATGAAATTACATTTGAGTTAAAGGATTTTACCTGTCTTTCACTAATTTACTGCTTTGAAATGGTTTTACTGCTTCATTATAGAATGCTTTGTGCCTTACGATATTTCTTACTTTCAGTCTTTATTTACATTTATTACTCACTGAGTTGGAGTACTCACTTTACTCCCTGCACCCTCTGTGTAGATTTAGGCATAGCTGGTCCCGTTCCCGGGTGCTGATCATTCCAGCTTTGAGCGGATCCGAGGAGTCTTTAGGTAGCTGTTGGCGTTCTCAGCCCGGAGCTCCTCCCTATCTTATATCTTCATGTCTTTAGTTTTTGTATTAAACTCTATAGTTGCTTTGGAGTATTCCATGTCGTTAGGTGCTCGTGACTAGTGACACCCCGGTATCGAGCTGTGTTTGGGTTGTATTTCACATATTATACTATCTTTTGCTTAAACTTTGGTTTATTTACTCAACTTAGGATATTTATTACTGATTAACTATTTTAAAAGTGAATTGGGTTTATTTGGTTGGCCTTGTCTTCACAAGAGGCGCCATCACGACCGGGTTCGGGTTTAGGGTCGTGACACTACTGGACACATGCAAGACATGATTGAGGCTGTTTTGCAAAACGGCTTATGTGGCCAAAAGGTGACTAAAAGTGCAAACTCGACAAAAGTGACATCTAAGACATGGAAAAATTACTTTGCAGAAATGACCCATTTTATAGAAATGGTCTATGTGGACAAAAATGGCTAAGCATGCAAATTCAACACAATGGACCTTAAACAGAGAGAACATCTTATTGTAGACTTAGAACTCTAAAGCATGAGGCTATGTTATTCTAGGTTTAAAACATGGGTGTATTGTTCTAAACCTGGCTTACCCGAGCGGACAACTTGAGCCGGGGGAGGGGGGAGTGGGGGCAGCGTACCGATAACCAAAAGATCATCCGGCTTTGCAACTTGTCCTAACCTCGTTCTAGATAGGGATATGACACTAAAAGAAAAGAAGTCACGCCAGTGTGCACTTCCCAGAAGATTAGAAGATAGAGGTTTCGCAGTAGTTTATACACAGTTCAAATAATATCAAAGCGGTAAAAAGTGGCATTTAGCACATTAGGCCCAAACACGTAAAAATCAGATAATAAATAAAAGCTAACTATAACAGTTATTCTAAGCTCGAATTCTGAACCCTGAACTAGAAGTTCTAGGTTCTTTGCCTCAGCAGAGTCGCCAGAGCTGTCACACCTTCTTTTTCTACACCTAGAGGGGGTATATGGGAGTTTTTCCAATTTAAGTGACAAAAGTCGAAACAAGATTAATTATTCAAATTCAGAGTCGCCACTTGGGATAATTTATGTAGTCCCAAGTCACCAGCTTAAAATCCCGAATTAAGGAAGTTTAACTCTTATTTATGGTCTGCGTACACAGAAATTCGAGTAAGGAATTTTGTTAACCCGGGTGAAGGTGTTAGGAATTCCTGGGTTCCGTGATTTTAGCACGGTCGCTCAACTATTATTATTGGCCTAATTATCTGATTAATTGCATGTTTTATACCTATTATGCATTTTTAGCTTTTGACCACTTTTAATTATTTATGGAATTATTCTGGGAGAAGTTACGATTGTCGTACATTCGTTTGTTTTGGACACATTGCGAATAGCGTCACGGGAGCCGTACCCACGACCTACAACATGTTTAATTTTTATTATTATTAGCTATGATCGGGTCACATGAAATTCACACCCGAATTTGGAGTTATGTATCATGACTATGTCATGGGAACCGTACCCATAGTCAAGATGATTACTTACGCGCCTAAAACGTTTACCTATCTAAGTATGGTCGGCCTAAACATGCTCCTAGATAACAATGTAAAGAAATAAAAATAAGCAACTAAGAGAAACTAAAAGAAAAATTCAATTCATGATCAAGTTATTTGTTCACATATTTAACCTGACCCAATTCATAATCATGCAAGGCAAAATTTAATAGCTAAAGAGATCGTTCCTTTCCTATCCCCACAGTCCATGTCAACCAATGTTCATTCAAACAATTTTATATCAACAAAATAAGGCATCCAACAAATAACGTCCAAGCCATTTAAAGAATATGGGGAACTAAACTAAACACTACTAGAATAGAAGAAATGTGAATTAAAGTCAATAAGAAAAGCCAGTCAAATACTACTACCCCACACCAATTCCTTCCTAGCATAACGAGTCAAATCCTAGAACTAAGGGTCAAAACTAAACTCAAAATTCAATACACTTTTTATATGAATGAGGACGCTGAGACATGGGAAACCAAATCAAGACTATGGCATTGAATGCATGACATATTGGACATAAATAATTTACTCAAATTACCACTCTGGAAAGACCTCACATTTGTATTGTGAATTTTACTCTGAAATATGTAGATTCAGTAATGGAACTCACTTTGGACCAAAAAAATATTTTAAATATTACCCGATGTCAAAATTTCTTGAAACTACTAAAAAGCTAAAATCAAAAATATTGTAAGTCTCACTTTCTGCTCGTTCTACCCTTTTATGATGAAGAAACTAATATGAAAATCACTCGTCGGCTTCTTTTCCTTTTACCTCTTTTCATTGTATTTTATCGACAATAACAAAAGACAAGAAACTAATTCAAACCAGATGAAATCAGATTCAAAGAATCAAACAACTGAAAATCAACTCACAAATGTACCATAACAATTATATCACCACATAAACATATGTAAAACAAACTCATCTTAACATAGCTCTTTGATACTTAAATTCACAACAAGAAAATCGAGGAAGATGAAATAGTGAGAAAAAGAATCTGTTTAAACAAAAATTTCTTTAATATTGGTAGAAGAATTGTTAAGTGCCAAGTTTCAACTCTAATTCTGAATGAAATCATTGGCGAAAACCCGGCAGAAACCGCGGACCTTAAGCGGCGGATGGAATCGAACTCATAATCCGACGTCGAACCTCAAACGGTCTCCATTTTTACAATCAGGAGTTGAAATTCAAAAACCAAGAAAAAAATAGAACTATCTTTTATACTTTTTCTGATTTTGTAACTTAAACTAATAGAATGATAGGAACTAACAATTTGAATAAAAGCCTTCTTCCCTAAAATCACTTGTCCGTTCTCTCTACTTTGTTCTGTCTTTCCCTCTTTTGCCTCGTTTTGTTAGGGACGGTGAGATCGCGGCGGCAGCTGGCTGTAGGTGTAGATGAATGGGGTGTGGTTGTTGGGTGCTGGTTTCCGGCGAGCTTTGTTAATGGGAAGAAGCAGAAGGGTTATCGTTTGGTGTGAGATGAAGGGCTGGTTCGTTACTTATATTTGCAGTTGCTCCTCCTTCTTTGTGAAGTTGTTTCGTATTCTTCCAAGCTAAGTGAGAAAATCTATTGGTCTTGTGAGGATGGGCGACTGGTCCAGCTTGAAGAGGAAATTGTTTGGGGTCAGGTCTATTGTTTTTGGATAAGAAGAAGTTCGGGGGGGGGGGGCTCTTGGTATCTGCGGCTGATGCTTCTAGGTAGGGATTCTAGGTTTTTTATTTTAAAGGTGGAGATGAAAGGGGTTTTTAGGTTTGGGGGTATGGGCTTATGGGTTGGAGAAGACAAAAATTGGGCTTGGCCAAATTTTTGGGCCAGAAACAACTTTTATTTAAGAATGACCCTCTCTTGGACCTTCTTTTGATTTTAAAATCAAGACCATGTCCATTTTAAAATTAATTTGGTTTTTTTCTTCTTTTTTTTAAAGAACAAATTAAAAATACAACTATTACTAATTCATGCTAATTAAGTAAATAATTATAATGCAAAAATACTAAAATTACATATTGAGGTAACAAATAAAACTATTTTTGTGTTTTTAAATTTTATGAAAGGTAAATAAACTGAAAGTAACAAGATAAAATATCAATTAGCTAAATAAAGAATTTTTTTTTTTTTTGTAATTTTTATTTTTGTGACAAATGAAGTAAAAGAGTCAAAACTAATTGAAACAACGATATTATGCCTAAACTAAATATTTAAGCTAAAAATATGTAAAATCTCAGGGAGGGGCAAAAATTACATGTCTACACACCTCATGCATTATTAATAATGCAGCATTCTTCTATTCAATCAATTATTTAAAAACCTACCATATTCAATTTCTTGAGGACAATTCAAGAATAAATCGCACTCAAGCCACTTATTTTCTAAGTATAACAAAGTATCCTCTAGGCGTTACATGCTCAGGATAGCGATCGATTAGCACTAGCGGCCAATTATACACACATTGTATTTGTAGACTATGACAAACCACTCTTTGCACACAATTTCATAAGTTACATCACATTCTAGCCAACGCAAACCAACATGACCAAAATCTCAATTGTTCTCATTCAAACAATTAATCGAACATCTAGAATGAGAAAGAGGAGAGGCACAACTACACACATTATCAAAGTACAATCTTGCCCAAAATAAACCAATCCAAGAGCAATCACACCCTAAAAACACCCCTACCAACAATGCACTAAGGCAAATCATTACTGTTACGCCCCATGTTTTCGTACGCAAAAGTATGTTGTAAGTCAATTGATGTAAGGTCAGAAATGAGATCATCCTTGAAAGTACATAAAATAAGTTAATCATGTTATCTTGGGGGTTAAAAATATATAAGATCATGAATAACAAGTACCAAGATGGTTGGAAATGTTTAGAAGCTAAACAAATTGAAGAAAATAAGTTGCGTCGAAACTCGATAAGTTTGGAATGTTATAACATGCACTTTGGGGTGATACTACGGTTCTTAACATGATAAAGAGGTTATGTTATAAGTTATTTTAGGTTTATGATAGTCGTGTGTTACTTTTTGAAGTCAAGCGAGTTGTGGAACAAAAGTTGACAAAGGTCATCACAAGTTACATTCATAAATGTGCTGAAAATTAGGTCAAATAAGTGTAGCTTTTCTCCCAATATACTTAGAATTACGGGATGATACACATATCAAGTTGAATATCTATAAGCATAGATTTTATTGGATTAAAAGGTTTGTCGATACAATATTGCAGTAGAGAGATATTTACAGCTTTGCGAGATTGCACAGACTGCATAGGTGACAAGTAGGTGTGTCACTAAAGCTTTTTGAGCAATATATTTCGTATATTATATGAGGTCTTTTTGGGATATATTATATACCAAATTGAAGATCTTGTAATATAATTTCCAACACTCTTACCGTTCATTCATATGAAACCCGGATAAAAAGTTATAAGCATTGGAAGAAGGACCAATGCTAGGATGCCATGTAGCACCTTTTCAACTTTTCAAAAAAATGGATATTTATATCCTTATATCGTCTCTTTCTTCAATTTTCCAGAGAATAGGGCCAAATAAGACCCCTAACTTTAGCCTCAAACTTTCCACAAGGGTTTCCAACAAGATTATTGTCGGGGGTACGAAATCAAGTAGTGATAACATTAAAACGATCCCTACGACGTAAGTATCGCTATATTGCCTCTCTTTTTCTTTGTAGTTTGAGTTTTGGAAGGTATTGAATAGTTAATAAAATACCTTCGTTTTGTATTTAAGCTTATAAATATGAATGAAGGTTGATAAATTCGTTTCCTAATAGTTAGAACTTACGGGATGGTGATCGGAAGTCATGAGTTCGAGTTATTTGACTTGTAGTGGACTGTTTTGTGGGCCGTTTCGTGTTGTATTTGGTCTGTATATTTTGACACTATTTAATGGTGTTTTTGAGGATAAATGGTATGGAGAAATACCACATAATAGCGATATGGTGGGTGAGTCGTTCTTGTAACATTTTCGGGGTGTTTGACACTATTATAATTGTCGTTTTGGGTATGAAGTGATTGGGGTGTGTTGGGCTGTTGTAAGCTAAATATAACATGGATTTTGAATTGAATCCACTGTAGGAAGTAATTATATTGTGTTATTGCTTCTTCTTAAGGTTATCTTGACATTAATTAAGTTAAATGGATGGACTAGACATGAACTAGTGAATAAAGTTTCTAATTGAGGATAATTGGAGTTGTGGATTATTTTCCTTGTTATAAATATATGGTATAAGGCTGAAATCACTGATGAATTAATTCATTATCATGTTAATGATACTATTAAGTTAAATTAAGAAGTCTATAAGGGGTGACATGGGGTATACAAATTCCAATTAGAGCTTGCCGCTCGTCGTGAAGTAGTTATGACTTCTTGTTATTTTATGGTGTCTTGTTATTGATAATTATGTATTTATGGATTTCTCTGGTCATTTTTGTTGGTATATGGTACTGGAGGAGGCTCTTGTTACCGGGGAGATGCTGCCCAAATTTACATAAACAAGCTACTAGTTTAATTTGCGGATTTAGCCTTCACTCAACACTGATTTTGAATCTCCTTATGCTATGGTAGATTGAGTTAAGTTGTTTGAAGAATTTCTTGGAAGGTATTAAGGATTCAATGAAGTTAAGGTATGTTAAGGCTATCCATTCTTTCTTTTTGGCATAATCCATATGATACAAATGAAACGTGCAAACGCGGAACATTCATAAATGACTCTATTCATAGAAGTACTAGCGGTACCTATGTTCTTGATTCTCCATGTGTCCTACTATTATATCTTCTGTTCATGGGTCTAAAAAAATACGCAAGTTTCTAAAGATTATCCGAAGGCATATTGATCTTATGCCACTCCGAAAAATCTTACTGACTTACTTCATTATGCATTGCATTCATTTACACATGTACATTGACCCATGACCAGATGACGTTATATACACGTATATTATATGTATATGGGATATGGGAAAAGGTTATGGCGTTATATACGCACCACCACCTGATCAGCTGGTATTCGTTGATGATTTCTTCCACAGTGGCTGAGATGATATGATGGGATGTCCTCAGAGGCTTGATGATGTTATGTATGTATATACCTATGCATGGTATGTCATTTATACACACATGCATGACATTATAAATTTTTCATGATTCACAGAGCTATTCAGAATTACAGGTTAAGTTCTTTACTCCATGTATCTTTTATGTCTTTTATATACTACTGTCATGCCTTACATACTCGATACTTTATTTGTACTGGCGTCTATTTTGCCTGGGAATGTTGCGCTTCATGCCCGTAGGTCCCCATAGACAGGTTGACAGTTGTCCTAGGAGGCTATCAACTCAGCGGAAGGTATTGGTGCACTCCACTTGCTCCGGAGTTGCCTATTTGGTCAGTATGACTTGGGCATGTATTGATTGGTATGGCGGGGCCCTGTCCCAATCTTTATGACGTTTATGTATGCTTAGAGGTTTGTAGACAGATGTCATGTATATGTTACTAGTATGGCCTTGGAGGCTAATGTTTTGAGTGTAGAAATGATCATGTCGGCCTTATATATGTCACATGTATAAGCTTATATATTATGTTGGGTCGTCCTATGTCTAGTATTTCCTTATGTTTTATTCTGGTTATCTTATGATGACCCTTTTGGCCTATTCCCCTTTTGGAAAATTCGTCCTCGAATATTGGCTGTTATGCTTAACAGTCTCATAACCTATAGCTTTTATGAATACTTTAATACTATACTTGCCATTTAGGAAACTGTTTTGTGAATAAATTCAAAGGACAGGGCATTCCCCCCTTTAGGCCTCTTTCTCATTGCCATAAATAAATTTGTGCAGTGACATTAACAAGAGCATGCTCCAGTACCATATACCAATAACAATGACCAGAGAAGTCCAGCAATAAATAATTATCAATAATAAAATACCATAAAACAACAACAAGTCACAACTACTACTTCATGACAACCGGCAAGCTCTAATTGGAATTCGTATATCTCATATCACCCCTTATAGACTTCTTACTTTAACTTAATAGTATCATTAAAATGATAATAAATTCATTCATCAATGACTCCAGCCTTATACCATATATTTATAACAAGGAAAATAATCCACAACACCAATTATCCTCAATTAGAAACTTTATTCACTAGTTCATGTCTAGTCTATCCATTTAACTTAATCAATGTCAAGATAACTTTAAGAAGAAGCAAGAACACAATATAATTACCTCCTACAATGGATTCAAGTCGAAATCCATGTTATATTCAGCTTAAAACAGCCCAACACACCCAAATCACTTCATAACCCAAACGACAATTATAATAGTGTCAAACACCCCGAAAATGTTACAAGAACTAATAACCCACCATTTCGCTATTATGTGGTATTTCTCCAAACCATTTATCCTCAAAAACTCCATTAAATAGTATCAAAATATACAGACCAAACACAACACGAAACGGCCCACAAAACAGTCCACTACAAGTCAAATAACTCGAACTCATGACTTCCGATCACCATCCCGTAAGTTCTAACTATTAGGAAATGAATTTATCAACCTTCCTTCATATTTATAAGATTAAATACAAAACTAAGGCATTTTATTAACTATTAAATATCTTCCAAAACTCAAAACTACAAAGGAAAAGAGAGGCAATATAGCGATACTTACATCGTAGAGATCGTTTTAATGTTATTGCTACTTGATTTTGTGCCCCGGATGATAATCATGTTGGAAACTCTTGTGGAGGCTTGAGGATAAAGTTAGGGGTCTTATTTGGTCGTGTTCTATGGAAAATTGAAGAAAGAGACGATATAAGAATATAAATATCCATTTACTCGTCACTACGCATATTATCAAAGTACAATCTTTTCCAAAATCAACAAATTCAAGAGAAATCACACCCTAAACAACACTCACACCAACAATGCACTAGGGAAAATCATTACCCAACAAGAGGGTGGATAAATTTCGGTCCCAAGGTCACAACCAACTCCAGAATTTCGAATTTCATCTTCTTCCTTTTTATTTTTTTTTTGATTTTTTTTCTTTTTTTCAGTAAAATCTCCTAACAATGACTACACAAAAAGAACCCATAAGAGAGGGAGAAGAACTTACTTGGCTCCAAGAAGAGAGACACAAGAGGGAATTGAATAGAGAGGACGAGAGAGAGGAGGATCTTGGGGGGGGGGAAATGGTTCATTTTATTTTTAGGGGTTTTGGGAGAGAGTGAGGGAGGGGTCAGCAGGTTTGTGTTGATTTTATTTTGTTTTTCTCTTTTTTTTTTCAATTTAAAAAAAAACTTACCTGGTACAACGTATGCTGTGTCGCATAGTGAGTGCATTAGTGCATTTTACCATCTGCCAGCTCTATGAAGTTTGACAATTGTTTGATGAAAATATGTGCTAATGCGACGCATAGCGTGACATGGAGTGCGATGCACTAGTTCATTCCGTGGTCTGCCAATTCTCTAATTAATTTATGAACTCTGACGATGAATTGTACTAATGCGACGCCTTATATGTAGCACTGAGCGATGCAGGAAATGCAAAAACTTTGCACAATTCTCATTTTCCTGCTTCTTGACTACTCCCTCATGCTCGAGCTTCATTCTGCGTCAAATTCATTTCAATAACTCCTAAAATATAATTATTCTTAATCTATAATCAATTAAACTATTCTAAAACAAGAAAAAAGGTTTAGAAGTAATTCTGAGTTATAGTCGTCAGCTTGACTCCGTCACTTAGGCTCATTTGATCACGATGCTAGAGAATTGCTTGTCAAATTCCCCAACAAGATACGGTTTTAACCTTTGCCCATTCACTTTAAAGCTATCATTCACTTCCTCATCTTGGATCTCAATAGCTCTATACGGTGATACATGTTTCACCACTTACGGACTTGTCCATCTTGACTTGAATTTTTTAGTGAACAACCTAAGTCTACTATTGTATAGTAAGACTTTGTCCCCTTCATGAAACTCCTTTGGCTTAATCAAGCAATCATGCCACCTATTTTTCTTCTCCTTAAAGATTCATGCGTTTTCTTATTCGTCCAGTCTAAACTCCTCCAATTCATTCATCTACAACAACCTATGTTCACCTGCAAGACTAAGATCAAGATTAAGAATCTTAATTGTCCAATAAGATTTATGTTCTATTTCAATAGGTAGGTGACATGATTTACCATATGATAGTTTGAATGGTGAAGTCCTTATGGTCATTTCGTACGCAGTTCTGTACGCCCATAGATATTCATCCAACTTTATAGACCAATCCTTACGAGAAGCACTAACTGTCTTTTCAAGAATTCGTTTAAATTCACGGTTAGCCACTTCAACTTGCCCACTTATTTGGGCATGGTTCGGGGTTCCTGTTTTGTGTGTGACCCCATACTTGGAAAGCAGTACAACAAGCTGCTTGTTCATAAAGTATGGCCCATTGTCACTAATAATCACTCGAGGTATCCAAAAGTAGGTAAATATGTTCTTCCCCAAGAACTCACAAGCACCCGAGCACGTTGGTCCTAGTAGGGATTGCTTCAACCCATTTAAAGACGTATTCAACGCCTAATAGGATATAGTTATAAGAATGCCACAATGGGAACGGATAAATTCCCAAACATAAAAAAATTCACATACCAGAATGGAGTTTAGCGGCATCTCATCCCTCTTGCTAATGTTACCTGCCTTTAACACTTGTCACATGCAGCTACATATGCTCGTGCATCTTTGTACAAAGTAGTCCAGTAGAAACCAGCTTTTGTGACCTTTGCTGCAGTGCAATTTCCACCATAGTGCCCTCTAGCTGCTCCATCATGACATCTCTCCTTCAGTCACACATATTCGAATCACACCATCTGCACACAGTTTAAGCAAGGAAGGTTCATTCCACAAATAACTTTTCGTCTCACCTTGAAGTTTTCTTCTTTTATCATAAGAGAGGTCGCGAGGAAACCATCCACTAGACAAAAAGTTGGATACATCAACATACCAAGGCGGCCTTTCGGAGACCGCTAGCAATGGAGAAAATTTGCTCATCAGGGAACTCTTCCATTATTTCAACTATTTCAACTGGAGGTCTCTCAAGTCGAGATAGATGATCTGTGACTTGATTTTCTATGCCCTTCCTATCTTTGATCTCCATGTCAAACTCTTGAAGCAACAACACCCACCGCATCAGACGCGACTCAGACTCCTTCTTACTTAATAGGTATTTCAAGGCTGAGTAATCAATGTGTACAATCACTTTACTCCCCACCAGATATGATCTAAACTTGTCAAAAGCAAAGACCATAACAAAGAACTCTTTCTCAGTAGTGGCATAGTTGACTTGAGCATCATTCATCGTCCTTTTTGCATAGTAGATAGGCCTAAACATCTTATCTTTTCTTTGCCCTAGAATTGCCTCCACAACTACATCACTAGAATCATACACTATCTCAAATGTCTAGCTCTCATCAGGTGTCACAATAATAGGAGCACTCACAAGCTTTTCTTTTATCAATTCGAATGCTCTTAAGCGCGCCACAGTGAAAACAAATTTGACATCTTTCGCTAGCAATACAGTCAACAACTTGGTAATGCAGGAAAAGTTTTTGACTGGACCACCTATAGAACCTAGCATGTCCCAATAAACTTTGTATGCTTTTCACAGAAGTCGGTGATTACATCAACCTTAGCTCTATCAACTTCAGTGCCATGTGCAGTCATTTTGTGGCCCAGGACAATTCCCTATTTCACCATGATATGACACTTCTGCCAATTAAGAACCAAGTGAATGGCTTCGCAACGTTCAAGCACAAGCTCCAAATTCTTCAAGCAATCCTCAAAGTCATAACCAAAGAGAGTGAAATCATCCATGAATACTTCTAGACACTTCCCCTTGAGATCGGAGAATATAGACATCATGCACCTCTAAAATATGGTTGGTGCATTACACAATCTAAATGACATCCTCCTATAAGCAAAAATTCCTGATGGGCAAGTGAAGGTAGTCTTCTCAACATCTTCTAGGGAAATAGGTATCTAATTGTAGCATGAGTACCCATCTAAGAAATAGTAGCATCCATGTCCAACCACTTTCTTGAGCATTTAATCAATAAAAGAAAGTGTGAAGTGGTTCCTCCTTGTTGTATCATTCAGCCTTCTATAATCAATGCACATTCTCCACCTAGTGGGTGTTCTTGTTGGGATCAATTTATTGTCTTCATTCTTCACCACTGTGATGCCCTTCTTAGGTATGATTTGCACTAGACTAATCCATTGGCTATCAGATATGCGAAAAATCACTCCTGTACCTAACAATTTAATGATCTCCTTGTGCACTACCTCCTCTAAATTTTTGTTCAACTTGCGTTGGGTTTCACCACTGCTTGCTATTTTCTTCCAGAAGAATTTTGTGCATGCAAATGGCTGGACTGATTTCTTGAATATCAGCTATACTCCAGTCAATGGCCTTCTTCTACTTTTTCAGTAGCTCCATCAGCTTTTGCTCCTATGTACCTGTCAAGCAAGCAAAAATAATCATAGAAAAATTGTTAGTTTCAAGAAAAAGCATATTTCAAGTGAGTAGGGAGGACTTTCAATTCCACACTAGGCTTAGAAGCCTCCTCTTTTAGTTCATCCTCATTAACCACTTGATCCTCAGTTTCAAGAGCTTTAGCCTCTTTCCTTATTTCAGGATCTTCATTCTCCTCTGTGCCAAACTGAGTAATACACCTCTCTAGAGTATCCCCTACAAGTTTGTCAAACTTGTATTTTTTAGCTAATTCCCCAACAATATCTAGCTTTAAGCACGAGTAGGAAGACGCCTCATCACTAGGGTATTTCATCATCCTTTTCATCTGGAACACCACTTCCTCATTTCCCATGCTAAGCATAACCTGCCCCTCGTAGATATCAAGGATAGCCCTGCTTGTACATAAAAATGGCCTCCCTAGAATTAGAGGCTTCTCCTTGTTCACCTCCATATCCACCATAATAAAGTCTACGGGGATACAAACTTGTCCAACCGAACTAGAATATCCTCAATGATTTCCTCTGGAAAATGGTGGTCTGGTCAGCCAGTTGTAGGGGCACTGGTATTGATTTGATCTCTCAATCCCCTTCCAGTTTCTTGAACACAGACTAAGGCATTAGCTTTATAGATGCACCAGAATTACAGAAGGCCTTGCCGAATGTCTCACTCCCCGATGAGCAAGGCATGGTGAAGCTTCCCAGGTCCCCACACTTTTGGGGAATTTTATTTTGCAATATGGCACTGCAATAGGTATTCAGCTTGACCATTGTTGTCTCTTCCAATTATCTTTGGCTAGACAGGTTTTCCTTCAAGAACTTTGCATAAGCAGGCATTTGAGTGAGTACCTCTGTGAAGGGAATATTCACATAAAGTTGCTTGAGCATCTCCAAGAACCGCCCAAAATATTTGTCAAGTTTTTTTCGCTTCATCTTTTAAGGGAATGGTAGAGCTAGCATATGTCTATTTTCTTCAATCTCCTTTTGTACCCTACTACTCTGACCTTCCTGCTCTTCACTCTTTTTCTCTTTCGGTATCTCAGTTTGCTTGTTCACCACCTCGGGTCTAGCTTTCACCACTGTGTCAGCCAATGTTTTGTCAGTTCTCAGAGATACAACTTTGATTGTTTCCTTTGGGTTCTTGTCAGTGTCAGAGGGTAGAGTCACAAGAGCCCTCTTAGATAACAAATTTGCAATTTTTCTCATTTGCCTTTCTAAATTCCGGATAGTCATGCCCTAAGTCTCAAATTTTTTATCTATTTTGTTGATGAATGCCTTCATGAGATCTTCCATACTTAACTCATTTGACTGTTGCGGCTGGTATTGCTGCCTCTGCTGGTTCTGAAAACCTGGTGGTCCTTAACCCTGGGTCTAGGATTGTTTTGATGCCATGAGTTCAAACTCTCACTAGGTGAACTCCAAGAAAAACCTGGATGTCTTTGACCCATAGAATTATAGTTGTTCACATCTTGGTAGTTTCCTCTATTATAGTTCCCCGCAATATTGACTTCCTCAGCTGAAGTTTGACATTCATGTATAGGGTGTCCCATTCACAAAAGTCGCATGATACTTGTGGATCACTCTGTACCTTGAACAATGTCAGCTTTCTTATCTCCTTGGCCATAGTGTCTAGCTGGGCTTCCATGGATATGTTAGAGTCCACCTTGAATCCCAACTAATTTTCTTCTGTCATTACTCTCAATAGGATACTGGTTTACATCCTCAGATAAATCATCAAGGATTAAGACAACCTCTTCCGGAGTTTTTATATTAGTGGACCTCCAAATGCAGTATTTAGAGTTCGTCGCGTGGAAGGTGTCAGTCCATTCCAAATATTCTGGAGTTGTATCCACAAATAAACTCCATTGTGCTGACAGTTTCTAACTATCTCCTTGAATATTTCCTAAGCTTCGAAAACTGTTTCTGTTTCCTTCTGGCAGAAATTGTGGATTTTCCTTATGAATTTTCCTGTTTTTGCAGTTGAGAAGTACTTGTCAAGAAACTTTTTGGTCATCTCATCCCATGTCTTAATCGACCCTGTGGGTAATCTGCGAAGCCAGTGCTTCACGTCATCTTTCAATAAAAAGGGGAATACCCTCAAGTATATCGTATCTTTTGATACTTCATTGTACTGGAAGGTGTTCAT
The DNA here is from genome assembly GCF_000715075.1 of Nicotiana tabacum. Taxonomy (NCBI): domain Eukaryota; kingdom Viridiplantae; phylum Streptophyta; class Magnoliopsida; order Solanales; family Solanaceae; genus Nicotiana; species Nicotiana tabacum. The sequence goes on along the minus strand of NC_134085.1, from coordinate 198,876,582 downwards.
GATTTCTTCAAAGTCCATCAAGTGAGTGTTTGGAACTTCATTCACTTTCCCTCTGAAGATGTAATTGTTTTAGATGGTTTGAAGAAAGTCTTGCTTCATCTCGAAGTTGTTTGCTGCTATGGGTGGAGGCCTGACACTTGACAGCCCTTGATTGAGGATTGGTAGGCATAGTCACCCAATGATTTTCCAAGCAGTGTTGTATTCTCAAACTGATCTTCAACCAAGGGTCGGTTTAGATTGAATCTTTGACCCCCACCATCTTCGATAGTCTCCTCAGTAACTGTCCAAGCTGCTTCAGCTGCTATCCGTGCAGCTTCTTGTTGTGATGCCTCTCTTGCAGCTAAGTCCACTCCATCAATCTCTTTGTTTGCCATGTTATCTTGAGTCGAAGTATGACAAAAGAAATTTTCTGTTAATTCTCTTTCTTTTCTCAGTTGTCGCAGCTATTTCTCCAACCCTGCTTCGTAGGGTATCATTTCCTTTGAAGAAGATCGAGTCATACACCAGAGAAATCAACTATGTATCCTGTACACAAGTGAGAAAACGTGAATACACTAAAATAAAAATTGGTTCCTGAATTAGTACTTAAAACTATTTTAAACACTATTGATTGCCAATCCCTAGCAATGACACCAAAATTTGACGAGCGCAAAACATAACAAAAAATTATTGCTCGCTAGTCAAAGATAGTATAGTTAATTATCGTCTCTATAGAGATTGAATTTAAACAATGTTTGAATAATCTTCAATTGATTACTATCCATGAAAATTAATACATAATTTGATGACTATTACTACGATTAACTACTAAAAATTAAGAATTGATCACAGAAGACAGCAGATGAGCAACGAAGAAATATCAATGAGAGAAATAAGGGTAATTAACTAGACAGGTGCAAGATAATTGTCTCGGGATCCAATTCTTGAGTTAGTTCACTCTATAATACTATTGATTCCTATAAATTCAACAGTTAATCATATTATACTTGAAATTAATGTTCCTCTTTCGATTAAATTTTAATTTCAGTACTAATCCAATTGAAGCACGATAAACAATTGCAACAATAAAATGATGGTTATGATCTAAAGGGTAACTTCTCACAAATATTTCCCTATTTTCTAGTTCGATTAATAATTCAAGAGGCACTTTCGATTACCTTTGAATCACAATTTAAGATAAAGCATAAGATATAGAGAAATTCAATATAAAACTCATCTTTCAATTAAGCAAAATAAGAAATAACTCCATAATACAAATTAAACTCTAACAATTATCAAGAATCGAATCCCTAATCAAGTTATCAGAACACCGTATATGTCACCACCCTAATAGAATTTACTCCATAGGAATGGAATGAGTCATCTTAATAAGGTTTAAGAATAAGGAAATTATCAATGCTAATGATTCGATACAAACTCACGTATTGCACCGATCGTTGGTTGAAATCTTGATGAATTCTTGAGTCTTCTTGCCTTAGTTGGTTCTCAAATCTTTCCTAGGTCAAAAGTCCCTCACAAATGTGTTTCCACTGTATTTATACCAAGCAGAAACAAACCCGGACGAAACTACCCGCTTTGAGCTGAAGTGGGAAACCCAACAAACTTTTTACACTTCACGCGTCACATAATGCATCGCAAGCTACGTCGCATCAGTGTAGTTTACTCAGTTGCAAATTCTCTGAACTCCACGCGTCTGATAGAATTTTGCATTAGTGCTTCGCAGGTCGTGTCACTGTAGTACATTTTCTTGTCAGACAAAAAAAAACAATCTCTAAACTTGTCAAACTTCTGACACTTATTTGCACTAATGCATCGCACGCTGCTACGCTTTGTGCGTCACATTAGTCCATTTGTTCTGGCCCTTACACTTTTTTCCCGCTTTCCTATGCAACGCCTGCCCAAAAGCCTTATATGTGATTCCGGTTTAATTCTTTGACTTTTACTCAGACTTCAAAGCTCCAATTATTGGATTTAGCTCCAATTTATCCTTCTAACTCATAATCATTTCCTGCAAGGTATAAAACATGTAATAAGTGCAAATCACCATCATTTAAGCTCAAATATATGTAAAATGTAGTAATTTATAGTGTAAACTATAGCTAAAACACGGGTTTCTAGCCTACCATCACAACACCTTCAACCTGAGTAACACCCACTAGTACCAACCTAGATTTGTATCTCTCAACACTGCCATCAGCCTTATATTTGATTTTATACACCCATTCACACCCTATAGGCTTCTTCCCAACAGGTAGAGGAACAGTATCCCATGTCTGATTGGAGTCTAAAGCTTCAAATTCCTTTCTCATGGCATCCTTCCATGTTGGAACTAAAGCAGCCTGAGAGTAATTAGCAGGTTCAGACTCTAAAAATTGTGAGGGAGAAAGGTTTGTAGTGAAAGATGGAAGTTAACAGACATAATCCTTCAAATAGGAGTGAGTAGCATGTTTTCTAGAAGACTTCCTAAGAACAAGAGAAGGAGAAGAGGAAGGAGGGGAAGGTATGTTAGGATTGAAAGGTATATGAGATGGAGCACTAGGAGAAGAAGTAGAGCTAGTAGAAGAAGAAGTAAAAGAAGGGGAAGAAGAAGGAGGAGGAGAAGAATCAAAGGGATGTAGAGGAGAAGTAGGAAAAAGGTATATCGCTAGGAGGAGCAGGCATGACAGTAGGCATAGAAGGTACAAAGGAAGGAGGGGAAGTGGCAAAAAGAAAATAGTGCTCATGGAAAATAATATCCCTGAAAACAAAACATTTCCTAGTAGTCAAATTGTAGAGCTTTTAATCTTTCTTGGCAAAAGGATAACCTAGAAAGACACATGGAATAGCTCTGGGCTGGAGCTTATCCCTTTGGGGAATAGGAATAATAGAATAAGCTAAACACCCAAAGACCCTTAAATGAGAATAGTTATGAGGCTTCCCATAAAAAACCTCATAGGGAGATCTATCCTAAATAAGTCTAGATGGGATCCTATTAATCAAGTAGGTAGCAGTTAAAAGACAATCCCCCTCCCCCCCCCCCCACAAAAAAAACTAACTAGAAGTTTAGACTGGCCCTACTACTTCAACAAGGGTCTTGTGTTTTCTTTCAACCACACTGGGAGGACAAGTAGTTTGATGAATGATCCCATGCTCAGCAACAAAAGAAGAAGTAGCATGGCTAGATCCCAACTCCAAATCGATTGACACTCATAAAAGTTTGGACTGACACATTCACTTGTGTGTGAACCATAGCTAAGAAGGCTTTTATTAAAGAGAAAGTATTACTTTTAGAGGCTAATAAATGCGTCCAAGTGGCTCTTGAGAAGTCATCAACAATGGCAAAAAAATATTTAAAACTAGAAGATGTAGGTGTGTGATAAGGACCTCATATATCAATGTGTATCAGTTGAAAAGATCTAGTGGTTTTAATGGAGCTGTCCGGAAAAGCAAGCCTAGTCTGTCTAGCCATAGGACAAATAGAATAAGGAAAAGATTATCTAGATGGCATAGAAGTAGACAAACAAATATATTTTTTATAGCAGTAAAAGCAATATGTGCTAGCCTTTGATGCCAAACATGATCCATATTCTTTTGAACAATATTACATGACAAAAGTTCATCAGTGGAATGGGAAACAATACTACCAGATTCACTAAGAAATATTGCTAGAATTATAGGAAGAAATATTACTGCATGAAATAGGAACAGAATGTAAATAAAATAGTACTGAGTCTACTGGTCTCTTCCAAGATTATTTGTATAAACCAGCTTTCTCTTTACCAAGTTCCAAAGGCATCTTCAGAGAAAGGGTATGTAGCATATGTAACAGACAGGAAGTGAAAATGAATAGTACTATACAGTGCAATTATTTTATCAACTTATGAATTAAAATTAACTTGTATTGGAAAGAAGGAATGAAAAAAATATTTTGTAATGTAATAGAAGGAGTCAAAGCAAAAGATCCTATTAAAGGATCTTTTACTTTGTACCCATTAGAAAGGGTGACAAGATAGGTTATAGGTAGAGGAATAATATTAGTAAGTCCTTATTAGAAGTCATATGATCAGTTGCTCCTGAATAAATTATCCAGGTGACAGAATCAATGTGTGTAAACATGCAAAGTTTAGAACCAGAAATAGGACTCTCAGTTACCATACTAACAGTAAAGTTAGCAGAACATATAAGATTGGACGAAGGATTGGTAGACTCTCCCAAATTTGAATGTTAGAACAGACTCATCAATTGAGCATACTGCTCTTTGGTAAACCCTGGAATGATTGAATTCTGAGTCTCAACAGCAGGAGCAGCAGAGTTAGGTGGATACCTTCAATGAAATTAGGGGCATACTCATGACCATTGAACTAAGGATTACCATGTTCTGAACCAGCAACACTATGAGTACCAATTCTCTTTCCCTTGAAGACCTTAGATTTTTGTGGATATCTATGAAGTTTAAATCATTTAACAATTAAATGTCCAGACTTCTTGTAGTATTTACGGAACAGGTTCACCCTATTTTGGTCAAAATTACCCTTTGTGGATAATGACTGAGAAGAGGGGGATTAGGATTAGTATTGAAGGTTGGGACATGACTGACACTAGGATTAGGATCCACCTTTGCATTAGTATTTACATTGAAAGATATTGATTCAGGGTTGAACTGGAAATTATATTGAACTTGTCTTTTCTTTTCATCATTAAGTAGTATATTATAAGCATTGTCAAGACTTGTTGGAGGCTGAATTATAAGTAAATTGCTCCTGACACCGACATATATCTTATTTAAACCCATTAGGAATTGAAAAAAATTTGTTCTCCTCATCCTCCTGTTGAATACCAGGCTTAGCAGCACAAGTGCGCCTTTATGCATGATTAGTGCAATTGACCCCTAGTTCATCCCATAATTTCTTTAATTTATTAAAATAGGAAGTTATGTCCAGTGCTCCCTAGGAAGTATAGGCTAATTCTCGTTTAAGTTCAAAAATCTTTGCCCCATTTGTAGTCCCATGTCTAGCTTGGAGCTGAGTCCAAATACTTTGAGCAGTTTTAGAGTATTGTACACTTTCTGCTATTTCAGGGGAAAGGTAACTAGTCAGCCAGGAAATTACCACATTATTGCACCTATCCCATATTTTTTTTTTAGATCCAATGGTACTTGGCCTAGTACATATACCACCAACAAAGGCAATCTTATTTTTTGATAAGGCAACTATCATCCTCCTCTTTCACCTCCCAAAGCCACTCCACGAAAAGGGAACAAGAACTAAAGAGATTTCGTGAATGTCAAGGGAATGGACAAACAAAGGACTAGAAGGATCGGGGGAAAAGGTATAAGGTCTTCCCATTGCAAAGCTCAACTAATATACAACTAGTGAAATAAGAAAATATTTCAACAAAAGGAAAATGAACTCTGCTCAAACAAGTTTAGGAAGAGAGGAACGAGTTTACCATCCTTTTTCACTATCGGAGAAGAACGACCTACAGAGAAGATACTATCACCCGGTCAAGGTCGATAAAAACCCTAACACATTCACTGTGGAAATTAGGACCAAATCGGATAGCATACATTGGAAAATGACCCAAACATTAAGATGAAAGTCCACAAATTGATGAAAAACAGCAAAAAACAAACAGTCAACTCGAATCTCAAAGAAAACAACGATGGCTGGAAATTTTCCAAACGTCAACGAAACGAATGCATAAGATCGGACAATGGGGAGCCATGAATCAAGTCAGAAACACCCGCTTTGATACCATGATAACATTCTAGATCAAGCGATTTGGGAAAATTTGGTTCAGCATGTTTTCAACACACACAAAGAGAGGATACTTCCATCCGAGAAAAACGAAATAAGAGAAAAATGCCCAATGGATCCTTCTAGATATAGCACTGTATATTTATATAGTAGGCCTCAGTCGAGTTCTCAATGCAACGCAATCTTCCTCCTAACTAATACACTAACTAAAACAAGCTAAACAATTTTACAAAAATAGCCAAAATAAATACAATGGTCCATTACATGACTAGCCACTAAGTTTGTGTTTGGGACTAGAAGCTAAATACTCCATCATGTCAACAGAAAATCTGCACATATATAATTGTAGGATAGAAAAATTGATTATCCAATGCTGATAGTAAGGAGGTCGTATTATAGTATGCACTTTAAATTATATCATTTTAAAACCATTGTCTTCTATGAAAATTTCTTAAGAAAAATCATCTAAATCGCCATTTATCCAATTGTTTAAACTAAAAATAGTCGACGAAATTATAATATATGTATAACTCATGAATAATATGTATATAACTGCGTATAATCAGTTATAATCAATGTATACCAGCTAGAAAAAATAAATAATGAATCGTATCGGCTACTTGTGTAAAGTTCTCTATTTTTGAAGCATAAAATTACATTAGAGATTTAGCCTCTTATTATTGGTCTAGCGTAGAAGTTGCGAACAATTGGGTTATGACATGAATTATTTTTCGAAACACACCCAGCCTTTTCTTGAAGACCAAAATAGCTCGATGTCTCACTGAGTAACAACATAAATTATTCTTAGCTAGACAATGCTCATTTGACGCAATGTAATCTGTTAAATTTCTGCTACATACTAGAATTAGTGATTAATACATTGGATAAGCGAAAGTGCAACGATAGTGTTATCAAGAGTGGAATTTGTTTACCCTCAAAATCGGATAACAATTAAGTTTGTAAGTGGTATTAAGGATACGCGGACTAATTTGATACAAAGCGATAAATTGAATTAGAATGAACAAGTAAAGGTATAGTAAATTCAAACCATACGAGAAGAATAATCTTATCCTAAGTGTAACCTTCACCCTCGATCCGGGCTCACAGTGACCAATATTGATGAACAAGAAAAAGAGCTTTGATAACAGTAACATAATAATGTATTGCTTTGGAATGCGTGTTATAATATGTGTCATGAATTATTAGACCCCCTTTATGTAGTAGGGGAGTCCTACTCTAGGTACAACTCTATAAAAGGTCAAAATCCTCTGATTAACTGATTGTCGGTTCTTCATAGATACGTGCCGAGATCTTCGCCGTGATATTCGACCAGTCACGAATAATACAACCTTCTGTTGGTCATGCTTGATTGCTCGACAATGTTCTTCGAAGTCATTCAAGGCTAGGACCGATCCCAAACCATGACCTCGATATTCTCGAGGGTGGGTGTCATGCCCCCAGATTCTGACTCGATGAGACCTTTGCCTCGATTTCGGTCCTTTGTCATTATGTCTCGAGCTTGGCTTATCTTATAGGAGACCGGGGTGTACCTTGAGCCCAGTTTTACCCGTATACAAATAGTTCCCTCGTTTTGCAGAGAGTAAATGACGAGAAATGACATGAACTCTGAAGTCCTACTTCGATATGTCATGACAGAAACGACAAAACACCAGAAACGTCTCGTCATTCATGTCATAATGACATTAGATGCATGCCAGCCACCGGTTGGCTTTCCATGGACGCAAAACATCGCTGAACTCCTATAAATACCCCCTCTTTCATTCATTTTTCACTTTAAATTAAACCTTCTACCCTTGTACCCTCAAGATTTCAACATTCTCTAGCATTTTTACCTCTGTCACTCAAGGTTCTTCAGTACTTTGCAAAACAAATTACTCATTTCCTACTTAACCCAAGAAGTCTAATCCTTCAACTTTCAATTTTTCTCCATCTTTACCAAGCTTTTCCTCTATAACAATGGCAAAAATCTCAAAATCTGTTCCTCAAAAGGATGTTCCTTCTTCTTTGCGGCTGACCACTGAGGTCGAGTAGACCACTCCTGAAGTGGTTGTTGATGAACCGGCGGAAGAGGCCCCCTTGAAAATGTTCATTCTCGGGGGTTGTTTGGTCACCGAAGACTTCAAGGTTGAGAAGCCTTCTTCGGTACAGGGTCGGGGTGAGGAGGCCTCGAGATACATTTGCTCGATTACTGAAGAGGTCCTCCCCTCGGTTCGAAAAGACTGCAACTAGGACGACAAAGACATAGTGGTCCCCTACTCCGAGGAAGCCATTACTACCCATGTCGAGGGATATCTAAATGTTTACACTTATCCTTTTACATTGGGCCTGGTGGACCTGGTCATCTTAGACTTCTGCAGAAGGTAAAACTTATGCCTTGGCCAAATTCATCCATCTCTGTGGAGGATCGTGATCCTCCTCCGATTTTTTGTGAACAAAAACGATGGACGCTCGTTCACCATCGATCATCTACTCCGATTGTACAGTTCTTGAATCTTCTGAGAAAGACTGATAAAACTTGTATGCTATGCCATCAAAGCCCCATTTTCAAGCATCGACGAGGACTGGGATCGGGGTTGGCAATGACACTTTGTCTAGGTGAGGACCGCCGACCTGGTACCTGCCGAGTGGTGGCCTTTTCCCGAGAGGTGGAACGTATCATATAAGTATAACTCCTTTTAAGCATTGATTTCATGCTTTATCTTCCCTTTTCTTATCGGTGTTCATTGTGGTGCTGCTCTTGCTCGAGTTCCAAATGCTATTCCTCGACTCAAGGAGTGGGTCAAGGGTATTGTGTCATAAATGCCCTATTCTGAGCGTTCATGGCACAAACTTTCTAAAGGTTGTTGTGAGGACCGTTCCCATGGTAAGGTTCCTTTCCAGAGCAAGTCACATTGAATCCCCTAGCATCACGTTCTTACTTCTTTTATTTCCTTTTATAGGTTTGCCTAAGACCGTCAAGCTTAGGCCTCATGTCAGAGATGAGGGATTTCCCATTGAGTCTCTTGCTCTAGGACTGGCCAGAGAAAAGAAAAAGAGGAGGGCTCCAGGTTCCTCGGGCTCGAAGAAAAAGAAAACGAAAAGGAGGCTGGTCCGTAAACTAAAGGAAACCTCTAGCTCCTAGGTGCTCGACTCAGACTCACTCCTCCAAATAAGGGATGAGCCTGAGGAGGAGGATCTCTTTATGGTCCACAAACCATTTGTGCTCGAGAAATGGGAGACAGTCGAGGGGGAAATGACGGAGGCTAATCCCTCTTAAGTTTGTGAGACTGGCACAGTAGTGAGGGTCGAGAACACTCAAGATGCCAGTTCTGCCCTGCCTGGTGTTATAAACATTATAGGATCACCATCATTCACAGAATCAATGTTTGATGAAGCCCGGATGACGAAGGAGCAATCCAACGAGGGAGTCCATGGAGCGGACGATACGTTTCGAAGCTTTTTTGACGGTATAGACTCGTCCGCCCCTGAGGATTTCACTGGTTTCGGCGATTTGGAGGTACCGAGGAAGAGTATATCCTTGGATGTTGGTGGGCTCAAGCTTAAGGTTGGTCAACCGGTTTTTGGCTCCGAACACGGATACCGGCCAGAAGTGATCCATCATTATCACCATCCCTGAGGATGCCCGGATTCTTTTCGCCCCTGTTGGGGCAGCTAGTTATCTTCGATTCCTAGTAACCGATGAAGACCAGGCAAAAATGAATGAGGTGGATGCGCCATTTCTGTTCAACGAAGCACAACTGGCACTGAACTGGGTAAGGTGTTGCCAAACTATTTATTTTTCAATTTTAGTTCTTGATGATCCTAATATTTCTTCTCATATTTGCAGGCCTCGATGCTTTACCATGAAACCTTCCTCTAGTATCAAGATGAGCTAAGCCAACTTGAGGCCGAAGTTAAAGAGCTTGCTGAGAAGAGAGACATGTACAAACTTCTCTGCGAGCAACGTGAAGGAGAGGCCGAGAACTTTCGAGCCCAATTGGATGCGGCTCAAAAAGAACACGCCGTCCTAGTGGAATAGGTAAAAATCTTTGAAGTTAGTGATGATAAGCTTGACACGCTAACTAACGGTCAGAATCTGTAGATCCAACTGAAGGTTGATCGGGTCGACCAGCTCCAGGCCGAGATGGACGAAGTCAAGGCAATGTATGAGGAGTGGAATGCCAAAATGGACAAATTGGCTTCGGAAAAGTAGACTACCCGGGAGCAACTAGCCTTGGCTAAGGCCTAACTTTGAATGATGAGGGATAAAGTTGAGGCCCGGTCTCAAAAGGTCGAAGACCTCCAGTCTCAACTAGGTTTAGTTGTCGCCGATCGGGATACCCTTGCCAAAGAGCTTAATGCAGGTAAGTTAGTGGCGTAGATAACCAGGGTTGATGCCGAGGAGATGGTGGACTAGTATAAAGCTGATACTGAGGCAACCCAAGACCGCCTGAAAGACATCATTGACTACGTGAAATGGCAGTCCCGAAAAGAATCCCTCGAAGAAGTTCATACTCGGGGTTTTGACTTATCAGCTGAAATTGAGAATGTTAAGAAGCTCAAGGTCGAGGACAAGAGGTCAGCATATCCCAAGGACGAGGAAGGTTCCAAGGGTTCCGGTGGATCTGAGGGCGGAGAAGTCTTCGATCGTTCCGGTGATGAGGCGAGCTCCGGTAAGGACTGGACCACTTAGGTGCTTTATAGAATTTTCTTTTGTTTTTGTACTTTTGTAATTTTTTGTTGAGTCCGTTTGACCTTTTATAAATATATATATATATCCCTTCGACAATTTTTGAGCTTTTTTTTCCGTATGATTGCAAAGATTTTGAATACCTTAGCACGTAATACTTAGGTTTTGTTTGGAGGTTCAAACAAGGCTCGTTCTTGATATAGTTTTACTTAGGACTCGCGGGGCTTGGTACGACTAGAAGCTTTCCCTGAAGCATTTATTTAGAATATTTTTTTAGATTACAATTTTGCCGAGGGCAGCCTTTGAACCGGTTTAGAAATTTTAAAGGACTTAGGTTTTGGTTACAGATCTCGGACGTCTCCGAGCGGTTCTAAGATGGTCGTAGCCTTTTGAGTTTGGGTATTGTTAATTAGGCTTATTACCCCGGGCTTTGATACCCAAGCCATCCGATCTTGCCCTGGACGACAGTCCCCGAGTGGGGGCGGCCATAGCCTCTAAGTTTGGGCACTACCTAATAGGTTTTGTGCCCTTAGACTTTGACATCCCGAGCCGTCCAAACTTTCCTTAGAAGATAGTCCCCGAGTGGGGGTGATCTCTTGAATCCATCTAGAAGTGGCCCTTGGGCCTGATATCCTTAAGGAACAAAATGTAGTAGTTCTTTAAGAGACAAAAAATGTATCTGCAAGGTGGAAACTTTCTTTCATTTCTGTGTGCAACATACAAGATTGCAAATGTGTACAAGCTCCATATTCTTGCTTAAGTGGTCTATGTGGGCACGGTTCACTTAACTGTTTAGCTCTTACAATAAATCCTATCCACCAAATCCAGACTTGTTTGAGCACAAAGTTTCCTTTCTTGCTAAAATTATTATTCGAGGGTGATGACCGCCAGTATTCGAGGTCGGTCATAGAGTGGGCTCGGATACTGCTGATGTCATCCTTGACTCCGGTTTTTGGTCGGTCTTCAATCATAAGTTAGCACGATCCACTGTTGCCTCATTAAAAACCTTGCTGGAAAAAGCATTTAGGACAAAACCGATTCAAAGAAAAAAGAGTGCAATGCATGCTTTCAGGCCTAAAAGTTGCATTATTCCTTGACCATTACCTGCTAGTGTTAGTCAAATATATAAAGAAAATAAATGAATGGGGTCGTACCTCAGCAGTAGTATCATTTTAAGTGGGTCACGTTCCAGTAGTTTTGTAGACGCTCATAGTTCATTGCTTCGAGTTTGTACGATATTTTGTCGGTGATCTCGATAATTTAATATGGACCTCCCCAATTTGGCCCTAACTTTCCTTCGTTCGAATCCTGGGTGCTTAGTGTCACCTACCTTAGTACCAATTCCCCAACACTGAAGTGTCGAAGGGTTGGCTCTCCGATGGTAATATCTTTCGATCTATTGATTTTGGGCGGCCAACCGGACGAGGGCGGCCTCACGCCTTTCGTCTAACAGTTCCAGGTTCGTACTCATGGCCTCGTCATTTGACTCTTCGGTCACATATCGGAACCTGAGACTCGGTTCTACCACTTTGACTTGTATTAGAGCTTTGGTGCCGTAAACTAATGAGAGCGGGGAGGCCCTGGTACTGGACTTCGAGGTCGTTACGATATGCCCATAGGACTTCGGGCAAGATTTCCTTCCATTTTCCTTTGGCGTCGGTCAACCTCTTTTTGAGGTTTTGGAGTATGGTTTTGTTTGTGGACTCCGTTTGCCCGTTCCCACTAGAGTGATAAGGTGTCGAAAGGATCCTTTTGATCTTATGGTCTTCGAAAAACTTGCTCACTTTGCTGCCGATGAACTGCTTCCCATTGTCACACACAATCTCGGTCGGCATTGCAAACTGACATATTATGTGGTCCTAGATAAAATAAATAACTTCCTTCTCCTTGACTTTCTCAAATGCCTGGACTTCCACCCATTTATAAAAATAGTCAATCATAGATAATATAAATTGAGCCTTACCGGGTGCCGATGGCAGGGGGCCGACAATGTCCATCCCCTACTTTATGAACGGCCAGGGTGAAAAGACCGAATGCAGTAGCTCCCCGGGCTAATGAATCATCGGATCATGCCTCTGACATCCGTCGCATTTTCGTACGAACTTCTTCGCATTACCGATCTCATGAGTTGTATGATCATCCCCGAGTTGAATTCATCGTCGTCAACCGACGATCCTAGATTATCAAGAGCATTGGCCTCACTGTTCTGTTCTCAAGGTACATGTTGCAGAGTCCACTCCTTGAACCGATGTAGGGTTACCTGCACTTCGACCACATCTGCCCTAGGCTTTTAACCAGTTTGAGACCTACAATCATGGCCTCATACTCGGCCTCGTTGTTAGTCAATTTTACAGTCCTAATAGATTGTCTAACTACATTACCTGTTGGTAGCTTCAACACGATGCCAAGTTCGAACCCCTTTGAGTTCGAGGCACCGTCTGTAAAGGGGGACCAAACTCCCGAGGAAGTCCTCGAGTTCAACAATAGCTCCTTTTTGACCTCGGGTATCAGGGCCAATGTGAATTCGGACACAAAGTCTGCCAAAATTTAAGATGCGATGGCAGTTCGGGGTCGATATTCGATATCGTACTCTCTAATTTCCACGGTCCATTTGGCCAATCATCCCGAGAGCTCAGGTTTATGCATTATTTTTCTTAATGGGTAAGTAGTTATGATACATATGGGATGGCATTGAAAATACAATTTTAGTTTTCTAGAGGCGCTTAGCAAAGCGAACACTAATTTTTCTAAGTGAGGATGCCTTGTTTCAGCCTCGCCTAGAGTTCTGCTAACATAATAGATAGGAAAATGCATACCTTCTTTTTCCCAAACCAAGAATCCACTTACCGCCACCTCGGATACTACTAAGTACAAGTACAACTGTTCGTCTGCCTTTGGAGTGTGAAGTAAAGGTGGGCTCGAGAGGTACCGCTTAAGTTCCTCCAAGGCTTGTTGGCACTTCGGGGTCCATGAGAAGTTATTCTTCTTCTTCAATAGTGATAAGAACCGATGGCTCTTGTTGGAGGACCTCGAGATGAATTGACCCAAATCGGCTATGCGTCCGGTTAATCTTTGTACGGCCTTGACGTTGTCCACTACGATAATGTCCTTTGTGGCCTTGATTTTATTAGGACTAATCTCGATCCCCTGGTTGGACACCATGAATCCCAAAAATTATCCGGATCCAACTCTGAATGCACATTTTTTTGGGTTCAGCGTCATATTGTATTTCTTTAATATATTGAAGATTTCCTGGAAATACTTCAAATAATCCTCTTCTCATAGGGACTTAACTAACATATCGTCAATATAAACCTCCATTGATTTTCCTATTTGTTCTTCAACATCCAATTTACTAGGCGTTGTTAAGTGGCACCGACGTCTTTTAGTCCAAATGGCATTACGTTATATAAGTAGGTACCGTATTAGTGATGAAGGACGTTTTTTCGTGATTGCCTGGGTCCATCCGAATTTGGTTATACTTGGAATAGGCATCGAGAAAACTGAGGTTCTCGTGGCCGGCCGTCGCATCAATCATGCGATCGATATTGGGCAGAGGGAAAGAGTTCTTCAGACATGCCTTATTCAAATCCTTATAGTCTACACACATTCTTAATTTATTCCCTTTTTAGGGACTACCACTTCGTTTGCTAACTAATCCAGGTACTTAATCTCCAGAATGGACTCTATTTGAAGGAGTTTAAATACCTTGTGTTTGATGAATGCATGCTTGACTTTGGATTAAGGTCTCCTTTTCTATTTGGATGGATGGAACTTTCGGTCCAGGCTCAGCTTGTGAGTGGTTATTTTCGGGGAAATCCCTGTCATATCAAGGTGGGACCAAGTAAAACAATCTACGTTAACTATAAGCAATTTAATGAGTGTTTTCCTGAGCTTGGGACTTAACCCCGTTTCCAGGTATACCTTACGATCGGGCAAATGCTCGATCAATATGACTTGCTCCAGTTCTTCGACCGTTGATTTGGTTGTGTCCGAGTCATCGGGGGCTATAAAAGACCTGGGTACCCCGTAGTCATTGTCTTCACCCGTCCCTTACTTCTATGATTGGGTCGGGGCCGGTGTTGGTAAATGCTATTAGGGTTCTTCCTTAGCGACTGAACCTAGACTTTTTGGTGTTGAAAGTGTGGATATTGGGATCACCTCTTCTACTGCAAACATCTGCTTTGCGTGTGGTTGTTCTCCGTAAATTGTTTTAATCCCTCCTGGCGTTAGGAATTTGAACACCTGGTGCAGGGTCGATGGCACTCCCATCATGTTGTGAATCTAGGGCCTCCCAAACAGATCATTGTACCTCATATCTCCTTCGATCACATAAAACTTGGATTCCTGAATCGTTCCGGTGGTGTTCACCGGTAATGTTATCTCCCCTTTAGTGGTCTCACATGCCATGTTAAATCCGTTTAGAACTCAGACTGCAGGCACGATTTGGTCTATAGACTGAGCTGTTCCACGACCCTCATCTAATGATATTGGCCGAGCTACCTGGATCAATTAACACATGCTTAACTCGAGATTTATTTATGAGTACAAATATTACCAGTGCATCGTTGTGCGGCTGCATGATGCCTTCAGCGTCCTCATCGTTGAAAGACAAGGTTCCCTTTGGCACATAATATCGAGTCTATTTCTCTCTTGTGATGGATACTTTGGTGCTCTTTAACATCGACCCCTTGGGAATGTCAACCCCATCGATGATCATGTTAATGATGTGCTGGTGCTCCTCCTGCTCGATCTATTTACTAGAATCTCTATTCCTGAAATGATTCTTGGCTCTATCGCTCAGGAACGCTCGGAGATGTCCGTTGTTGAATAGTCGGCTACTTCCTCTCTTAATTGTCGGCAATCCTCTGTTCTGTAGCCATGAGTGCCATGATATTTACACATTAGGTTAGGATCCCTTTGGGATAGATCGAACTGTAGAGGTCGAGGCCACTTGGTATCTTTAATGCGTCCAATGGCAGATACGATGGCAGGATCATCGATGTTAAAGTTGTACTCCGATAACCTTGGTGCTTCCTTAGGCCCGACTGGCCTGTCGAAACTATTTTTGCTCATGAGTCCCCAGTTGTTTTGATCTCGATCGCTCCTCCTTTCACTTCTTACAGGGTTTTGCCCAGACCCATTACCTCTTCGATCTCCATTGTATGGCTGATACCGATCCATGTTCGATCTTGGTTCACGATCAATGTCTCTCTTGACTCTGTCCACAGCTCTTACAAGATATACGGACCTAGAAGGGGCCCCAAGCTGATCATCTTTGACCCTAATTTTTGATTGATACCGATTATGTGCATCGACCCTAGTAACAGCCAGATATTCTACCTGATTTTGTTTCAACTGCTGTGAAGCCAATGAGCTTCGAACATTGAGTCTTTGGATAAAGGCCTGAACGGCCTAATTGTTTATGACCGGAGGAAGGTCCATCCGTTCCATTTGAAACCAGGACACGAATTCTCTGAGCATCTTATTATCCCTCTGTTTCACTTTAAAAAGGTCTGACTTCCTGGTCTCGACCTTAATAGCCGACGTGTACTTTTACGAAGGAATCTGCAAGCATAAACGAGTCAATAGAATTAGGAGGTAGGTTGTGATACCATATCATAGCTCTCTTTGACAGAGTTTCCCCGAACTTTTTCAGCAGGACAGACTCGATCTCATCATCATCCAAGTCGTTCCCTTTGATGGTGCACGTGTAGAAGGTCACATGCTCATTTAGGTCGGTTGTTCCGTTGTACCTAGGAATCTCAGGCATGTGGAACTTCTTAGGGATCGGCTTCGGATCTGCGCTCAAAGGAAAAGGTTTTTGAACAAACTTCTTAGAATCCAGACCTTTTAATATTGGTGGTGCTCCTAGGATTTAGTATACCCTGGAATTGTAGGTTTCATCCTTTTGGTCATTGGGTTCAATTTTCTTTTCTCCCGATTCTACCCGTTTTGTCAGCTCTCGAGCATCTTTATGATCTCGAGGTTGGTCCCTAATTCATTTTCATTCGGCCTCTCCATGACTGGTTCATTTCTGTGGGTGATTTCCCGGGATGGCTCAGTCTCAATTCTACTTGGCGCGCGGCTTTGGTTCTGTAACTGGGCTATCGCTTCCTGTTGAGCCTATAACATTTCGAAGATCATCCACAAGTTGATCTTATCACCCTCACTGTTGTGCGTATTTTGGTCAATCGATCGGACTTCCTTGCAGACGCTGTTCTCAGAATCGGTGGGCAAATTTGCATTGATAGCCACATGCGAGCTAGTGTCGATGGGGTGGAACTCCAATGAGATCGACGGGGGACACCTCGTTACCGGGTGCTACATCATTGTTCTCTCCATGGTGGTCGGACTCAGCATCCACGTTGAGAGGGGCAGACTGGGAGTTCGACATTTCAAACTTTAACCTGAAACTGAAGACACTCCAAAGAACAAGTGTAAAATAGGGTGTGTTATGAGAATTTGTATCAAATTACCACTATTATCCTTAGCCCCACGGTGGGCGCCAAACTGCTTACTCTTAAAATCGGATAACAATTAAATTTGTAAGTAGTTTGAAGGATACGCGGACTAATTTGATACAAAACGATAAATTGATTTAGAATGAACAAGTAAAGGTATAGTAAATTCAAACCACGCGAGGAGAATGATCTTAGCCTTAGTGTAACGTTCACCCTCTATCCGGGATCACAGTGACCAGTATTGATGAACAAGAAAAAGAGCTTTGATAACGGTAGAATATAATATATTGCTTTGGAATGCGTGTTACCATGTGTATCATGAATTATCAGACCCATTTTATATAGTTGGGGAGTCCTACTACAACTCTATAAAGGGTAAAAAATCTTCTAATTAATTGATTGCCTGTTCTTCATCGATACGTGCCGAGATCCCTGTCGTGATGTCTGGCCGGTCACGGATATTACGGCCTTTCGTTGGTCGTGCTTGATTTCCCGACAATGTTCTTCGAAGTCATTCAAGGCTAGGACCGATCCCGAACCATGACCCCGATATTCTCGAGGGTGGGCGTCATGCCCATGGATTCTGACTCGATGAGACCTTTGCCTCGATTTCGATCCCTTGGTATCATATCGGAGACCGGGGTGTACCATGAGCCCGGTTTTACCCGTATAATAAATTGTTATCCCTTTGACAAAAGAGAAAATTCAGATACACATATCTTTATTAATATAAATACAATAGTACCCCCCCCCCCCCCGGTCCCCCGTCTAGATAGGAAGAAAAAACAATGACTAAGCTTATGAATCTTAGTAGTAATAATTGTAAGTATGTGATTTTTGCCCTATGAGAGAATTACTCCCAAAAAATTCAAAATAAAATAATTTTCCTTTTGTGTGCAATTTTTGTATTTTTGTGGTATTTTTGTATAATTATTTGTATTTTTGTCTGTGCATGCTTATTTGTTTAAATTAATAAAAATACAAAAATATGTCACATTTTGCAAGTAGGATTTAATTCTACAATTGTTAGTAATTAAGTTTGTTATACAAAAATTGAAAATTACAAAAATAGGCATCTTTTACATTTTTAGCATTTAATGTCCAAATGTACAATTTTATGCTTAATTATTACTTAATTGTGCGTTAATTGTTATTGGGAGTTAATTTGCGCTTTTATAACTTAATAATAATTTAAGGATTTTTAGAATTTAGTTTTAGAAAAATAAAAGAAGAAAAGTATAAAGAAAATCGGAATTGGGCTCTTCTTCAAATTCAAGCCACAAGCCCAAAAGAATACCCAACCTTCCCCATGACCCGGTCCATTTCAAACCGGGTCGACCCGGTCCATAACCCAAATACCCAACACCCCCCTATCTTACACAAAACAAAACAAAAAACCAAAAAAACCCTAAAAAAAAAAAAACCTAAAACACTACCCATCCGCCACCCCCCCTCTTTTTCTTTCTTCTTCTTCAAGCTCCAAACAAGCCATCCATGGCTGCCCCGCCACCCCTGCTGCGTCGTCTTCATTGCACCACCATCCGTCGAGCTCCATAGCCACACCAAACGACCCTGCTGCCATTGCTTCATCTTCTTCGTCAAGCTCGAAGCTTGCTCGACACCCATGGCTGCTGCTACATTTTCTCCTCCATTGAGCTCGCTTTCGTTGAGCTGCCTCGACTGCTTCTGCTTCACCCGCTACGTCCAAACACACCCTGCTGCTGCTGCGTTTTCTTCTGCTTCCTGCTGCCTCCAGCCCCGCCAAGCAGTTGGTTCGAAACCAAACCTCATCGCCACTGTTTCTTCTTCTTCAGTCGACAACCAGCGACCCCAGCAAACGTAGCTGTTGTCTCGCCGTTTCTTCAGCTTTTCCAGCAGCTCCCTCACGTCCAAACGACCGCCTGCAACGTCCATCGCTTGCTTCTGCTGCGTTGTTACTGCCACGACGAGCAGCTATTTTGTTTCAGCTGTTTTGCTGCCACCATTTCGTTTATTCGAGTTTTGGTCAAGGTCATCGATCGTTGTTTTGAGTTCGTCAAGGTTAAAAAGAAGGTGAGTTTGTCGCTGAATTCAAGATCCGTTAGGTCGTTGGCAGTCTTGGTGCGATAATCCTTTTCGGACAGATTTGTTCTCATTCAAGTTCTTCGTCGTTTCGATCCGGTTAGTGAGTTTTGAGTTTCACTTTTGTTCGTATTTTGTTTTTGTTATTTTTGAATCTAAAATCGGTAAATGTTTGATTTTTGTTTTGTTCGTATTTGTCGTTTTGTTAATTTTTTCGGTTTGTTCATGTGAAATTGTTAGTTTAATGTTGTTAGATTCAAATTGAAATTTAATTAATTATTTCTTTAGTTTGTTTCATGTGTTTTATGTATTTTTCAGAAATTGTTAATGTTGTTAGATTCAAGTTTAAATTCATAATTGTTTCTTCTTCGGTTTTGTTTTTTATTTGTCTAAAAGAATTTAGTTGTAATAGGGAAATATGTTGGTTTAATCATTTGAATCCGTCATGTTTGTTATTTAATATGGATTTAATGCATGTTCATTCTTTGTTTGAAGTTCATTTTAATCCAGTAATTTAATTTGAGTTTGTTTTGGTTTTTGATTTGTTGATTTAGTTTGAATCATGTATTTTGTTGTTGATATTGTTGTCTCTTTGCTCATTCATTTTTGGTCTAAGTTAACCAGGATTGGTTCCCAATATGGTTAACTTATTCCCATTAATTTGAAGCTGTATGATTCAATATGTGTTCATGAGATTTGTTGTTAAAATTTATTTAGAAATTGGTCATATTTGCTGTATTTTGGTTGAGATTGATTAGATGAATTGGTTATAGCTGAGGGGGTAGTTTGGTAAATTACAGTACGTTCAGGGGTAAAATGGTAATTTCAGTAAGGTCGGAGGGGTATTTTTGGAATTAAACATTTGAACAATTATTTAATATAATGGGGGACAAGACATAAATTAGTGGGGGAATAATGTAATTCTTTATGTTAAGCATGGGGGACAAGATGTAATGGGGTGGGGGTTGATATAATTGTTTAATATAATGGGGGACAAAACATTAGGTAGTGAGATTAAAAGGGGTGCATTTCATGTGACCCAAATCCAAATCCCAAAATATTGAATAAAAATGCGTTCCGGATCGCGGGTGCATTTCATGTGACGCAATCCAATGACATGTTTTTAAACGATGTTCATATTCTTTTAAAAATATAATAATAAAAGCGGTAAAGAGTTAAAAATTTGCACATGAGCTCATAATTGTATAAAAATCAGATATTTAATCCAAATATGACAGTTGAGCGACCATGCTAGAACCACGGAACTCGGGAATGCCTAACACCTTCTCCCGGGTTAACAGAATTCCTTATCCGGATTTCTGGTTCGCAGACTGTAATACAGAGTCATTCTTTTCCTCGATTCGGGATTAAAATTGGTGACTTGGGACACCCTAAATCTCCCAAGTGGCGACTCTGAAATAAATAAACAAATCCCGTTTCGATTGTCCTTTAATTGGAAAAAACTCCTTCACCCCTCGCGGGGACGGAAAAAGGAGGTGTGACAGCTCTGGCGACTCTGCTGGGGAATAAACCCAGAACCACTGGTTCAGGGTTAGAAATTTGAGCTTAGATGAATTGTTATATTTGACTTTATTTATTATTTGATCTTATTACATGTTTTGGCCTAAATGTGCAAAATGATGCTTTTTACTGCTTTGATATTATTTGAACTATACATATAAATTGTGCCGAAACCTTCTCTCCTTACCTCCAGGGATGTGCTTACTGGTTAAGACTCCCTATTCTATTAGTGTCATACTCTAAATAAAAGAGGCTCAAAAAGTTTCTAAGTCGGCTGGCCTTTTGGTTCCCGGAAAGGAGCTCCTTCCTCAACTCGAGTTGTCCGCTCGGGTACACTGTCTAGAACACTGACCTAGGTTTTGAACATAGAATAACGTGACTTCATGCCGGATCCCTAGTAGGAACGCTTATTTGCATCACATTGCATTTGACTTAGGGGACTCAACACAGGGGTTGGGTCCGTCGACTAGCAACTTGATATGAAAAGACCATCCTGATGCATCCTATTTGTTTTCCGTGCATTTATTTGTCTCGCGTCCGCATGCTGACCGGTTTTTGAATATTAGGAATATTGTGAAATTGAAAAAAAAAAAGAGAAAAAGAAATAGCGGTTAGGGAGTTAATTGTTTATTTTTGAAAATCCCAATGCCCAAATACCGTCGAACTCTGCCAAAATTTTGAGAAAATAAAAAAAAATGTTGTATTAATTTGTTTTACTAAAAGCAAAGGAAAAATAGAAAAAAAAATCGTTGTTCTGTCTTGTTTTCAAAAAATAGAAAAGGAAAATAGTTTGTCTGACCATGGAAAATGAAAATGAAAATGAAAAAAAAGGGTCTTATTTTTTAAATAGTTTTCATTTTTATTTTTATGAAAATGCCCAAAATCGAAAAGGAAAAGAGTCGTGCTTTGAAAGTGGTTTTGATATTTGCTGCCAAAAATGAATGAAAAAAAAGTTTAAAATAGTTTAGCTAATTGCCCGAACTACGCGGGTCTGATTCTCACCGGATGTGAGATACGTAGGCAAACCTCTTCGGTTCCGGCCCACCATATTCCAAAAATCAAAAAACAAACAAATAAATAAATAAATAAATAAAAACATGTCAAAATTTTAATTTTGTCATAAATAAGTCGGGTGATGCTGTTTTTGTCAAAAATAGCCGAATGTTCTCGAAAGGGACGTCGGAGACCTGACTTTGTATAAATAGCCACCTTGGGTCATTTTTTTTAGGATTTTGGTCCAGTTGACCCACACAACCTT
Organism: Nicotiana tabacum; assembly: GCF_000715075.1. Classification (NCBI taxonomy): domain Eukaryota; kingdom Viridiplantae; phylum Streptophyta; class Magnoliopsida; order Solanales; family Solanaceae; genus Nicotiana; species Nicotiana tabacum. The sequence goes on along the minus strand of NC_134085.1, from coordinate 198,854,853 downwards.
AAAAATCTTCGTCCCCGAGGTGCTGAAGGGCCGTTTTGCAACACCAGGTTTTTATTGTAATTTGAAAAAAAACAAAGAGTCAGCGGTCAGGTGAATACCGTTTGGATTTTTAGTCAAAAGTAAGCCGAGCCAGCTTCGACCGCGTCTTAAACCGTTCTTGCCGAAATAGCCTTAGAGTATCTTTCAGTTGTCGAAAGGCTATTTTCGTAAAAGAACGGACAAGTTTGTAAAGTGTCATAAAATAATCCTCCCCGACCTCAAAATTCATGTGAAATTTGGAAGGGGCAACATTTGCAAAAAAAATAACCGTTTGGTTGCATTTGTCAAACGGAGAAAGGGAGCTGGCCTTTTATTTTTGAGTTTGTAAATCTTTTGATTAGAATATGTGGGTTGTTTGATTTTCGAGTTTTTAAGTCATCTTTAAACCTTTGAAACCCAGTTTGTTTATTATGAAAATTGATAAAGAAAAAAAAATGTTTCATTGTTGTTACCTTTCATTTTGGCCGAACTACGCAAGGTCTGATTCATGCGGGGTCATGATACGTAGGCAATCTCCATAAGATTCGACCACAACAAAAAAATGAAAAAAAAGGGAAAAAGATATTGTTAATAATGAGGACTGACTGAGTCCATTCTAACCTGTTCTGTTTTGAATCGCAAAGAAAGTTAAGGTGGTTGGTTTGTGGTAAGCCGGAAACATAGATCCAGGAAACCCTGATTGTAACCTAAGACAATGACACCCAAAATATCGCGCAGAATCCTTTACATGTACATCATGATGCACACTTTATGGGGATGAGGCCTGATGACAGAAGCACTCGAATCCTATTGGGAATTTGTTGACCGAGGTTGATGATATTGAAGTTGGATTGTCTGGGCAATACTGATGCGAAGCTCAATGGCTAAGATGCCAGGTTTGACAGAGTGGGAGGACGCTCCGTTCCTTGGTTAGCAAGAGAGAAGCTTTTGGTGGCTTAGTTTGTTGACATTTCTGTTGTCCAGATTATTAGGGTTGTAATTCGGATATTGTCTTGTGTCAAACTTTCTTATCTTTCCATTTTGTCATAGCGGTTTGTTTAAGTTTTGTCCAGGTTGTTTTAGGATTTTATTCTGGTTTGTTTTTGTTTGTTTTGTTATTCAAACCATTTCACCGGTAGTCTAATGCAAAATCCGGTCTTTTATTATTTTCAGTCATCTTTTTGTTTAGTCCTTTTATCATTTTTGTTCAGCGCCGATTCTAGTGACATGACATGCGCACACAGTTTGGGACTAATCTTAAAAGTTAATCATAAAACCCCCGAAAGGTGACCAGAACATTTAAAGGAAATAAGGACGGTTTGAGATTATTCGGAGCTCGAGTCATACGGAACTAGGGCAAGTAAAACACAAAGAAAACCGTTAAAAGCAAGATTCGCCTTTCATGATAATGAGGGTGAGAGTGTCGCCCGACGGTGCTTTAGAAATGACAAATGAAAAAGCAAATGTGTGAATATAATTGTCAAGTCCAGCTCCCTCAGAAGAGGCTACAAATCTTTGTGTTGTTTACACTTGGCATGTTTTGAAGACTGGAATGACGAAGGCATTTTGTTCTGCTACCTAAACACTTTATCCTTCGTTACCCCTTTTGAGCGTTATTTGTTTTTCTTTCGTACCCCTCGTTCGGAATCAGTAGCAACGACTAGAAAATACGAGCATGGAAGGTAAAGAAAAAGAAAAGAAAAGAAAACAACAAAATGACAAAAGAGAAAGGAGAAATGAAAAAAAAAAAGAAAAATGATAACGAAAACAAAAGAAAGTCAGAAGAAAAGAGAGGAATTGGGAACTACGTTCGACCTGATTCCTCAAAGAGGATACGTAGACGCCTCACGGTTCGGTCATGGTGTAATAAAAATTAAAAAAATAAATAAATAATCCCCAAGCAAGAAATTGGGACAAGGGTTGCGCTTGTTGTAAACAAATATGGTTCTGAAGGTTGTAATTTTGAACCTCAAATTGATTTGTTTTTGAGCCTTTAATACCCTTTCTTTCTAGCCTGTCCAAAACCCACATTACGGTCCAAAGAAAGACCTTCTGATCAGTCTTCAAAAGATGCCAAGTCAGACAAACGAGAGTCTTATCGATGAACATAACACTCTGATCCACAGCAGAAAGGACTCTAATCCCCAGCAGAGAGAGTCATATCGGCAACACTCCAAAGTGATACAAATGAGAGAGTCTTATCGGTGAAAATCTTCACGGACACCATAAGGCGATGAAAGCTGAGAGAAAACCAAAATGAGAGAGGCTTGATAGTGAAAACCCTTCGGGAACTACAAGTCGAATAAGATTGAGAATCAGATGGGGAATCGCCAAGCGAAGATCTTGAAAGACGATTGACGGCAGAGGATAGGCCACATGCGCATGTCATGACCATTATAGTTGGTATCTGCGTTTGATAGGTTTTTATTTATAGTTTCTCTTGTTAAAGAGTCATCATTTTCCTTTGTCTTTTATTCGGTTCCCTTTTTGTTCATCTTTCTCCTTTCATAGAAAATTCCCCAGTAGAGTCTGTTTGGTCAGAACAAGTGAGAAATGACTTCAAAATCTGCCATCAGCTTTTCAATTAGGCAAGACCAGATCTGATTAGAAGATCCAAATGGTCTAAGTCAGGAAGGAACAAGCGTGAGGCCAGTGTCAAGAAAGATATCCCCAGCAAAGGGAGATTGACAAAAGGATTCACGAGTGTCAAGAGGGATATCCTTGCCAAAATCAAAGGTTATTAAACCTCAAGGCCAAGGCCCGTGGACAAATCAAGGAGAGCAATGAGCATGATTTGGGAAATTCATGCGAGACTAAAAGGTCGGAAAAATGATAGTTTCCGAACTATGCCACAAAAGAAGAGGGATATCCCCAGCAGAAAGGGATCATTCCCAGCAAATAATATCGTCCCCAGCAAGTTTTTGGAACGCAGAGCAGGGAAGGAGAAAGGGAAAATCCATCCCCAGTAGGAGTATCACAACCAACCACCACAGTCGAATCTTAAAAGGAAATGGCATTGATGGGCGAAAGACATGCCATAAGAGAGATTGTCAAACTGGGGCAGAAAATTTTCCTTTCATTTAGAAAATTTTCTGGAAGTCAGATACCCATTCGGGGAAGAATAAAGATAGCACCAGTTACAAGGAAAATGGTCTTTGAACCAGTTTTACCCCCAGCATAACAAGTTTTAATAAAGGAAGTTGTTCCCCAGCGGACAGAACAAAAGGATGAAACTTGTGCTTGGAAAAAGCAAAAGGCCAGTATCATTCCCATCAGCCTTCAGAAGAGTGAAGCACTAGTTTTGAAGGAATCAAAATCTCCCAGCAGTGTTATCCTCAACAGCGTTATCCCCGGCTGATAACATTTTATCCCCAACAATGTTGAGAGAGAAAAGTTTTGAAGGAAGTAGCTTTGGAGAAAAGGAGAAGAAAGGAGACTCCCAAATAATATTATTCCCCAACGAGTAAGTAAATAATTCCCCAGCAGTGTTATCCCCAGCAGTCTTGGGGAAAGACAACACGAGCTTTTAAAGGAGAAAATCATCCCCAGCAAGGCCACAAATCGGCCACCATTTTAAAAACTGATAAAAAAAATTTTCTTGAGAGTTGAAACATGAACAAAGCAGTGCAAGGGAAAAAGAAAAGAAAAGAAGTAATTACAAAGGTAAGTTTCTCAAACCTTTGATCTTTACATTTTCCTCCTAGGATAAAAGTCCTAGTCTGATGAAATATTCTCCTGAGATATCAAATCTTAGTCCGATGAATCTTTCTCCAAAGCTCGAAAGGAGCTTGATTTATTTTTTTAAGTATTAGAGTTGAAGTCAGGAGCCCGCCTGGAGAATGGAGGTGTTAAAATTTAAGAAATTGTTAAAGTCAGGAGCCCGCCTGTAGAACGGAGGTTGTTAAATTTTAAGTTGAAGAAGTCAGGAGCCCACCTGTAGAATGGCAATTTAAATTTCAAGTTTTGAAGTTAATACATTTCAGTCTTTGCATTTAAGTTGAAGAAATTGGGTTCATCCGCCCTCAAATAGGATTTTATTTTCAAAGTTGTTGTTGAAATCACGAGCCCGCCTGAAGAGAGGAAAGGCGTTTCATTTTTAAAAGTTGTTGAAATCTCGCCAGCCTAAAGAAAGGAAAGGCGTTTTATTTTTCAAAGTTGTTGTTGAAGTCAGGAGCCCGCCTGAAGAGAGGAAAGGCGTTTTATTTTTAAAAGTTGTTTAAATCTCGCCAACCTAAAAGAAGGAATGACACTTTATTTTCAAAGTTGTTGTTGAGGTCAGGAGCCCGCCTGAAGAGAGGAATGGCATTTTATTTTCAAAGTTGTTGATGAAGTCAGGAGCCCGCCTGAAGAGAGGAAAGACGTTTCATTTTTAAAAGTTGTTGAAATCTCGTCAGCCTGAAGAAAGGAACGACATTTTATTTTCAAAGTTGTTGTTGAAGTCAGGAGCCCGCCTGAAGAGAGGAAAGACATTTTATTTATTGAAATCTCGCCAGCCTAAAGAAAGAAATGACATTTTATTTTCAAAGTTGTTGTTGAAGTCAGGAGCCCCCTCAAGAACAAAAAGGCGTTTTATTTATTGAAATCTCGCCAGCCTAAATAAAGGAATGACATTTTATTTTCAAAGTTGTTGTTGAAGTCAGGAGCCCCCCTGAAGAACAGAATGGCGTTTTATTTTAAAAGTTGTTGAAATCTCGTCAGCCTAAAGAAAGGAATGACATTTTATTTTCAAAGTTGTTGTTGAAGTCAGGAGACCGCCTGAAGAAAGAAATGGCATTTTATTTTCAAAGTTGTTGTTGAAGTCAGGAGCCCGCCTGAAGAGAGGAAAGGCGTTTTATTTTTAAAAGTTGTTGAAATCTCGCCAGCCTAAAGAAAGGAATGACATTTTATTTTCAAAGTTGTTGTTGAAGTCAGGAGCCCCCCTGAAGAACAGAATGGCGTTTTATTTTAAAAGTTGTTGAAATCTCGCCAGCCTAAAGAAAGGAATAGCATTTTATTTTCAAAGTTGTTGTTGAAGTCAGGAGCCCGCCTGAAGAAAGAAATGGCATTTTATTTTCAAAGTTGTTGTTGAAGTCAGGAGCCCGCCTGAAGAGAGGAAAGGCGTTTTATTTTTAAAAGTTGTTGAAATCTCGCCAGCCTAAAGAAAGGAATGACATTTTATTTTCAAAGTTGTTGTTGAAGTCAGGATCCCCCCTGAAGAACAGAAAGGCGTTTTATTTATTGAAATCTCGCCAGCCTAAAGAAAGGAATGACATTTTATTTTCAAAGTTGTTGTTGAAGTCAGGAGCCCCTGAAGAACAGAATGGCATTTTATTTTAAAAGTTGTTGAAATCTCGCCAGCCTAAAGAAAGGAATGGCATTTTATTTTTAAAAGTTGTTGAAATCTCGCCAGCCTAAAGAAAGGAATGACATTTTATTTTCAAAGTTGTTGTTGAAGTCAGGAGCCCGCCTGAAGAGAGGAAAGGCGTTTTATTTTTAAAAGTTGTTGAAATCTCGCCAGCCTAAAGAAAGGAATGGCATTTTATTTTCAAAGTTGTTGTTGAAGTCAGGAGCCCGCCTGAAGAAAGGAAAGGTGTTTTATTTTTAAAAATTGTTGAAATCTTGCCAGCCTAAAGAAAGGAATGGCATTTTTATTTTTAAAGTTGTTGAAGTCAGGAGCCCGCCTGAAGAGAGGAAAGGCATTTTTATTTTTAAAAAAAGTTGTTGAAATCTCGCCAGCCTAAAGAAAGGAATGACATTTTATTTTCAAAGTTATTGATGAAGTCAGGTGCCCGCCTGAAGAGAGGAAAGACGTTTTATTTTTGAAATCTCGCCAGCCTAAAGAAAGGAATGACATGTCATTTTCGAAGTTGTTGTTGAAGTCAGGAGCCCCCCCCCTGAAGAACAGAATGGCGTTTTATTTTAAAAGTTGTTGAAATCTCGCCAGCCTAAAGAAAGAAATGGCATTTTATTTTCAAAGTTGTTGTTGACGTCAGGAGCCCGCCTGAAGAGAGGAAAGGCGTTTTATTTTTAAAAGTTGTTGAAATCTCGCCAGCCTAAAGAAAGGAATGGCATTTTATTTTCAAAGTTGACGTTGAAGTCAGGAGCCCGCCTGAAGAAAGGAAAGGTGTTTTATTTTTTAAAAAGTTTTTGAAATCTCGCCAGCCTAAAGAAAGGAATGACATTTTATTTTCAAAGTTTGATGAAGTCAGGAGCCCGCATGAAGAGAGGAATGACGAATTTATTTTCAAAGTTGTTGGTTGAAGTTGGGAGCCCACCCATATAATAGAGGAATACATTGGAAGTCAGTAAAGCAGAAGAATCCAACAGGAATCCCAAGCGGGAAACAATAAAAATCCCCAGCACCGGAAAGCGGAAGGTTTCAACAAGAGATCCCAGCGCAAAATCAAGCGCATGAGTCAAAAGGAATAAAAGACGCATCTTGAAAGAAGCGGCCTGTGAAAATTGAATTATGCCCAGCATAACAAAGCTTAATGAAGAAAGCCATATCCCCAGCGGACCGAACCAGACAGTGAGAATTGGTATTCAGAGTAGCAAAAGGTCGGTGTCACCCCCGTCAGTTCTCGGAAGAAAGAAGCACCGGAATCGACGCAAGCCGACAAGAAAACAAGGCATCAAGAACAAATGGAAGATAGATGGGATATTGTAATCCGTAGTCTAGCCTAACTTCTTGATTTTTCTTTTAAGCATGGTGTAATAAGGAGGTCAGCAAACAGTAAAAGTAGCATGCAACAGCAGCAACATTGCAGTCCCACAGTAGTTCCAGCTACCAAAACTTCCCGATCTACATTAACCTGATTCCCTTTTAGCCAGGGATATGTAGGAAACCTTTGAAGAAAAGGTTCGGTTAAACTTTTTTTTCAAAAAAATGCTTCACACGGAGTACTCGGATGGGCAAAAATCGCTCACTTTATCTTTGCACGAAAACCCTTCGTGTCTTCGGGCAAAGAGGGGACAGTTGTAAGCACGTGATTTTTGCCCTATGAAAGAATTATTCCAAAAAATTCAAAATAAAATAATTTTCCTTGCTGTGCAATTTTGTGATATTTTTGAACAATTATTTATATTTGTCTGTGCATGTTTATTTGTTAAATTAATAAAAATACAAAAATATGTCGCATTTTGCATGTAGGATTTAATTCTACAATTGTTAGTAATTAAGTTTGTTTTACAAAAAATGAAAATTACAAAAATAGGCATCTTTTGCATTTTTAGCATTTAATGTCCAAATATACAATTTTATGCTTAATTATTACTTAATTGTGCATTAATTGTTATTGGGAGTTAATTTGCGCTTTTATAACTTAATAATAATTTAAGGATTTTTAGAATTTAGTTTTAGAAAAATAAAAGAAGAAAAGAGAGCAAAAATATAAAGAAAATCGGAATTGGGCTCTTCTTCAAATTCAAGCCACAAGCCCAAAAAAATACCCAACCTTCCCCATGACCCGGTCCATTTCAAACCGGGTAGACCCGGTCAATAACCCAAATACCCAACACCCCCCTATCTTACACAAAACAAAACAAAAAACCAAAAAAAAACCTAAAAAACCAAAACCTAAAACACTACCCATCCGCCACCCCTCCCCCTCTTTTTCTTTCTTCTTCTTCAAGCTCCAAACAAGCCATCCATGGCTGCCCGGTTGCCATCACCCTCACACCTCCAACACCCTCAACACACACACACAAACTAGTCGTCGAACCTCCATAGCCACACCAAACGACCTCGCTGCTATTGCTTCATCTTCTTCGTCAAGCTCGAAGCTTGCTCGACACCCATGACTGCTGCTGCGTTTTCTCCTCCATTGAGTTCGCTTTCGTTGAGCTGCCTCGACTGCTTCTGCTTCACCCGCTACGTCCAAACACACCCTGCTGCTGCTGCGTTTTCTTCTGCTTCCTGCTGCCTCCAGCCCCGCCAAGCAGTTGGTTCGAAACCAAACCCCATCGCCACTGTTTCTTCTTCTTCAGTCGACAACCAGCGACCCCAGCAAACGTAGCTGCTGTCTCGCCGTTTCTTCAGCTTTTCCAGCAGCTCCCTCACGTCCAAACGACCGCCTGCAATGTCCATCGCTTGCTTCTGCTGCGTTGTTGCTGCCATGACGAGCAGCTGTTTTGCTGCCACCATTTCGTTTATTGGAGTTTTGGTCGAGGTCATCGATCGTTGTTTTGAGTTCGTCAAGGTTAAAAGGAAGGTGAGTTTGTCGTTGAATTCAAGATCCGTTAGGTCGTTGGCAGTCTTGGTGCGATAATCCTTTTCGGACAGATTTGTTCTCATTCAAGTTCTTCGTCGTTTCGATCCGGTTAGTGGGTTTTGAGTTTCACTTTTGTCCGTATTTTGTTTTTGATATTCTCGAATCTAAAATCGGTAAATGTTTGATTTTTGTTTTGTTTGTGTTTGTCGTTTTGTTAATTTTTTCGGTTTGTTCATGTGAAATTGTTAGTTTAATGTTTGTTAGATTCAAATTGAAATTTAATTAATTATTTCTTCAGTTTGTTTCATGTGTTTTATGTATTTTTCAGAAATTGTTAATGTTGTTAGATTCAAGTTTAAATTCATAATTGTTTCTTCTTCGGTTTTGTTTTTTATTTGTCTAAAAGAATTTAGTTGTAATAGGGAAATATGTTGGTTTAATCATTTGAATCCGTCATGTTTGTTATTTAATATGGATTTAATGCATGTTTATTCATTGTTTGAAGTTCATTTTAATCCAGTTATTTAATTTGAGTTTGTTTTGGTTTTTGATTTGTTGATTTAGTTTGAATCATGTATTTTGTTGTTGTTTGCTCATTCATTTTTTGTCTAAGTTAACCAGGATTGGTTCCCAATATGGTTAACTTATTCTCATTAATTTGAAGTTGTATGATTCAATGTGTTCATGAGATTTGTTGTTGAAAATTATTTAGAAATTGGTCATATTTGCTGTATTTTGGTTGAAATTGATTAGGTGAATTGGTGATAGCTGATGGGGGTAGTTTGGTAATTTGCAGTACATTCAGGGGTAAAATGGTAATTTTAGTAAGGTCGGAGGGGTATTTTTGGAATTGAGCATTTGAACAATTATTTAATATAATGGGGGACAAGACATAAATTAGTGGGGAATAATATAATTCTTTATGTTAAGCATGGGGGACAAGATGTAATGGGGTGGGGTTGATATAATTGTTTAATATAATGGGGGACAAAACATTAGGTAGTGAGATTAAAAGGGGGATTAGTGGGAAGATAGTGAGTTTTTATGTTTAAAATATGCTTAAAGATGGTAATAAAGGGGGGGACTTGATCAGATTTTTGGAGAAGAAAGAAAAAAGAGATAGGGAGAGAGAAAAAAGGGGAGCTGAATTTTAAAAGAGAGAAAAATTTCGAAAATACTAAGATTCCAAAAATAAAAAGAAAAACATTCTGGAAATTCAAGAGAAGAATAGTATACACCTGATATACAATTTAAATATTCTGATATGCGGATTCAGAAATTAAGGGTTGAACATTAATTAGTCTTTCAAATCTGAAAAGATTCCCTTGACTTCTGTCCGTTGATTGTTGTTGGTGTTTCTGGATTTTTATCTTGAGTTTTAAAATCCTTCACTGGTTTCCCATTGCTGGTTGCTGGGTGTCGTTGTTGTTGTATGCTACTGAATTTCTGCTGATCTCACTTTTCTTTTGCTTCCAATATCAGGTACATAACTAACACGTTGATTATTGTAAACTGAAACATGAAGCATGTATACGAAAATGAAGAGTTGAAGTTCTAAATTTATTTTAATTATATTCTGAATTTTATTTGTATATATAAATTATTTAGCTTACTCTGATCAGAATCATGTAGCTGTTTAATATATATAGTGGAACATCTGACGATAGCTTAACGGACGAACTATCTATATATTGCCTAAAAATAAATAAATGGTGTAGTAACTTCGTCTAGTTAATTCGTTAGTGTTGGATGATTACCATGTCTCAAAAAGCACGTTAGTTCATCAAGCGAATAGACCATTTTGGAACTTGTAGGAATATTGTTTAGTTAAATACTATTGGTTAATTTCAGCATGTAAATGGTTTAGAATTAAAATTAGATTGCTAAGTTTTTTTTAATTTGGCAGACTGTGAACATGCCTAGTATAATGTAACTAGGTAGTAACATGTGAATAAGATGACACAGGTCTAGTTTATGCCATACACGTTGGGTCTGAGCCCGCATTGGCAACGGACTGTCCTGTTTGCCTCATTTTCAGATTTTATGAATCATATTCGAAATCCATCTATAACAACTCAAGCATGTAAATAAATTAAGACATTTTCTCTTTTATTTTGTAGAGACAAATTTAATAGAGAAAAATGTAGGCATTTTAGGACTGTCCTTTAAAAATAAATGAGATGAGCCTCGCCCAATAAAACGCACCAATTGTGGGGCCCTCAATAAATGTTTAATTGAATATTTAGAATTCGGGATGGACTGTTTAGTGAATTTCACTGCCTTCCCCAAAGATAATAACGCGTTAGACTCTTTAGGCGCGATTTAATTAATCTTACCTTCTTAAAACTCGGGTGCACATTTATGTGACCCAAATCCAAATCTCAACGGAATCGAAATGTGTCTCCAATCACGGGTACATTGATTGTGATGTAGTCCGAGATGCATGTCCATGACGTTGCAAATTCCTTAAAAAATAAGACTGAGATGAGCCTCGCCGAATAAAAATATAAAAATTGCGGGGCCCTCGGTAAATATTTGTTTTAAAATTGCTTAGACTTCGGGATGGACTGTTTGGCAAAATTCCACGGTCTTACCCAGAAATAATAATACGCTAATCGCTTTAGGCACGATTTTAATAATAATACATCCCTAAACTCGGGTGCGCATTTATGCGACCCAAATTCAAATCCCAAAATATTGAATAAAAATGCGTTCCGGATCGCGGGTGCATTTCATGTGACGCAATCCAACGACATGTTTTTAAACGATGTTCATATTCTTTTAAAAATATAATAATAAAAGCGGTAAAGAGTTAAAAATTTGCACATGAGCTCATAATTGTATAAAAATCAGATATTTAATCCAAATATGACAGTTGAGCGACCATGCTAGAACCACGGAACTCGGGAATGCCTAACACCTTCTCCCGGGTTAACAGAATTCCTTATCCGGATTTCTGGTTCGCAGACTGTAATACAGAGTCATTCTTTTCCTCGATTCGGGATTAAAATTGGTGACTTGGGACACCCTAAATCTCCCAAGTGGCGACTCTGAAATAAATAAACAAATCCCGTTTCGATTGTCCTTTAATTGGAAAAAACTCTTTCACCCCTCGCGGGACGGAAAAAAGAGGTGTGACAATAATTAGTTTTAGTTTTGCATTGATTGATAACCTGCACCTATTCCAAATTCAACACTAAAATTTTCTCTTCTCAGGACAAAGATTTCCTCCACTTGTTAGGAGCTCTGCCTCGAACAAGCCTAGTCTTCATATCCACAGGAGTTTGTCTTCCAATAAATCCCACATCAGTTTCTCTATCAACCTCTCCAAATTTATCATGCTTCACTAACGAAGGTACAATAATCTTCTTCCAACTGAAAAAACTGCTACCTCTTTTCTTTTCTTGTAACTTCTCAATCTGTGCTTGCATTGCCATACACTGACTCTGTAGCCTAAGAACATCTTCTTTTAGCCTCTTTATCTCCATCTGCTGAACGTTCATTTCGCGCTTTGACATACACCGAGCTGGAGGCTGATCATTAATCCCCGCGTTGGGGCTTCGGGTGCCACTTATAAAGGAACCACTCCAATCAATTTGCTGCTTGTTATTGTTGAGCTTGGTTTGTTCGGATAACAATACTTGAATTACTGCTCGCACAGGCAAACGTTCATTTTGTGCTGCATGTAGAGATGCCTCTGGCGATAGCTTTCTGCTATCAATCAATCTACATAGACCTTTCCTTTCTTGTTTCGTCACCCCGGGATGCGCCTGTCGATATAAATAATTTGCAGTATCAGTACAACTTATAGCCCGTTTGGCCAAAACTTCTAAAATCAGCTTATTTTGAGAAGTGTTTTTCTCAAAAATACTTTTAAAAAATGGTAAAGGGCTAAATATACCCCTCTACTTTCAAATATTGTTTACATGTACTCTTCGTTATACTATTGGGCTATCCATACCCCTACCGTCATACTTTGGAACAAAAATACCTTTATTGTCATACTTTGAAACAAAAATACTCCTATTTTGGATGGAGTGCCACGTGGCAACACCAAATTAAAGCGGCCCATTTCTTTTTTTACCTGATCCGTTTTTAAAAAACCCACAACCCGACCGCTATTTTCATTTTTTTCTAGTTTTTTTAAAAAAAAAATTAGTTTTAAAAAAACAAAAATATTTTGCTAAAAAACAAAACAAAAAAATTCTATTTTTACAAATTTATTTTTCCAGTTTTTACAAAACAAAATTCTTTTAAAAAACTGAAAAAATGAAGAAAAAAATATTTTTCAAAAGCGAAAATATTTTGTTGAAAATAATGTTTTCAGTTTTTAAAAAACGAAAATATTTTGTTATAAACACAATTTTTTTTTTGTAAAGGGTTTTAGCTTCTTTGGGTTCTATAAATAAAGGATTTTTTTATAAGGTATATGAAATTTTATTTAACATATGAAACGAAAAAGAAGGAAGAGAGTGGTGGGTGTGCATGTGGGGGGGGAGGGGGGGGGTTATATAGCAAAATTAATGTTCTATTTTTACAAATTTATTTTTCCAGTTTTTATAAAATAAAATTCTTTTAAAAAAATGAAAAAATGAAAAAAAAAAATATTTTTCAAAAGCGAAAATATTTTGTTGAAAATAATAATTTCAGTTTTTAAAAAACGAAAATATTTTGTTATAAACTGAATTTTTTTTTGTAAAGGGTTTTAGCTTCTTTGGGTTCTATAAATAAAGGATTTTTTTATAAGGTATATGAAATTTTATTTAACATATGAAACAAAAAAGAAGGAAGAGAGTGGTGGGGGGGGGGGGGTAATTTTGGGTAATATAGCAAAATTAATGTGTATAAATATGGGGATAAAAAGAGATAAAACAGAAAAAAAAAATATTTTTCGTTTTTTAACAAAATATTTTCGTTTTTTAAAATCTTAAAACATTATTTTCAACAAAATATTTTCGTTTTTGAAAAATATTTTTTTTCCAGTTTTTTAAAGAATTTTGTTTTGTAAAAACTGGAAAAACAAATTTGTAAACACAGATTTCTTTTTTAATTTTTAACAAAATATTTTTGTTTTTTAAAAACTGAAATTTAAAAAAAAAAAAAAAAACTGGAAAAAAAATGAAAATAGGGGTCGGGTTGTGGGTTCTTTTAAAAACGGATCAGGTAAAAAAATGGGTCGTTTTAATCTTGTGTTGCCACGTGACACTCCATCCAAAATAGGGGTATTTTTATTTCAAAGTATGACAATAGTGGTATTTTTGTTCCAAAGTATGACAATAGGAGTATTTTTGTTCCAAAGTATGACGGTAGGGGTATAGATAGCCCAATAGTATAACGAAGGGTACGAGTAAACAATATTTGAAAGTAGAGGGGCATATTTAGCCCTTTTCCGTTTAAAAAAAGTATTTTTGGTGAGAATAGTTTGTATTTGGCTAATTAATTAGAAAAGCACTTTTGAGCAGTAATTAGTGTTTGGCCAAACTTTTGAAAATTGCTTCTAACTTTATTTTTTTTCAAAAGTGTTTATCAGAAAAGTGCTTTTGGAGAGAAGCTACTTTTTTCTGATTCTCCAAAACTGCTTCTACTTCTCCTCAAAAGCACTTTTTTTCTTTCCAAAAGCTTGACCAAACACCTCAATTTTTGGCCAAAAGTGCTTTTGGCCAAAAAAAAAAGCTTGACCAAACAGGCTATTAATATGTTATAGCAGGTTATACCTTATCAGATTTGATATAGTACTTGTTATTGTAGATCAACTTAACATACAGACAGTGTAAAAATTATTTACATCCGTTTGTGCACAAAACATTAGCTTTATTTTCAGTACTATATCATTTAGGTACTAAACAATGTGTAGTTAAGCGCTAACAAACTATTAACACTAATTTATCTCCGCGACTTGGCTTGTACAATTTAAAGGAAAACATTTTCTTCCATGATTCATGACATAGACTGAAACAATAGAGACGTTCTAAAATTAGAATTACTAAAACAAGTGAAGATTATTGCTTCATTTTTCTCCTCAAACTCCAGGCAATACTTTTACCAAAGAGGTAATGAGCGGACACAAGAAAAGCCAAATTTAGGATAACAGTGGTGGTTCTGACTTTCTGTTTTGTGTGGAGAAATATCAACAATACTTGCACTGTTGTACCTTCTCTACTTGGACTTTTTGGCATTGGGAATCTCATAGTAGGGACAATGCCAAAACTCGTAACCTAATCTAACCAAATAGCTACTCGATCGGTCCTTTTCCTTTTTTACAACTAATAACCCACCTCCCCCACCATGCACTTTTGGTTGGGAAGAAAAATTCTTGTGACCAATTTATACTAATATAGTAGTAAGTCACTACAGCTCTTGCATATACAGCTACAAAACGCACTTAGCTAAATATGAAAAAAAATAATCGTGACTACACATTTTAGCCACAATAACTTCTTACATGGCATGTCGTAGCAAGAAATAGCGACTTACATGTTCCGTGCTAACGACTAATAACAGAAATTTTTGGGATGCAGCTATAATTGCCAGAGTCACCAAAAAGCCAAAATATTCTATCTATAAGGTAGATTAAGGTCTGCATACACACTACTCTCCTTATACCTGATCATTTATGAAATTATACTGGGTTTCTTGTTGGTGTAAGAAAAAGCCAAAATAAGTTGTGATTAAAGAATTAATGGTCATTAATTAAGGGCTAAGCGGAAGAAGATTTGGTACTTACTTTGAGATATGTGTCAATAGCTCTGTACAAGCCATCATCTGTAGCCCGAGCATGTTCAGGAAATGCACCAGCAAGAGCAACAAACTCCGACAATGTCAAGTTTGCATCAACAGCAGCTTCAGCTAAGTAATTATCCACAAGTTTTGCTACCTTAATTTGAGCTGTTCCACTTCTCACAGCTTCATCCAAATTCATAAACCTCTTAACCAACCTAAGAACAAGCTCAACATCTAGCAATGTCCCACACGTGTGACTAAATGACGGAATCATTAGCTCTTTCAAAGTAGCTTGGTCAAGTTGCCACGATATCCTTTTCTCCAGCTCGGCTCTGTAACTGGGTTCGACCTGAACCATGTTGGCAACCCTCAGCAGCCGCAAGAGGAAATTGCAAGGGATTGAATCTTTCTCCGGCGGCAGAATTCCTACCAAAGTTTCCACAAAGAACCTTTTTTTCATCCATAACGCCGTGACACTTTCCGGTGAGTCTTCGAAATTTTTTGGGCTTAACACTTCTGAACCTGTTGCAAAAATAAACTAAATTCATCGCAAAAAATGGATGAAGGGAGAAAGAGTGCAACATATACTTTCAGTATTAGCAAGGATCTTTAGCAGTAATACCTTTTGAAGTATCTTGCAAAACCAGAATTAAATTGAGCTACATGTACTAACTGGCGAAATCAGGAATGAACGGCGTTCAACATTAATATATATGTATAAAAAGTAGTACTGTAATACTTATTTGACATACATCACAATATGTACTAGACTAGGTACATGTGAGAATTGTTATAAATACCTTCTCCAGTAGAAAGGTCAGGAAGCCATTTAGAAGCATAGTGAGTAATAATTGAGCCAATAAGTTCAGGACGAACACCTTTGGCTTTAATGCCGGAAAGTGTTTTGACAAAGTAGTCCATGTCGAGGATACATGTGTCGTCGAACCAACATTCGGCCGAGAAATGAGTAGATTTGCCCGGAAAATTTATGGATTCCGGCAATGTTAGCTTCTTCATTTTTAGAGTTTATGTGGACAATGGAGTAATAGTAGCTGGTAATTCATATAGATGAAGAAAATTTCTGACCAGGGATTTTTTTCTTCTTGTTACATGAGGTTATTACCTCTAGTAGATAAAAATTTGTTAGGGGTGACACCACCACATAATGTTGACAAGGTTGATTTTATTAGTTTTTGACAAGAATACCCTTGGATGATGGTTTGTTTGATAGAGATTTGTGCAGAATTGTTCTTTACCTTTAGTGCCTTGAACATGGGTGACGAGTGAGAGGTAGAAAGGGAGGGATAAGAAATACTTCATCTGTTTTTTTTTTATGTGAAATGCTTTCTCTTTTAGTTTGTTTTACAAAAATATATTTTCTCCGTACCAATTATGTGGCTGAGTTTGGATTTCGAGAGTCGAACGAGTTTTTATTTGACCCTAATTTTTTCATACGTCTTTTAGATATTTTGAATTGTTAATTATTGTGACTTATAGTATTTTATACATAGTTTTCAAATATATAAATTTTATTTCAAAAGATTTTATGTTAGAATTCACAGTCAAAATTAAGAAGTTTGACTTTCGAAATCAGAGCTCTGCCACATAAATTGGGACAGTGGTGGTATTAATTTTTATTATATTTGAAATAATTTACTTTAATATTCTCATTTTAACCTTAATATATAATATACTTATATTGTCGCATAATTATCATAGCATGTTAAAATTATAAGTACCAAAAATCTTTTATTTCTTAAATTTGTTATCCAATCAAACATGTCATGTAAAATGAAACCAGAGAGCAAGACAGAGAGATTATTGAAAAGAAATACTTAGATACATAGGTTCATGTCATTTTCCTTTCTCATGTGAGAGTTTTATGAATTTTGTTCTCTATGCAGCAGAGAAGTAACCATGATATGTCACTACCCAACGGAATATTTGCATTAAATTTACTTGTCTTCCTTAGCTATCCCCACACCCTTGGCTTCTTTGTTTCTTTCTTATTTTGCTCGCTGGAAATTGGATATGATGTGCAAAACAAAGATTATAGTGATGGGAAGAGTACTGCGGCAATAATAAGTGGGGCTGCTGTTGATAATTAATATGACGTGAGAAAATTGAGAGCGATGAGGAACGAATGGACAATTATTAAACAGTACAAGGGGAGGTATCTACGTCTGCCTCATTTAGGACTATACGATGGTTCCAATCTGTATTCTGTACGAACAGTTTTGAACATGTGAAAACTTTTTTTTGGTTTCTTACCCGGTATTTGGTATCCGCATTGGAGCTCGACTATATCTGGATTCGCGTCGCATAGGGCCCCATTCGGAAGAAACGCTCCCTACCAAGGATTTTTCCATACCTAGAGCTCGAACCCGAGACCTCTAGATACTGATTAGTGTTGTGACTGAAATATTGAGTTTTAGTATTATTTTTTTGGGAACATAAGTCATCAAATTTTTAAGTAGTTCACGTTGTTATCTTCGCACAAGTATTCTGGTTCTAGTTTAGAAAAGGAAAGGAAGTTTCTAAGTTAGTTCACTTGATATCTTCTCACAAATTTACCGATGTGACTAAACTTACAAGTGCAGCAGTAAAATTGGATGGTAATCCTGCTATACAACATCTTGAAAAATTCTTTAATTTTGTCAGACCGTTGCTAAATCAAAAAAAAAATGGGCACCCTGTTCATTAAGCTATCACTGTGCACGAGATTCGAGGAAGAGTCGGATCACAAAAGTCTATTGTACATAGTTTTAATGCAAGAGGCTATTTCCACTGTCACACCTCCTTTTTCTACACCCCCGTAGAAGGGAGTATATAAGGGAGTTTTTCCAATTAAAGGACAATCGAAACGGGATTTATTGTTAAAAGATTCAGAGTCGCCACTTGGGAGATTTATGGTGTCCCAAGTCACCGATTGAATCCCGAATCGAGGAAAAGATTAACTCTGTTTAACAGTCCGCGAACTAGAAATCCGAGTAAGGAATTCTGTTAACCTGGGAGAAGGTGTTAGGCATTCCCAAGTTCCGTGGTTCTAGCACGGTCGCTCAACTGTTATATTCGGCTTAATTATCTGATTTATGAACCTATGTGCAAATTTTAGTTTTAACCGCTTTTATTTATTTTTAAAAGAAAATTGCAACGTTATTAAAACACGTCTCGAACCACGTCACATAAATGCACCCGTGGTTTTTGACATATCTTAACATCGTTGAGATTTGGATTTGGGTCACATAAATGTGCACCCGAGTTTAGGAAAGTAAATTATTAAAATAACGCGCCTAAAGCAACTACGCGCTTCAACTTTGCGAGGGCCATGAAAATTTATTAAATGACACGCCTTGATTTCTAAGGATCATCACAAGATTAATTAAACGAGGGCCGTGCAATTATCATTTTTGTTTGGCACGGCACACCTCAACTCTAATTTGAAGAGAAAGAGTTCAAATTATATTTCGAGGGCCACGAACTATTTGTGTTGTCTAATGTGGCTCGCCTGAATCTATTCGTGAAGAGTCTAGCTTAATTAAAGAAAGAGCCTGAAAGGACTCAAATGTGTTTTACGTTAAAGTTAAACTCAAGAACGGAGTAAGTAAACAAAAGTCCATTTCCATTTAAAAAAAACTGAGCCCGATTAACTAATTAAAACGATTTGGAAAAGAGAGGCCTAATTTTAAAGTAAAACTCAAACTTGGTTCAAAAAGCAAAACAAACAACAAGATACAAGGTCCAGCCTTTATTTGGGGCTTGGGCTTATCATGGGCCCAGTGGTCCTGTAGCGTTGTAATACCGCTGATTGTAAGCCTCATAGCAATTCAGCTCAGGCCCAACAAAAGCAACCCAATCTTAAGGAGTATAGCAACATTTCCAAAATTGGAGACTTAAAATCGAGAACCATTCACAACATAAAAAGCATACAATTTAGATTTATAACAATAGCTAACCCACGACAGGTCTTAACTAAACAAGTAACAAAAAAGTGTCACAAAATCAAGGCATCATCTGAAGTAAAGAAAAATTCTGATTAAGTCCGATTAGCTCGATGACAACAGATGTACCACATTTTCTTCTCTATTCAAGGCTCAAACTATCTTATGATCAGCCGCCAACTCCGTTCCTGAAAATTAACAAGTACCCAAAATGAATTGAACACCAGTCATGCAGCAAAACTATATGAAACAAGAAACTAAACTGACAATCCATTTCATTTCTGAATTTGGCTATCTAAACATGTATCAAATAGTGGGGCATTCTGATGGTCTAAAACACTCTTTTCAATTGAACACATGCTCAAAAGTGGCTTAAAATCTGCTTCACCATCCATGTCCAAACAGAATGCTACTTAACTAAAATTACAGCAAAACTTAATGAACTAATACGCATAGCAATTCAAGTGCAGCACATTGCCATTACATTAATTTATAAGATCTGATTCTCAAGTTCAATACCATGTTCAAATTGCCAACAACTAACTAGGAGAAATATAAAACAAAAAGAATCAGAGACCACAGAAATAAGGCCAAGCTATGAACAAATGACTTAAAGTTAAGCTTCAAAATCCCATTTCCATTTCACTCTTCGACTTGAATATCACATTACAAGTTTCAGAACATGTACCTGAAATTGGCAAGGAAAAAGAAGTGAGGAAGCAATAAACAGCAGCAGCTCAGTAATCAGGAAACAAAGCAAGGAAAACCAGCTTGATTCAAGCAATGGAACAGTAAAATCAGACTCCAAACAACTTCAAACCAGCTTTCCAAAACCAAAAATCAAGCCATTTTCAACCAGGCCCAGAATCTAAGCTCCTAGGAGTTCTATTTCATGAACGGGATCAGAACTTCAACACTTAAATAGAGTTTTGAGCAATTTTTCACCGAGAAAATGCAGCACAATCAGTGTTAAAAAAAATTATCCCAGCCAGCTCAGTTTTTATGATTTCCAGAATTTTTCCTCTCAAAAATCTCTGCCTTGAAAGGCAAGAAAGACTGACTTTATAGGCAAGACAAGTAGGGCAGCCTTAAGGGATCAATTTTTGCACTTAAAACCTTCTGAAATTTTCATTTTCGCTTAGGTATCCCTCTTTTAAATCTCAAAATATCAAAATAGTCCCCCTCCCCAACTTCCTAGAAGCTTCCTAGTTAGTTAGAACAAGATTCCCCTAAGCCAAATTCCTAAGCCACCCTTTTAAAACTCTGTTATTACCTCTGAAAACCATATCCAAAAAATGGGTCAATAACCCAAACCAATTTGGACGGGCTGCTCTTTGCCAAATGGACCAGAGACAACCCAAAGCCCAAACGAACACTTATCTACTTGAAGAGAAAATCTGCAAGCCATGATAACATGAAATGATTTCAAAGCAACCGACTTAAATTACTGATCAATTAACACGACTAGGACGGGAATTAACTAAGTTGAAATAACCTAATTTAAACTAACTTGGGTGATTAAACAGAAAGGAAAGATCGGAGAATTAGCCATGTTATTAACACGACGAACTAAAGAAATCAGAAAACAGGCTTTCACGAAGAAGAGAAAAACAGTAAACAGAAGACCAATTTAAACTCGAAAGATTAATCGAGTTTCAGCCAGATTAGTATAAGAAAACTAAGCTAAAGAAAAAGGGAAGGAGAAAGAGAATAAGACAGTAAAAGAAAGAGAAGACAAGAGGAGAAAGGAGCTTACCGATTCAGACTCGAAATCTATCGGAGACACAGGACCTAACAGAACTAATGCCGATCGTTTGAATCCAAACTTCAAAACTCGAAGAACCGTGTCCTATGACCATGCATGTACCAGGTCCGATAGAAAATGATTTTTGAACTTTCAGGGCTCGAACTCAGATTTGGGATTCAAGAAGCTCCGGCAAGATTTGAGGGAAATGAAGTGAGGATTTGGCATGAGGGGGTCGTGGTGGATATGTGGTGTTAATTTGGGGTCATTCGGGTGAGTTGGAGTTTTGGTCTGCCTCTTCGATTCAAGATTCGAAGAGTTCTGTTGGGATTCGAGGGAGGGGTTTTGGAGATTTGGGAAGAGGAGAAGGAGGGGAGTCTATGGCATTAATTTGGGGTCAATTGGAGTATCGCCGGCGGCGAAGACGATTTTCGGCGGGCGGTTCCGGCGGAGGCGATGAGGTCTGCGAAGGAGATGAGAGGGGTAGGGGGAAAGGATTCAGACATTTTTATATCAATCAGAACCCACTTCCAGGCTGTTAGATCAAATGCAATCAACGGCCCAGATCTCATGGTCATTTAAACGGGGTCGTTTGGATAAATGGGGGGAAACCGGACCGGGTCAGGGTCGGAATGGGCTGGTTTGGGACGGGTTAAAGGGAAATGGGATTGGGCTTTGGAAATTTTCAATGCCTTGGCCCAAATCTGGACTCTTTCTCCTTTCTTCCTTTTATTAACCTCTTTTTCCTTTTAAAATTCAAATTAAAAACCTCAATTAATTCTTAATCAAATTATCTTATCAAATTAATTCTAAATAACAATTATCACAAATAATTAAAACCAATTAAAAGGAGAAACTAATAAAATTCAAAAATTGAAAAAGTGCAAAGTAAACTATTTTTGTGATTTTTCCATTTTTGTAAAGTAACTAAATTACTAATTAATTTTTAAGAAAATGCAAAGTTAAACTCTAAATGCAAATTCAGCATATTTTTGTATTTTTCATTAACTAAAATGCACACACAAAATGCAAACAAATAACGGAACATGTCACGAAAATCCACAAAATTGCGAACACTGGAAGAAATTATTTTTTTTTTTTGAATTTATGGGAGTAATTCATATAGTTCAAAAATCACGTGCTCACAGTTGCCCCTCTTTGCCCGGAAACACGAAGAGTTTTCGTGCAAAGATAAGTGAGCACATACGAGCGATTTTTATCCGTTTGAATACTCCGTGGGAAGCATTTTTGAAAGAGTTGACCGCACCCTACTTCTGAGGTTGCCTACATATCTTTGGCTAAAAAGGAATCAGGTCAGTATAGTTCAGGAACGTCTGATAGCTGGGACTACCATGAAGCTGTGATTTCACTGTTGCTGTTACTGCTACTACTACTTACTACATCCCCTTATTACACCACGATAAAATAAAAAGTAACTAGACTATGTTATGATCTATACACTACAAAATCCTATCTGTAACTTTAGACTTGCTCCTGTGGTTCTAGTTGCCTTGTTGACTTGTACTCTCCTGATGCAATCCCTTTGTTTCTGCTTTGACTTGTAATCTGAGATGTTTTCCGCTTCTCCAGGTGGATGCCTGACTGCCAGCTACGCCTTGATGATGTTTTTCCTTTCTCCAATTGGACGCTTGATTGTTGAACTTGAATGTATTCCCTGCTCTCCAGGCGGGCTCCTGATTGCTGAACTTGAAATGTATTCCCTGCTCTCCAGGCGGGCTCCTGACTTAAAATTTGAAATGTACTCCCTTGTTCTCTAGGCGGGCATCCTGCCTTCGACTTGAAATGTGTTCCCTGGTCTCTAGGCGGGCTCCTGACTTCAACTTGAAACGTATTCCCTGCTCTCCAGGCGGGCTCCTGACTTCAACTTGAAACATATTCCCTGCTCTCCAGGCGGGCTCCTGATTTCAAAATAGACAAAGCAGAGGATTTGAAGGTTAAACTTAAATTGTACTCCCTTGTTCTCCAGGCGAGCTCCTGACTTCAACTTGAAATGTGTTCCCTGCTCTCCAGGCGGGATGCTGATTGCTAAACTTGAATGTATTCCCTGCTCTCCAGGCGGGCTCATGATTGTTGAACTTGAAATGTATTCCCTGCTTTCCAGGCGGGCTCCTGACTTCAACGAAATAGACAAAACGAAGAAAATTTTCTGCCCCAGTTTGGAGGTTGGGCACGGATGTAAGTGTAAGACGGATCACATCACCAAATATCAATACGAACTTGAAAGCTAAAACTTTGAATTGTAATCCCTTGTTCTCCAAGCGGGCTCCTGACTGCTAAACTTGAAAGTATTCCCTGCTTTCCGGGCGGGCTCCTGACTTCAACTTGAAAGTATTCCCTGCTCTCCAGGCGGGCTCCTGACTTTAACTTGAAAGTAATCCCTACTCTTCAGGCGGGCTTCTGACTTCAAAATAGACAAAACAAAGAATATGAAAGCTAAACTTAAATTGTACTCCCTTGTTTTCCAGGCGGGCTCCTGACTGCTGCGCTTGACTGTATTCCCTACTTTCCAGGCGGGCTCCTGACTGCTGACTTGAAATGTATTCCCTGCTCTCCAGGTGGGCTCCTGACTGCTAACTTGAAATGTATTCTCTGCTCTCCAGGTGGGCTCTTGACTTCAACAAAATAGACAAAAACAAAGAAAATTTTTCTGCCCCTGTTTGGTAGCTGGGCACGTATGTGAGTGTTAAACTGAATCATATTACTAAGAATTTGAAAGCTAGGTCCCATTATCCAGGGTGGTCCTGACAACTCTTAATTAAACGACAATTTTAAATCTAAGTTATATGTTTTAAAGACATGACTTCCGCTAAATCTTGTTATCTAAGAAGGTCTTAAACTACTCTCCATTATCCGGGAGGGTCCTGACAACTCTTTACTAAACGACAATTTTAAATCTAAGTTATATCTTCTAAAGGTGTTACTTCCGTTAAATTTTGTTATGCAAACCAGTTTTAAACTACGTCCCATTGTCCAGGAGGGTCCTGAAAACTCCTAATTGAATCCTATCTCAGACATGCAAACTCACAAGCTAACTTATATTCCTTTTGGGGTACATTTATACTAGATTGTGCTATTTCTGAACTTTAAACTATGTCTCATTTTCCAGGAGGGTCCTGAAAGTTTGCGGTCAAACCTGTCTGGTGCTTGCTTTTCCTTGCGGAGGATTTCTCCGAAACAAATGAAATTTTCTGCCCCTGTTTAATCAAAGAAAAATCTTGTCAGTTTTAAATATGGTGGTTGGTTGATGGCATTCTTTGCTGAAGGTCTCTCCGCTGCATTGTTTTGTTTTGACTGCTTCCCCGAACTGGCCCTGAACTGCTTGACTTTTCGACTGACTCTTAAAACCCATAACTTGAATGACCCGAGTGTTCTATCCCTGAACCGTTGTTTCACATCTCTGACCCTTTTAACTGAAGCTTTGCATCTACCATGAAATTACCAAATCATTTTGCCGATGGAACTCTTGCTGGCATTTTATCCCCCTTTACATCATGCTATCTTTGGTATGCTTTGGCCGCACTGTGCTTTGTAATCTTGAAGCTGGTAGTGAGCTTTGAAATCCCTTCTTATTTGCTTAAACAGAACTGACATTGGGAATATCTTAGAGAAATAAACCCAAAGAAATGAAATGCAATGACTTTCAGAGTTAAGGATAAGGAAGTCCAAAACTGGAAGACTATCTGAAGAGAAAAAGAAACCAGACTTATCTGAGTGGAACAGCTGGCACCAATGATCATGACATGCAATTTGGATTAATCGGCCCAATCTGTCCAACCAATCAACTTTCAGTTGCCATACTTTGTTGCCCCAGAATTTCCATAACCTGATTTCTTTACCTCAAATCTCGACCTTGTTCATCCTGCGGTGTCTTGAAAAGTTTTCACCAGCAGACCTCTCTCATTCCTTCATCTATCAACTCACTTTCGCCTTAAGGTGCCCGTGAGGGTTTTCTCCAATAAGACTCTCTCATTTTGATTTCTCTCAGCTCCCGTCGCCTTACGGTGCCCGTGAGGGTTTTCACCAATAAGACTCTCTCATTTTGATTTCTCTCAGCTCCCGTCGCCTTACGGTGCCCATGAGGGTTTTCACCAATAAAACTCTCTCATTTTTGAGTTTTTTTTTTCCGGTTTGGACTAAAGCGTTGCCCCTGACATGAATCACCTCTACCTGCTTGACTTGGCATTTCCCGAAGACTGATCGGAAGGTCTTTATTTGGACCGTAATGTGGCTTTCGGATGGGTTTAGAAAGGAAGGGTATAAAAAGCTCAAAACAATTTGATTGGGTTCAAATTTACAACATTTGGAATCAGATTTCTAATAACAACCACAACTTCTGCCCAAGTTTCTTGTTTGGGGACTTTTGGATTTTTACTTTGCTGGAACCGAACCGTGAGGCTGCCTACGTATCCTTAAAAGGAATCAGGTCGAACGTAGTTCATGAAATAGGAATTACTTTGTTGTTGTGATTTTCTCTTTTCTCTTTCTTTTCTTTCTCTTTTTTGCTTTCTTTTTCTCTTTTTGTTGTTTTTCTTTCTTTTTTCTCTTCATTCTTTTCTTTCTCTTTTTTTTTCTTTTTTTTCTTTCTTTCTTCTCTTTCTCTTTTCATTTTTTCTCTCTCTTTTCATTCTTTCTATCTTTTTTCTTTTCTTTCAATTTTTCTCTTCTTTCTTTACTTATCTTTTACGCTTGTGTTCCTGATATTTGTTACTGATTCCGAAAGAGGGGTATGAAAGAAAACAAATAAGGTTCAAAAGGGGTGACAAGGGATAAAGTGTTTGGATAGCAGAATAAAATGCCTTCGTCATCTTAATATTCGAAACGTGCCACATGCAAACAAGTACAATCAAAGAAAGAAATCATACATAGTATCTCTTGACTGCGTCAGAATTGATAGCCATTTCTACACATTTGCCTTCTACATCTGTCAAATACAATGTACCATTGGACAACACTCTAGTCACAATGAACGGCCCCTGCCAATTTGGGGCGAATTTTCCTTTTGCTTCAACCTGATGAGGAAGAATATGTTTCAATACTAGCAGCCCCACTTCAAACATTCGTGGAGGCACCGTCTTGTTGTATGCTCTTGCCATTCTCTGTTGATACAACTGGCCATGACAAACTGCTGTCAGTCTCTTCTCATCGATCAAACTCAATTATTCTAAGCGGGTTTTGACCCACTCCTCATCATCGATCTCAGCCTCCGCAACAATTCGAAGGGATGGAATTTTCACTTATGTGGGTATCACTACTTCAGTGCCATACACCAACAAATAAGGAGTCGCCCCTACTGAAGCACGGACAGTAGTGCGGTAACCCATCAATGCAAACAACAGCTTTTCATGTCACTGCCCAGAACCTTCCACCTTTTTCCGAAGTATTTTCTTTAAATGCACAAAATCAACCACCGCCTTCCTGGTTACAGACTTGAATGTTTTAGCCTCTACCCACTTGGTGAAATAATCGATGGCCACCAGAATAAACCTGTGCCCGTTGGACGCTGCTGGCTCGATTGGTCCAATGACATCCATTCCCCAAGCAACAAAAGGCCATGGTGCAGATATTGTATGTAATTCAGATGGTGGAGAATGAATCAAATCTCCATGCACTTGGTACTAATGACATTTGCGCACGAAACTGATACAATCTCGCTCCATAGTGAGCCAATAATAACCTGCCTGGAGGATCTTCTTTGCCAGCACATACCCACTCATGTGCGGTTCACAAACTCCAGAATGTACTTCGGTCATGATAGTCGCGGCCTGTCTGGCATCTACACATCTTAATAACCCGAGATCTGGAGTTCTTTTGTACAAAACTCCTCCACTGAAGAAAAATCCACTTGCCAAGCAACGAATTGTTCTCTTTTGATCACCTGTGGCTTGTACCGGATATACTCCCCTTCGGATGTATTCCTTGATATCGTGAAACCAAGGTTCCCCATCGAGCTCTTCCTCCACCATGTTATAATAAGCATGCTGATCATGGACCTGAATATGCAACGGGTCTACATAAGCCTTATCTGGATGATGTAACATTGACGCCAGAGTAGCCAAAGCAACGACAACCTCATTGTGGATCCTCGGAATATGCCTAAACTCTATTGATTGAAATTGTTGACAAAGATAATGCAAGCATTGCCGGTACGGTATGAGTTTTAAATCCCGTGTTTCCCATTCTCCCTGAATCTGGTGTACCAGAAGGTCCGAGTCACCCAAGACCAAGACTTCCTGGACACCCATGTCCACAGCCATCCTCAAACCCAAAATGCATGCCTCGTATTCCGCCATATTGTTAGTACAGTTGAACTGAAGTTGTGCTGTAACAGGGTAATGATGCCCTGTTTCAGAAGCAAGTACTGCTCCTATGCTAACGCATTTCATGTTAGCAGCACCATCAAAGAAAAGCCTCCATCATGGCCTTTCGATCTGTTCCGACTCATCAATGTGAATTACCTCTTCATCAGGGAAGTAAGTCTTCAAAGGTTGATATTCTTCATCCAAAGGATTCTCAGCCAAATGGTCGTACAATGTTTGTGCTTTCATTGCGGTCCTGATCACATAGATAATGTCAAATTCTATGAGCAAGATCTGTCACTTTGCGAGCCTTCCCGTGGGCATAGGCTTCTGGAAGATATAGTTAAATGGATCCAAGAGAGAGATAAGGTAAGTAGTATAAGATGACAAATAATGTTTCAGCTTCTGGGCTACCCAGGTTAGGGCGCAACACGTCCTTTCAAGCTGAGTGTACTTAACCTCGTAAGATGTGAACTTTTTGCTGAGATAATATATGGTCTGCTCTTTCCTGCCAGTGATGTCATGCTGTCCCAACACGCATCCAAATAAATTGTCCAAGACTGTCAAATACAGAATCAAAGGTCTCTCTGGTTCTGGCAGGACCAACACAGGTGGGTTTGACAAGTACCCCTTTATCTTATCAAATGCTTCCTGACATTCATCTGTCCACTTGACTGCAGCATCTTTCTGTAACAATTTGAAGATAGGCTCACAAGTTGTTGTGAGCTGAGCAATAAACCGGTTGATGTAATTCAATCTTCCCAACAGACTCATCACCTCAGTCTTGTTCTTCGGAGGTGGCAATTCCTAGATGGCTTTGATTTTTGACGGGTCTAATTCAATACCTTATCGGCTGACTATGAATCCCAATAACTTTCCAGACGGAACATTGAACGCGCATTTTGTAGGATTGAGCTTGAGATTGTACCTGCAAAACCTTTGGAAGAACTTTCTCAAATCTCTGACATGGTCAGACTGCTTTCTAGACTTTACAATCACATTATCCAAATAAACCTCGATCTCCTTGTGTATCATGTCGTGGAATATGGTCGTTATTGCCCTCATGTAGGTTGCCCCGGCATTTTTCAAACCAAATGGCATGACCCGATAGCAATACATTTCCCATGGCGTGATGAATGCTGTCTTTTCTGCGTCTTCTTCATCCATTAAAATCTGGTGGTAGCCCGCATAACAATCCACAAAAGAACCAATCTCATGTTTGGCACAATTATCGATCAATATATGGATGTTCAGCAATGGGAAGTTATCCTTAGGACTCGCCTTGTTGAGGTCTCGATAATCAACACACACCCTGGTCTTGCCATCCTTCTTTGGCACATGCACTACATTAGCTAACCAAGTGGGATATCGAGTGACCCGAATGACCTTGGCCTCAAACTGTTTGGTGACTTTTTCCTTAATTTTCACACTCATATTAGTTTTAAATTTCCTCAGCTTCTGCTTGATAGGGGGAATGTCGGATCAGTGGGCAATTTGTGAACCACCAAACCAGTGCTTAGACCTGGCATGTCGTCATAGGACCATGCAAAAACATCTTTATACTCGAACAGTGTTTTAATTATCTCCTCTATGAGTTGTGGTTCAAGATGGACAATTATTTTAGTTTCCTGAACATTATCTTGGTCCCCTTGATTGCTTCTATATCACTCAGGTTAGGCTTGAGTTTTTCTTCAAAATGGCTTAATTCTTTACTAATCTCTTCAAAGGCTTCATCCTCGTCATATTCCGATTCAACATCATATTCTATTTCTTGAATTACTATTTCAGAACTAGATTGGCTTTTAAGACTGGGCCGAAGATTCCGCATGCATGTCATATCATTGAGGCCATCATAAAAAGAACTGTACAAGGAAGAAAGGAAAACAAAAATAAAACTATTAGGAAGAAGGAAAAAAGAAATTGCATTTCATTGAAATTAAAGATAACGGCGTTTATACATCCAAACGGACGGAACATAGAATCTGAATTACAACCCTGGAATAATCCAGATAAATTGAAAGAAAATCAAATCAAACTATCAAAACTCCCTCTTGGTGGGGAGAGGAGTAGCTTCCCAATTGTTAATCTTTGCATCGGGCCCAACAAATTGCACCTTTGCCTTGCTAGAACCCTCTCCAGCTTCCAACACGTTCACATCGGCGAATATCCTCTCGAACCTTTCCATCAAATCTCCATCCACATCAACCACCGGAATGGGAACCGACGTTAGTGGGTACTTTCTGGTACCAGGCCTGACAAATGATTGAGATAGACGAGGGACTGGCTTTGGAAGGGCCCATGCTCTCTGTTTCATTTTTCTGGCTCTTCTCACATCTGCGACTGTGGGCTTGAACCCCAGACCAAATGTATCCAAGTTCTTAGTATAGACACCTGATTTTTGACCCTCCTCGAGAATTTTCACATTTTTAGCGTGAATATGTGAAATTGGGTCTAATATAGCCATTTTAACCATTTTTACTTTATTTTGTCGCAAAAGAAAAAAATTACAAAAATATATATATAAATTTTTAGTTTATGTATTTCTCATAAACTTGAAAAAATACAAAAATTGTACTTTATTTTTGTACTTTATATAATTTCGAAAATTACCAAAAAATATAGTTCTATTAATATTTTATTGTCATTTTAATTTTTGAAAAATACAAAAAATATTACTTTATATTTTATCCTTATATAAAAACGAAAATTACAAAAAAATAGTTTTATTAATATTTTGTAGCTATTTTAAATCTTGAAAAATATACTTAAAAATATATAGTTTTGTTTAAATATTAGTCTTATTTTGTTAGTTATTTTGCTTACATAGGACTAGTTGAGCAACGTCGTGTTCCTATTTCTCGGGTCCGGGCAAAAGAATAATATTCGGGTTCAAACTACCCGGTTTTAGGCCTCATTTTCGGACCTAGCTCATAATAAACTGAGTCCACGACACATGGGGAGCCCCACCACGCGTGGGGGACACAAGTCTCGAACCCCACCACACGTGGGGCTCATTTCCCTGGGCAAAACCATACAAAGACACGGACTGGGGACTTTGAAAAGGAAGGGAGGATTTTGAAATTTTGGGAAACGAACAGGACTTGGAAAATTTTTGAACAAACGACTGTTCATCTTCTTCCTTTTAGGAAGAAGAACCAAAAACCAACGGAGGACTTTGAAAAAGAATTTTGGGGAGACCACTGTTCATTCATCTTCTCCAAAAGGAGAAGAACCAAAGCAAAACCCTAATGATCCCTACCCCCCCAACACCTAAAACCTACTGTCCAAAACCAGTCGAAAAACCAGCAAACCACCCCAAACACCATCTCCGACCAACTCCCCCACTGCCCTAAAACCACCACTAAACAGACTTTTCCTCCGTGAAACCCACCACTACTGTCGCAACCACTCCTCCATTGTAAGCCGACGACCACAGTTGTTGCTGCTGCGTCGTCACTGTCCGTCACGCCACCAACTCCCTCCATCCCGTCCAGCTTCCCCAACTCACCCGTCTTCAAACTCCACCAGTCGAAAACCAATCCATCAAACCTCCAGCCATACCCCAGCCCAGCGAGCAGCGCTATTGCGGCTGCTGCATTGCGTCGTCCAACCCCTCACGTCCAAACGATCACCTGGAAACACCAGTAGCAGCCATGACCCATCCTCTGTCCGTTCGCGTTTGAGCTTATGGCGCGAGCTATTCCGTTTGAGCTTTGATGACTGTTTCTATGGTTTCCCATTTGAAGTCTGTTCGAGTGTCGATGTGAGGTTCTAGTTCGTTGGTTTCGTTTGCTTCATCTCGCCGACTATGGTTCCATTTCGGTTCGATAAATGAATTGTAAACCTCCAGCAGTGTTTGTCATTAGAGGTTCGTTTCTAATCTTTATTTGAGTGGATATCGGCTACTATCATGTCCGAGCTCGAACACATGTTATGTTGAAATTTTTGTTTAAATCTGTCGAGTTTTAGTTTTGGTGTTTATGTTACTGCTATCTCAAATTGGCGTGCTAGACGAAAAGTTGTGCAAAAGTTTTTCATGATCGTGACTAACTTGCCGAATTTGTAGTCGGATTGATTTAGTAAGTCCTATCATGACTTTGCTAGTCATTATTCTGTTGGTTGACATATGGTTTAGTTCTAATGTATGCTCATGATTAATTATAATTTGTCAAGCTTAAAACACTCTCTATTAGCCATACATCCTACTAGCCATCCATTGTTAGATTAATAAATTAGTATTTCCTTTTTAGAGACAAACAAATTAGAGAATTGTAGTTGGTTTAAGCTTACCCTTATATATAAAAAAACAATAATATAAATGAGATGATAATAAAAATGAGACGAGCCTCGCCAAATGAATACGCACAGATTGCAGGGCCCTCACAAAAAATATGTGTTAAATACTTAGATTCCGGGACGGGCCGTTTAGCAAATTTCACGGCCCTACCTAAAATAATAATGCGCTAGTTGCTTTAGGCGCGCCTTTAATAATTTATTCTCCCTAACTCGGGTGCACATTTATGTGACCCAAATCCAAATCTCAGCGGAGTTGAAATGTGTCTCTAAATCGCGGGTACATTGATTGTAATGTGGTTCGAGATGCATGTCCACGACGTTGCAAATTCCTTTAAAAAATAAAGATGAGATGAGCCTCGCCGAATAAAAATACAAATTGCGGGGCCCTCAGTAAATACTTGTTTTAAATTACTCAGAATTCAGGAGGGTCGTTTAGCGAATTTCACGGCCTTCCCAAAATAATAACACGATAGTCTCTTTAGGTGCGTGTTTAGTAATCTACTTTCTTAAACTTGGGTGTGCATTTCATGCGACCCAAATCCAAATCCCAAAACGTCAAATAAAATATGTTCCGGATTGTGGGTGCATTCCATGTGACACAGTCCAAAGACATGTTTTAAGCGATGTTCACATTCTTAATAATAATAATTATGAAAGCGGTAAAAAGTTAAAATTTGTACATAAGTTCATATTTGTACAAAATCAGATAATCAAGCCGAATATAACAGTTGAGCGACCGTGCTAGAACCACGAAACTCGGGAATGCCTAACACCTTCTCCCAGGTTAACAGAATTCCTTATCCGAATTTCTGGTACGCAGACTGTAATATGGAGTCATTCTTTTCCTCAATTCGGGATTAAAATTGGTGACTTGGGACACCCTAAATCTCCCAAGTGGTGACTCTGAAATAAATAAACCAATCCTGTTTCGATTGTCCTTTAATTGTTAAAAACTCCCTTGCACCCTCGCGGGTGCGGAAAAAGGAGGTGTGACAGCTCTGACGACTCTGCTGGGGATTTCGACCCAGAACCACTGGTTCAGGGTTAGAAATTCGAGCTTAGATAAATTGTTGTATTTGGTTTTATCTGATTTTTTACATGTTTGAGCCTAATGTGCTAAATGCTGCTTTTACCGCTTTGATATTACGTGAACTGTATATAAACTGTGCCGAAACCCCTATCCTTTCTGAGTCTTCTGAATCATGAAGAAGGGGCGTACTTCGTACGACTTCTTTTCTGTATAGTGTCAAATCCCAATTTAGAACGAGGTTCGAATAAGTTGCTAAGCCGGTGAAGCTTCTGTATTCCCGGTACGCTGCCCCCCTCGGCTCGAGCTGTCCGCTCGGGTAAGCTAGGTCTAGAACAAACACCCAGGTTTTGAACCTAGAATAACTCAGCTTCATGTCGGATCCCTAGTAGGAACGTTTATTTGCATCATGTGCATTTGACTTAGGGGACTCAACACAGGGGTTGGGTCCGTCTAGGACAAGCAACCTGAAATAATAGACCATCTTTTGGGCATCCTATGTGCTACATGTTGTATTTATTCAAGGGTGAATGGGTCATTTGGCGGACCAATGATATTTGCGGACAAATGACACTCCTTATCATGCTGATCACGTTAAATAAGAAAGTTGCACGATTTTTGATAAGCATGCTATTATGTTAATTAAGCACATGGGGAACATTGTGGAATTCAAGAAGTCTTGGTATTCCACATGTCTCCCACGCTTCATTTTTGGGAAAAAACACATGGGGAACATTTGTGGAATCCAAGAAGTCTTGGTATTCCACATGTCCCCCATGCTTCACATGTTGGGAAAAGCGCACGGGGAACATTTGCGGAATCCAAGATGTCTTGGAAATCCTTACGTTTCCCATGCCACATTTTTGAAAAATAATAATAAAAAAAAATACATATATATATAAAAAAACATGAAAATTCAAAAGATTTTGTATGTTTTCATCATTTCCCACAGATTAAAAAAAATCGTGAAAAAGAGGAGAAAATAACAGTGTAGAGATATAACTACTTATTTTTAGAAAAAAAAAAAATCAATGTCCGAGTAGTATCGAAACTCTGCCGAAATTTTGAGAAAAAAAAATGTCTTATTAGTTTGTTATATTAAAAGCAAAGGAAAAATTAAAAAAAATCATCATTGTTCTGTCTTGTTTTTTTTTTAAATATAGAAAAGAAAATAATTTGTTTTACCATTAAATGAAAATGAAAAAGAGCTTGGTTTTTAAAATGTTTTTTTTTATTTTTATTTTTTAATTTTGTTTGTCCATGAAAATGCCAAAAATAAAAAATAAAAATAGTCGGACGTTGAACGTGATTTTATTATTTGTTCCAAAATAAATATATATATAATCCAAAAAAAAATCAAAAGAAAATTCAAAAAATATTTTTTTTAAGCATTTCTTTTATTAAAGGTAAAATTCCAAAATACATTTTCTTTTTTCTTTAGAATAAGAAAAACAAATGAAAAAACGAAAAAATTAATTATTATCTTCCCTTTGAAATTCTCAAAGTTCAAGTCAAAAGAAAAGGAGTTCTTAGAAGTCATTCTTTCAAAAAAATAATAAAAAAAAAAAAAAAAAAATATATACATATATATAGTTTATTTACTCCCTTCTCGTTGGCCCGAACTACGCGGGTTTGATTCTCACCGGATGTGAGATACGTAGGCAACCCTCATCGGGTCCAACCCCCATTTTGCTAAAAAAGCCAAAAATAAATAAATAACAAAAAATATGTGTCAAATTTTAATTCAGGTGATTCTGTTTTGTCATAAATAGCTGAATGTTCCCGAAAGGGATGCCGGAAGACTGACTTTGCATAAACAACCACCTTTGGGTCATTTTAGGATTTTGATCCAGTTGACCCACTCAGCCTTAAAAATCTTCGTCCCCGAGGTGCTGAAGGGCCGTGTTTGCAACACCAGTTTTTTATTGTAATTTGAAAAGAAAAAAAAACAAAGAGTCAGCGGTCAAGTGAATACCGTTTGAATTTTAGTCAAAAGAAGCCGAGCCAGCTTCGGCCGCGTCTTAAAACCGTTCTTGCCGAAATAGCCTTAGAGTATCTTTCAGTTGTCGAAAGGTTATTTTCGTAAAAGAACGGACAAGTTTGTAAAAGTGTCATAAAATAATCCTCCTCGGCCTCAAATTCATGTGGAATTTGGAAGGGGCCACGTTTGCAAAAATAACCGTTCGGTTGCATTTGTCAAACGGAGAAAGGAAGCTGGCCATTTGCTTTGGAGTTTGTAAATCTTTTTATTAGAATATGTGGGTTGTTTGATTTTCGAGTTTGTAGGTCATCTTCAAACCTTTGAAACCCAATTTGTTTTAATATGAAAATTGTGAAAAAAATGTTTATTATTGTTTATCTTTTATTGGTCCGAACTACGCAAGGTCTGATTCATGCGGGGTCATGATACGTAGGCAATCTCCATAAGATTCGACCGCCATTAATAAAGAAAAATAAAATTCAAAATAGAATAAAATACAGGGGTTCCCAAAGTACTTCAAAGGGGCAAATAAGCAAGCCGGGATGACGCATGTTGTTTGAAGCAAAGCATGTTAGAAACGGTTAACTGCCTAGGGGCATTGCATCCTCAATGTGTTGTTATCAAATCTGTTAAACTCTAAACGCTAACAAGTTTGTTGTTTTCCGAATCTCAAACAGTTAGTTGTTAAAGAATTCTGGCAACACACCCTTACCAAACTAGATCCAAAGGACCGATAATGACAAGCATGACTACTTCAGAGAATAGTACCGAGGAAGAAAGGTCGATGAGCCAGTTGTTAAAGGAAGCGATGGAAAAGATAAAAAGGATGGGACTAGAGATGAATGCAATGCAGCTAGCTCTAGCCAAAGCACAAAAGAGCCCTGAGCCATTGGGGCACATGCCGGAATACCCTCACTCCGGCCCTTTAACAAGCCTCCCGAATCACCGTTATCATCAGGAGAGAAGCCCCCATGATTCCCAAGCTCCACCATCCCATCAACCTCTCCCGACACCAAATGTTCCCACTTTTGTGGGACCCACATCAGTCACCCTGCAAAGAACGACCATCGAGCCATTGTTTCAGGCTCCTGATACGCAATACTATCCCCCTGAGCCCACATTTCATGCACCAGAACCCCATACCTACAATCCGCACTTAGAGGTACCGGCAGAGATTGAAAAGCCGGTTAAAATCCCCGAACAAGATGAGGTGACGAGGAAGTTCAAGAGCCTGGAGCAATCCTTCAGGAACCTGCACGGATTGGGCAACCAGGTCAGCGTGGCCTACAAGGATCTATGCCCTTTCCCGGATGTCCAACTCCCGGTTGGGTTCAAGATGTCTAAGTTTGATTTATATGAAGGGCACGGTGATTCCATGGCGCATTTGCGAGGATTCTGTAGCAAAATGAGATGGGCAGGTGGCAAAGATGAGCTGCTGATAGCTTATTTCGGCCAAAGTCTGAGTGGATCGGCACTAGAATGGTATACCAGGCAGGATTCCAGCAGATGGTACACTTGGGATAATCTGGCACAGGCTTTCCCAGGTCATTTTCAATACAATCTCGAGATAGTCCCGGACCGTCTCACATTGTTGAGGACTGGAAAGAAGCCTGGGGAAAGTTTTCGTGAGTTTGGTTTCCGCTGGAGAGAACAAGCGGCCAGAGTTGATCCTCCCATGAAAGAGGGAGAAATGGTGGACTACTTCTTGCAAACACTTGATCCAACTTACTTTGGTCACTTGGTGACAACGGTTGGGAAATCCTTCAATGAAGTGATAAAGATAGGGGTCATGATAGAGGAGGGCCTAAGGTCTGACAAAATCCTAAATTACTCAGTGCTCAAGGCGACGACCCAGGCTATTCAGAGCGGCGCGGGAGGTGCGCTCGAGGTCGCATCAGTCGAAGCAGGTACTGGGTCCAAATTCAGAGGTCCTTCCCCTCACTACCAGCCCAGGCCCAGTCATCCAAATTATCCACACACTCCATACAACCTTCCACAACCCTACTACCCACCATCAAAGCCACTTTTTTCAGCCCATCATGCCCAAGCCTGCCCCCGAGATCTATATAATCCGCCTCAGTATTATCCTCCGAACAAGGCCCGGTCGCAGGTTCAACCATCAGGTCACCCCCAATGGCGAGAGCCAGCACCACATAATGCATTCTTGCCTTCACAACACTTTCAAGCACCCAACGACCCTAGAAAACAGGGGCATGGGGGGAAACAAAGGCAAGGAAACACTTTCATGCATGTACCACTCTAATGTCCAAGGGCATAGCATTGAAGACTGTCGTTCTTTGAAAAAGGAAATCGAAAGAATGATTCAGGAAGGGGCAATTGTGATCGACGACAGTGACAGGGAGCAGGCGAATCATCTTGAGAACTTGTTAATTGATGTTGATAATACTGAAGTTGGGGATGGTCTTGGCAATGTTGATATAGAGCTCAATGGCTAAAATGTCATGTTTTGTAGTTGGAGGATACTCCATTTTGGGTCAGCCGGAGATGCCGTGCTTGGATAGTTGGAAAGACACTCCATTTTGGGTCAACCGGAGAGGATCTTTGATGGTCTATTTTGTTGCCATTTCCGTTGTTCGGATTATTAGGATTGTAATTCGGATTTGTTTTGTGTCAATATCTTTCCGCTTATCTTTCCGTTTTGTCATAGCGATTTGTTTAAGTTTTGTCCAAGTTGTTTAGGATTTTATTCCGGTTTGCTTTGTTTTTAAAACCATTTGTTCAGTCCAATGCAAAAAAATTCAGTCTTTGATTATTCCCAGTCATCTTTCTGTTTAGTCATTGTGTCATTTTTATTCAATGCCGATTCTAGTGACATGACATGCACGCACAGTTTGGGCCTAGCATTTAAAGTTAATCATAAAACCCCGAAAAGGTGATCAGACCATTTAAAGGAAATAAGAACGGTTTGAGATTATTCAGAGCCCGAGTCATGTGGAACTGGGGCAAGTGAAACACAAAGAAAAACCGTTAAAAGCAAGATTCGCCAAATTGGCATGAGGGCCGTTCAAGATAATGAGGGTGAGAGTGTCACCCAACGGTGCTTTTGAAATGACAAGGAAAAATAAAATGTTTAACATAATTGTCAAGTCCGGCACCATCGGAAGAGACTATAAATCTATGTTCAAATTGTGTTGTTTGCACTTGGCATGTTTTGAAGACTGGAATGACGAAGGCATTTTGTTCTGCTACCTAAACACTTTATCCTTCGTTAACCCCTTTTGAGCCTTATTGTTTTCTTTCGTACCCCTCGTTCGGAATCAGTAAAAACGACTAGAAAATGCAAGCATATGGCATGAAAAAAAACAACAACAACAAAACAAAAAAAGAGAAAAATGATAACAAAAAAAAAAGAAAGAAAAAAAAAACAACAAAAGAAAGTCGGAATGAAAAGAGGAATGGGAACTACGTTTGACCTGATTCCTCAAAGAGGATACGTAGGCGCTTCACGGCTCGGTCATAGTTTTGAAAAAATGAAAAAAAATCAATTAAAATAATCTCCAAGCAAGAAACTGGGGCAAAGGTTGCGTTTGTTGTAAATAAATCTAGTTCCGAAGGTTGTAATTAATAACCCAAAATCCATTCATTTTTGAGCCTTTAATACCCTTTCTTTCTAGCCCTGTCCAAAACCCACATTACGGTCCAAAGAAAGACCTTCTGACCAGTCTTCAAAAGATGCCAAGTCAGACAAACAAGAGTCTTACCGCGAACATAACATTCTGTTCCACAGCAGAAAGGACTCTAATCTCCAGCAGAAAGAGTCATACCGGCGACACTCCAAATTCCCAGCTGGAAAGTGATACAAATAAGAGAGTCTTATCGGTGAAAACCTTTACAGGTACCATAAGGCGATGAAAGCTGAGAGAAAAACCCAAATGAGAGAGGCTTGATAGTGAAAACCCTTCGGGCACTACAAGTCGAATAAGATTGGGAATCATATGGGGAATCGTCAAGGGAGGGTCTTGAGAGACGGTTGACGGCAGAGCATAGGCCACATGTGCATGTCATGACCATTAGAGTCGGTATCGGCGTTTGATAGGCTTTTATGTATAGTTTCTTTTGTTAAAGAGTCATCTTTTTCCTTTGTCTTTTATTCGTTTCCCCTTTTGTTTATCTTTCTCCTTTCATAGAAACATTCCCCAGTAGAGTCTGTTTGGTCAGAACCAGTGGGAAATGACTTCAAAATAGGCCATCAGCTTTCCAATTATGCAAGACGGGATCTGACTAGTACACCCAAGTGGTATAAGTCAGGAAGGAGCAGGCGCAAAACCCGTGTCAAGAAGGGTATCCCCATCAAGATGAGATTGATAAAAGGGATGGGCCAGTGTCAGCAATTAATATCATCCCCAGCAAGTTTCGATAGCATAATGGAACACAAAGCTGGGAAAGAAGAAAGAGGAAACCATCCCCAACAAGAGTGGCATGACCGCTTACCATGTTTTTAAACTAACAAAATTTTCTTTGATTTAGAAACAGGAAAAATGAACGTTATTGATTGCGAAAAGACAGGCCATAAAGAAAATCATCAAACCGGGGCAGAAAATTTTCTCATTGTGAAAATTTTCTTGAAGGCAGGTACCCATTTGGGGAAAAAGAAAGATAACACCAGTCTCAAGGGAGCTGATCTTTGAACCAGTGTTATCCCCAAGTTTTAATAAAGGAAGCTGAATCCTCAGCGGACCAAACAAAAAGATTGAAACTTGCGTTTGGAAAGGCAAAGGGCCAGTATTGCTCCCACCAATTTTGAAGGAATGAAAATCCCCCAGCAGTGTTATCCACGACAGCGTTATCCCCGGCTGATAACATTTTATCCCTCAGCAGGTAAGTAATAATCCCCAGCAAGTTTTGAGGTAAGACATTTTCAAGTTTTAAAAAGATATTTTGGGTTCATCCGCCCTCGAATAGGATATGGTGGGTTCATCCGCCCTCAAATAGGATATGTCGGGTTCATCCGCCCTCAAACAGGATATGTCGGGTTCATCCGCCCTCAAATAGGATATGTCGGGTTCATCCGCCCTCAAACAGGATATTTTGGGTTCATCCGCCCTCAAATAGGATATTTTGGGTCATCCGCCCTCGAATAGGATAGTTTGGGTTCATCCGCCCTCAAAACAGGATATGTCGGGTTCATCCGCCCTCAAAATAGGATATGTCGGGTTCATCCGCCCTCAAATAGGATATGTCGGGTTCATCCGCCCTCAAACAGGATATGTTGGGTTCATCCGCCCTCAAATAGGATATGTCGGGTTCATCCGCCCTCAAATAGGATATGTCGGGTTCATCCGCCCTCAAATAGGATATGTCGGGTTCATCCGCCCTCGAATAGGATATTTTGGGTTCATCCTCCCTCAAAACAGGATATGTTGGGTTCATCCGCCCTCAAAATAGGATATGTCGGGTTCATCCGCCCTCAAATAGGATATGTTGGGTTCATCCACCCTCAAATAGGATATGTTGGGTTCATCCGCCCTCAAAACAGGATATGTTGGGTTCATCCGCCCTCAAATAGGATATGTCGGGTTCATCCGCCCTCAAATAGGATGTTATTTTCAAAATTATTGATGAAGACAGGCGCCCACCTGAATAACGAGAGGAATACATTTCGGTCTTTTCATTTCCGTTCTAGGTCACCCACCAGTATAATGCGGGAATACATTTCTGTCTTTTTATTTCTGTACCAGGCGCCCACCTGTATAACGAGAGGAATACATTTCAGTCTTTTCATTCCAAGTGTTGAAGTTGGGAGCCCGCCCATAGAATAGAGGCATACATTTCATGTCTTAACCAGGCGCCCACCTGAATAACGAGAGGAATACTTTTATGTCTTAGTTTGACCAGGCGCCCACCTGAATAACGAGAGGAATACTTTTATGTCTTAGTTTGACCAGGCGCCCACCTAAATAACGAGAGGAATTCTTTTATGTCTTTACCATTAAGCGCCCACCTGTCTAACAAGGGAATACATTCCACGTCTTTACCCATAGGAGATGCATTTCCTCCTAAGTTTGTTTTAGTTTCACCCATAGGAGATGCATTTCCTCCTAAGTTTGTTTTTTACTCATAGGAGATGCATTTCCTCCTAAGTTTGTTTTAGTTTCACCCATAGGAGATGCATTTCCTCCTAAGTTTGTTTTAGTTTCACCCATAGGAGATGCATTTCCTCCTAAAGTTGGTTTTAGTTTCACCCATAGGAGATGCATTTCCTCCTGGGTTTGTTTTAGTTTCACCCATAGGAGATGCATTTTCTCCTAAGTTTGTTTAAGTTTTTACCCATAGGAGATGTATTTCCTCCTAAAGTTTATTTTTACCTATAGGAGATGCATTTCCTCCTAAGTTTATTTCACCCAATAGGAGACGCACTTCCTAAGAATAGTTGTACCAATAGGAGACGCACTTCCTAAGTTCAGTTTTACCATAGGAGACGCATTTCCTAAGTTCATTTTACCCAATAGGAGACGCACTTCCTAAGCTTATTTCACCCAATATGAGACGCACTTCCTAAGTTCAGTTGTACCAATAGGAGACGCACTTCCTAGATCCATTGTACCAATAGGAGACGCACTTCCTAAGAAGTTTCACCAGTAGGAGACGCACTTCCTAAGTTAGTTTCACCAACAGGAGACGCACTTCCTAAGCAAGTTTCACCAGTAGGAGACGCACTTCCTAAGCAAGTTTCACCAATAGGAGACGCACTTCCTAAGCAAGTTTTACCAGTAGGAGACGCACTTCCTAAGATAAGTTTCACCCAGAGGAGACGCACTTCCTAAAAATAATTTCACCAATAGGAGACGCACTTCCTAAAAATAATTTCACCAATAGGAGACGCACTTCCTAAAGAGACGTACTTCCTAAGCAAGTTTCACCAATAGGAGACGCACTTCCTAAGCAAGTTTTACCAGTAGGAGACGCACTTCCTAAGATAAGTTTCACCAGTAGGAGACGCACTTCCTAAGCAAGTTTCACCAATAGGAGACGCACTTCCTAAGCAAGTTTTACCAGTAGGAGACGCACTTCCTAAGATAAGTTTCACCAGTAGGAGACGCACTTCCTAAGTAAGTTTCACCAGTAGGAGACGCATTTCCTAAGTAAGTTTCACCAAGAGGAGACGCACTTCCTAAGATAAGTTCCACCTAGAGGAGACGCACTTCCTAAAAATAATTTCACCAATAGGAGACGCACTTCCTAAAAATAAATTCACCAATAGGAGACGCACTTCCTAAGGAGATGCACTTCCTAAGCAAGTTTCACCAATAGGAGACGCACTTCCTAAGCAAGTTTTACCAGTAGGAGACGCACTTCCTAAGATAAGTTTCACCAGTAGGAGACGCACTTCCTAAGTAAGTTTCACCAAGAGGATACGCACTTCCTAAGATAAGTTTCACCAGTAGGAGACGCACTTCCTAAGTTAATTTCACCAGTAGGAGACGCACTTCCTAAGTTAATTTCACCAATAGGAGACGCACATCCTAAGTTCAGTTTCACCAATAGGAGACGCACATCCTAAGTTCAGTTTCACCAATAGGAGACGCACTTCCTAAATCCATTGTACCAATAGGAGACGCACTTCCTAAAAAAATTTCACCAATAGGAGACGCACTTCCTAAGTTCAGTTTTACCATAGGAGACGCACTTCCTAAGAATAGTTCACCAATAGGAGACGCACTTCCTAAAGTTCAGTTTTACCATAGGAGACGCACTTCCTAAAGTTCAGTTTTACCATAGGAGACGCACTTCCTAAGTTTAGTTTCGCCTATAGGAGACGCACTTCCTAAGTTTACTTTTATCCCATAGGAGACGCACTTCCTAAACTATTTTCATTCATAGGAGACACACTTCCTAGTTCAAAATCATTAAGTTTATTGTACCAATAGGAGACGCACTTCCTAAGTTTATTGTACCCAATAGGAGACGCACTTCCTTAAGTTTAGTTTTGCCCATAGGAGACGCACTTCCTAAGTTTACTTTCATGCACAGGAAACGCACTTCCTGAATTAAGTTTTCATTATTAGGAGACACACTTCCTAGTCTGGTTCGCTCAGGTTATACTTTTGCTTTAGGAGGCGCACTTCCTAGTTTGGCTTTTTAGATTATATTTTATTTCAGGAGACGCACTTCCGGAATTGATATTTCGCCCTTAGGAGATGCACTTCCTAGTTTGATTCATTTTAAGTTCGACCATAGGAGATGCACTTCCTAGTCTAGTTTTTTGAAGTTTACCCGTAGGAGACGCACTTCCTAATCAAGGGCTTTCAAGTTTTTAGGAGACGCACTTCCTAAATCGAGATTTTATTCATAGGAGACGCACTTCCTAGTTCTAATCACTGAAGTTTTCACCCTTAGGAGACACACTTCCTAGTTTAGCTCATTCCGATTCAACCATAGAAGACGCACTTTCTATTTTGAGTCATTGAGGTTTTTATTTTAGCAGAAACATTTGCTAGCAAGAGTTTTGGTTTTACTCATAGGAGATGCACATCCTAGCCTAGTCTTGAGTTTACTCTCATCATTGCATCAGTAATGTAAGTGAGTTACAATTTTGCTAACGACTCACAAATCTTCCTAGTACAAACTGGGTTAGGAAATTTTATTTGTTTTGTTTGTTTTGGTTGTCAGGGACCCGCCTGTAGAACTGAGTTTGTGGTATGTCAAAGATCGAAGAAGTCAGGAGTCTGCCTGTAGAACGGAGGAACATTTTTCAAGATCAAGCAGTGACCCACTGGAAAGCAGAAGGTTACAACAGAAATCCCCAGCATTCAATCCAAGTTAGAAGCTCGCCTCAAGAATGCGAATCGATAGTCTGGGATGATCAACAGAAGCTGGTCACAAAAACAAAAACAAGGGAAAAAAAGAGAAAAAAAAGAAAAAGAAAAAGAACCCAAATTACGGAAGTGGAGAACAAATGTGGTCTGCTCAAGAACTAGCACCTACAACTAGCAAGTATCAAGGTTCAAATCCAAAGTCTGTATGAAGAACCATTCAAGACTCAAGACCAAGTTTCAGAAGACTTAAAGATAGGAATCCTTGTAACAAGTAGCTGATAGACTTAGTTAGTCTTTTTCAGTTTTCATTTTTGTTTTAATGACAGGACCGCGGACCGGAACCTCAACGGAACGGCACCTCGATCGACTCTTCACCTCGGTACACTCTACCATCTATCTCTCATTTCCGAACTACACGTGGCCTGATTCCTGTAAAACCAAGGATATGTAGGCAGCTCAGATACCAGGGCTCGGTCACATTCCCTTCCTTTCCTTAGTGTAGTCCGTCCAAGTAATGGTCGGGTCAAAAACATGTCTAGTCGTTCTTTGTCGGAAAACTCTTCGTGTTTTCAGTCAAAGAGGGGCAGCTGTAGACACCTGATTTTTGACCCTCCCCGAGAATTTTCACATTTTTAGCGTGAATATGTGAAATTGGGTCTAATATAGCCATTTTAACCATTTTTACTTTATTTTGTCGCAAAAGAAAAAAATTACAAAAATATATATATAAATTTTTAGTTTATGTATTTCTCATAAACTTGAAAAAATACAAAAATTGTACTTTATTTTTGTACTTTATATAATTTCGAAAATTACCAAAAAATATAGTTCTATTAATGTTTTATAGTCATTTTAATTTTTGAAAAATACAAAAAATATTACTTTATATTTTA
Organism: Nicotiana tabacum; assembly: GCF_000715075.1. Taxonomy (NCBI): domain Eukaryota; kingdom Viridiplantae; phylum Streptophyta; class Magnoliopsida; order Solanales; family Solanaceae; genus Nicotiana; species Nicotiana tabacum. The sequence goes on along the minus strand of NC_134085.1, from coordinate 198,810,950 downwards.
TCCTTATATAAAAACGAAAATTACAAAAAAATAGTTTTATTAATATTTTGTAGCTATTTTAAATCTTGAAAAATATACTTAAAAATATATAGTTTTGTTTAAATATTAGTCTTATTTTTGTTAGTTATTTTGCTTACATAGGACTAGTTGAGCAACGCCGTGTTCCTATTTCTCGGGTCCGGGCAAAAGAATAATATTCGGGTTCAAACTACCCGGTTTTAGGCCTCATTTTCGGACCTAGCCCATAATAAACCGAGTCCACGACACATGGGGAACCCCACCACGCGTGGGGGACACAAGTCTCGAACCCCACCACGCGTGGGGCTCATTTCCCTAGGCAAAACCATACAAAGACACGGACTGGGGACTTTGAAAAGGAAGGGAGGATTTTGAAATTTTGGGAAACGAACAGGACTTGGAAAATTTTTGAACAAACGACTGTTCATCTTCTTCCTTTTAGGAAGAAGAACCAAAAACCAACTGAGGACTTTGAAAAAGATTTTTGGGGAGACCACTGTTCATTCATCTTCTCCAAAAGGAGAAGAACCAAAGCAAAACCCAAACGATCCCTACCCCCCAACACCTAAAACCTACTGTCCAAAACCAGTCGAAAAACCAGCAAACCACCCCAAACAACATCTCCGACCAACTCCCCCACTGCCCCAAAACCACCACTAAACAGACTTTTCCTCCGTGAAACCCACCACTATTGTCGCAACCACTCCTCTATTGTAAGCCGACGACCACAGCTGCTGCTGCTGCGTCGTCACTGTCCGTCGCGCCACCAACTCCCTCCATCCCGTCCAGCTTCCCCAACTCACCCGTCGTCAAACTCCACCAGTCGAAAACCAATCCATCAAACCTCCATCCATACCCCAGCCCAGCGACAGCGCTATTGCGGCTGCTGCATTGTATCGTCCAACCCCTCACGTCCAAACGATCACCTGGAAACACTAGTAGTAGCCATGACCCATCCTCCGTCCATTCGCGTTCGAGCTTATGGCGCGAGCTATTCCATTTGAGCTTTGATGACTGTTTCTATGGTTTCCCGTTTGAAGTCCGTTCGAGTGCCGATGTGAGGTTCTAGTTCGTTGGTTTCGTTTGCTTCATCTCGCCGACTATGGTTCCATTTTGGTTCGATAAATGAATTGTAAACCTCCAGCAGTGTTTGTCATTAGAGGTTCGTTTCTAATCTTTATTTGAGTGGATATCGGCTACTATCATGTCCGAGCTCGAACACATGTTATGTTGAAATTTTTGTTTAAATCTGTCGAGTTTTAGTTTTGGTGTTTATGTTACTTCTATCTCAAATTGGCGTGCTAGACGAAAAGTTGTGCAAAAGTTTTTCATGATCGTGACTAACTTGCCGAATTTGTAGTCGGATTGATTTAGTAAGTCCTATCATGACTTTGCTAGTCATTATTCTGTTGGTTGCCATATGGGTTAGTTCTAATGTATGCTCATGATTAATTATAATTTGTCAAGCTTAAAACACTCTCTATTAGCCATACATCCTACTAGCCATCCATTGTTAGATTAATAAATTAGTATTTCCTTTTTAGAGACAAACAAATTAGAGAATTGTAGTTTGTTTAAGCTTACCCTTCTATATATAAAAAAACAATAATAAAAATGAGACGAGCCTCGCCAAATGAAAACGCACAGATTGCGGGGCCCTCACAAAATATATGTGTTAAATACTTAGATTCCGGGACGGGCCGTTTAGCAAATTTCACGGCCCAACCTAAAATAATAATGCGCTAGTTGCTTTAGGCGCGCCTTTAATAATTTATTCTCCCTAACTCGGGTGTACATTTATGTGACCCAAATCCAAATCTCAGCGGAGTTGAAATGTGTCTCTAAATCGCGGGTACATTGATTGTAACGTGGTTCGAGATGCATGTCCACGACGTTGCAAATTCATTTAAAAAATAAAGATGAGATGAGCCTCGCCGAATAAAAATACAAATTGCGGGGCCCTCAGTAAATACTTGTTTTAAATTACTCAGAATTCAGGAGGGCCGTTTAGCGAATTTCACGGCCTTCCCAAAATAATAACACGATAGTCTCTATAGGTGCGTGTTTAATAATCTACTTTCTTAAACTTGGGTGTGCATTTCATGCGACCCAAATCCAAATCCCAAAATGTCAAATAAAATATGTTCCGGATTGTGGGTGCATTCCATGTGACGCAGTCCAAAGACATGTTTTAAGCGATGTTCACATTCTTAATAATAATAATTATGAAAGCGGTAAAAAGTTAAAATTTGCACATAAGTTCATATTTGTATAAAATCAGATAATCAAGCCGAATATAACAGTTGAGCGACCGTGCTAGAACCACGGAACTCGGGAATGCCTAACACCTTCTCCCGGGTTAACAGAATTCCTTATCCGGATTTCTGGTACGCAGACTGTAATATGGAGTCATTCTTTTCCTCGATTCGGGATTAAAATTGGTGACTTGGGACACCCTAAATCTCCCAAGTGGCGACTCTGAAATAAATAAACCAATCCCGTTTCGATTGTCCTTTAATTGGAAAAAACTCCCTTGCACCCTCGCGGGTGCGGAAAAAGGAGGTGTGACACTTAGGAATAGAAATCGGCTGTACGATACCTTGCAGAGATGCACCCAAACCTTTGCCTGGTACAAAACCATTTTTCAACATTTCAACGGCTACCACGACTGATGCAGCAGCTACCCCTGGAGTTGGCACGCACTTCCCTTCAGGAATTTTCTCTACTGATACCGTGTCAAAAACCTGATAAACCCACGGCCCCTTGTCGTCTTCGAACTTTATGAATGGAACAATGGCAACACTGGGAACACGCAAATTGTCTTCGCCATGCACAACAATTTTTTGTCTATCCCATTCAAACTTAACCATTTGGTACATAGTGGACGGGACCGCTTTGGCAGCATGAATCCAGGGTCGACCTAACAACAGATTGTAAGAAACAGCCATATCGAGCACCTGGAATTCCATAGTAAATTCAACTGGCCCTATTGTAAGCTCGAGAACTATATCCCCGACCGAATCTTTCCCTCCACCGTCGAATCCCCGAACGCAGATAATGTTCTTGTGAATTCTTTTATCATCCACCTTCAACTTGTTCAGAGTGGAAAGAGGGCAAATATTTGCACTGGAACCATTGTCAACAAGTACTCGAGTAACCACAGAATCTTCATATTTCACCGTCAGATAGAGGGCTCTATTGTGCTCGGTACCCTCTATGGGCAACTCATCATCAGAAAAAAGTGACTTTGTTTACCTCAAATATCTTGTTAGCTATCTTTTCCAAGTGGTTTACTGAGATTTTGTCATGAATGTGGGCCTCGTTCAAGATCTTCATCGAAGCCCGACGGTGTTCGTCTGAATGGATCAATAATGACCAGAGCGAGATCTGAGTTGGTGTCTTCCTTAACTGCTCCACAATGGAATAGTCCTGTACTTTCATCTTTCTCATAAATTCTTTTGCTTCTTCCTCAGTCACCGCTTTCTTCACCAACACTAGGTTATTTTTTGAGGTTTTAGCTTTTCTCAACTCTTCGGGAGCAAAACATCTCCCCGACCGAGTCAAACCATGGGTCTCACACACTTCTTCTTTAACCTCTTTCCCTTTGTAAGTTACTGTCACTCGTTCATAATTCTATGGGACTGCCTTATTGTTGACTATGGGTAATTGAGTTACCGTTTGATAATGACAGGATCTGTGCGGGCACCCTTTACAATTACCACAGGCTTGTTCGTCACTCCTAGCACAACCATTTTTGCTCTTTCATGTTTCCCTGCAACGTCACTTGAAGACCCGTTCTTGACCTCCACACACGGTTCATTATTTGCCCCGTTCAACTTGATCATAGACTTCTCATTTGTTGACTTTTCGAACGACTTGGCTTCACTAGCCCGAATCATCATGATGGTTTGCAAAGGCTTCTTAGTCTCCCCTCCCTTATGCACTATCTCAATCATATTTGTCTCATGATGGGCCGGCAACGGGTTCTGGTTGATGTTAGGTGCCTCCGGGGCTTGGACCTCAATCCGATTAGTATCAATGAGCTCTTGAATAGCTGTTTTTAATTTCCAGCATTTCTTTGTGTCATGACCCGAGGTCCCTGAACAATACTCACAACTCACTGGGCGGTCAAGATTTCTGGGAGGGGGATTCGGCAGTTTAGCCTCGATCGGATTCAACATACCCAACTGTCTCAGTCGATGGAATAGACTAGCATATGATTCTCCCAAAGGAGTGAAGGTCTTCTATTTCTGCAACCTCTCATTCTTAAAGGCTTGATTTGGCCGGAAACCTGTTCCAGGAGGATTTCTGTAGGCTCTCGGGGTGGATGGGCATTTTGTGGAGCTAAGTAGGGACTTTGTGGATCCGGCGCACGCTATTGTGCGTGAACGGGAGGTTGGGTATAGGTTTGTGCGTGATGAACGAAAAAATGGGGATCGTGCGGTGGGTAATAGTGTTGTGGTGGACTATATAGAGTGTGGGGGTAAGTTTGGTGGTAGGGTCGAGGCGGGTTGCAGTAACGTGGAAGGTTCCTGGATCCAACCCAAGCTCCCGACTCAATTGTAGCAACATCCTCTTTCTTCTTCTTCCCGAGTACACCTCCAGTACCATTTTGAATGGCCTGGGTGGTTGCTTTGATTACTGAATAACTCATGATCTTGTTGGACTTGAGTCCCTCCTCAACCATGCCTCCCATTTTTACAACATCATTAAAGGACTTGCCTACTGCTGACACCAAGTGACCAAAATAAGTGGGTTCCAAAGCCTGCAAGAAATAATCAACCATCTCACTTTCTTTCATCGGAGGATCAACCCTCGCTGCTTGCTCTCTCCAACGGAATCCATATTCCTCGAAGCTCTTACCGGGCTTCTTCTCAATCTTTGTCAATGACAGACGGTCTGAGATAATTTCGAGGTTGTACTGAAAATGGCAGGTAAAGGCTTGGGCCAAATCGTCTCATATGTACCACCTGTTGTGATCTTGTATGGTATACCATTCTAATGCCGATTCACTCAAACTCTGGCTAAAATATGCCATCAGCAATTCATATCTTCTACCTGCTCCTCTCATCTTGCTACAAAATCCTCTTAAGTGTGCTACTGGGTCACCATGCCCGTCGTACAGATCAAACTTGGGCATTTTGAACCCTGCTGGTAACTGAACATCTGGGAACAGACATAAATCTTTATAAGCCACTCTTACTTGACCTCCCAACCCTCTCATATCTCTGAATGATTGTTCTAAGCTTTTGACCTTTCTGATCATCTCTTCATGCTCGGGATTTTTGGGTGGCTTCTCGGTCTCTACCGAGAGATCAAGATAAGGGGTGTAAGAATATGGTTCTGGAACTTTGAAGGTGAGTTTAGGGGAATAGTACTGGTTATCGTGAGTTTGGAACAGAGGTTCACTGGAAGATCGGTGTAATGTAGCAGGTAGAGGTGCCACAAAAATAGGTGTAATTGGTGGGGGAGGGTATGGGACTTGTTTGGGTGGTGGAGCTTGAGAAGTATGGGAAGTGGCGCCATTGCATTGTTGGTAGAGGGGAAAGGCTGGAGATGAGTTCACAGTGGGAGGCTCCTGAGGTTGGGCCGATTGTGGGATATAGGCAGGGTTGGCGAGATAAATTGGTGGTGGATGCCCTTTTGCCCAGGCTTGGTACATTTCAGCCATCTGCTGCTTTAACTTATACATCTCTTCCTTCATTGCGTTAACATCTAGTTCTTCCACCTCTTTTGACGGGTCAACAATACTTGTCTCCGGTTCTTGGTTGGCCATATCCATCCTATCTTTTGATCGGGTGTTGTATGAGTGAGTTGCCAGAATGCCAATCAACTAACCACCTGCCTAAACTCAATACATCAACAACAACCTTCTTAGTGGTTAGGGCTTTAACAAATTGGTAATCGCATTTGGGGAATGAATGCACCTAAGCAATTAACAGTTTCTATCATGCATTTGATCAGCTGCTTGCGTCATCCCGGCTTTTCTTTCTTTTCTTCTTTTCTTTTTTTTTCATTCTGGACTTTGCTCTTCTTTGTTTTTATCCTCTCATTTTCCTCTTGTTCTGCCATTGCTTCTTTCTCTTATTTTTCCTCTCTTTTCTTTGTTTTCCTCTCTCTTTTTTCTTTTGGTTATGGTCGAATCCTATGGAGATTGCCTACCTATCATGACCCCGCATGAATCAGACCGAGCGTAGTTTTGGGAGATAAAAAATAATAAAACATTTTTGGAATTTTCAAATTTTTTCATAATAAGACTCGGAAATAGACTTAAACAAAAAACTAACAGGCTCTGATGAAAGACGAAATACAGACTCAGAAAACAAACAACCCACATACTCTAATAAAAGAAATACAGACTCCAAGACAAACTGGCAGACTTTAACAGAAACAAAATACAGACTCAAGAAATCACGAATACATCAGTGCCTCAATTGCCCCCGGGATCCGCGGGGCATCATTTGGCCTCGCCGCAGGCCGACTTGCTAAATCCCCTTAGAGGTGGTAGAGATCTTCCATTACCCGGCGAACAAAAATCATCACAGTAGCAAAGAACATAGATCTAGTCAAATCCTCACAGCTACTGCACTTCATCGCGATGTAGTTGGCGACCCTTTTGACTCACTCTCTTATGACGCCCTTCTCTTGCAACAAACGCCCAATCTGTTCGGTTCTGGATTCCAAAGTTTGTTCGGCTACCTGGTTCTGCTCTTGGAGTTGTTGCAAGTCTCTTTCTAGCCGTGCCATTGCCGTATAACACTATTCCATTTTAGCCTTGAAGTCTTTTGCCTGTCTGATTGTTTTATTCTCCGCGGTGATGACCCTTTTCTTTAGTCCTGCGACCTCGTCATCGTACTTTTCTTTCAACTGCTTAACCAGGCGTGCTCGTTCATTTGCATTTTTAGCCAACTGTTTTCGAGCCTTGGCTAGTTCACTTTCTGATTTGTTCAAATCAAAACTATAATCACTCACTTTCTGCCTCAAGTTAGCTATGAGTTTCTCATCTTTGGCACTTCGGGCTGGGTTTTCTGCCGCTATTTTCATTTTCTGAATCTGGGCTCGAAGGGCCTCATTTTCTATGGCTAGCTTTTTCTTTTCTCCTTCATCTGCCGTGGTTTGCAAGCTATTTTCAAACTGAAGGTCCCTGACTTGTTTTTCCAATTTGCTTATGGTAGCCCTATACTCGCTTTCTTTGGCCAACCAGTCACATTGTTCCTGTGATGCCTCGACGAATTCCTGAAGATGGGGTCTTTTAGCCGGCCTCCCAAACTCAATTTCTCTCCTATACCAAGCAAGGTACCCTGGTGAAACCTCACCCTTGGATCGATCACGCATACAGGTATTGGCTGTTAAGTATTGGCATTCGCTCCATATTTGGCGGACTGCTGCTTCATGAAATTGACCTTTAGGTCCGATCTCGACTACTTGGGCACAAAAATCTTCATCTCTCGGAACTATCTGGCATCTCCCCAGCTGCCTCAAGACCCGATATGGAGCATAAGGCTGGATACTCCTGAGTCCCATTAATAGGAAATGAGGCCCGGTGGCTGGCATGTATATGACCTCATCCACAAACATCCATCCAAATGTCCACTCTATTTGGTTTGCAGTGATGGAACGGAGGCACGCTTCCCACTCTGTGACCCCCTCCGGCAGGCTGATCCCGTTAACCCTTATGTAAAATTCTTCTATGCATGTCTTCTTTGTCGACCCAAAGCTCATAAATTGAGGATGATGGCATAAGTGTTCGATCATCCACATCTGCAACAACACGTTGCACCCCTCAAAAAAGTATCCTCCGGCTTTGCAGGTTGTGAGAGCGCGGAAGATTTCAGCTACTATCATGGGTGCGAGGGTGTTGTTGACCTGAGTAAGCAAAGTAATGACAACTCCGGCTATTCGTATGTCAATATTCCCATCTTTTCTAGGAAATACCAAAAGTCCCAAGAAGACCACCATAAATGCGAAACACATGTGTTCTTCCCACTTTAGGCGGTTTCCTTTGCTGCAGATCTTATTTTCCGGCTTGTTGAATCCTCTTATATGACCATATCTGTTGTATATAAACTGCAAAGTACAAAAAAACTGCCAAGTCTGGGTTGTGGACCCCCTGCTTATTTTCAAAAAGTCTAAGAACCTGTGGATGGCTACGGCCCTTGGAGCAATCAGGTATTGGTGTCTCAGGGGAACTTTGGGATTCCCAATATATCCAGCTATTTCTTCCAATGTTGGGATAAGTTCAAAATCTGAGAAATGAAATAAGTTGTGGGCCGGGTCCCAAAATGTAACCAACGCCTTTATGATGTCTCCCCTAGGATTAATCTTCAACAACCCAGTGAGGCCTCCCAAGTATTGATTGACCGTGTCTTGTCCCGATTTACCCAAATCATCCCACCACATATGCAACTCCAAAGGGATCTTGTTCACGACTGTTATTGGCAAATTCCGACTTGTGCTCATTCTGCATATTTATTAGGGTGGTTAAGCAAAAATCACAATTTAATTGACTCAAAAAGAAATTGACACTTTTTCATTTAAAAATAAAATCCGGTTTTGCAAATACGGCCTTTCAGCACCTCAGAGTCGAAGATTTTAAGGCTATGTTAGCTAATTGGTGAAAACCTTGAAAAAAATGACCACGGATGGCTATTCTTGCAAAAACAACCTTCCGACGCCCTTTTTAGGGACATTCGGCTATTTCCGACAAGAATGGCATCACCCTAATTATTTTCAAACAAAAGTAAAATATTTGTTTTTTTTTGTGGCTATTTTTGTAAAAAGGAAGTTGGACCCGATGGGGGTTGCCTACGTATCCCACATCCGGTGGGAATCAAACTGGCATAGTTCGGGCCAATTTGTCAAAATAAAACCAACTATTTTTCCTTTCTAAAACACAAAGATTTTCCCTTTCTTTTCCTTTCTTGAAAACTACAAAATTCTTTTTTTTTTCAAAATTTCAGCGGAGTTTCGGTATGTTTGGGACATTGGTTTTTCAAAACAGACACTTATCCCTCTCAACCATCTCATTAACCCTTCTAATTTTCCCTTATAAGTCGGTCGACATGCAAATCCGAAGCAAATAAATGCACACGTAGTAAGTAAGATGCATCATAATGGTCTTTACATTTCGGGTACACCTGTCCTAGACAAACCCAACCCCTGTGTTGAGTCTCCAAAGTCAAAATGCGTATGATGCAAACAAACGTTCCTACTAGGGATCCGGCATGAGGTTGAGTTATTCTAGGTTCAAAACCTGGGTATATGTTCTAGACTGTGTACTCGAGCGGACAACTCGAACCGAGGAGGAGGCTACGTACTGGGAACAAAAAGGCCATCCGGCTTAGTAACTTGTCCGAGCCTCTTTCTTATTTTAAGGTATGACACTAACAGAATAGGGAGTCTCGACCAGCGAGCACATCTCCGAAGATGAGAAGAGAAGGGTTTTGTAACAGTTTATATACAGTTCAGATAATATCAAAGCGGTAAAGCATCACTTAGCACATTAGGCATGTAACAAAATCAGATAAAGTCAAATATAACAATTTATCTAAGCTCTAATTCTGAACCCTGAACCAGAGATTCTGGGTTTGTTCCCTAGCAGAGTCGTCAGAGCTGTCACACCTCCTTTTTCTACACCCTCGTAGAAGGGAGTATAGAAGAGAATTTTTTCAATTAAAGGACAATCGAAACGGGATTTATTGTTAAAAGATTCAGAGTCACCACTTGGGAGATTTATGGTGTCCCAAGTCACCAATTGAATCCCGAATCGAGGAAAAGATTGACTCTGTTTAACAGTCCGCGAACCAGAAATCCGAGTAAGGAATTCTGTTAACTTGGGAGAAGGTGTTAGGCATTCACAAGTTTCGTGGTTCTAGCACGGTTGCTCAACTGTTATATTCGGCTTAATTATCTGATTTATGAACCTATGTGCAAATTTTAGTTTTAACCGCTTTTATTCATTTTTAAAGGAAAATTGCAACGTTATTAAAACAAGTCTCGAACCATGTCACATAAATGCACCCGTGATTTTTGACATATCTTAACATCGTTGAGATTTGGATTTGGGTCACATAAATGTGCACCCGAGTTTAGGAAAGTAAATTATTAAAATAACGCGCCTAAAGCAACTACGCGCTTCAACTTTGCGAGGGCCATGAAAATTTGTAAAATGGAACGCCTCAATTCCTAAGGATCATCACAAGATTAATTATACGAGGGTCGTGCAATTATCATTTTTGTTTGGCACGGCTCACCTCAACTCTAATTTGAAGAGAAAGAGTTCAAATTATATTTCGAAGGCCACGAACTATTTGTGTTGTCTAATGTGGCTCGCCTGAACCTATTCGTGAAGAATCTAGCTTAACTAAAGAAAGAGCCTGAAAGGACTCAAAGGTGTTTTACGTTAAAGGTAAACTCAAGAACGGAGTAAGTAAACAAAAGTCCATTTCCATTTTAAAAAGAACTGAGCCCGATTAACTGATTAAAACGATTCGGAAAAGAGAGGCCTGATTTTAAAGTAAAACTCAAACTTGGTTCAAAAATCAAAACAAACAACAAGATACAAGGTCCAGCCTTTATTTGGGGCTTGGGCCTATCATGGGCCCAGTGGTCCTGTAGCGTTGTAATACCATTGATGGTAAGCCTCATAGCAATTCAGCTCAGGCCCAACATCAATTGAACACCAATCATGCAGCAAACTATATGAAAAAAGAAACTAAACTGACAATCCATTTCATTTCTGAATCTAGCTATCTAAACATGTATCAAATAGTAGGGCATTCTGATGGTCTAAAACACTCTTTTCAATTGAAACATGCTCAAAAATGGCTTAAGATCTTCTTCACCATCCATGTCCAAACAGAATACTACTTAACTAAAATTACAGCAAAACTTAATGAAGTAACAGGCATAGCAATTCAAGTGCAGCACATTGCCATTACATTAATTTATAAGATCTGATTCTCAAGTTCAATACCCTTTTCAAATTGCCAACAACTAACTAGGAGAAATATGAAACAAAAAGAATCGAAGACCACAGAAATAAGGCCAAGCTATGAACAAATGACTTAAAGTTAAGCTTCAAAATTCCATTTCCATTTCACTCTTCAACTTGAATATCACATTACAAGTCTCAGAACAAGTACCTGGAATTGGCAAGGAAAAAGAAGTGAGGAAGTAATAAACAGCAGCAGCTCGGTAAACAGGAAACAAAGCAAGGAAAACCAGCTTGATTCAAGCAATGGAACAGTAAAACCAGACTCTAAACAACTTCAAACCAGCGTTCCAAAACCAAAAATCAAGCCATTTTCAACCAGGCCCAGAATCTAAGCTCCCAGGGGTTCTATTTCATGAACGGGATCAGAACTTCAACACTTAAATAGAGTTTTCAGAAATTTTTCACTGAGAAAATGCAGGACAATCAGTGTTAAAAAAAAATATCCCAGCCAGCTCAGTTTTATGATTTTCAGAATTTTTCCTCTCAAAAATATCTGCCTTGAAAGGCAAGAAAGACTAACTTTATAGGCAAGGCAAGTAGGGCAACTTTAAGGGATCAATTTTTGCACTTAAAACCTTCTGAAATTTTTATTTTAGCTTAGGTATCCCTCTTTTAAATCTCAAAATTTCTAAATAGTCCCCCTCCCCAACTTCCTAGAAGCTTCCTAGTTAGTTAGAACAAGATTCCCCTAAGCCAAGTTCCTAAGCTACCCTTTTAAAACCCTGTTATTATCTCTGAAAACCATATCCAAAAAATGGGTCAATAACCCAAACCAATTTGGACGGGCTGCTCTTTGCCAAATGGACCAGAGACAACCCAAAGCCCAAACGAACACTTATTTACTTGAAGAGAAAATCTGCAAGCCATGATAACATGAAATGATTTCAAAGCAACCGACTTAAATTACTGATCAATTAACACGACTAGGCCGGTAATTAACTAAGTTGAAATAACCTAATTTAAATTAACTTGGGTGACTAAACAAAAAGGCAAGATCGATAAATTAGCCATCCTATTAACACGACGGACTAAAGAAATCAGAAAACAGGCTTTCACAAAGAAGAGAAAAACAGTGAACAGAAGACCAATTTAAACTCGAAAGATTAATCGAGTTTCAGCCAGATTAGTATAAGAAAACTAAGCTAAAGAAAAGGGGAAGGAGAAAGAGAATAAGACAGTAAAAGAGAAGACAAGAGGAGAAAGGAGCTTACCGATTCAGACTTGAAATCTATTGGAGACACATGACCTAACAAAACTAATGCCGATCGTTTGAATCCAAACTTCAAAACTCGAAGAACCGTGTCCTATGACCATGCATGTACCAGGTCCGATAGAAAATGGTTTTTGAACTTTCAGGGCTCGAACTCAGATTTGGGATTCGAGAAACTCCAGCAAGATTTGAGGGAAACAGAGTGAGGATTTGGCATGAGGGGGTCGTGGTGGCTATTTGGTGTTAATTTGGGGTCATTCGGGTGAGTTGGAGTTTTGGTCTTCCTCTTCGATTCAAGATTCGAAGAGTTCTGTTAGGATTCGAGGGAGGGGTTTTGGAGATTTGGGAAGAGGAGAAGGAGGGGAGTCTATGGCATTAATTTTGGGTCGATTGGAGTACCGCCGCTGGTGGAGACGATTTCCGGCGGGCGGTTCCGGCGGAGGTGATGAGGTCTGCGAAGTAGATAAGAGGGGTAGGGGGAAAGGATTCAGACATTTTTATATCAATCAGAACCCACTTCCGGGCCGTTAGATCAAATGCAATCAATGGCCCAGATCTCATGGTCATTTAAACGGGGTCGTTTGGATAAATGGGGGGAAACCGGACCGGGTCAGGGTCAGAATGGGCTGGTTTGGGACGGGTTAAAGGGAAATGGTATTGGGCTTTGGAAATTTTCAATGCCTTGGCCCAAATCTGGATTCTTTCTCCTTTCTTCCTTTTATTAACCTTTTTTTCCTTTTAAAATTCAAATTAAAAACCTCAATTAATTCTTAATCAAATTATCTTATCAAATTAATTCTAAATAACAATTATCACAAATAATTAAAACAAATTAAAAGGAGAAACTAATAAAATTCAAAAATTGAAAAAGTACAAAGTAAACTATTTTTGTGATTTTTCCATTTTTGTAAAGCAACTAAATTACTAATTAATTTTTAATAAAATGCAAAGTTAAACTCTAAATGCAAATGTAGCATATTTTTGTATTTTTCATTAACTAAAATGCACACACAAAATGCAAACAAATAACGGAACATGTCACGAAAATCCACAAAATTGCGAACACTGAAAGAAATTATTTTGTTTTGAATTTATGGGAGTAATTCATATAGGGCAAAAATCACGTGCTCACATCCACGACTCGAACCCGTGACCTCTTGGTCATATGGCAATAACTTTACCAGTTACTTAGAACATGCAAAGTCAAAATGAAGGCTAACCAAAAGCAAAACCAACACTAAACGTTTCAGACTAAGAATTAAACATGTAGAAGCGTTTGCACAGAATTACCCTGCTTTTCTTTCCACACATCAGTCGAAGGTTCTTCTCCAAGTGTGCACTGCACGGGGGCAGATTAAGAGTGTAATATATGTTTTTCCGGGAATCCGGTAACTTTTGCATTGATCCTGTTGTAGACAATAAATTGCGTCGAGAAAATAAAATCAAGACCGAAAATATCGCAACAATCGTAGTATTTTATTTCGAATATTTGAGTGTTACAATCTCTATGATTCCTCTGATTCTACTTTTCTAGTATAAATTCAAGGGGCCTTTGAGCTTGATCTTGAATATGTATTTTTATCTGTCGCGAACACTTTGATTGTTGCCACGAATTTTATCACGAATAAGTAGCCTTGATCTTGAACGCCTTGTATTTGATTTGACTCCGTTCTTGATCTCGAATACTTGAATTGTTCTTCGTTCTTGAGCTTAAACTTGATTTCTTGAACTTGAACTTGATTACTTGAAGCTTGAACTTGTAGAGAAATTTGTGGCGTTTGATCCACGAGCTCTCTCTTGCTTCTTGTTATAACTTCTGGTGTCTTTTCTAAGTTATGAAGACCCCTATTTATAGTTGTGGAAAGGAGGAGTTGTGATAAGATCAAACTCTTTCTGACCAATCAAATTGAAGTGTGACATGGCCGCATTTGATGGCCAGAACATGTCACTTGCACACATGGCACAATTTCATTGGTCTTTTAGTGTGACTTGGCATGCCTTGTCATTTTGACACGTGGCATGAACCTATTGGCTCTTCTGTTTGACTTGGCGCACCACGTCATTTGACATGTGGCACCAAACTGGGCCTCTAGGAAGATGTCATCTTGGGCTTAATGAAGTGGACTCATTACTTTAGCCCAATTAAATGGGCTAGTCCAATGGATTAAGACCTATTTATTTAATCCATATATATTTGATTTATATAATTAATTCAATTATATTATCCCATAATATTTATTTGGACCAACATTATCTTGAATGTAAAATATAGCTCAAATAACTTTATGGATTTAAATTCAATAAAATTTAAATGCTTACAAATGCTCCCACTTCAAGACTAATTGAGGTGTAAGCTGGCGAACCCCAAAAGTTAGGCTTGAAGTTACCGCAAAATTTGTAACATCTTTTTTTCCAGAGATCTAGCTTTAATTTTCCAAATTTGCTAAGTAGATTTGAGGTTACGAAGCATTTGTCTTCAACTAAACAATTCTAGTTGTATAAAGACATACAAATTCCAAGTGTGCCACATAGGTATTAAAATTTTGGTACTTGGACATCCAATTCCCTTTAATTAGAAAATATTGCCTTCACTTGTAATGATTAACAAGAGTTTAAATTTTGAAATCCTACTGCCTCCACGTGATCTTCTTGTGTAGACATCATTGTAGTTGACAATTCCTATTTTACTGTGTTTGATTACAATTGTGATTTTCCAACAGTTTTATTGGCTTGGGATTCCAAAGAATTGTGCCTCCGCCAATAATAACCAAATCCAACCAGAAGACATATTGTGTCAACTATCCCACATAAAAAATTTGTTCTCAATAAACCCCATATTTTCATGTATTTTGAGTATCAATCACCAGCTTTTGCATATCTCTTTGAGTTTGTCAACAAACGATTAGGAAGCAATGGTGAAGGTAATTTCTTCTTCTAATTGTTTTGTCTTCCTTTGTCTGTCTATTTTTTTCTTTTTTTTGTAGGTCAAACAATAAAGATATTTTTTTGTTCAACAAGATGATCCACGCATGAAGAAGATAATCTTGGGGTGTGAGGGGATGGGTACTCATCCCTGCCCAAATATCGGAGGGATTACTTCCACGGCCCGACTACCAGAGAGATTACTCTCAAAATGGCCCGATTCTTGGAGAGATTACTCTCAATGTGGCCCAATTCTTAGAGAGATTACTCTCAAAATGGCTCGATTCTTGGAGAGATTACTCTCAATGTGGCCCAATTCTTGGAGAGATGACTCTCAAAATGGCCCGATTCTTGGAGAGATTACTCTCAAAATGGCCCGATTCTTGGAGAGATTACTCTCAATGTGGCCCAATTCTTGGAGAGATTACTCTCGAAATGGCCCGATTCTTGGAGAGATTACTCTCAAAATGGCTCGACTATCGGCGAGGCCAACTTAAGGTGCAAAGGGACTCATATGTCCACCTTAAGATTGGAAAGTTATAGCTCATTTTAAGGACAAACCCACGAAGAGGCCAATTTAAGGTGCGAAGTATATGTCCACCTTAAGATTGGAAAGTTATAAAAGCTTCAACTTGAAGACGACATCGACTTGAACACTTGAAAAACTTTGAAGATTTGGCGGACTTTGCAGACTTCAACTCGAAGATCCGGAGGGCTTAAACAATTCAACTTTAAGATCGGTGAATTTGAAGACCGACGAACTTGAAGACTTCAACTTGGGGGGCTTAAATATTTAAACTTTAAGACCGGTGAATTTGAAGACTGAAACTTGAAGACTTCAACTTTGAGACTTAGAGGGCCTAAATATTTCAATTTGAAGATCGGCGAATTTGAAGACTTCAACTTGAAGACCGACGGACTTGAAGATTTCAACTTTGAGACTTGGAAGGACTAAATATTTCAACTTGTAGACCGGCAAACTTGAAGACTTCAACTTTGAGACTTGGAGGGCCTAAATATTTCAACTCGAAGATCGGCGAATTTGAAGACTTCAACTTGAAGACCGACAGAGTTGAAGATTTCAACTTGGGGACTTCAACTTAAATACCAACGGACTTGAAGATATCAATTTACCATGGAGGGTTGCTCCTTTTAAATCAAATGAGATCAAAGTTCAACAAGAGGATGGCATTTCAGCTTGATTTTGCATTTCTCCATACTTCACTCAGACAACGATTGGGGCAATATGTATCTTTTGAACTTATGCAACTGAACTTAGAATGAAACCCTAAGCTGCCTACGTACCTCGGTGAAGAGGATCAAGTCATACCGTAGTTCAGACTGGGTAGATTATTTTTTACGTCTTAACTTTTGCCTAGGCCGCCTCTTTCTAGATTTTTAACCTAGAGGACTTTTTTTTGGGTCCGTACACAGTTTATACTCTTGCGGGCCAGGAGTGTATCAACATGCAGTTTAGGCTAGTGCGTCAAGGAGTGTCATGACTTGCAGTTTAGGCTCGTACGTCGAGGAGCATAATGACTTGCAGTTTAGGCTCGTACGTCGAGGAGCATCATGACTTGCAGTTTAGGCTCGTACGTCGAGGAGCATTATGACTTGCAACTTCATGGATAATACTTCTTCAAAAACTTGCCGTTGATAAGGCCGATTCTCATACCATCTGCATCAACCAGTTTGTAAGCCCCACTTGAATAAGCTTCTTGTATGACATATGGCCCATCCCATTTTGAAGTGAACTTCCCTACAGGTTTATGGGAAGTAATTATGGGTCTTCGTACGGCAAGGACTTGATCTCCTACTTGAAAGGATCTCGGACGAACTCTTTTATTGAAGGCGCGAGACAATCGAGCTTGATAACATTTAAGACTCTGTTGAGCTTCCAATCTCTTTTCATCAAGAGCTTCCAACTCTACTAATCGAAGTCGAGCATTTTCTTCATCAGTGATCCCTTCTTGAATATCCAGTCGTAACGAATGTATTTGACGCTCAAGTGGCAAGACTCCATAAATGAGTGAATAAGGAGTCGCCTGTGTTGGCGTGCGATGAGTCGTTCTATATGCCCATAGAGCTTCTTCCATACGGTCATTCCAATCTCGTTTGGATTTGGAGACAACTTTCTTTAACAAGTTGCATAGAGTCATGTTGAATGCCTCAGCTAGACCATTGGTGGCAGCATTGTACATCGAAGAGTTACGTTGCTTGAAGCCAAAGAGATCACAAATCCTGTTCATCAACCTATTATCGAATGGCTTTCCATTATCCGTTATTATGTAACGAGGAATGACAAAGAGATAAATAATGTTTACTCGGATGAAACTTGCAACATTTTCCTTTTTTACTTCCTTAAGAGCAACAACTTCAACCCATTTTGAGAAGTAGTCAGTTGCAGCCAAGATGTATAAGTGCCCACCAGAGGACTTTAGCAGTGGTCCAACAACATCCAATCCCCAAGCATCAAATGGCCAGGATGCAACAGTCGGGTGCAACATTTTAGGAGGTTGATGAATAAAATTTGCATGGAATTGACAAGCCTTGTATCTTCGAGCGTAGTCCAAGCAATCTTTTACCATCGTTGACCAATAATATCCCATCCTTTTTATATGGAAGTGGATCTTTGGTGACTGGTGTGAACCACATACCCAAGAATGTGCCTCTTGCAAAGCTTGGAGAGCTTCTTCTTCTCCTAGGCATCGCAAAAGTACTCCCTCGAACGACCTTCTGTATAGAGTATCCTTATAGTAAAGGAAGCGAGGTGCACGACGACGGATTGCAGTCCTTCTCCTCGGATTTTCTGGAAGTATTCCATAGCATAAGTAGTGGATAATGGGTTGTCGCCATTCTTCTTTCTCAACTTCAGAAACAGCAACAAGATGCTTGAGTTCGTTTTCTTCACCTTCAACCTCATTTGGCGGCGGTACTACCCATTTTTGGCAGACGGTAACTTACGCTTGGTCAGGCAGGGTTAATGATGAAGCTAGAGCAGCTAAAGCATCAGCCTTCTTATTTTCTTTCCTTGGTACATACTGAATAGTCACATCGCTGAGCCACCCCATCAACGTTTTTGCGTAATCATGATATGGGCGTAGTTCAGGCTTCTTGACCTCGTAACTACCCAAAAGCTGATTGACCACTAACTGGGAGTCACCAAAGATTTACAATTGCAATTGTTTCATATCAACGGCCATTTCAAGCCCAAGTACTAATGCTTGATATTCAGCAACATTGTTGGAACAGAGTTGTGTCAAGGTGAAAGAGTAGGGCAAGACTTCACCTTAAGGAGTAACAAATACTACGCCAGCCCCGGCTCCCCCACGATGCGCAGCACCATCAAAGTACATCTTCCATAGAGGTTGAACTTCAACAACCATTGTGTCCTCATCAGGTAGTTCATCAGTTAGCTCCCAGTCATCAGGTATCGGATGGTCTGCCAGGAAGTCTGCCAATGCTTGTCCTTTACAGCCTTTTGAGGGACGTACAAAATCTCGAATTGTTGAAATTGGAGGTACCATCTCGCTAGTCGATCACTAAGAACGGGTTTTGACATCACGAACTTGATGGGATTTGCTTTAGAAACAAGACGGACAACATGAGCTTGAAAGTAGTGCTTCAACTTTTGAATTGAGAAGACTAGCACCAAACACAACTTTTCAATTGGAGAATAGTTCAACTCGTTAGGTGTCATCATCCTGCTCAAGTAGTAAAGAGAGTTTTCTTTCCCCTCACTATTTTCTTGGGCCAACAGTGCTCCAACAGACCTTTCCTGCGCCGCAATGTATAGTATCAATGGCTTTCCTGGTATAGGAGCTGCTAAAACTGGAGGCTTCATCAAGTAGGTTTTGATACTTTCGAAGGCATTGCTACAAGCTTGACCCCACTTGAAAGGAACGCCTTTCTTCATGAGGTGACTAAATGATTGGCATCTCCCAGCCAGGTTTGATATGAATCTTCTAAGGTATGCTAGCTTTCCTTGCAGACTTTTCAATTCATGGATATCTCGAGGCTCGGGCATTTTCAAAATGGCATCCACTTTGACTTGATCAATTTTTATCCCTCGATGTCGGACAATGAAACCAAGGAACTTTCCAGAAGCAACTCCAAAGGCACATTTCAACGGATTCATCCTAAGTTGGTACCTCCGGAGCAATTCAAATACCATCCTCAAGTATTTCATATGGTCGTCCTTCTCTCTTGATTTTACCACCAAGTCGTCAACATAGCATTCGACATTCTTGTGGAGAAGATCGTCAACAATATTCTACATAGCCCTTTGGTAAGTAGCACAAGCATTCTTCAAGCCAAAAGGCATTACCTTGTAGCAATAAATACCCTTGGGGGTGCGAAACGCAGCAAGCTCTTCATCTTTTGGTGCCATGCAAATTTGGTTATAGCCCGACGAACCGTCCATGAAAGACATTGCCTCGTAACCAGTAGTAGCATCGATCATCAGCTCTTGAATAGGAAGCGGGAATTCATCTTTGGGACATGCATTATTGAGGTCCTTGAAGTCAACGCATACTCGAATCTGGCCATTCTTCTTCCTTACAGGGACAATAATTGAAACCCATGTTGGGTATTTAACTTCCCGAATAAATCCAGCTTCAATGAGTTTGTTAACTTCATTTTCAATCAAGGGAACCAAGTCCGGCCTAAAATGCCTTTGAGCTTGTTTAATAGGGCGAGCACTATTTTTGACTGCAAGGTGATGGACTGCTACTTTCGGGTCCAAGCCAGGCATCTCTTTTTAACTCCAAGCAAAGACATCCCTGAATTCTTTGAGTAACTCAATATAAGTGCTCTCTCATCAACTTCTAGTAAAGCACTTAGGTAGGTGGGTCTTGGTTCCTCATCGGTGCTAAGGTTATTTTCTTTTAAGGCATCAACTGTCATCTTCACTCCTTCTTCAAGTTCAGGTGGAGCATCTTTCACATCTTCATCTTCTTGAGGGTCCCCATCATTAAAGGATATGTGATAACACGGCGAAACATCCTCCAATTCCGCATTATCTCCCATCGAAGATGAAACACCATTCTCGCCTTGTACAGTGACATGATACGAAGAACCTATACTTTCTTCATCTTTGTCACGTTCCTTAGTGTAGACCACAGTGTATGGCTTTACCTTCAGTACTTCTTCACATGAAACCACCAGTTTTGTTTGTCGCCTCATTCTGGAAGGAACCAAACTTTGGAAATCCTTAGAGATCTCCTGAATTTTGGGTGAAACGGGTGTTCTTGTATTTCGATGATTTCTCTGGAACTTATTCCTCTTCTTTAATGGACCCAATCTCTCAAATACAGAAGTTCTCACAGTTGATTTTCCAAGCCGATCAAAGACAAAAGGCCTGTTAGAAGCGGCAGATTCGTCTTCTACACTGATATAATTGCTACTCGCCCTTCTTATTGAGATGCGCATTGGTGATGGTTGCTTGTATCCCAAACCTTCATGTGGTTGCCTCGTTTCAGCTTCTGATGGGAGCTTCCCTAACTTTAACGTCTCATTGGGATTGTATCTAGCTTTTGCAAATAGCTTGTAAGCGTTAGGATTGAAACCTTCATTTGTTCGCTTTGTAGGGAGTGCCACATTCTGCAAACGATTTTGGGCTACAAATCCTGCAAGCAGCTTTGAGGACAACTTTACTGCCTCAATTCGTTTTACCGGAAGAGTTAACTCCCTTAGCGTCTTGGTTTGGAGATTATGTGATCCGCCCTCGTCTTTCTTCCTTTTAGGGACATATTGGAGCGCGGGACTTACTTTCTTTTCATAAGACGCAATACCCCCTTTATGAGATTTATTCACGTTGGCGGGTGTCACACCTCCTTTTTCCGCGCCCGAGGGGGCGCAAGGGGATTTTTTCCAATTAAAGGACAATCGAAACGGGATTGGTTTAATTATTTCAGAGTCGCCACTTGGGAGATTTAGGGTGTCCCAAGTCACCAATTTTAATCCCGAATCGAGGAAAAGAATGACTCCATATTACAGTCTGCGTACCAGAAATTCGGATAAGGAATTCTGTTAACCCGGGAGAAGGTGTTAGGCATTCCCGAGTTCCGTGGTTCTAGCACGGTCGCTCAATTGTTATATTCGGCTTGATTATCTGATTTTATACAAGTATGAACTTATGTGCAAATTTTAACTTTTAACCGCTTTATTATCATTATTTTTAGGAATGTGAACATCGCTTAAAACATATCTTTGGACTGTGTCACATGAAATGCACCCACAATCCGAAACATATTTTATTTGATGTTTTAGGATTTGGATTTGGGTCGCATGAAATGCACACCCGAGCTTAAGAAAGTAAATTGTTAAACACGCGCCTAAAGAGACTATCGCGTTATTATTTTGCGGAGGCCGTGAAATTCGCTAAACGGCCCTCCTGAATTCTAAGTAATTTTAAACAAGTATTTACTGAGGGCCCCGCAATTTGTGTTTTTATTCGGCGAGGCTCATCTCATTCTTATTTTTTAAAAGGGATTTGCAACGTCATGGACATGCATCTCGGGCCACGCCACAATCAATGCGCCCGTGACTAAAGACATATTTCGACTCCGTTGAGATTTGGATTTTGGGTCACATAAATGTGCACCCGAGTTTAGGGAGATAACATTATTTAAGGCGCGCCTAAAACAACTAGTGCATTATTATTTTAGGGTAGGGCCGTGAAATTTGCTAAACGGCCCGTCCCGGAATCTAAGTATTTGATACATATGTTTTGTGAGGGCCCCGCAATTTATATTTTTATTCGGCGAGGCTCGTCTCATTTTATTTTTTATTGTTATTTTTATTTTTATTTATTTATTCTTTATTTTTTATAATATTTTTTTTTTAAAAAAAAAGGATGCCATTTTTACGCCTTTAACCATACTAAACCTTATAGCCTATTTACAACTGAAATCTCATAACTCGTTACAAATTTAATAAAAGGAATCTAGCAAATGAGTGTTTTGGAAGTAATAACAACGAGTAATGCTAGTTTTGTCCGAATGAACTAAGCAAGGGAAAAGACGAACAAATTGACGTCAAACTTGTGTCATAGAACGACTAGTCCAACTTAATTAAATGACATCAAATAAACAAGAATAACATAACATGAAAATGAACCAAAATGCAGACAATGAAACATAGGCAGAAAATTTCCATACCAATTTTTATATTGCATCTCGAACATTCAACGTAAAGTTTATTTATCTAATACATCGAGGTTTACTGACCTTTGCACCTCGACAAACTCAGAACGACAAACACGACTCCGACGGAACTCAAGTCGGACCTCACTGAATCGAGGAATAACGACGAAACCTCGGAACAACCTCGACGTACCAGACATTGACGAACGGCGACGACCTCGATGGAGACTGAAAGCTTGGCCAAAACTGTCAACGCACAAGATGTTGGCTGCTGCTGGATTTTCCGACGCGGCAGGTCGGTTCGAGAAACGCGACAGAAGGGGTCGTTTGGACGTGAGGAGGGAAGAGGCTATGGAGCTGGTAGCGGGTAACAATGGTGGTGGGTTGTTGACGCGAGGTGATGAGCCTGCAATGGCGGGAAAGCTGACGGGCTGGGGTTGATGACTGTGTGAGACGGTGTGAGAGCTGGTTGCGACGATGGAGGCGGTGCTTTGGTGGGTCGTTGATGGGTCTGTTAGTGAGGAGGGAGCAGCTGATCGGAGGTGGTCGTGGTTCGTTGCTGGGGTGCGAGGGCGACTGGTTTGGGTGAGGAAGGAGGTGATTTCGCTGGTTTTTGACGCGGGGGAAGTAGGGATCGTTTTTTTTACAGTAGGGTTTTTCCTAGGTTTCCTTGAGGAGGAAGGAGATGGGGTGGTCGTTTGGTGGTGGTTTGGGCCGTGGTTGACGATGGCTGCTGGGTTCCGACGTGAGGGAGTGGAGGTTATGGCGTCGTGGGTGTTCGTCAAGCTGGTGGAGGGGGAGCTCGTTTTTTTTTTTCCAGTAGGTTTTCCTTCTTCTTCTTCATGAAGAAGAAGATGTACAGTACCTTTTCTTTAAAAATTCCCAAAAGTCCTCCTGCCCGTTCTTTTCTTTCTTTAAGATTACCAAAGTCCCCTCTTTTTTCAAATTCCAAGTCCTTTCGTTGGTCCCCCCTTTGAAAATGTCCAAGTCCGTGCATTTGGAGCTTTGGCCAAGAAAAATGAGCCCCACGCGTGGTGGGGTTCAAGGTTTATGTCCCCCACGCGTGGTGGGGTTCCCCATGTGTCCTGGACACGGTTTATTGTGGGTTAGGTCCGAAATTAGGCCTAAAACCGGGTAGTTTGAACCCGAATATTATTCTTTTGCCCGGACCCGAGAAATAGGAACACGTTGCTTAACTAGTCCTATGTAAGTAAAATAACTACCAAAAATAAGACTAGTATTTAAACAAAACTATCTTTTTAAATATGTTTTCAAGATTTAAAATAGCTACAAAATATTAATAAACTATTTGTAATTTTCGTTTTTTTTTTAAATATTAAGATAAAATATGAAGTAATTTTTTTTGTATTTTTTCAAAGTTAAAATGACTATAGAATATTAATAAAACTATATTTTTGTAATTTTCGTTCTTTAATAAAGACAAAAATATGAAGTAATATTTTTTTGTATTTTTCAAAATTATAATGACTGCAAACGTTAATAGAACTATATTTTTTTTTGTAATTTTCGAATTTATATAAAGTACCAAAATAAAGTACAATTTTTTTTGTATTTTTCAAGTTTATGAGAATACATAAACTAAAATTATATATATTTTTTTTGTGATTTTCTTTTTTTGCAACGAAATAAAGTAAAAATAGTTAAAATAGCTATACTGGACCCAATTTCACATATTCACGCTAAAAATGTGAAACTTCTCGGGGAGGGTCAAAAATCACGTGCTTACAGCTGACCCTCTTTGACTGGAAACACGAAGAGTTTTCCGACAAAGAACGACTAGACGTGTTTTTGACCCGACCATTACTTGGACGGACTACACTTAAGGAAAGGGAGGGAATGTGACCGAGCCCTGGTATCCGAGCTGCCTACATATCCTTGGTTATACAGGAATCAGGCCACGTGTAGTTCGGAAATGAGAGAGATAGTGAAGTGTACCGAGGTGAAGAGCCGATCGAGGTGCCGTTCCGTTGAGGTTCCGGTCCGCGGTCCTGTCGTTACAACAAAAATGAAAACTGAAAAAGACTAACTAAGCCTATCAGCTACTAGTTACAAGGATTCCTATCTCTTAAGTCTTCTGAAACTTGGTCTTGAGTCTTGAATGGTGCTTCATATAGACTTTGGATTTGAACCTTGATACTTGCTAGTTGTAGGCGCTAGTTCTTGAGCAGATCACATCTGTTCTCCACTTCCGTGCTTAGGATTCATTCATTTTTCTTTTTTCTTTTTTTTTTCTTCTTGTTTTTTTTTTGTTTTTTGGTGACCAGCTTCTGTTGATCATCCCAGACTATTGACTTGCATTCTTGGTGCGAGCTTCTTGTTGCTTCTATCTTGGATTGAGTGCTGGGGATTTTTGTTGTAACCTTCTGCTTTCCAGTGGGTCACTGCTTGATCTTGAAAAATGTTTCCCCATTCTACAGGCGGACTCCTGACTTCTTCTATCTTCGACACGCAACAACCTCCGTTCTACAGGCGGGTCCCTGACAATCAAAACAAACAAATCAAACAAAATTTCCTAACCCAGTTTGTACTGGGAAGATTTGTGAGTCGTTAGCAAAATCGTAACTCACTTACACTACTGATGCAATGATGAGAGTAAACTAAAGACTAGGCTAGGATGTGCATCTCCTATGAGTAAAACCAAAACTCTTGCTAGCAAATGTGTCTGCTAAAATAAAAACCTCAATGACTCAAACTAGAAAGTGTGTCTTCTATGGTTGAATCGAAATGAGCTAAACTAGGAAGTGCGTCTCCTAAGGGTGAAAACTTCAGTGACTAGAACTAGGAAGTGCGTCTCCTATGAATAAAATCTCGATTAGGAAGTGCGTCTCCTACGGGTAAACTTCAAAAACTGGACTAGGAATTGTGTCTCCTATGGTCGAACTTAAAATGAACCAAACTAGGAAGTGCATCTCCTAAGGGTGAAATCTCAATTCCGGAAGTGCGTCTCCTGAAATAAAATATAATCTAAAAATCCAAACTCGGGAGTGCGTCCCCTAAAGCAAAAGTATAACCTGAGTGAACCAGACTAGGAAGTGTGTCTCCTCAAATAAAATAGTCTTAGGAAGTGTGTCTCCTATGGGTGAAACCTTAATGATTTTGAACTAGGAAGTGCGTCTCCTATGAATGAAAATATTTTAGGAAGTGCGTCTCCTATGGGGTAAAAGTAAACTTAGGAAGTGCGTCTCCTGTGGGTACAATAAACTTAGGAAGTGCGTCTCCTATGGGTACAATGAACTTAGGAAGTGCGTCTCCTATTGGGAAAAACTGTTCTTAGGAAGTGCGTCTCCTACTGGGTAAAACTTGCTTAGGATGTGCGTCTCCTTAGGAAGTGCGTCTCCTATCGGTGAAACTGAACTTAGGAAGTGCGTCTCCTATGGTAAAACTGAACTTAGGAAGTGCGTCTCCTATCGGTGAAACTTAACTTAGGAAGTGCGTCTCCTATGGTAAAACTGAACTTAGGAAGTGCGTCTCCTATCGGTGAAACTTATCTTAGGAAGTGCGTCTCCTACTGGTAAAACTTGCTTAGGAAGTGCGTCTCCTATTGGTGAAACTTGCTTAGGAAGTGCGTCTCCTATTGGGAAAAACTGTTCTTAGGAAGTGCGTCTCCTACTGGGTAAAACTTGCTTAGGATGTGCGTCTCCTTAGGAAGTGCGTCTCCTATCGGTGAAACTGAACTTAGGAAGTGCGTCTCCTATGGTAAAACTGAACTTAGGAAGTGCGTCTCCTATCGGTGAAACTTATCTTAGGAAGTGCGTCTCCTATTGTAAAACTAAACTTTAGGAAGTGCGTCTCCTATGGTAAAACTATTTTTAGGAAGTGCGTCTCCTATTGGTGAAACTTCTTAGGAAATGCGTCTCCTATTGGTACAATGGATCTAGGAAGTGCGTCTCCTATGGGTAAAAATAAACTTTAGGAGGAAATACATCTCCTATGGGTAAAGACGTGGAATGTATGCCTCTGTTATCTGGGCGGGCTCCCAACTTCAATACTTGAAACGTAAAGACTGAATGTATGCCTCTATTATCTGGGCGGGCTCCCAATTTCAACACTTAAAAGTAAAAAGACTAAATGTATGCCTCTGTTGTTATGGGCGGGCTCCCAACTTCAACACTTAAAAGTAAAGACTGAATGTATGCCTCTATTATCTGGGCGGGCTCCCAATTTCAACACTTGAAATAAAAAGACTGAATGTATGCCTCTGTTATCTGGGCGGGCTCCCAATTTCAACACTTGAAATTAAAGACTGAATGTATTCCTCTGTTATTATGGGCGGGCTCCCAACTTCAACACTTGAAAAATAAAAAGACTAAATGTATGCCTCTGTTATCTGGGCGGGCTCCCAACTTCAACTCTGGAAATATAAAGACTGAACCCAACATATCCTATTTGAGGGCGGATGAACCCAACATATCCTATTTGAGGGCGGATGAACCCAACATATCCTATTTGAGGGCGGATGAACCCGACATATCCTATTTGAGGGCGGATGAACCCAACATATCCTATTTGAGGGCGGATGAACCCGACATATCCTATTTGAGGGCGGATGAACCCGACATATCCTATTTGAGGGCGGATGAACCCAACATATCCTATTTGAGGGCGGATGAACCCGACAGATCCTATTTGAGGGCGGATGAACCCAACATATCCTATTTGAGGGCGGATGAACCCAACATATCCTATTTGAGGGCGGATGAACCCGACAGATCCTATTTGAGGGCGGATGAACCCAACAGATCCTATTTGAGGGCGGATGAACCCAACAGATCCTATTTGAGGGCGGATGAACCCGACAGATCCTATTTGAGGGCGGATGAACCCGACAGATCCTATTTGAGGGCGGATGAACCCAACAGATCCTATTTGAGGGCGGATGAACCCAAGATATCCTATTTGAGGGCGGATGAACCCAACATATCCTATTTGAGGGCGGATGAACCCGACAGATCCTATTTGAGGGCGGATGAACCCAACAGATCCTATTTGAGGGCGGATGAACCCAACAGATCCTATTTGAGGGCGGATGAACCCGACAGATCCTATTTGAGGGCGGATGAACCCGACAGATCCTATTTGAGGGCGGATGAACCCAACATATCCTATTTGAGGGCGGATGAACCCAACATATCCTATTTGAGGGCGGATGAACCCAACATATCCTATTTGAGGGCGGATGAACCCCACAGATCCTATTTGAGGGCGGATGAACCCGACAGATCCTATTTGAGGGCGGATGAACCCAACATATCCTTAAGACTTGAAATGTCTTACCTCGAATACTTGCTGGGGATTGGGATGAATTTTCCCCTTTTTTTCATTATTATCCCTTTTTTTTAATTCCTTTTTTTTTGTTTTGTTTTTGCATAGCTTCTTCCTTCAAAGACTACCTCCCTTGATTTACTTACCTGTTGGGTGGTAAAATGTTATCAGCTGAGGGTACCTGACTTCCAGAAAATTTTCTAAATGGAAGGAAAATTTTCTGCCCCAGTTTGATAATATCCCTTGTGGCATGCGCTTCTGCATCAATGCCATTTCCTTTACCTGTTTCAAATCAAACAAAATTTGTTAGTTTAAAACATGGTGGTTGGCTGTGATACTCCTGCTGGGATGGTGTTCCCTTTCTCCCTCCTTGCTCCGTGTTCCACAACTTGTTGGGGATGATATTATGTGATGGGGATAATCCCTTCCTGCTGGGGATATCCATCTTCTTTTGTGGCACAGCTCGGAAACTGGCATTTTCCCGACCTTTTAGTCTAGTATGGATTTCGCCAAATCATGCTCACTGCTCTCCTTGCTCTGTTCACGGGCCTTGTCTTTGAGGTTTATAACCTTGGTTTTGGCAAGGATATCCCTCTTGATGCTCGTCAATCCTTTTGTCAATTCCCTTTGCTGGGGATATCTTTTTGACACTGACCTCGCGCTTGTTCCTTGCTGACTATACCATTCGGATATACTAGTCAGATCTCATCTTGGAAAGCTGATGGCATATTTTGAAGTCATTTCATACTTGTTCTGACCGGACAGACTCTATTGGGGAAAATTTTTATGAAAGGAGAAAGATAACAGAAACAAAATAAAAGACAAAGGAAATGATGACTCTTTTACAAAAGAAACTATAAATAAAAACCTATCAAACGCAGATACCGACTCTAATGGCCATGACATGCGTATGTGGCCTATACTCTGCCGTCAATCATCTTTTAAGATCTTTCATTGGCGATTCCCCCTCTGATTCTCAATCTTATTCGACTTGTAGTGCCCGAAGGGTTTTCACTATCAAGTCTCTCTCATTTTGGTTTTCTCTCAGCTTTCATCGCCTTATGGTGCCTGTGAAGGTTTTCACCGATAAGATTCTCTCATTTGTATCACTTTCCAGCTGGGGATTTGGAGTGTCGCCGGTACGACTCTTTCTGCTGGAGATTAGAGTCCTTTCTGCTGTGGAACAGAATGTTATGTTCGCCGGTAAGACTCTTCATTTGTCTGACTTGGCATCTTTTGAAGACTGATCGGAAGGTCTTTCTTTGGACCGTAATGTGGGTTTTTGGATTGGGCTAGAAAGAAAGGGTATTAAAGGCTCAAAAATGCATTCATTTTGGGTTATTAATTACAACCTTCGGAATTAGATTTATTTACATCAAACGCAACATCTGCCCCAGTTTCTTGCTTGGGGATATTTTAATTGTTTTTTTTTCATTTTTCAAAACTATGACCGAGCCGTGAAGCGCCTACGTATCCTCTTTGAGGAATCAGGTCAAACGTAGTTCCCAATTCCTCTTTTCATTTAATTTTCTTTTTTTTCTTTGTTATCAATTTCTTTTCTTTTCTTTTCTCTTTTTTTTTTCTCTCTTTTTTCGTTTTGTTGTTTTCTTTCTTTCTTTCTTTTTTCGTTTTGTTACCGATTCCGAACGAGGGGTATGAAAGAAAAATAAATAAGGCTCAAAAGGGGTAACGAAGGGTAAAGTGTTTGGGTAGCAGAACAAAATGCCTTCGTCAGTCCAGTCTTCAAAGTATGCCAAATGCAAACAACACAATTTAAATTTGTAGTCTCTTCTGATGGTGCTTGGACTTTGACAATTATATTCAACATTTGCTTTTTCATTGGTCCTTTCTAAAGCACCGTTGGGCGATACTCTCATTTGGCGAATCTTGCTTTTAACGGTTTTTCTTCATATTTTACTTGCCCTAGTTCCATATTTTAGGCCCAAATTGGGTGCGCATGTCATGTCCCTAGAATCGGCATCGAACAAGAAATGGTAAAAGGACTAAACAAAAAGATGACTGGAAATAATAAAAGACCGGACTTTGTATTAGACTACCGGTGAAATGGTTTAAATAACAAAACAAACAAAACAATCCAGAACAAAATCCTAAAAACAAACTGGACAAGACAACATCCGACTCATAACCCTAATAATCCGAACAATGACAACAAAATGAGCCACCACAGGCTTCTCTCTTGCTGACCAAGGAACAAAACGTCCTCCCACTTTATCAAAATTGGCATTTTAGCCACTGAGCTTTGCATCAATATTACCAGCTTCAACCCCATCAACCTCCGTAGGCAAGTTCTCGAGGAGGTTCGAGTGCTCCATGTCACTGTTATTAATCGCAACCCGCCCTTCTCGGATCATTTTCTCTACTTCCTTTCTCCAGCTATGACAGCTCTCAATGTTGTGGCCTATGACATTGGAGTGGTAGGCGCATCGTGCTGCCGGATCAAAGCTCCTTGCAAGCGGATTTATAGTACATGCGGGGAGTGGCTCAATCGAACCAGCATGCCTTAGCCTTTCGAACAGACTGGCATAAGATACCCCGATGGGGGTGAGAGCATTTCCTCATTTCAGCAACCTCTTCATTCTTGCATGTTGACAGGGCCGGAAACCTGATCCAGGTGGCTTTTGGTAGGATTGTGTAGGTGGGTAGGCATTTTGTGGAGTCGGGTGCCTGGAAAGTGAAGTATGGCGGGGAAAGAAGTGTTGTTGGGGAGCGGAGAAGCATTGGGGAGTGATGGAGCTACTCGGGTAGCTGGGAAAGCTGCCATAAGTGGGTTGGGATGGAGAGTATGGGGGATCTTCCATTATGGTGTTGGGTGCTTGGGAATTGACCGAGTTCAAGAGACTTGGCGGTGGAGGGGGTGGTGCTTTTCCCGTTATCCATGCCTGATACATGTCTGCCACATGCTGTCTCAGCAATCTCACTTCTTCTACCAACCCGTTGTTCCGTTCGATCAATTGTTGTCGGTCATCAGTACCGACCCACTCGGTTCTGCGGTTCTGAGCCATTGTCCTTTGATTTTGCTTTGCAGGGAGGAGTTACCACAACCAACCACTTTCTATATATGGACACATCAAAGGGAAGTCATCACGTTAGTGTTAGGGCATTGGACAGACAATCATATATCAGAGATACAATGTACCTAAGCAGTTAGACAATTGTGCCCCCTGAAAATCTTCCACACTCTCTTTTATTTATTTATTATTATATATTTTTATTTTTATTTTTTATTTATTTATTATTTTTTCATTTTAGTGGTGTTATGGAGATTGCCTACGTATCATGTCCCTGCATGAATCAGACCTTGCGTAGTTCGTGCCAATAAAAGATAAACAATACTAAACACACATTTTTTTAAAAAAAAAAATTAAAACAAACTGGGTTTCAAGGATTTAAAGATTACCCACAAACTTGAAAATTAAACAACCCGCATGTTCTAATCAAAAGATTGGTAGACTCAAAAACAAAATTCCAGCTCCCTTTCTCTGTTCGACAAATGCAACCAAATGGTTATTTTTGCAAATGTGGCCCCTTCCAATTTTCACATGAATTTTGAGGCCGGGGAGGATTATTTTGACACTTTACAATCTTGTCCATTCTTTTACGAAAATAACCTTTCGACAACTGAAAGATACTCTAAGGCTATTTCGGAAAGAACGGTTTTAAGACGCGGCCGAAGCTGGCTCGGCTTATGATGACAAAAATCAAACGGTATTCACCTGACCGCTGACTCTTTATTTTTTTTTCTTTTCAAAATTACAAAAAACCTGGTGTTGCAAACACGGCCCTTCAGCGCCTCGGGGACGAAGATTTTTAAGGCTGTGTGGGTCCATATCTCAAAATGACCCAAAGGTGGCTATTTATGCC
This sequence comes from Nicotiana tabacum, assembly GCF_000715075.1. Classification (NCBI taxonomy): domain Eukaryota; kingdom Viridiplantae; phylum Streptophyta; class Magnoliopsida; order Solanales; family Solanaceae; genus Nicotiana; species Nicotiana tabacum. The sequence continues at coordinate 198,779,494 of NC_134085.1, read as the reverse complement.
AAGTCAGCCTTCCGGCGTCCCTTTCGGGAACATTCGGCTATTTATGGCAAAACAACATCACCTGACTCATTTACGACTCTTTTATTGTTTTTTCGAAAATAGGAAACTCAATACTGCAAAACACGGCCTGTCAACGTCTCGGGGACGAAGATTTTTAAGGCTGTGTGGGTCAATCGGACCAAATCTTAAAAAATGACCCAAAGGTGGCTGTTTATGCAAAGTCAGCCTTCCGGCGTCCCTTTCGGGAACATTCGGCTATGTCTTGATAAAACAGCGTCACCCGACTTCTTTATGACAAAAATTAAAATTTGACATATATATTTTTTTTATGATTATTATTTGTTTGTTTTTGGCTTTTTAGCAAAACGGTGGGGTTGGACCCGATGAGGGTTGCCTACGTATCTCACATCCGGTGAGAATCAAACCCGCGTAGTTCGGGCAAATAAACTGTTTTTGAGAGGACCCTTTTCCTTTTTCTATATTTTGTTTTATTATTATTTTCACAACAATCAAATAGACTATTATTCTATTATTTTTCATTTATAACAAGCAAACGAATTAACGAAAAACATAAAACATTCCTTCTTTTTGAGAAGGTGGGGGTTGGACCCGATGAGGGTTGCCTACGTATCTCACATCCGGTGAGAATCAAACCCGCGTAGTTCGGTCCAATAAAGAATAAGTAGATGAACTAACTTCTTTTTTTTTTTAAATTTTGCGAAAGAACTACTTTGAAAGAAGAAAGGAAGTATTTTTTTTTGATTGATTTTCCTTTTTTAAAAGAAAGACTTCTAAGATATATATTTTTTGAATTTTCGCTTTTTTTTATTCTAAAGAAAAGAAGAAAATATTTTTCGGAATTTTACCTTTAATAAAAGAAATGCTTCTCAAAATATTTTTTTGAATTTTGAATTTTCTTTTCAATTTTGAAAGAAGAATCAAAATATTTTCGGATTTTCTTTTTTATTATTATTATTATTTTTTGTTTTAAAAAAAAACAATTAGAATGACTTTCTAAAGAAGTCCATAATGGAAAATATTTTTGGATTTTTATTGTTTTGAAAATTGGGGGTCTAAAAACTTTTCTAGACTTTTTGGCAAGACAAATATTTTTGCAACAAATAAAGACATATATATATTTTTTTTTGGAAATTTAAAAAAAAACTTTTTGGATTTATATATATATACATATTTATTTGTGACAAATAAAGAAAGACTCTTTTATTATTTTTTATTTTTGCATTTTCATAAACGAAAAAATATATTTTTTTTTTTTAAAAAAATAAGACTCTTTTCATGGCAAAACAAACTATTTTCTTTTTCTATTTTTTTTTTGAAAGAACAATGATGATTTTTTTTCTATTTTTCCTTTGCTTTTAATATAACAAACTAATAAGACATTTTTTCATTTTCAAAATTTCGATACTACTCGGACATTCGTTTTTTTTTATTTATAAAAATAAGTAGTTATATCTCTACACTGTTATTTTCTCATTTTTTTCAAGTTTTTTTTTTAATTCGTGGAAAATGATGAAGACATACAAAATCTTTTGAATTTCCATGCTTTGTTTTTATATGTATTTTTATTTTTTATATTTATTATTATTTTGAGAAATGTGGCATGGGAAACATAAGGATTTCCAAGACATCTTGAATTTCGCAAATGTTCCCCGTGCGCTTTTCCCAACATGTGAAGCGTGGGGGACATAGGGAATTCCAAGACTTCTTGGATTCCACAAATGTTCCCTAGGTGCTTTTCCCAAAAATGAAGCGTGTGGGACATAGGGAATTCCAAGGCTCCTTGGATTCCACAAATGTTCCCCATGCTTTGATTAAAATAGCAACATGCTGGAAATGACCAAATAACCCATTCGCCCTTGACTAAATACAACATGTAGCACATAGGATGCCAAAAGCTGGTCTATTATTTTCAGGTTGCTTGTCCTAGACGGACCCAACCTCTGTGTTGAGTCCCCTAAGTCAAATGCACATGATGCAAATAAACGTTCCTACTAGGGATCCGGCATGTGGCTTTGTTATACTAGGTTCAGAACCTGGGTGTTTGTTCTAGACTTGGCTTACCCGAGCGGACAGCTCGAGCCGGGGGGGGCAGCGTACCGGGAATACAAAAGCTTCACCGGCTTAGCAACTTATCCGAACCTCGTTCTAAATTGGGATTTGACACTATACAGAAAAGAAGTCGTACGAAGTACACCCTTATTCATGATTTAGAAGACTCAGAAAGGATATGGGTTTCGGCACAGTTTACATACAGTTGAAATAATATCAAAGCGGTAAAAGCAGCATTTAGCACATTAGGCTCAAAACATGTAATAATCAGATAATAAATAAAGCCAAATAATGACAATTATTCTATGCTCGAATTCTTAACCCTGAACCAGTGGTTCTGGGTGTCAAATCCCCAGCAGAGTCGCCAGAGCTGTCACACCTCCTTTTTCCGCGCCCGAGGGGGCGCAAGGGGGTTTTTTCCAATTAAAGGACAATCGAAACGGGATTGGTTTAATTATTTCAGAGTCGCCACTTGGGAGATTTAGGGTGTCCCAAGTCACCAATTTTAATCCCGAATCGAGGAAAAGAATGACTCCATATTACAGTCTGCGTACCAGAAATCCGGATAAGGAATTCTGTTAACCCGGGAGAAGGTGTTAGGCATTCCCGAGTTCCGTGGTTCTAGCACGGTCGCTCAATTGTTATATTCGGCTTGATTATCTGATTTTATACAAGTATGAACTTATGTGCAAATTTTAACTTTTAACCGCTTTATTATCATTATTTTTAGGAATGTGAACATCGCTTAAAACATATCTTTGGACTGTGTCACATGAAATGCACCCACAATCCGAAACATATTTTATTTGATGTTTTAGGATTTGGATTTGGGTCGCATGAAATGCACACCCGAGCTTAAGAAAGTAAATTGTTAAACACGCGCCTAAAGAGACTATCGCGTTATTATTTTGCGGAGGCCATGAAATTCGCTAAACGGCCCTCCTGAATTCTAAGTAATTTTAAACAAGTATTTACTGAGGGTCCCGCAATTTGTGTTTTTATTCGGCGAGGCTCATCTCATTCTTATTTTTTAAAAGGGATTTGTAACGTCATGGACATGCATCTCGGGCCACGACACAATCAATGCGCCCGTGACTAAAGACATATTTCGACTCCGTTGAGATTTGGATTTTGGGTCACATAAATGTGCACCCGAGTTTAGGGAGATAACATTATTTAAGGCGCGCCTAAAACAACTAGCGCATTATTATTTTGGGGTAGGGCCGTGAAATTTGCTAAACGGCCCGTCCCGGAATCTAAGTATTTGATACATATGTTTTGTGAGGGCCCCGCAATTTGTTTTTTTATTCGGCGAGGCTCGTCTCATTTTATTTTTTATTATCATTTATTTATTCTTTATTTTTTATTATATATATATTTTTTTTTTATTTTTTTTTTAAAAAAAAGGATGTCATTTTTACGCCTTTAACCATACTAAACCTTATAGCCTATTTACAACTGAAATCTCATAACTCGTTACAAATTTAATAAAAGGAATCTAGCAAATGAGTGTTTTGGAAGTAATAACAACGAGTAATGCTAGTTTTGTCCGAATGAACTAAGCAAGGGAAAAGACGAACAAATTGACGTCAAACTTGTGTCATAGAACGACTAGTCCAACTTAATTAAATGACATCAAATAAACAAGAATAACATAACATGAAAATAAACCAAAATGCAGACAATGAAACATAGGCAGAAAATTTCCATACCAATTTTTATATTGCATCTCGAACATTCAACGTAAAGTTTATTTATCTAATACATCGAGGTTTACTGACCTTTGCACCTCGACAAACTCAGAACGACAAACACGACTCCGACGGAACTCAAGTCGGACCTCACTGAATCGAGGAATAACGACGAAACCTCGGAACAACCTCGACGTACCAGACCTTGACGAACGGCGACGACCTCGATGGAGACTGAAAGCTTGGCCAAAACTGTCAACGCACAAGATGTTGGCTGCTGCTGGATTTTCCGACGCGGCAGGTCGGTTCGAGAAACGCGACAGAAGGGGTCGTTTGGACGTGAGGAGGGAAGAGGCTATGGAGCTGGTAGCGGGTAACAATGGTGGTGGGTTGTTGACGCGAGGTGATGAGCCTGCAATGGCGGGAAAGCTGACGGGCTGGGGTTGATGACTGTGTGAGACGGTGTGAGAGCTGGTTGCGACGATGGAGGCGGTGCTTTGGTGGGTCGTTGATGGGTCTGTTAGTGAGGAGGGAGCAGCTGATCGAAGGTGGTCGTGGTTCGTTGCTGGGGTGCGAGGGCGACTGGTTTGGGTGAGGAAGGAGGTGATTTCGCTGGTTTTTGACGCGGGGGAAGTAGGGATCGTTTTTTTTACAGTATGGTTTTTCCTAGGTTTCCTTGAGGAGGAAGGAGATAGGGTGGTCGTTTGGTGGTGGTTTGGGCCGTGGTTGACGATGGCTGCTGGGTTCCGACGTGAGGGAGTGGAGGTTATGGCGTCGTGGGTGTTCGTCAAGCTGGTGGAGGGGGAGCTCGTTTTTTTTTTTCCAGTAGGTTTTCCTTCTTCTTCTTCATGAAGAAGAAGATGTACAGTACCTTTTCTTTAAAAATTCCCAAAAGTCCTCCTGCCCGTTCTTTTCTTTCTTTAAGATTACCAAAGTCCCCTCTTTTTTCAAATTCCCAAGTCCTTTCGTTGGTCCCCCCTTTGAAAATGTCCAAGTCCGTGCATTTGTAGCTTTGGCCAAGAAAAATGAGCCCCACGCGTGGTGGGGTTCAAGGTTTATGTCCCCCACGCGTGGTGGGGTTCCCCTGTGTCCTGGACACGGTTTATTATGGGTTAGGTCCGAAATTAGGCCTAAAACCGGGTAGTTTGAACCCGAATATTATTCTTTTGCCCGGACCCGAGAAATAGGAACACGTTGCTTAACTAGTCCTATGTAAGTAAAATAACTACCAAAAATAAGACTAGTATTTAAACAGAACTATCTTTTTAAATATTTTTTCAAGATTTAAAATAGCTACAAAATATTAATAAACTATTTGTAATTTTCGTTTTTTTTTAAATATTAAGATAAAATATGAAGTAATTTTTTTGTATTTTTTCAAAGTTAAAATGACTATAGAATATTAATAAAACTATATTTTTGTAATTTTCGTTCTTTAATAAAGACAAAAATATGAAGTAATATTTTTTTGTATTTTTCAAAATTATAATGACTGCAAACGTTAATAGAACTATATTTTTTTTTGTAATTTTCGAATTTATATAAAGTACCAAAATAAAGTACAATTTTTTTTGTATTTTTCAAGTTTATGAGAATACATAAACTAAAATTATATATATTTTTTTTGTGATTTTCTTTTTTTGCAACGAAATAAAGTAAAAATAGTTAAAATAGCTATACTGGACCCAATTTCACATATTCACGCTAAAAATGTGAAAATTCTCGGGGAGGGTCAAAAATCACGTGCTTACAGCGGGTACCTCCTTAGTAACAGTTTTGGCTTTACCAATAGTCACATCAGCTTTTTTAGTTATGGGTTCGTCATTCTTGCTTTTCGTACAATCATCAACTTTCATCTCCTTCACAATGCGGTTCTTCAAGTAGAACTTTGCATCGGCAAAGTGTGACTCAGCCTCGGTGAATGGCTCATCATCAGCAACTACCGTCTTCTCGACTTTACCCTCGTAGTATTTTAAACATTGATAGTAGGTAGATGGAACTACTTTATTCTCATGTATCCAAGGCCTCCCAAGCAAAACATTGTATGAAGTCTTCGCGTCGATCACATGCATCCATGCACTTGATTGCATATCTTCAATAGTGATTCCCAGCCTGATCGCGCCTATGGCTTTTTGCCCCCCTTGGTTGAATCCTTGGATCATCACACGACTTTCTGAGAGTTAGTTTATAGGAATACCAAGTTCTTTCACAGTGTGGATTGGCAAAATGTTCACTGAGGATCCTCCATCAACCAAAATCTGATTTACCCTTTTATCGCATATATAGCCAACCAGGTACAATGGGCGGTTATAAGGAGTGTCACCTAGCAAAAGATCGTCATTTATGAACATGACCTTTTCCTCACAAGCGTTAACTTCTTGAGGAGTGGACTCGATGGGCTTTTCCGAAGATGGTGCCAATGGTAGGTCATCACTTTTTTCTTCCCCTTTGTCAGCATGGCAACAAGAGGCATCAATGCCCTCACAGGAAATCTTCGTGCGGAACCAACTTGGTAAAAACTCCTCCAAGGTCACTAGATTTCGTGGCTTTTGAGAATGGTGCATCTCCACTTTTGTTTTCTTCAAATGCCTAACTAGATTCTTTTTCGTTGGTCTTTTTACCATCATTTTCCTTGTTGGTTGTTCTATTGATTCTTTTCGTGGGCTCCTTTTGTGGTGCCTACGCCGAGTCACCCATGTCCAACCTTCATCGTCATCAGGTTGGTTGACTTCAGCTTTGTCGCTCTCCAGTAATTCTTCATTTTTACTTTCTTTAAAATCACATAATTCATCCGGACTGAATGAGCCAAAGGTGATAGAGAGTTGGTTTGTGCTTGCTTTCTCATCTTCAAGCACGAGCTTCTTTTCGCGAGCCAAGTCCATGACTTTATCCTTGAAGACAAAGCACTTCTCCGGAGGTGGCTTACAAGTCGGTGATATTTGCAGTAGTTTGGGTCATTTGTTTTCCCCGCTTCATTTGGTCCCTTCATCTCCAGAAGCTCGATGAGATTTAACTCGAGGAGTTCTTCGAAAATGGCTGGCACATCAGAATCCAGGAATGGGTACTCTTTCTCTTGCATTTCTTTTAGAGTCAGCTTCCCACTTGGCTTATCTTGAAACGAAGTGGATTTCATACTCTGCTTCTTGCTCTCCTTTGTCATGAACTTCACAAGTGACGTATTGACATTCATAGCCTCTTTGCTTTCAGAATTGGGTACGAACTTGCCCCACTTCCTGACTTCTTCCTTGTCATTCGCTTTGCGAGGTTCATAGATGGGCAGTCTTTCATTTCCAGCGGAGGCCATGCTCAATTCCAGGTCATGGGCACGAGTTGCAAGTTCTTCAAATGTGCCAGGCTTAATACCTTGCAAGATGTAGTGCAATCCCCAATGCATGCCTTGGATGCACATCTCTATGCCCGAAGCTTCACTAAGCCTGTCTTTGCAGTTGAGGCTTGAATTCCTCCATCGATTGATAAAGTCGATAACTGGTTCCCCTTTTCGTTGACGAGTATTTGTAAGTTCTATCATACTCACAGTACGTCTCGTACTATAAAAGCGATTGAGGAACTCTTGCTCTAGTTGATCCCAGCTGTCGATAGATCTAGCCTCGAGGTCCGTGTACCATTCAAAAACATTTCCTTTTAGCGAGCGGACAAACTGCTTGATGAGGTAATCTCCATAAGTCCCAGCATTGTTGCACGTCTCCACGAAGTGCGCAACATGTTGCTTTGGGTTACCTTTACCATCAAACTGTTGAAACTTCGGAGGTTGATAGCCAACAGGCATCTTCAACATATCGACCCTTGCAGTGTACGGCTTTATATATGTAAGGGAAGATGTGGCAGCAACTTAATATTTGTTCTTAATGGTTCCTTCGATGAACTCCTTCAGTTGATCGATTGGAATCATCCCTTCAGATGAGACAGTGATAGCCTTAGTGGATGCTGCTTGTCTTGGAGGAGAGTCACTCTCTAGAACTTCTGGGAGCTTGCCGGGTGCATGGGTGGATTCTTCTTCCATCAAGATTCCCACCCTGTCTGTTAGCTTATCAATTCTAGTCTCTTGATTTTGCATGCATTTGGTCAAGCCAGCGATTGCTTCAGTCAAGTTTGCCAACTGTTCATCTACGGATGAAGTATTTGTCACCATAGCTTGCATGATTGTCGTGGACGACAGAGAGTAGCATGGATTTTCACACAGATTGATCCTTGATCGGCTTACGCTATGTGGTGTAAGTGGGGAGGATCCATCACTTGAAACATCATCTTCCTTCATAGCAGAGTGCTTGGATCCAGAGAGGTCAAGTAGGGCAAGAGTTTTCTTGATCTTTTCAGCAATATTGCTTCCTCCTTCAGATACGTTTGTGGAAGATCTTGCTCCTTTTGAGGATGAAGATCCGAAAACATGAGTTGACGCGGACGGCGCTTGGGGTGCTTGTTGTCCTAAAGAGGTTGCTTTGCTCCTCGTAACTGGTCTGAAGCTTCCAAAGGTAACATCGAGGATGCTTTCCACATCAGTATAGAACCTGGAGTTAGCAGCCTTGGTGGAAGTTGAACCGGAGTTGATTTTCTTTGAAGCCATTTCAATGTTCTTGGTATTTGGTGAATGAAAAGTTGAGATGAGAGGTAGAGATTGTCCCACTGGGCATGCCAGAATTTGTAGACAATAAATTGCGTCGAGAAAATAAAATCAAGACTGAAAATATCGCAACAATCGTAGTATTTTATTTCGAATATTTGAGTGTTACAATCTCTATGATTCCTCTGATTCTACTTTTCTAGTATAAATTCAAGGGGCCTTTGAGCTTGATCTTGAATATGTATTTGATTTATCCGTCGCGAACACTTTGATTGTTGCTACGAATTTTATCACGAACAAGTAGCCTTGATCTTGAACGTCTTGTATTTGATTTGACTCCATTCTTGATCTTGAATACTTGAATTGTTCTTCGTTCTTGAGCTTAAACTTGATTTCTTGAACTTGAACTTGATTGCTTGAAGCTTGAACTTGTAGAGAAATTTGTGGCATTTGATCCACGAGCTCTCTCTTGCTTCTTGTTATAACTTCTGGTGTCTTTTCTGAGTTATGAAGACCCCTATTTATAGTTGTGAAAAGGAGGAGTTGTGATAAGAACAAACTCTTTCTGACCAATCAAATTGAAGTGTGACATGGCCGCATTTGATTGGCCAGAACATGTCACTTGCACACGTGGCACGATTTCATTGGCCTTTTAGTGTGACTTGGCATGCCTTGTCATTTTGACACGTGACATGAACCTATTGGCTCTTCCGTTTGACTTGGCGCGCCACGTCATTTGACACGTGACACCAAACTGGGCCTCTAGGAAGATGTCATCTTGGGCTTAATGAAGTGGACTCATCACTTTAGCCCAATTAAATAGGCTAGTCCAATGGATTAATACCTATTTATTTAATCAATATATATTTGATTTATATAATTAATTCAATTATATTAGTCCATAATATTTATTTGGACCAACATTATCTTGAATGTAAAATATAGCTCAAATAACTTTATGGATTTAAATTCGATAAAATTTAAATGCTTACAAATATCACTAAACTCATGGCTTAATTCCCTATACTTCTGATTGCCCAATGCTTTCAAAGATGAAGTATAAAATTGCGACAGGAATCCATATACTTAAAATTCTGGATCCGCCTCTGACTAAGTTAGCAGCAAATAGCATTTTCATATCATGAGAGCTATAAAGCTGAATGATTGGAACCACTCCAATAAGCTTACAACATCTAAGGGCAGCCAAGTCAGTAACATTCTTGTCCTTCTATTCGTATTTTATTCCTATCGAGTAAGTAAGAACAAATTCCTACAACCAAGAAAATTTCTGGAGACTACATTGAATAGTTGAACCTGCAACCGACATGCATCTCCTATTTTGTTTTCATATTCCTCCTGGCTTTGCAGGTGATATAACAGCAAAATTACACATTCCTTGGGGAGGAAGGTTCAGGTGATGCACCGGCTGAGTCACCTCCCATGGGATTCAGTGACGACGAGTCACTTGTAAGAGAACCATTTCCACTTTCATCTTGTGACACAACAGGGATCTTCACTGCTACTCTCTCCATTTCCTTCTCGAGCTCTTCCTCACGCCGCAATGCAGTGAATTGGCCGTCTAAAGACCTGGCTGCTCCCAACCATCCAAGTACAATTACTAGTAGCACACCTCCAAGGTAGGGAGTTGAGTTGGCAAGCGAACCAAAAGTCAAAATCATGAATTGTTGTATCAAGGCTCCTCCAGATTTTCCCAGTGGATTGCAGACAACATCAATTGCTGCCTTCCCTTTTACCTGTTATAAGAAAAATGCTTGAGCTTAATGTTCACGAAACAACTGGCTGCCAAATAACATCACGGTTTTCCAGTTATAAAAGTCCGGATAGAGGTATTTGTCAGTCACAAATACCATTATAAATATATGCGCTCATCAAATATTAAGGGCTACATATATAAAAAGGTAGCCCGGTATTGTTACCGATGCCCAAAAAAAAAGGTAGTCCGGTGCACGAAGCATCCCGCATTTACGCAGGGTTTGGGGAAGGGTCGCACCCAAAGGGTGTGAGGTAGGCAGTCTACCCTAATGCAAGCATCAGTGGCTAATTCCACGGCTCGAACTCTAGACTTATAGGTAACATGAAGACAACTTTACCGTTGCTCCAAGGCTCCCCCTCTTAAAGGCTACAGATATATACTCCCTCCAGTCCATAATAAGTGACTAATTTGTTTTTTTATTTTGGTCCAAAATAAGTGTCCATTTATATAATCAAGAAAAAATTTAATTTGTTTTTCCTAAATTACCCTTATGTCGTATTCCTAAAAAGTCTTTTACTCCTCATATTAAATTATGCTGCAACATTTAATTAAGAGTAGTTTAGTCACACTAACAATTTTTGTCTAGAATTTAGTATTTCCTTAACGGGTGTGCCCAAAGCAAATTGGTTACTTATTGTGGACCGGAGGGAGTATATGTTTAATGCATTCAATTCCTAGATGAAGGCATGACTATTCCAATTCAGCACTTTTGACAGCACCATAGAGCATTGATTCACTACAATTTTAGACACAGTGAATAGTATATACCTTGGTGTCCTCGTCCAGAGGAATATACGCCATTTCTTTGCAAGGATCGAACAAACTGTATTTTGCACTCTTACTGAAAATGTTCTGCATAGCGCCCACATAGACAGCAGCTAGAAGAGGAGTGATCCCGAACTTGGCAAGAGCAGGGGCAAGGGGATCACCAAACAAAATCAGGGAGAAGAATCCAACACCAGTAAGAAGCAAGACCGTGGGCGTTATCTTAGCTGCTGTTCCCCAACCATATTTGTCAAAGATCCACTGGCTTAACAACATCATTGTAAAAGTTGCTATACCAGTAGCAGTAGAGAAGTCACCCATGAAGGAAGAGTATTCATTTGGGCTTGGGAACTGCAGATTTAGTAAAAGGGCAGAGTGTGAAAGAGATGCTGCATGTTAAATTGAGAAACAAACTCAAGTTCACATATTACAATGCATAACAGTAGTAACTATTTTACCTGAGCTTTGAGCTTTGATTTCCAAGTAACCTCAACAAGGTTGATACTAATGCCGTATGCTACAACTAATGTTGCAAGATCCCTGATATACTTTGAGGAGACCAAAAATTTCAAGCTCTCCATCATGGTCATGTTAGGCTTCTCCTGCAAAAATACATTATAGTGAGAAAATGTTAATAATACATTTCACGTGATCCTTAAATGTGAAAGTGGTTTTGAATAATTTAATATGAGAAGGTAGAAATTTATTAGATTATCACTGAACCGTGATCAAGTAAACAAAGAGGTCAAGCAGCTCTTTGGAACTAACTGATAAATGGGGTAATTTCTCTGCTAAGTTTATAAGATAGGGAAAAATTATGGGTCCTTTTGCTGACTACTATTTTCTTTTGAGTAATCTAGCCACTTGAAGGGAATCAATACTAAACTGTGGCTGGTTACCTTCTTCTTCTTGCTACGGTTCGGTAGAGCAACGTTGTGATTCACCCACCAGTAAATGCCACAGATTGCAAGCCCCATCAGCACTACAATGCTCATCATTGCTTTCAAAGAGACGGCCCAACCATCAACTCCAGGACCCAATGATTTTCTCAGATTAGAGAAGTACTTCACTGTACGGCCAGAGAAAATTAGAGCAACATTTGCTCCAAGCCCAAATAAAGGATAGAATCTTTTAGCCTCATCAACTGTAGTAATCTGCAAAAATAAAAGCATCCCAAAATACTCAATGGCAGCTCAAAAATAGCTAATTTTCCCCAAATAAAGCTCAAGGCACTGATAATCAAGATGCACGGATGATTTCACCAGTTGAGAACTGGCCTTTCAAACAGATGGAAACGGAAAGAGCAGGTGATAAACTGAAACCTCAGCGAATTTTTATAACTGGTTGCGACAATAAAGACAGAACTTAGACAAGATGTAAAAAATGACAAAAAAGTGCAGCCGAGACACTAGCAATTTATGAGCAGAATTGCAACATAACTGGACCAACCAGCCTTAGAGCTAGATAAACCGCGAACTCCATAGTAAACAAATCTTAAACCAGTAAATACTATCATAACCTTGCACCCTTCCTAACCCCACTCCTGGAGCCAACACCCATTGCCAAAAGAGAATAATGAAGAAAAAATGTTGTACCATCCAATCCCTAACATTAACCTCTTCCGGGCATATCAGTTTAAAGAGAGTTCATATCACCCTATGCAGCGGTTTCAGGAACTCATGGTATAAACAAAGAGGTGAAAAGTGCAAATACTATTTTCCACTGCTTAAATAAATATAAGAATCTAAGATCATATAACTTTGGAAATGATTACTAATGCACAAATGAAGTGTGATAAAGATGAGAATGTATAAAATGAATATTCATCAAATTGACTATTTTCCGATTTGTTCTTTCGTAGATGAGGCCTTAAAACAAAATGAAAAGGCGGAAAAATGATTCATTCCCCTTTCTAAGAGGAGTAGGATCTTTGGTTGATCTTCCCTTTCCCTCCTTTCTTCGTAGATTATTAGTCCCGGGACACCTATACCAAAAGCTCAGTGTGCAATTTGCATGAAATCTATTTACTATCCTAGACTAAAAAAGACATTAGGAGTCTCAAAATTCGGGCAAACAGCATATAAATGGAATATACCAAGTTATGACACCCAAGCTGGAATAGTAATTAATTCTAAAAAGGATCCATGAAAGGATGAGGATGAACATAAATTTACCTGATTAGCAAACCCCCAAAATAGAACTGAAACCACCACACTTCCCCAAAGTTCAGCCATAACATAGAACAAACAGAAACTCCAGATCCTCAATATAGCAATTGGTCCAAGAAACCTTGGACCCAGAATGTTCAAAAGTTGATCAGCAAGAGCTGTAGGGTGAAAGTAATTGCTAAGGGGATACAAAACAAACCCAAATGCCCCAAAGAAAGCAATAAATGGAAGGATCACAGTATAAAAAAGAGCCTGCTTTGACAACACATTAGCCAACTTTGTGTACAAAAGCATGAAGCCTACAGCCATAGGCAAATTCACCCATGTTTTCAAGAATGGTATAATCTCAGCACTTGACCCTTTAGCTGTTACAACCAAAACATCCTTAGTATCTCTCAAGATTGTGTAATTAAACAAAATACAAAAGAACATAAGCCCAAGTGGAATAATTTTCTTGAGAGTCACAAGCTCAATTCCCATGAATTTAGGTGACTCATTTTCTCCCAAAAGTGGTACCCCATCAGCTGCAGCAGCAACCTCTGCTTTGCAAACTGGAAAAAATCTGTTCTTTTGACCAATCAATTGTGGCTTTTTAGCAAAGCCTTGAAATTTTTGGAACCCATCAGAAGATAAAGATAATCCCTCAAGGGGTTTAGGTTTAAGAGAATTAACAGAATTGAATCTGTGCCTTAAACCCCCTTGAGGTAATGGGTAAAATGCTCTGGTTTTGGGTTTAGAAGGCAGAGAAAGAAGCCCTTTTGTTTGTAGAACAGCTTCCATTTTTGTTAGAGACTCTCTCTTTTTCTCTATCTCTACAAGTCCAAGAAATAATCTAAATATTTGAGCTTTTAACAGGTTAATAACAAAAAGAGAGAAAGAGAAAAGAGAGATAAGGTTGGCGAAGAAGAAGAATGTGATATGGGAGAAAGGTTTCGAGGAAGAGATACAAAAATCTACTGTATATAAATATGGCATTCAAGAACCAAAACCCTTGAATGACACTGAAAAAGACAACAAAAAAATAGAATAATGGAAAAAATAACAATATTAGTTGAAGTAAGTGTAAATATAAATAATTGGGAATAAATTATTCCTGAGTTATAATAATATAGTTAAATAATAATGAGATTATGTAATAAATATATTTTTATTTTTAGATATTTAATTTATTGGACCAAAAATGAGATATATGAGATATAATTTAAAACACATGCTTGCTTTATAACTAAAAAATTAAAATAAACTTTTATTTCAATTTTAATCTTGTCTGTCTTTAAAAACTGAGAAAGTGCTTTGGAAAAGGGTAAAAGTATAATTTTATTATTTTATCGCAAAACTAATAATATTTGAATTGTTATCCCACGTTTGAATAAACATAATACTATAATTTTGGTATAAATAATTTGATAATCACTAATACCAAAATCAAATATTGCAATAAACACGACGTAAATTATTTATCCCATAATTATAATTCCTTATCCCACCAACCAAAAAAATATTTGAGGGTGGGTACATTATGTGTCAAGTTTCGCAAAATTTGACAAAGTGCATTCAAGAATTATTCAATTTGCAATTATATGTTAACAGCTAGTCTATTTCTTAATATTAATACAGCGGATTAAAATTAAACTTGGTTGCGCGGGGGGTGCGTGTGCCGTGGCCGCGTGGGGCTGGGAAAAAAAAAGAGAGAGAGAAGGATCTTTAAAGGATTTAAAAGGGAATCCATTAATCGAAGTGAAGAGAATGAGAATCACGTCAATGGAAACTATTTGCTCTTCCAATATTACCCCCTAAAGTGTCGCAATTATCAAAATGGCCCTCCCTCACAGGGACGTGCGCTTTTTGTACACAGCAATCCAGCTTTGGAAGCAAAATGTCCCATTCGCAGTTGTTAGGTAAAGACGAAACAAATCCATTTTTGTCTTTTTATTTCCCTTTTTCTGGTCATAACCGAACCCTTCTAAACTTACTCATTAGGGTCAGACACTGAAATCTCCAACTTTCGTTAAATATTTTATTTAACTTTTTTTGCTCCCTAGCAAACCCTGAGAGGATCAATAGCAGATGTCTACACTATTTTTACATTTAGTTACTAAAATTCTCAATTTATGATCGCAAAATGGAACAATTTTACACTAATTTTCTTTCTATTGTACGATTGCAACAATAATTTTTGTGTTAGTTACTTTTCTCATACGACCAAAAAAGACGTATAGTTCTTCCTTGGTCCAACGGGTTTTACAAGTCATACCGGCTCGCTAATGAATATGTCAGTCAATGATAGAAAGAGATTAAACAGGTCGAGCTAATTGTATTGGTTAAATTGTCTGCTAGCTATATGGAGCTTGAATTTACCGAGAAAGAAGCATTACTATCAGGTTGACAATTCCGACAGACCAGGCATTAATCACACCCTAAATTGTTATTCTAATTAAATTCGTACGACTAATAGTTTCCATAAATATTCAAAAACTCAATTTCAGACTCTTCTTGCTATCGAAAAATCAAAACCAAGCTTCACTTCTAATTCACGTTTTACACAAGCTTTGTGGCTCATTGTCTTGTCATGGTTCTTCTATGAAAAAATTTACTCGCATTAAGTGTTTACATCAAATTATATTAATTTAATATAATTAAGTGATATTAAGATAAGAATACGTATTAATTAATTCTAATTTGAGAATAATTAGGATTGTGAAAACATGCAACATGTATTTGATGTGTTGGTATAAACACTTGGTGCAAATAAATATTTACCATTCTGTCATCGCTCAGTTATTCGTCTGAAAAACAAGCATGCTCTTTAAATTATTCGTCTGAAAAACAAGCATGCTCTTTAAATGTCCTTAATGTCTAAGAATGTTTAACGGCGCGACAATATAATCGATTGAGACCAGGTTGTCCATCCGATATACTTCAACGGTTGAGAAATAGGCTGTACCACCAATGCACCAACTATGGAGTATATGCCTGGTAATATAAATTGGGGAATTTGGGACCCCAAAATAGAAAGGAATACTACTTTTTTAATAAAAGTAATGGGGACAAGCTAAGACAGGCTATCTTGGAAAGAGACGGTATCAGCGGTAGAATTTGAACGAAATATAAACACGTTTATTAATTGGCTGTATTTTGAATAGATATTGGTCAGATATGCTTAATCGTGCCTGCATTATAGAACCCTAACTACTATTTAGAGCACCTCTTAATACGGCCACCAACTCATGTGTTTATGACTCATGACTTGTCGATATTTTTTCATGCTTATTTCTCAAATTGATTCCCTGCATTATCGAAGCCTTTTCTAAGAGTCTTTAAAGTCATAATTTATACTACCCTTGTTCTAATTTATGTGAATATGTTTGACTCGGCACATAGTTTAAAAAAAAAAAAATTAGAATTTGTGGTCCTAAATATGTCAAAAAGGGGTCTAGAGTGTTTGTATGATTATAAATACCTCTTATTAAGGGTAGAGTTGAAAGTTTAAGCCAAATTATTTCCAAATTTAGAAAGGAATCATCCTTTTTAAAACGGATCAGGAAACTGAACAAATTGGTTGTTAGCATATGGGCATTATAGTGTGGGGTTTCTGGTCTGTGGATTGTCAGCTTAAGAGATGGTTCAACTGGGTCCAAGGTGAGGCTAGTCAAGATCGAGGAATAAGGTCAAAGGGAGAAGAAGCATAAGTTAGGTAACACCACCAAACTCTAGGTGGTCGGAATTCTTTTACCTTTCACCAGATATTTTTATGCTCTAAAATTTAAAACTTTGTGGTAGAAATGAGTTCATCTCTTTATTGCGCCTATTCAACATAAATCCAAATTAGTTTGGCATGAGAGTTTTGAATAACGAAGGGTTAACAATAGAAAAAGTTAGTAACCAAAAAGACAAATTCCAGCATTAATTTAGACCAACCTAGTTTGAGTAAGCAGAGCATTGAAACAATAATCCATTTATTTCAAGAATGTCCTAATGCAAGACAGCTTTTGGACTGTTCTTAGGATCCCAACTACAACTACTAATTTTTCTATATCGCAAAATGATAATATAAGTTGGTTATACCAACTTATACACACCCCTTTAATATCAACCCCACACAACATTCCATATACAACACTAATTTCGTTTGCATTATGGCAGTTTTGGATTATAAGAAATAAACAAGTATTAGAACATCAAAAAATCAATCTAAATATACTTTTTATTATCAAAATGGCAGCTGAATATTATTTCTTAACAAACCCTTCGGTAAAACATCATTCCCTGACACCCTTTTATATAAAATGGCATCCACCAAACCAAGCCACTTATAAACTAAACATCGATGGGTCTTGCTCCTCTAATAAGAGCAAATATGGTATTGGTGGTGTCTTTCGAAATCAAAAAGGCAACTGGATTATCGGATTTGCAGGAACCGCGAAAGAAGGAACAAGTGTTCAAACAGAACTTCTTGCACTCCTCATTGGACTGAAAATTACTGTACAACATCTCAAACCAATCATCATTGAGACGAATGCACATGCAATAATCGGTATGTTTAACTCACCTACAATGCAATACACTAATATTATTAATGATTGCAGGTTATTATTCCAACAGCTGGATAGTCCACCTCTACAAAATATACAGAGAGCAAAATTGTGTTGCAGATAGTCTAGCTAGATATGGAGCCATGCATGCACAGGAGCGATGCATACTTTTTGGAAGACCACCAAATTTTGCTATGCCTTCATACAAACAAGATCAACAGGGCACATTACAAAGAAGGCTAATTAAGAATGAATTTAGCACTTCAACTCAAACACTCTCTGGTTCAAATATTTTGTGTAATAGTAGTGCTTTACCTACGACTGTACCAACTATTAATAGTAATATTTTATCTACTTTTTACTCTAGTACTAGTCATGGTTCCCATACGAAAGACCTGGTAACAAACTCTAGTTTTATACAAATAATGTCTTTTATGCATCTACTTAACAGTTATACTGTACTTGTTTGATCTTCTATAATATAACTCTATTTTTTCGACCAAAAAAAAAAAAAGCAATGCAAATCATCGTTTAAAATTTTGCTAAAATGCATAACGCATGGAGAAAAAGCAAAACTGTCAGCAAATCTCAACAACGTGAAAAATTGAGCAGGAGGCACGAGTAATAGCAAAATTTATTACCTTTGACAAGTTTGCAATTCTCATTCTAAATGCGGAAGAAATAAGGGTGTGTTTGATACGAAGGAAAATGTTTTCCATGGAAAATGAGTGGTTTTATCACTTATTTTTCCTTGTTTAGTTGGTGAGTGGAAAATTTTTTCCGGAAAATATTTTCTAGTATTTGGTTAGAGAGCAGAAAATATTTTTTTTATGCTACTCTCCTCACTCCCCTTCCCTCAAGTCCCCATGTTCCCTTGCTTCCCCCCCCCCCCTCCTCCCCCCTCCCCAAATACCCAACATTTTCATAACTCTATTTTCTTCAAGGAATTTAATTATTCTTCTAAAATTAATACAAACCCAAAGGAACTAATGTGTTGCTTTACTTTTTTATGCAACAATAACGTTAAAATTTGTGCTCGATAACTAAAACAAAAATACTCTTTTTTTGGTTGAAAAAGAAAGTATTATTACAACATGAAAATAACGTACTCATTTTATTGAAATAAAAAAAACATTCATTTTGTTGGAAAAAAAAAATTACACCAGGAAAAGAAAATACTTTTTTTGTTAAAATGAAAAAATATTTTTATATCATATAAAAAAATACTCATTTATTGAAATGTAAAGAAAAAAATCTATGCATAATATGAAAAGAAAGTACTATTAGTAGGTGTTTGGACATGAATTCCAAAAAAAATTCAAATTTGGAATTTCACTAAAATTTGAATTGAATATGAAGAACTGTTTGGTTCTAATTTTTGTAACATATTTTGCAACTAAAAACTAGCAACCTTCCCATTTTCAATTGAAAAACTTGTTCTCACCAGTTTTTCAAATTTGAAAATGCATTTTCAAATGAGATTTGAAAAATGATAAGATTTTGATAATCAAACACTGTTTTCAAAAAAATAAATTAAAAAAAGGAAAAAATTTCTTATGTCCTAACGGGCTCTTAATAATATTTTTATTTAGGTTGGGGTGGGGTTGGGTGGGTGGGTATGGGGGTATGGGAATGGGTTGGTGGAGATTGGTGGAGATGGAGAATATGATAGAAAAGGTAAAGAAGGAGTTTTAAAAAATATTTTTCCTTGATAGAGAAAATATTTTCTTTTAATTGAAAAAAAATAAGTTCAAGAGAAAAATATTTTTCTTTGTACCAAACACACCCTAAGAGTAAATGACCGATAAAGAAACAGCCTCTTTAAGACCGTAGACAAAAATATAAAATGTTAGTAACTAATATCCCATCGATTTTCTAAATACAATTATCAAAGGCAAAATATACTTCAAATCGGTAAGACGATATTACGCATATGAAAATCCTAATAAAGAATGAGCATCAATTCAATCGAAGAGATGTTACCACTGTTTACTGTACTTCCAGTCCACCTTCTCATTGGGAATTGGCGTATAATAATATATCGTCGAAAGACACTGATCAAACTAGTAGGACACATGTAACATTCCTACTAGGGTCATAAAAATATTGTCGATTCCCCCATACTCATTCCATCCATTTTATAAACCACTGTGTTTAAAAAATCAACACATTTTAAAAAAGAAAACATCAATTGTTTTTAACAATCAAAACAAAATAAATAAAGGAGTAATATGGTGATATTAACAGTTAATAAAATGTCAAGAACTCGACTTTGTGCTATTTTTATTATTATTAGAGAAAGGTGAATTTAAATTATACCTGTAACAATACCAGAGAGTTTGTCTACTTGGGCTGTTCTGATATATATTAGTACTAGTTTATAGGTTTGTGAAGCTTTCTTTTTCTTTTTTCCTTTAAACTAAACTTTCCACTGCAAATAAGACTATAGATAAATCAACAGAAAAGAGGTTCAATAAACATTTTCACTATTCGATCCTTAAGGAATCTTGTATATGATTCAGATCTAGATAGGAGTAATTTTTTTGTTTTTGCTTAATATGTTTACTTTTAGAGAGTTATTTTGTACGTTCTTGTAATTGTATTGGCCAAAAAATATCTATGATATGGGCAAATCACGTTAGTACTATTATAGTCAGTCATTGACCGCCACGTGCTATCATTAAGGTCCCACAAAGATCGGCCTCGGGGGAAGTGGCCTCGAAGCGAAGGAAGATGCGGTAGAAGAGTCAACAAAGATCAAGGCCGCGAAGTCACCGTAGTTCAAGGTCGAGGTCGAGCACCTTAAACAGAGTCATAACGGCTAGTTCTAAGATAAGACATAAACTAGAATATTCTAGTGGATATTCCCTACACATGTACTATTAGGATTTCTAGAAACACGTTCCCTATATATAAAAAGAGACACAATAATATGGGACATGAGATATTTTCTTGTAAAATACACTTTGACTTTATAAAGAAAATTTCATCTCTTTTTTTGGGTAAGAGGAAAAATCCGCAGTTGCTACAACCTCTGCCCTTCGGGTGAGCACTTTGTGCGCACTGAGTAAACCTCCCCTATATAATAGCCTGCAAACCATACATGCATGGGATGTAAACCGCACTAGGCAAGCCATGTGCGACAGGCTCAACCCAGAAGGCATTGAGGGGGAATCGATCCTAGTTCATCTATGTATGGATGACCGCCTTTCAAACCAACTGGGCAACTCTAAAGGGTTAAAATCTAATCTTATTACAGGCAATACAAAAATGACTTTTTTACTAAGATTCTTGTCCACGTTTTTCCACTGGATTCGAGAATAGCTCGAATATTCAAAGGCTTATCCATCAACCATCATTGTCAGAAAGAACATCCACTGATTTCATATTTTCTCGGGTGACCCATACATTTTATTTACATAAATGTCATTTATTGTTATTTATTACTATTTAATGCTACTTTTCTTCTTTTTGGGGTCCTTGAATATCGTCATTATTGTGCACCATCATAACCTTCAAAATATATATATATATATATATATATACGCGTTATTTATCACAATATCGGGAATTATATATTATATAATATTACTATTATATATATATATATATATATATATATATATATATATATATATATATATATATATATATATATACGCGTATATAATGCCATCTGGTCATGGGTCGTCTTCAGGATATTACTATTAATCAAGATTAATCTTTATTTGCATAAATCTAATTAGTTGAACTAAGATTTACATTTTTGGTCAAACAATAATATTAGAGAAAATTAGGCATAAAGGAATTGGTAGCGATATTTCTTTTTCGTTCAACTGGGTTGACAAATCAATATGTCACAATACAAATTTAGATGTAAATTTCTTAAAGTAAACTAAACTAATAAAAAACCAGAAAAAAGGTTTTGTTTTGAGGTGCTTTAGGAAAGTTCCGTCAGATATTTAAGATGAAGGACTACTTAGGTTGCTTTAAGGTGCAAGACACTATCATGGGACGAGGGTCCCTCCATTCTCGAATTGAGGTTTTACATTTGAGCCAGAATATTTTTTTTAAAAAAAATCTGATAAAAAGTGTTTATCCCTTTAATGATATTATGCAACGTAAATTTTGATTAATCAAGGTCCAGTACAAATACAACTTAAAAAATAAGATACCTAAAAAAGAGGTGCAGGAGAAGCTGGGCCACGGACTCCAAAAGTTGATCACATATTCTCATGACATATTCGCTTTTTCCCAAATTGTGGTTGTCACGAGCAATAGCTGATGCTTGTCAATGGAATAGCTTGTTTGGCCAAGCTTTTTTTTCTTGGGTAAAAAGTGCTTTTGACCAAAAATTGAGGTGTTTGACCAAGCTTTTGAAAAGAAAAAAAATACTTTTGAGGAGAAGCATAAGTAGTTTTGGAGAAACCGAAAAAAGTAGATTTTCTTCAAAAGCACTTTTCTAAGAATCACTTTTGAGAAAAATATGCTTAGAAGTAGTTTTCAAAAGCTTGGTCAAATACTAATTACTGCTCAAAAGTGTTTTTTCTAATTAATTAATCAAACACAAACTATTTCTCATCAAAAGCACTTTTATTAAAAATATTTTTAAAAAAAATATTTTTTAAAATAAGCTGATTTTAAAAGCTTGGCCAAACGGGCCAGGCAATTGGGCAAAATATCAAATCAGTCACCGTCGCGGCCTCCTCGAGACTTTCAAAGAAGAGCCCAACACGTGAACCATTTCGGAGCTCCGGACAAAGTTTACGGTTGCATTGTACACGTCACATTTTGCACAAAGTACTCTCCATTTTTGTTTGCAATTGCTTTTCCGTCCAAGAAAGTCATATCTCATGACATTTTTCCTCGAGTGTTTGACTCCCTAGATGGCTAGGAAATTTGGTAGGTTAGAATAACTCTTATACAGTTGAATTTCTCAAAAACGTACGAAGCTTATTCGACGTTTGGACATAACAATTATAAAATTTAGAAAAAAGTGATTTTTTTTAAGTAAATATGGTATTTGGAAATTAGAGCTGTGTTTGGACATGAATATAATTTTGGATTGTTTTTGAATTTTTGTTAGTGAACTGAGTAAAAATTTTGAAAAACAGCTCTGGGAAGTTTTTTAAATTTTGAAAAATTCTAAAATTCATCTTCAAGTGAAAATTGAAAATTTTATGGCAAACACTGATTTCGAAAAAAGTAAATTTTTCGAAAAAAATTAAAAATAAATCATGGCCAAATGGGCTCTTAATCTTTGTTGGTTGACCCAAGTCGCGGCTTAATTTTTATTGCTTTCGTAATGCTATTTTGTTTTTATGAATAACATGTCGATTTTGCTAACATGATTGTTAAAGAATATAATAGGAATAACAACAACAAAAAAATCAAGTACAATTTCACAAATGGAGTTTGGAAAAGATAGGATATACGTGTTTGACCAAAAAAGTATGAGACATTTTGTTAAATTAATTAAATAAGAAGATAGAGGATAAATACTAGCCAAAGATAATTAACTCTAGATCAATGAATGCTAAATAAGAAAAGTTGGGTAAGGTTAAGCTCATGAACTCATTAAGATAATGGAAGAAATCTAATGTATATGATGAGCTTATATTTATTCTCGGCATCGTTACTTCACAATGTAAAATAAAGAAGAAAGAAAGGATCCACCATTAATGACCACGGGGTATCTCTTTATTTATTCCATAACGATGGCTACAGAAAATGAATAGCAAAGTTCAGAACCTTCTCATTTACGAGACGGATTCTCCAATTCCCTTTGTTTGTCAGTGAAGAAGTGTGCGATTTGTGAATTCTCCCCCCTCCCCCTCTTCATTCTCTCACCTAGTATATATACTAGGTATTCTTATTTACACAACGGTCATTAGCCAGAGTACCTAAATCATTTAACTATATTACAGGTTGACCCTCTAAAATGTCGTAATATCCAATTCGTCGTACAAGCATTCTGAATACACGACCTCGGTCGTGGCCGAGGTGCTTGGCGTTATAGCGTTATATAAATACGACTTCGGCCCAAGTGACTTTTTGTCGTTCTTCTTTACGCATATTCTCGTTTGGTCAGATTTCGACCCATACAGTTAGTCCCTCCGCCTATTGGGGTCGTCTTTTGGCGAGCTCGATGGGCGGACTCTGTCGATTCGGAAGTTGTGAGAAATCTGAGCACTTTGTGCGAAGGGAGAGTACCTCGTGGCGAGGTAGCGACGTGACGTTTCGAGAGCTGCATCAGACCGTCACGTCAATTCGGAATATCATTAAACTCCTTATGCATCATTATGGCGCACATTTTCTATGTGTTGCGTCGTTTTCGTGCCCCTTCTGTTATTTTCAAAAAATGGCGGCGTTTGGTTTCCCTGCCCAAAATATTCATATCCCTATAAATAGGGAAAAGTTTCCCATTCAAATGTAGTGTCCCCAAATCGTTCACAAGAAAATCTTAAGTCATTCCTTCTTCTTCTCCAGTTCCTCGTATTTCCTTTTTTGCTAACAGTTCTCGTGGTTGTTACATTCCTTTATTTACATTCCCGATCTGTGCAATCAACTAAAGAAATGGCTAGTGCGTCTTCCAAACCTGGTAGAGCCATTGGTGCCCCGGTACCGGAAAACGATATACCCCCACTCAAATAGGGAGTGGCTATGGTGGAGGATGAAGGTTTTTCGACGGTGGATGAAGTGGTCCCCCGCCCAGGGAAGCAAGGGCTGACTTCAAGAGCCTTACTGGAGATGAGTTTGAACCTATTATTTCTACGATGGATGTCGCGGCACTCACGGCGTTTAAAGCCAAATAAAGAATCCCTGATAACATTGAACTAGTTCCAGCGGGTCATGACATAGTGCATATACACCGCCCGGGCTACTGCGCATTTTACACATATCCATTTGTCATCGGATACACACTTCCCCTTCCTTCCTTAGCGCATGACTTATGTAGCTTCTACGAGATGTTCGTCCCAACTCTCTCCGCACATATACAAACTCTTCCTTAGGCTTATCAAGTACGTGAAGCTGGCCGATCGGGGAATTTCTCTCCAACACCTGCTTCACCTCTTCGTCCCCCATTTTAATAGGGGCACGATGATTCACCTTCGTCACCGAGGAACCAAGGGTTTGGTGGTGAAGATGGATGACAAGGCCAACTGCCGCTTCTGGGAGAACTTTTTCTATGTCCGAACAGAGCACGTGGTATCGAGCCCCGCGGGGTTTTTGGAGATGTGGAATTTCGCCCGAGGTCTTCCTTTTCTTTTTTTTTTAAAAAAATGGTTGTTGGTCATCTCCCTTTAGTGATCTTGTCGAGTGTTTCTTGTTTTTGCAGCCAAGAGACCACCTCCTCCGCAAGTTGTTGATATTCGCGAGTAGGTGAGCTCAATTCTTCCCCACACAATGGGAATTTGTGAATGGGCACCTTTCCACGAGAGCTTTGGGCGCAAACCTTCCGCTGGTGAGTCGGCTTGTTTCGGCCTTAGTTTCTTTGTTCTTCGCTCCGTATTTTTCGTTACCTTATATCTTCGTTTGGTCGAATTTCTCTGATTGACAGGTCGGAGAGGAGCGAGAAGGGTGAGGGCTCTTGTCCTTGCTTTCCGTCAGCCGGCTTCTTCTGCTAGGCCCGTACCAATGGTAGCTGCGAACGAGGGCGTCCAGAATCTAGCTATTCTGTAGACCGCGTTTGTGTCCAAACCTGTTCGTTCAGAGGTTGCTCTTCGATCGGACACTCCGGTCCCCACAGTTCATTCGGCGGATGAACCTTCTCATGATGGTGGCAAAGAGGCAGAGGATAATATCAGAAAGGGCGTCTTTAATCGAAATGCTCTCGAGGGGTGACCCTGTTTCGGCGGTGTCTGAGACTGGCAGTGATGCCAGCCTGGGTATGGAGGCGATGCCCGTTTCGGGAGTGGAAAAGGCTGTTGTGGCAGGGGGACAGAGTTTGGAGGCCACCGCGATTGTTCCGAGCGGTCCATCGACGTCTCAGTAGGACCACGCCCCCTCATCGGCAAATGAGAGGCTGAAGGGCATTGTGGTAGATGATTATGAATCTGATTCTTATATTGATCCTGAGGACATGAGGATGTTCAAGGAAGGTTTTACCAGAGTCGATGTGAGGGCGGAAGGTCCTCGTGTGCTCGAAATTCCATCGGACTTTAACTTATTGGAGGACTCGGTGGACTTGGTGCCAATTTGACCTTCTGTGCTCTGCCGCCGAAAGCAGGTCTCTTCGGGAGATCAGTGATGCCAATTTGTCATGCAGTGTGGCTGGGATGGCCTTGAGGGTGAGTTTTCTTTTTCTATTTTCTTTGTTTTGTGCCCTTTACTTTCACTGATTCTTCCTTTTTTCCTCCTCAGACTTATATGTTGGAGATCGAGAGTGCTCGTCAGGCTGAGATGGGGGCCTATGTCTTTCTGAAAATAGCCACGAAGTATCGTCGGTATCGCAATAGGTGTCATGAGATGCACGCGTAGCTTAAGGCGGGTAGTAATACTCAATCCCTCAGGAAGACGTTCGAGAAGAGGGATGAGGATCTGGTGCGGACTATCCACAGATGTAGCGAGCTCGAGGTGCTGCTTAGGGTCAAAGACAAGGAACTCGAGGTTGGCAAAGGGGTTGCAGTGGGCGAGGATCTTCAAGCGAAGGTGTTGCCTTTTGGAGCCGAGCTTGAGTAGAATGCCACTAGAGTTGCCAATCTAAGTGTAGAGTGGACGAAGAAAGTGGCTGAGTTAGAAAGGAAGGTGGCCGAGTTAGAGAGGGCCAAGGGAGCCCGAGTGGCTGCTTTGGCGAGGGCAGTGGCGCTAAAAGACACTATCCGCGTCCTCATATCTGGTGGGAGGCTGAGAAGGCGACGACTGCATTGAGGGAGGCAAGGCTCGAGGAGGGGATCGATGTGTTCGAGCGGGATGCCTCGAACCTAGGAGAACAAGTTATGGCTCTCGAGGCCGAGAAAGAGCAGCTGTTGGCTCAGGCCCCCTTCAAGAATCTGCCTCTGTTGCTACCCCACCCCCCAGCCATTTGTACGATATATGGATCCATGCTGAGGCCTAACGAGATATATATAAGGATTTGTAGGCAAAGGAGAGCGTCCCTGAGGCCGTTTTTGAAGATGTTCGGGTTAAGGCACGCGAGGCTCGTCTTGCCTGTTGTTATGACCCTGTGACACCGTAGGCCGGTGGAGTGCTGAGATCGAAGATGGGGTTTCTTCTGATGATGAAAATGCTAGAGAGGACGGTGGTGGAGATGAGGCCGAGTATAGTTTTTGTAGCTTTTTATACTTAGCTTTTATTTTGTTCTTTTGTTGTTGCTTGTTTTTATTACGAGGGCCCATTTTTGGCCTTTTGTAAGACGCTATTGCGCATGCATATCTTTTGAATAAGATAGTTGGTTTGCCTTTGGTTGCATATCTCTGACTTTTTTTCATTTCTTTTCTTTTTGTGAAAAAGATCTTCAGATTTTCCCCTGATGAGTCCTTGATTTTTAGTTGGGAATTCGAATGAGGTCGAATTTCGCTCGCTGATTCGAGCAAGGTCAAATCTCATCTTGTTAGGTTGAACGGGGTCAAACCTTACTTTGTTAGTTCGAGCGAGGTTGAACCTTACTTTGTTAGTTCAAGCGAGGTCGAACTTTATTAACTTGAAAGTCGAATTTTACTTTCACTTGGCTATGTGCGGGCTCGGTGGAGTGGTAAGAATGTTGCACGTTGCCTTGCTTTTATTGGAGAATGTTACTCGTTGCTGCATCATTTATGCATGCATCGGGGTGAGTCCTAGTTTATCTAGTCCCTTTATTGCTTGGCCTGGAGAGACCATTGACTGGACAGGCGATGAACTCATTGCTTGGGCTTCTGGGCACCTAAGGACTCGATTAATTCGAACGAAGTTCGGGCAAGCTTTTCGTGTTCATGTTCTGCCTATGTTGGGGAGCTTGTACGTTCCATGGGCTCACCGCCCAGTCCCAGGCTATGAAGATTGTTTCTTAATAATGTCGGCTTGTTCTGAGCCATTTGTCTGTTCTTCGTAGTATGGTATGATGTGAGGGGTTTTCCCGATTTG
This sequence comes from Nicotiana tabacum, assembly GCF_000715075.1. Lineage (NCBI taxonomy): Eukaryota > Viridiplantae > Streptophyta > Magnoliopsida > Solanales > Solanaceae > Nicotiana > Nicotiana tabacum. Next base: position 198,751,853 of record NC_134085.1, on the reverse strand, counting down.
TCGTTTGCCGTAGGGAGGAACTTAGAGCCTATATGTCGGCTAGCCTTCGCTCGCATATTTGAGAGGACTTCCATGTTCTCTGTTTCACTTTTCTTTTTTTAGAAGGAATAGCAGGTTATAAGTACATGGAATCATTTGTTACCTTGGTCCGTTGTTTAGCTAATGAATGAGGGGGATTGGCCACGTTTTCCCCAATGGTTGTGCTCTTTAGACCTGGGAAGTTCCCTCGTTTGGCAATGAACTAGGGATCGCGCCGCAGGGCGGCTCGCCTTGTTCTGTACTCTGGTACTAGTTTTCGGCCTGATGTCGTCTTCGGCTTTGCGCTCAACCTCGTCACTAGTTGAGCTTTGGCATCTCGTGGGTGAACGATCCACTCACCTCACGAGTTCGAGTCCTAGTTTGTCTCAGTCCCCGGTGCGCAAAGATGGCAAAAATGTAAGTCATACCACATACATACAGACGAGGAGTATTTTAGTCAGTAAATTACACAACAAGCATCGCCTCATATGGTAGGAGGGAAGGCGATATGCGCAGGATGCAGAAGGTGTTGGGTGCTAACCTGGAAATAGGATTACAGACACGTTTGGTGTGCGTACCACTATTATGGCTCATGTTTACAATGCATCAGGGTTGCTGCTGTGGCGCGGCGCAGTTTTCGTGTGCAAACTAGGCATAACTCTAGTTTCGCGTAAGGCTTTATTCTTGGTTGGTTTGGCGGTTTCGGGGGTTTACCGACCGGTTTCGCAAGTCAAAATTCGTTAATGAACGGGTGAAACTTCACCGAATGGGAGATAGAGCTAAGACCATGTTTTGATCTAGAGGGAACTAAGGCTTTGGCTAGAAAATCCCCACAGACGGTGCCAAATTGTTTGACCAAAAAGGCATGAGACATTTTGTTAAACTAATTAAATAAGAAGATAGAGGATAAATCCTAGCCAAAGATAATTAACTCTAGATCAATGAATGTTAAGAAAGAAAAGTTGGGTAAGGTTAAGCTCATGAACTCATTAAGATAATGGAAGAAATCTAATGTATATGATGAGCTTACATTCATTCTCGACATCGTTACTCCATAATGTAAAATAAAGAAGAAAGAAAGGATCTACCATTAATAACCACGGGGTACCTCTTTATTTATTCCATAACGATGGCTACAGAAAATGAATAGCAGGTTCTGAACCTTCTCATTTACGAGACGGATTCTCCAATTCCCTTTCCTTGTTAGTGAAGAAGTGTGTGATTTGTGAATTCCCCCCTTCTTCATTCTCTCACCTAGTATATATACTAGGTATTCTCATTTACACAACGTTCATTGTCCAGAGTACCTAAATCATTTAACTGTATTACAGGTTGACCCTCTAAAATGTCGTAACATCCAATTCGTCGTACAAACATTCTGAATACATGACCTCGGACGTGGCCGAGGTGCTTGTCGTTATAGCGTTGTATAAATACGACTTCGGCCCAAGTGACTTTTTGTCGTTCCTCTTCACGCAGATTCTCGTCTGGTCAGATTTCGACTCATACAGTACGCAGACCTTACTCTTGCCTTATGAAGGTAGAAAAGATGTTTCCAAAAGACTCTCGGCTCCTTAAAGAATATCATACGAATAAACTTGAAAATTATTTGACTATAAACTTAATTATACTGTATATTAATTTAAGAATATTATAAAAATTCTTAAATTTCAAATATTAAATTTGCTAGAAATTTAAATGAAAGTTAGGGAGGTTGTGAATTATGTGAAGCTGTTTATTGTGATAATGGTAATAACAATTAAATTTGATTTTGTGGTTTTAAAAATACGCGATCTATTTTTATGCTAGTTGTTAGTCAATGGATGCTAAGTAAAAGAATAGAAAGCAAGATTATAGCTTGAAAACGATGTGATAGTCAAACCAAACGAATGGAGATCTAGGCCTCGAGCCGGCGTGTATAGGGCCTCGAGGTCGAGTCAGACGGCCAGCTTAGAGCGATTGAGGGAGTAATAACTGTTATGAGAGCTACGATGATGGCTCTTTATGATCAATAATAAGCAATAAATGAAGAACAATAAATAGAACACAATGAATATAAGCAATAAATGAGAGTAATAGGGTCAAGAGAATATGTTAGAGAGCAGAGAGAATGTTCTTGTATATTCAATGTTGAGTATCAGGTTATCCTACAAAATGACAAGGATCCCCTTTATATGGGGAGGGGGGAATCCCAACATAGTATAAATGCATTTATTACAAAGTAAGATAGCTGGCACATCTATCTAATAATCTGGTGCAGACTAGTACTATTCTTGCAGGTGACGCCAGTTCGGACCACATGCCTAGGGAACTTCCCGCTTACCCTCGATAACCACCGACTCATGTTGCGTCGAGGTCGAGTGTGAAGAGCCTTCGAGGTCGAAGGCTCGAGCTGCGTCCCTAGATCTTCGAGGCTTTTTAAGGCTAAGGAAGAGACACAATGATCGTGAAATCGGGCCTCCCGATTTCGCCCGTATATAGATAGTCCTGCATTTTTTAGAATGAAACGATAAGAAACGACCTCGAATCCCTGACCCTCTAGTACTTCCGTAATGACGACATTCACATCTTTCAAAATGATCGATACGATAAAATAAGGTGCCAAAAGGTCGCGTACACACAACCCTTAAAAGCCTTCGTACGTATTACAGCGGTTGGCTGTCCTTTGGCCTCCTTCAACGTGCATGTTAGGCCTCTATAAATACCTATTCGTTCGCTTTTTATTGTTCACTGCACCACCAAGCCTTCAAAAAGTTTCTTCTACCTTTACTTTTGTTCTTTCTTTGAAACGTAATTTCCTTTTCTCCTCTGAAATCTTTTAAGAATGGCGAATACTCCCGCCTCTACTTCTCAGGAGAATGTAACCTCCTCTTCTTCGCTTTCATCTAAAGGCAAAGCAGCAGTGCCTCCTCGCGTTGGGGAATGCGTTCCAGGATCTTTTGCAATGATTTCCGATTTCAAGGTCGAAAAACCTTCTTCAAAACCGGGGCGTCGTAAGCCTGTGTCTCAATATATTAGCTCAGTAACAGGTGTCAAAAGAGTGAGTACAGATTGTCATTGGGGAGATGCGGTCCTTGTGGAGGTCCCTTCTTGGGAGGAGGATATAACGACATACAAAGTCGATTTTCTCAGTATGTATACTTACCCATTTACCCTTGGGCCGGTCGGGCCATCCTTGCCTCCGATAGACCCCGTGATTCTCGACTTCTGCCAACGGTATCAAGTGACCCTCGACCAAATTCACCTTTTGTTCGGGCGCATTGTCTACATGATCAGGTATTATGTGAACATGACTGGGGAGATTCCCTTCACCCTTGATCACCTGGTCAGGATGTACAACCCCCATCTCTTCCGTGGGGCCTGATTAAGCTCCACTGCTGAGCTTCAAGGGCCCTTTTTGCTTGCATCGATGAAGTTAGGAACGGAGGGTGGATGTGCTGTTTTGTCTGAGTTAGGACTTCGGACCTGATACCGGTAGAAAGGATGTCGTTCCGTGAAAGGTGGAACATGGAACGTAAGTAGATACGTTATCTAGTGTCTCCTAGCTTTTTTTAGATACATCTTTCCACGTGCTAATTTTTCTGCTAATACAGCCATAGCAGTTTACCCTTGTGCGGTTACAGACCTCTCGGGCTGGGTCGGCCGGCTGGACTAAATTTGCCCATATGCTGAGCGAGTGTGGCGTGATCTGTCCCCAAGCTCGATGGGAAGCCAAAGACCATGGTGAGCCTTTACTCCTGCTGCAGTCGTACCTTTTAATCAGAATTGCTTCTGATAGCGTCCTCACTCCCTGTGCTTATCTCTTGGATTCGTGTAGGTCTAGGGGAGGTCATCTTGATGAAGGAAGCATCGCCTGGTGAAGAGGATACCTCGAGACCCGACGAAGGGAAGAAAAGACAAAGGGAATCATCGAATGAGCCTTTGGAATCCAAGAAGTCCAAAGTGGAAGAGACTAAGGCTGATCTAGCAGCCTTAACTTTAGAAGTAGTGGGAAGTCCCCGAGCTGAAGTCGAGGGGAAAAATAGTTTCTCGATAGAGTCCGAGGGAGAGGAAAACCCGATCGACCCTTACGCCGCAGAGACGATAGCTCTCGAGTTGGAGCTTGATGTCGTCGTAGCCCAACTTTGGGCTGGAGAGGCCACCGAGGAAGTGTTGGGTGACGTTCCTAAGCCAGCTAATGGACAAAATATCCCTCGAGCTGAGACACATTCGGTAGGAGGTTTGGAGGAACCCAGTTTTAAAGCCCTGCAGGGACAAGAGATAGCCCCAATTGATCCTGTTGTTGTTATTGTCGTAAGTGACTCCCCTCTAGGAACGACCTTACTATATAAGGGAATACAAGATTCCCAAAATGAAGAACCTACCAATATGGGGGTGCCCATCGAAGGCAGAGATGTGTTTGAAAGGCCTTTAGCCGCTTCTGAGAGAATTCCCGAGCTCGATGCTTCACTCGTCTTCAGTGAGATGAACAGGCTTTGTGAGCAGGTAGTTTTTGTAAATCCTGTCTGTCGTCCTGATATTTGTCTTTCTAACTTGTCTTTTTCGTGGCTCCAGGCCAGGGCACTTTATAATCAGACCTTCGCCTGGTTTCAGGCTGAGGTGACCCGTCACGAGCGTGAGAAGACTCGTCTTGTTGAATAGGTTACCTAGTTTCCGTTTTCTTTTGCCTGAATGTTTGCCAGATCCCAGCATTTTGACATCTTTGATCTGATTCATGCAGTTTGAAAAGGAAGGTTCCCTACTGAGGGAGGAACTCCAAGCCAGAGACTCCAAAGTTCTCAAACTCAAACGGCACGTGAGGGAGATAACTTCTGAGAGAGATACCTTCTAGGAAAAGATGGCCTTAGTCGGGAACCAGCTTCATGACGCGAGGGCAGATAGTGACAAGTATAGAGGTCTCTATATTGAGTTAGTTGCTGCACTATCTAGGATCAAATCTGAAGCTGAGGCGCTTATATCTTTGCATAAAGAGGATGTCATTGTAATAAATGCTCAAGCCTGGAGAGTGCCTGATGAGGTCGAATAGAATTTGACTTGAGCCGTGGGGCATGCTCGGTTAGAATCTAGGAGGCAGACTCTCGAGGATATACACGCGGGGGCATTGATTTGTCTGTCAAGCTCAAGAGGGTAAAGACCCTAAAAAAGAAGGCCGCTGCCCTGTTTGCTCCTGGAGGTGCGTTGGGTAGTGGCTTAGGAGATGATGAAAATGAAGGCGGAATCCCCAGAGGGGGAGAGGCCGTTGAAGGTCCTGGGGCTGTATCCGGAATCGTTGGGGCACAACCTGCTGCGGAGCCGTCAAAGATGTAAGCTCGATGATAGATTAGGGTTCTGTTTGGCTTCTTCTTTGTAAGGGTTTTCAAAGGCCTTGTAAACGTACGTCTGTGAGCAATATATATAAAAGGCTTTTTGTTTTTTATCACTCATGTTCTCCTTTTCCATTTGGGAATAATGTCTGATGTTATCGGTCTGAGATCTTAGACCTTGGGTTAGACCATTGGGTTTCTGCCGTTGCTGAGCAACTAGCAACGGTCGAAGGTCGAACGTTCGGTGCCCAGTCCCTGTGTCGGGACTTCGGCACGGGATTACCGACCCTTAGGTCTAGAAGCCGGACCTAGATCTTACACGTTGGGTCGGTGCGACCTTCATTTTTAGCGATGGTGACAGTGGATCTTACGTGTCGGGTCGGTGCGACCTTTGATTTTAGCGCTGGCGATAGTGGCTTTTACACGTCGGGTCGGTGCGACCTTTGATTTTAGTGCCGGCGATAGTGTCTCTTACGCCCCGGGTCGGTGCAACCTTTGATTTTAGTTAACTATTTTGGGCTCAGTCTCCGAGTCGGGTTTCGACTCGAGCTCATTGGCCCTTAAGTTTTTGAATTTAGAGATGGCCCTTAGGCTCTTGCGCTTTAGGTTGTCACGACCTTTCATACGGGCTGACGGTAGTGGGTCTTACGCATTAGGTCGGTACGACCTTTTATAGGCTTTATTTTTCCCTCATTAAGGACTTTTGAAATTGTGTTTTCCTGACTCTTCGATGGTTCGATAAAAACCTCAATTGTGAGTCGTTATGTGGCGGCGATATTCAAGCTCCTCCGGAGGTTTTGCTCAGTGGCTGAGTGTTTCAAAGCCTATAGTTTGGAGCTGATGTGGTCGAAGCTCTTTTGCCTATGTCGAGGGTAGCCTGTTTAACCGGTTCTTTTCGAAGTATTTTCGAAATAATTTGAAGGCGTGTGATTTTATAGCGACGGCCAGGCATCCCCAATTCGCGTTAGTTTGGCTGGTACAGCCTTGTGATCGTAGTCATTTTTGTTTGTCCGAAGCCTTTCAGTCCCAGAATGAAATAGTTTCGACGTCTATATCGAGGGTCTGCCTTTTTAGGGGTCTTAAAAGTTCGATATATAGCCTTAACTTTGAGATCGGGATTATGCCCTTTCGCAAGGTCTTATAAGTTTTTTCATGACTTTGAGGTCTTACAGTTTGGTTACTTGGTACAAGCATGGTTCATGCCTTACTTGAGGTCTTACAGTTTTGGTGTTTTCCTTATAGAGGTCTTACGGATCGAGGTTTCCCGTACGGGGTCTTATGGCCTCGGCAGTCCCCGGGGCATTGAAAGTTTTATTGGCCCTGGAGCCATTTTTGTAGACTTGTCATTGCCTCATTGAGGGCTTACGAGTTTGAGGATTCCCACCCGGGGGTCATAGGGTTTTGAGTTTTTGACGCCATTCCCCGAGTGTTAGGGACGTTCTTGGCTTCTAGAGCCGTTTTTGTAACCTTCATATTGCCTCATTGAGGGCTTAAAAGTTTGGAGCTTTCGACCCGGGGTCATGCGACTTCGAACTTGTGAAGTCAGTCCCCGAGTGTTCGGGATATTTTCTAGCTCTAGAGCCATTTTTGTAAAAAATACTGAACTCCTTCAAAATGCTTTGGTGGAGGGTAAAGTATTCTTTGATTTACTTGGTATAAGTATACACATTTTTGTTGTTGAGGGCTCGGTTATTCTATACGGACATGGTTCGTTCAACCGTTTGGCCCAGTATATCGTTTTCCTATTGAAACCCTATTTAGCACATCTGTGGGGATGCCCCCCAGTATTCGAGGTTGGTCGAAGAGAAACCTTGAATAATCGTTGAGTCTCCCTTAGGTAGCATATAGATGTTGCCTCGTTAAAAACCTTGTAGGTAAAACCCTTTTAGGGACAAAATCCGGTTGAAGGAAAAGAGTACAACGCACGCTTTTAAGAACCCAAGGTCCTCGAACTCGAGGGTGTTTCAGAATCTTCCATCGGACACCTTAGCAGTAGTATCGTTTCAACATTGATATGTTCCAATTGTTTGGAAGTAGTTCGCCTTCCATAGTACCGAGCTTGCAGGACCCCTTGCCGACTACTCCGAGGATGTGGTACGGTCCTCCTAATTTTGGCCTAGCTTTCATTCATTAGAGTTTCGGGTGTTGAGGGTGACTTTCCTTAGGACCAAGTCCCTGACTCCGAGATGTCGGAGGTTTGTTCTCCTGTTATAATACCTTTCTATCCTTTGTTTTTGGGCAGTCATTCGGACCAGTGAGACTTTTTGCTTTTCATCCAATAGTTTGAGGGCCGTAGTCATGGCCTCATTGTTCGAGCTCTCGGTGATGTGTCAGAATCTAGCGCTTGGCTCTCCGACCTCCACTGGTATCAAAGCATCGACACCATATACTAGAGAGAAAGGTGTTTCCCCTGTGCTTGATTTTGGAGTTATTCGGTATGCCCATAGAACTTCGGGCAATATTTCTCTCCACTTTCCCTTAGCGATTTCCAACTTTTTTTAAGTTTTGGATGATGGTTTTTTTTGTAGACTCGGCCTGGCCGTTTGCACACGGGTGGTAGGGCGTCGACAGGATTATCTTGATTTTGTGATCCTCAAGGAACTGTGTTACTTTGCTTCCGATGAACTGCCTTCCATTATCGCATGTTATCTCATAAGGAATCCCTAATCGGCACATAATGTGGTCCCAGATGAAGTCAATAACTTCTTTTTCTCTTATCTTTTCAAAGGCCTGTGCTTCCACCCATTTTGAGAAATAGTCTGACATAAATAAAATAAATTTAGCTTTACCTGGTGCCATTGGTAGAGGTCCGACGATGTCCATTACTCATTTCATGGCGATAAGACCGAATGTAGTTGTTCACCAGGTTGGTGAATCATAGGGGCAAATCTCTGGCATTTGTTGCACTTTCGGACGAATTCTTTGGTGTCTTTTTCCATGTTGTACCAGTAGTAGCCTACCCTGATCACCTTTCGGACTAAGGAATCGGTGTCATAGTGGTTTCCACAGGTACCCTCGTGAATTTCTCGGAGTACATAATCCGTGTCTCCCGGCCCCAGACATACTGCTAGGGGCCTATCGACAGTTCTTTTGTACAAAGTTCCGTTTTTGTCGAGCGAGAATCGGGCTGCTTTGGTTCGCAGGGCCCTTGATTCCTTTGGATCCGTGGGTAGTTTCTCATCTTTCAAATATTCAATATATTTATTTCTCCAATCCTATGTTAGGCTAGTGGAATTAATCCCGGCGTGACCTTCCTTGACCACTGATTTGGATAGCTGAACAACAACCTCGGGGAGTAGGTCATCTTCTTCAACAGATGATCCTAAGTTTGCGAGGGCATCAGCCTCGTTGTACTGCTCCTGAGGTATGTGGACCAGGGTCCATTCTTTGAAACGGCGTAATGTGACTTGGATTTTGTCCAAGTATCTTTGCATCATGTCTTCTCGGTCCTTGAAGCTCCCATTTACCTGATTTACTACCCGGAGTGAATCGTATTTTGCTTTGACAATCTTAGCTCCCAGGTTTTTGGCTAATTCCAGACCTGCAATCATAGCCTCATACTAGGCTTCGTTGTTAGTCAATCTTGAAGTTTTTATAGATTGCCTGATTATGCCACCCGTAAGCGGCCTCAGGATTATATTGAGCCCGGATCCACTAACATTGAGGCGCCATCAATTAACAGGGTTCATACCTCAAAAGATGTGCCCATTTTTAGTAAAAGTTCCTTTTCTACCTCGGTCACGAGGGAGGGTGAAAAGTCGGCGACGAAGTACGCCAGAATTTGGTACTTGATAGCTATTCGGGGTTGATACTCGATATCATACCCCCCGAGTTCGATGGCCCATTTGGCCAATCAGCCTGATAGTTCGGGCTTACACAGTATGCTTCGGAGAGGGTATGTTGTTAAAACGCAAATACGGTGGCATTGAAAATAAGGTTTCAATTTTCACGATGCGCTTATTAACGCAAGATCTAATTTTTCTAGGTGCGGATACCTGGTTTCGGCATCCCCCAAGGTCCGACTTACATAATAAATAGGGAATTGCGTACCTTGCTCTTCTCGAACCAGCACATCGCTCACCACTATCTCGGATACGGCCAGGTATAAATACAACGTTTCATCTTTTTTTGGTGTATAGAGCAAAAACGGACTAGTCAGATATCACTTCAATTCCTTTAAGGCAGGTTGGCATTATGCAGTCCATTCGAAGTTGCTTTTCTTTTTAAGTAAAGAGAAGAAATGATGACTCTTGTCTGATGACCTTGATATGAATCTGCCCAGAGCCGCTATCAACCCTGTCAGTCGTTGCATGGCCTTTACATTATTTACCACGTGATTTATTCGATGGCCTTGATTTTGTTGGGGTTGATCTCGATCCCCCTGTTCGATACCATGAAGCCTAAGAATTTCCCTGAACCCACTCCGAAGGCACATTTCTCGGGATTAAGCTTCATGTTGTAACTTCTGAGGATGTTGAATGTTTCCTGCAAATGATTCAAATGGTCCTCTGCGTGCAGGGACTTAACTAGCATGTCATCAATAAAAACTTCCATGGATTTGCCTATTTAATGCTCGAACATTTTATTAACTAGACATTGGTTCGTAGACCTTGTGTTTTTCAACCCGAATGGCATTACATTAAAACAGTAGGTACTATAATTTGTGATGAACGAAGCTTTTCCCTATCCCCGAAGTTCATCTGAATTTGATTATACCCCGAGTAGGCGTCAAGAAAGTTGAGGGTCTCGTGGTCGGCCGTTGCATCGATCAGACGATCGATGTTAGGCAATGGGAACGAATCCTTGGGACACGCTTTATTTAAATCTTTATAATTCACGCACATTCTTAACTTATTTTCCTTTTTGGGCACTACCACTATATTGGCCAGCCATTCGGGATACTTTTCCTCTCTAATGGACCCTATTTTAAGGAGTTTTGTTACCTCGTCTTTGATGAATGCGTGTTATACTTTGGACTGGCGCCTTTTTTTCTTCACTGGTTTAAACCTGGGGTCGACACTCAATCGGTAGGTGGTTATTTCCGGTGGGATTCTTGTTATATCTAAGTGGGACCAAGCGAAATAGTCGATGTTATTAATAAGGAATTGAATGAGTTTTTTCCTGAGTTCGGGGGTTAATCCCTTTCCCAGGTATACCTTCCGGTCTGGGAGATGTTCGATCAAAATAGCTTGCTCCAGCTCTTCAATTGTCGATTTCGTTGCATCCGACTCTTCGGGGGCAACGAAAGTTTGAGGAGCGAGGAAATCTTCTTCATCACCCTTGGGGGTCTGTACGCTTCCCGACTCATCCGAGGTAGAGTGTATAGGATTCGATGCCTCCCAATAAACCACGAACATTTCTTTTGTTGTATGGTGTTTTCCATATACGGTTGTTATACCATCCTTTGTTGGAAACTTCATCATCTGGTGTAGAGTTGATGGTACTGCCCTTATGTTGTGTATCCACGGCCTGCCAAGCAATACGTTGTACCTCATGTCACTACCGATGACGTGGAACTTGGTGTTCTGAATTGCACCGGACGTGTCAACCGGGAGGGTGATCTCCCCTTTCGTTACTTCGCCGGCGATATTGAAGTCGTGGAGGACCCGGGAGGTGGGTACGATCTGATCGAGCAACCCAAGCTATTCTACTACCTATGACCTGATTATGTTGGCCGAGCTACCTGGATCCACGAGCACACGTTTAATTCGAATGTTACTTAAAAGAAATGAAATTACCAGTGCGTCGTTGTGTGGTTGCGTCAAGGTCTCGAAATCTTCCTTGCTGAATGCAAGGGTGTCTTCGGTCATGCGGCCTCGGATTAGCCCTTCTATTACAGCGGATATTTTTATCCGTTTGGTCACAGGTCCTTGGGGAATGCCGGTTCCCCTGATGATCATATGAACGACATGCTGAGGAATCTCTCTTTTTGCCCAGGTCGGATTTTTTCGAGTTTCCAGCTGAATCCCTCGGCGTGCGCTCTTATTAATGTGAGGACCGACGTTAGCGTATTGGGTGTTGCATGGGGTCGTACCCTCCGGAATCGGTTTCGGTGCACTCTCAAGGTTTTGCGATGTCACACCCATACCCAGAATAACCATATCGCCCTTTCCATAGTCTTTGATGCTGTTATTTTCAGGTACATTTACTGGTTTAGGCATCTTGACCTGAAATCAAAGATCTTGGACAAGAAAAAGTATGAAAGATAATTTACTTTGTGCAGCAAACCAGCAAGAAAATAATCACTATTATTTTCAGCCCCACGGAGGGCGCTAAATTGTTTACCGTGAAAATGGTAATAACAATTAAATTTGATTTTGTGGTTCTAAAATTACGTGATCTATTTTTATGCTAGTTGTTAGGCAATAGATGCTAAGTAAAAGATTATAAAGCAAGATTATAACTTGAAAATGATGTGATAGTCAAACCAAATGACTGGAGATCTGGGCCTCGAGCCGGCGTGTATAGGGCCTCGAGGTCAAGTCAGGCGGCCAACTTAGAGCGATCGAGGGAGGAATAACAGTTATGAGAGCTACGATGATGACTCTTTATGATCAATGATAAGCAATAAATGAGGAACAATAAATAGTATACAATGAATATAAGCAATAAATGAGAGTAATGGGGTCAAGAGAATATATTAGAGAGCAGAGAGAATGTTCTAGTATATTCAATGTTGAGTATTAGGTTATCCTACAAAATGACAAGGATCCCCTTTATATGGGGAGGGATATATGAGGGGGGATCCCAACATAGTACAAATGCATTTATTACAAAGTAAGATAGCTGCACAACTACCTAATAATCTGGTGCAGAGTGGTACTATTCTTGCAGGTGACGCCAGTTCGGACCACATGCCTAGAGAACTTCCCGCTTACCCTCAATAACCACTGACTCATGCTGCGTCGAGGTCGAGTGTGAAGAGCCTTCGAGGTCGAAAGCTTGAGTTGTGTCCTCAGATTTTCGGGGCCTTTTTGAGGCTAAAGGAGAGACGCAATGAATGTGAAATCAGGCCTCCCAATTTCGCCCGTATACAGAAGCACATGCTTTTACCTTGAAGAGTAGGAAATGCGAACTTTTGGGTACAGCGCACCTATCTTAGATTAACAGTTGCGACCAAATACTAGCAGTATTCACTCCCAATTCTTTGCGTATGTCCTCTGTTACGATTTACGTCGGCGCTGCCCAGCCACCCCTGCCTCCTTGGCCCTTTCCTTACTCTAGACGTGCCTTTTTTATACTAGCAATAACTAGTCTGCTGTTGGCGCTTTTTCAAACTCTTAAATTACTTTTGGCAAAGTTTACGCCTTACGGTGTACTCAGTTTTTAGCGCTTTTTTCTCGGAAAAGTATATTTTTAGTTACTTTTAAAATAATATTCAATAAAATATGGAAAAATCCTTTTGGCCACACCGTTTTTGGCCAAATTGACCCAAATGGGATCATTTAGGTAATTTGACGCCCCAATTAGGGTTTAAGGCGTATTTCTATACCGATAATATCCTTTCAGTTAATTTTGAATATTCTCTCCCACCATTTAATATTTGTCTTCTCAATGCATGGAAGATCTCAAAGGTTCAAACCCTATTTCCCATAAAGCTTTTTTTTAATGTATTTTCAGCCTTTTTTGTAGTATACACCCATATAATTCGAAATAATTCATCTATATACATGTATTTAATTGTGCAATTCGTATATTTTTAGTATTTGATTGTGTATTTCGTATATTTTTTTAGTATAATAAGGTCTTCAAAGCCCTACTATTTAAATAAACCTACACTACAATATTATGTATATATAACTACAAATTTTTAGCTACATGTATGAAAATCGTGGCTAATAAATAACAATAGCCACAAAAATTAAAATTCCGTGGGTATTTACAATTTCATAAAAATATTTAGCTACAAAATAAAATTGGCAAAGCTAATTTATCATTTTTGCTATATTTGCTAATTGTCGTGGCAATAATTACACAAATAGCTACAAATTTATTGCTACAATAAAATTTCGTAGCTAATAGTATTTTTTTTGTCATGCATTTGAAGTTACTGTAGCAATAGCAGTTATATAGCCACAAAAACTTAATTCTGACAAAGTGTTATAGCTAAATAGATATTTTTGCCTCAAGTAATAAAAGCATGTGGCAATAACTGGATTAATAGCTATAAATTTATGGGATTTTTTTTATTCTTATACACTATTTAAAACTTTATTATCCTTAATGTTCATGTTTAGCTAATTACCCGGCGTAAACAACTTTTGTTTATGAAATATATACAATCCACCTTAAAAGGCTCGCAATCTATTATTTGTGCCTTAAATCATGAGATTTAATTACACTTTTTTCCTTTTTTCCTCTCCTCTCTCCCCTTTTCTCTCCAGATTCTCCCCTATAGCTGCTTTTAACGTTTCTGATTTCTCTAACACCGCACTCTTTATCCCTTTCCTGCATTTGATTTATACATATTCTTCTTCAGTAAACTACATATGACTATAGCTAAAACTTAACTTGTCCCTACATATATAGGAAGAAGAAAAAGTAGAGAAAATTTTAACAATAATATATATTCACTGAGTTGGTGAACATTGGCATGAGTGAATTTTAACAATAACATACTATTAAACATTAAGATCATTACTATTGCTTTAGAAACTGTACAAAATTTCTAAGTTTATGATAGTCATCTCAGTGGTACAAATTTCAAATGCAAAAATGAAGAGGTCAAACATATGAATTTTCTATGTATTTAATTTTTTTGTATACTTTATATCTGATTTCTTAAACATACAACTTTCATACAATATGTCTTATATAGATTTTGTATTTGATTTATACATAGTAAAAACAAATTTCATACAACTAATTATATATTATACAATTTATCTATAACCCGTCTACAACTTATCTACAACTTTCACACATTATTTCTACTCAATTAAATACAACTATAATAACATACAACTTAAATACAAATTTTATAAAAAAAATTATACAATATGTCTTTTGTATATTTTGTATCTGATTTATACATAGTAAAAATAAATTTCATAGAAATAATTATATATTATACAACTTATCTACAATTTTCATATATTATATCTACTTATACAACTACAATATCATATAACTTAAATATAATTTTAATACAATGTCGTTCAACTTTTATACAATAGGTAAATAAATAAAAGAAAAATATATAAACAACATAATATAATTTTTCTACAATTTTACTACAATTTCGTAAATATAATATATATCATGTCTTCTTCTTCTTCTTCTTCTTCTTCTTCTTCTTCTTCTTCTTCTTCTTCTTCTTCTTCTTCTTCTTCGTCGTCGTCGTCGTCGTCGTCGTCGTCGAGTTTCAATCTGAAATTCAGTCAAAATCAAGTTTTATCTTCACCAAAACCCCTCAAAATTGAGATATAAACTCCAAACCATAAACCCAATTGTTTGCAACAACATGCAATCCAAACAAATAATGATTTTTGAAAATCCAACTTCTAATTCAAAGCTTCAAAGCTTTTTAATGGCTATCAATGGTGGAATTGCTGCTCTCTTTTCCTTTGTTTTACATTACTGAAATTATGTATTGAGAGATAGAGAGAGTCGTAGAGAGAATTCTCAATTCTTTGCAACAACATCCAATTCAAAAAAATAATATTTTTTGAAAACCCAAATTCGAATTCAAAACTTCAAAGCTTTTTAATAATTGTCAATGGTAGAATCGTGGGTGGGTGCAAGATACGCGGGGGAGGAGGATGGGATGTGGAGAGAGAAACGTGGGGAAGTGGAAGATATGTTAGAATAATTTTAGGACACTAATTATTATCATTAGTTCCCTTAAAATGTGCATAAATGGTAATTGGGTATATAAAATGTAATTATAGTAAAACTTGAGTAGAGAGGGTAATATAGTTTCATATAGTGTATAGAAATGTAAAAATCTCTAAATTTATTGTTACAACGATACTTTGTAGCTAATTGTGAGTTTTTGCCACACGTCTGAAATTACTATAGCAATATTAATCTTTTAGCCACAAAATATTACTAGAGACAAAGTGTTGTAGCTGAATAGATATTATTGCATCAATTATGAAAATTTATGGCAAAAACTAACTTAATAGCTACAAAGTTATTGTGATATAATAAAATGTTGTAGCTAAATATAAACTTTTGTCACGTGTTGGAAGTTACTGCAACTATAACATGTTAGCCACAATAATGATTTGAAATAAATATTGAATATAAAAACTATTTTAAAATTCAAGTTATAAGAAACCGAGAACTTCGTTGGCCTAATAGCTACAATTATTTGTTATGATAGATTGATATAACCATGACAATCAAGATAGCCAATAAACTTGCATAGTTAGTTATAATTTTTATCATGCGCTTGAAGTTACCATATCAATATTATTTACCATAATAAATTAGTTGTTAAAAACGTTCATAGCTAAAAAATATTTGCTTTGATTATAAAATCAATATAAGAGTTTGTCCAAAAATCAGAGAAGTTTTATGAAAATAAATTTCAAATATAAAAAGTTAGACTTTTCCTACAACGTAGAAAAGTTAGTAAGTGCATATAATAGAAAATTTTATTAATTCTCGAATAACAAAGATTAAAATGAAAAAAAAATAATAGATTATGTGTACACTTACTTATGACATCAATGCATAACTTCTTGACTTGTTAAGCTCATACTTTATTCAATGTATATTAGGTCCTTTATCATTTTAAATAAGAATTTAGCATAATTTATTATATTTAAACACTTATTTTAAAATAAGTACTCATATAGAAGACTTTAATATGGTATTTAATTATTTTAAATAAATACTTAAAGCAATTTCATATATCTAAGCATTTATTTTTGAAATAAGTACTAATATTCATTTTAGAGTTTCAAAAACTAAGTTTTCTGATTATATAAACTTAATATTATAACATGGTTAATATTTAAGTCCATAACAAAAATAATTATATTGCTGTAACGACCCGACCGGTCGTTTTGAGCTTTTGCATTTTGCTCACCAGTTCTCGGGCATGACTTGTCCGTGTAATGCAATATTACTTATGTAAATCGTTGGTGTTGGGTTTCAGGTTAATCAGAATTTAATTTGGAAGAACAGTCTTAGTTGAAAGCTTAAAATTTGAAAGGTTTGACCAATACTTGACTTGTTTGTATATGATCTCGGATTGGAATTTTTATGATTTGGTTAGCTCCGTTAGGTAATTTGGGACTTAGGAGCGTGATCATAATACATTTTGGAAGTTCGTGGAAGGTTAGACTTGGATTGGCGAAATTGAGATTTCGGCGCTTTCTAGTTGATAAGTGAGATTTTGATATAGGGATCGGAATGGAATTCCGAGAGTTACAATAGTTTCGTTGTATCATTTGGGATGTGTGTGCAAACTTTCAGGTCATTCGGACAAGATTTGGTAGACTTTTTTATCGAAAACATAATTTAAGAGTTCTTGGAGTTCTTAGGCTTGAATCCTATGTTAACTTGGTGATTTGATGTTGTTGTAAGTGTTCCGAAGTGTTGATAAGTTTGAAAGATGTCATGGGATTTGTTGGTACAATTAGTTTGAAGTTCCGATGGTCCCGGGTAGGTTCCGTGATGTTTTAGGCCGAAAATCATAGCTGTAGCAGGTCCAGAAGGGTTGCAGGCCTCGGAACCTACCCGCGCGGACCGCACAAAAAGAAGTGCGGCCGCGGTATGTGCTGTGCAGACCGCACAAAATGAAGTGTGGCCGCAGTGGTTATGAGCGGGCTGCGGTGGTTTTGTGCGGACCACGATGGTTTTGTGCGGACCGCGGTGGTTCTGTGCGGACCGCGGAAGTGGATACCTGTGGGGGTACTCTATAAATACGAGGTTTTGGGTTTTATTTGATATTTTGACCTAGAGAGCTCGGATTTTGGTGATTTTTCGAAGGTTTTCAAGAAATTCATCGGGCTAAGTGATGCTAACTCAGATTTGGCTAGAGTACATGAATCTATTATTGAATTCATCATTTAATTCGTGATTTGGGATGGAATTTGGGAAGAAAATTGTGAAATCTTTCAAAAATGTAAAATGATGTTTTGAAGGACCAAATGATGTCAGAATTGAATAATTTTCATATGGTTGGACTCGTGGGAGTATAAGGATTCTAGTTTTTGTGAATTTTGGCAAATTTCGAGATGTGGGTCTGGGGGTCGGGTTTGACCAAATTCTGGAATTTTGTGGTAATTCGATTGTTTTCGCTTGGGCTTTGTTCCCTTAGCATATTGTGATGTATTCGTTCTGATTTTGGATAGATTCGACGTGCATGGAGGCCGATTCGCAGGGCAAATGCATCGAGAGTTAGAGATTTAGCCGGTTCGAGGTAAGTAATGATTGTAAATATTATCTTGAGGGTTTGAAACCCCGAATTACACATCGTTGTGCTATGCTGAGGTGACTTACACGCTAGATGACGAGCGTGGGGTAGAGCACCGCTGGGGATTGTGACTTAGTCCACCCCAATCGATTATTTTAATGCGTAATTGATAGTTAATTGTTTGATGTTATGATATTTTGGGTTGTATGCCATGTTTGGGGCCTTGTGCCGACTTGTTAAGACCCTCAGGGGCATTTTTATTGTCTTTCCTCACTCTATTTGTTTGAAAGCATATCCTCAGTCATGTTTTACCTGTTTGTTACTCAATTCTGGCTTTACCACTATATTCTTAAAAATGTGGAAATTGTGTTTGGGCTGAGTTCTCTATTTTACTGATGGTCCGCGTGATCATGAGGTTGATGACCGAGATAGACTGAGAGACTGATGGTGAGGTTAATGACTGAGAGAGGTTGAGGGCCTAGTTGTGAGGATTATATATCTATGGATTGGGCTGCACGCCGCAGCAATATACATACATATATATGGATACCGATCGGGCTGCACGCCTCAACGATGCTTATATGGGTCGAGCTGCGCGCCACATATAGCGCTTGGGCTATAGGAGCCCCTCCGGAGTCTACACACCCCAGTGAGCGTCGTCGACGAGATATATGGATCGGGCTGCACGCTGCAGCGATATATGGATCGGGCTGCGCGCCGTAGCGGTTACTATATGGTACTTATTGAGTGTGAGTGCTGAGTGTGAGCATTGATTGGTAAGAGTTGACTCACGAGTGGCTGAGAAGCTTGCCCGCGGGGCGATAGATACAAACATGTACATGAGTGATGCTTTGCCTGAGGGGCTTGTTTACGAACTTATTGATTTTCACTCCTCTTTAAAGTGAGTTTCTACCGAATATGTTGATTTATTTACTGCTTTCACTCAATTTTGTACTGAGCCTCCGTCAAAAATGTTGAACGAATGTTTTTAAAGGACTTTCATTTAAGCTAGAGTTTATGAGGTGTTCAGAATTTAATCACTGATTTGACTTTGTTATTTCCACTGATATTTTCATGTTATGAGGTGTTTATGATTCTTGTTTTGCCCGAGGGGCTGTTTACGAACTATTTTTTGCCCGGGGTCGATTATGGTTTTCATCTCTTTTATTATAAATGGTATTGAACCCCTACTGAAACTGTCAGAAAGCATTTTCAAATGATTTTTACCAAAAGGCTGGAAATTTAAATGAGACGGTCGACTCATATTCTAATTTGAAAGCACGTTGTGCTTATTGAGTTTATCATACATGTGAATTCATTGTTTCATACTACTCAATCTTTATTTACTCTTATTACTTACTGGGTTGGAGTACTTACATTACTCCCTGCACCTCGTATGCAGATTCAGGTATTTCGGAACCCGGTAGCGGGTGTTGATTGCTTAGACGCAGAATCATCGGAGTTAGCAAGGTGGTTGCACGACGTTCGCAACACTGCTTCCTTCCTCTCATTTTTATTACTGTACTTAGTACACTTTTGACTATTTTTGTTGTATTCGGACCTTGGCAGATGCTCATGACTAGTGACACCCTGATGTCGGGCTTGTATATTATTTCAGCACTATTCATTCAGACTTATATTATGAAATATTTGTTAAATTGAAGGCTTAAAAATGACTCTCAATGATTAAAGGGATAAAATGAGTGTTGTGTCGGCTGGCCTTGTCTCCACGAAAGGCGCCATCACAACCAGGTCTGAGTTTTGGGTCATGACAAGTTGGTATCAGAGTCTAGGTTACATAGATCTCACGAGTCATGAGCAGGTTTAGTAGGGTCTCGTGGATCGGTACGGAAAAGTCGGTATTTATCCTCGAGAGGTTGCAGAACCTTTAGGGAGAACTTCATATTCTTGAATTCTTATCGTGCGTCCTTGATTCTGCTTGAATAGTAACTTTTGAAATTCCTTCCACGCGTTCGTATGAGCGCATGAGCGCTCAGCATCAGATATGCATCGATGGCTTGGGATTTCCTGATCAAGGGGCGAGATATGATCTCTGTGTGTTGATGTTGGGCCAGTCTGGAGGACTTGAGGCCAGATTTTTGCCTATAGCTTGAGCACAGAGGTGCTGATTATGTGAGCAAGTGCTTTTGAATTTAAATGTTCAGTATTTTTCCCTATTAGTGGAAGTGACAGCTGGATGGCTATGTAATGAGAATGTTAGTGCTGCGAGATGTATTCGTATGATTTGGAAGTGACGAGAAAGGTCTGCTGGAGGATAGAAGAACTATTAGGTACTTGATTTCCATCTTGATTTGAGTTATAGCCCGAGTTATGGGCGTGTGAAGAATCTTTTCATGTCTCCTAATTGGAAGTGGAGTAGATTTCATGTTGCGGTATGAGTTCAGACTCAGGAAGACTAATTGACTGCGTAATGTTTATGACGGTGGAAGAAGGTATACATAAATGTTAGTTTAAGACGAAGCAGGTGGGTTATCTCCTGCGAAATGTTCTAAGGCTGTACGATCCTTATGTGTCTGTTAGGAGATCTCATTTTCGAGTGAAGGATATGTGTTGCAATTTAAATTGGGTCGATTAGAGAGTAGGTATAACCATTGCGAGAGTGGAATGTGAGATTTGCAGAAGAGTTAAAATTCTAGATGATCTGTGTTTTCACAGGCTTATAAAAGATTTGAGTTTAATTTTACTATGGTATCATGGCATCAATAGAGTATAATCGTTATGAGTTATTGAGTGTGTGCTGATATATGGCTTCGAGCCAAGTGGGGGAGCCTGCTATTGATTAGGTGATTGCACGGTTAGGTGCTATGTTGGTTCCAGTTTGAGGCATGCTGGTGAATCAGTTATGGCTTGCGGAAACTGAGACCGAGGATGGCTCGAGTAAAGGAAGATTTTGACGAAGATTATATTATGCTTCATAGGTGTGTGAGAATCACGAGATGTCTTGAGTTGTTATTGGCAAGAATGCTCGATGCATAGAGCAGGAAGTTGCTTGGTTGTATTGGGATGAGGTTACATTCTGCGGTGTCGGAGTGCCAATGAGACACAGGTCATTCGGTTCATTTGATCAGACTAATTGCAGTTTGAATAGAGTGAATGACTCTCGAGAATGGTTCTAATGTCTTAAAAGATTCTACATGTAGCAATTGGGTATTTTAAAGTTGTATATGTGGTTAGGAATTGAGTTTTCATTTGGAAGATGTCAAGACTTGTGGTACTTTCTACATTAACTATGGGATTCTATATATCAATATCAGGAAGGTAAAGGTAACAAATTTAGATTCGCTGGAAGTTTCCTCAGAGTAAAGTATTTTGAATGTGGTGCCTTTGGGATAGTTAAGAGAGTATTCAGCGGCTTATGGGTCTCAGACGGTGTGGCATTATTCTTGGGTCCTGTGTGGTAAGTTTGGGTTGAGGAATTGTGATGTTATAGCAAGAAGGAGTATCAAGTTGAAGGTAAATTAGAAGGAAACTCGGATAGATGGTATAGCTTGGTAGTGGGTCAGATCGATATGGTAAGGGTATGATTAACTCTTTGGATACTTATGGGGTAATGAGTCTCTGTAGGTGTTTCGCGGTAATTCTTTTGGGTTTTAGAGTCATGCGTAGCTCGGTTGAGTTAGAAGGATTCAGTCTTGATGAGGTAGGGTTGTGCAAATGGAATTCGGGGAGTTCTTGGTGGTTCCTACCTTGGTTTGAGATGCATATTTTTCCTATTTGCGTGAGGAGCATGGGATGTATAGTGGTTTTCTTCTAGATGGGATCAACGGAAGGTTCTTGGTTAGTTGAGTGCATAGTTGCTTGGGACTCGGAAGGGATACGGAGTTCTCGCAGTTATCCTAGAGTGGTACGGTTGGTGCGGTATGTTGTGTAGGATTGAGATTGGCATGTGTAAGGTCACAGTTCAGATTGAATGGAGTGTCATAAATTCTTAGGCAACACGGGCAGTTTTAAATAATTTGAGAAATGCGCTTCGGATGATTTGAGAAATGATCTTCAGATGATTAAGGAAATGGTAATGCTAATTGAGGCGATTGGACGAGGGTATACATTTCAGAGAGAGGCAATGTGATTAAGTTAATGGTACTTCGGTAGTATTGCAGCACTTCTTGTCAGATCGGCTGCTGATATTCGAGTGTGCTGACAACACAAAAGAATCTTAGAGTATCTCTAGCAGAATGATTGAGTACTAGAGGTGAGTTATATATGTGAATGGTGGAATTGGGATCAGATATGGTAATTCGTGTGTTTTATGGACTTGGAGACTGGAAGTTCTCACATACAGGTTAGCTCGTGGTTGTGGATGGCAAAATGCGGGTAAGTTAGTCAGATGTTAGTATGTGCTATGATTCAGTCATTGTGAACCTTCGAAGGATTATTTATATGTTGTGGGTAACTAGAGTTGATGTGTGGTCCATTGGTAGACCTATATGGATATGTGTCCGGCATCGAGATGGCCTTGTTGACTTCGAGTTGCTATTGATGAGGGATGTGTTGATTCAGTTGTTAATGAGCTATTAGTAATCGGGGGAAATCTATGAGTTATCTTTCTGTGTTGCGAGGCGTTAGTAGTTGTGGGTTATAGGCACATGTGGTGCGGTTCCATTGGGGTTTCATAGTGGAGTTCGAGCGAGAAATGTACTGGGTATCACTCGGTAGATGGCGTGTTGGTTATGTCCTTTCGGGTATGTGTAATGTATGTCAATTGCTTCGCGGTGGTTATGATGATTGCTTTGGTTTTAGACATCATATTGCGCATGTTGTCGATTTTGAGCATAGTAACTTGAGGTGGTTCATGTGGAGTAGTGTTGGATAGGATCGTGCATCGCAGTAAAGTTATGTGGAGGTATGATCTTGCGGGTTAGATTCGTGTGTTTTGTTCCTATGACGTGAGACGGGTTCTCAGCCTTGGGTTGTGGTGGTACTGGTGAGCTCGAGGTATAGCTCTTCCATTTGAGTCATTTTCATGATTCGAGGTATGTTCTAACTGTTGCTTATTTGTGCGCGTATTATGAAAGTGGTGGCTTAGGCCTATATTGATGTGTCGTATCACCAGAGTAGTGTGTTGGATTAGAGGAGATCGTTGGGATCATCAATGGATACGAACGGATTCGATTTCAACATGTTGGAAGGATAATATCGAGCTTCGGCTCAGAAATTGCTATGGTATTTGCCAAAGGAGGAGTGGCTTCTTGAATGGTTGATCTGGGAAATGGTTAAGGCTTACCACGTGTTTTGGTGATGATTTGCAGTATATGAAAGTGTTAGGTGAGACTTTGGTTGTTAAGAGTTTTTCTATCGGTATTCGGGCGATGTGTGCAGCTGCTGTAATTAGAAGTTATCACTACGAGTGTTTGAGTCATGTGGTATATCAAGTGATTGCATCTGAGATTGCAAGTATGGGTGATTACAGCTTGTTCGGGCTTATTCTGAATATAGATGTGAGATTCTGATCTTGTGAATGATTTCAGAAGTAGAAACGTGGTTCTAAGGCTTATGGTAACGATTGAGTTGTGGAATTTCAGTTATTGTGTGTTATCGGAACTATGTGAGATAGGGTGACGTGGGATCACCCCCAGGTATGTGCATGGTGAGGTTATTCAGCAATTGGTTGGCTTTTGGAACAACTCTGGGCACGTTCGAGGATGAACGTATGCTTAAGTGGGGGAGGATGTAACGACCCGACCGATCATTTTGAGCTTTTGCATTTTGCTCTCCAGTTCTATGGCATGACTTGTCCCGTGTAATACAATATGACTTATGTAAATCGCTGGTGTTGGGTTTCAAGTTAATCAGAATTTAATTTGGAAGAACAGTCTCAGTTGAAATCTTAAAATTTGAAAGGTTTGACCAATACTTGAATTGTTTGTATATGATCTCGGATTGGAATTTTGATGATTTGGTTAGCTACGTTAGATAATTTGGGACTTAGGAGCGTGATCAGAATACATTTTACAAGTCCGTCTAAGATTAGGCTTGGATTGGCAAAATTGAGATTACGACGCTTTCCGGTTGATAGGTGAGATTTTGATATAGGAGTCGGAATGGAATTCCGAGAGTTGCAATAGCTTCGTTGTGTCATTTGGGATGTGTGTGCAAAATTTCAGGTCATTCGGACAAGATTTGATAGACCTTTTGATCGAAAACATAATTTAAGAGTTCTTGGAGTTCTTAGGCTTGAATCCTATGTTAAATTGGTGATTTGATGTTGTTGTAAGCGTTCCGAAGTGTTGAACAAGTTTGAACAATGTCATGGGATGTGTTGGTATAATTAATTTGAAGTTCCGGGGGTCTCGGGTAGGTTCTGGGATGTTTTAGGCGAAAAATCATAGCTATAGCAGGTCTAGAAGGGTTGCAGGCCTCGGAACCCACCAGCGCGGACCGCACAAAAAGAAGTGTGGCCGCGGTATGTGTTGTGCGGACCGTACAAAATGAAGTGCGGCCGTGGTGGTTTTGAGCGGGTCGCAATGGTTTTGTGCGGACCGTGGTGGTTTTGTGTGGACCGCGGTGGTTCTGTGCGGACCGCGGAAGTGGATACCTGTGGGGGTACTCTATAAATACGAGGTTTTGGGTTTTATTTGATATTTTGACCTAGAGAACTTGGATTTTGGCGATCTTTCAAAGGTTTTTCAAGAAATTCATCGGGGTAAGTGATTCGAACACAGATTTGGCTAGAGTACATGAATATATCATTGAATTCATCATTTAATTCGTGATTTGGGATGGAATTTGGGAACAAAAAATTGTAAAATTATGTTTTGAAGGGCAAAATGGTGTCGGAATTGAATAATTTTCATGTGGTTGGACTCGTGAGAGTATAAGGATTCTAGTTTTTGTGAATTTTGTCAAATTCCGAGATGTGGGCCCGGGGGTCGGGTTTGACCAAATTCTGGAATTTGGTGGTAATTCGATTGTTTTCGCTTGGGCTTTATTCCCTTAGCATATTGTGACGTATTCATTCTGATTTTGGATAGATTCGACGCGCATGGAGGCCGATTTGCGGGGCAAATACGTCGCGAGTTAGAGATTTAGCCGGTTCGAGGTAAGTAATGATTGTAAATACTGTCCTGAGGGTTTGAAACTCAGGATTAGACATCGTTGTGTTATGCTGAGGTGACTTACACGCTAGATGACGAGCGTGGGGTAGAACACCACTGGGGATTGTGACTTAGTCCATCCCGAACGATTATTTTAATGCGTAATTGATAGTTAATTGTTTGATGTTATGATATTTTGGGTTGTATGCCGTGTTTGGGGCCTTGTGCCGACTTGGTAAGACCCTCAGGGGCATTTTTATTGTCTTTCCTCACTCCATTTGTTTGAAAGCATATCCTCAGTCATGTTTTACCTGTTTGTTACTCAATTCTGGCTTTACCACTATATTCTTAAAAATGTGGAAATTGTGTTTGGGCTGAGTTCTCTATTTTACTGATGGTCCGTGTGATCATGAGGTTAATGACCGAGATAGACTGAGAGTCTGATGGTGAGGTTAATGACTGAGAGAGGCCGAGGGGCTAGTTGTAAGGATTATATATCTATAGATCGGGTTGCATGCCGCAGCAATATATATATGTATGTATAAGGATCGGGCTGCACGCCACAGCGATATGTTGGATTGGGCTGCACGCCGCAGCGATATAGCGCTTGGACTGTAGGAGCCCCTCCGGAGTCTGCACACCCCCAGTGAGCATCGTCGACAAGATATATGGATCGGGCTGCATGCCGCAGCGATATATGGATCGGGCTGCACGCCGCAGCGGTTACTATATGGTACCTATTGAGTGTGAGTGCTGAGTGTGAGCGCTGATTGGTAAGAGTTGAGTCACGAGTGGCTGAGAGGCTTGCCCGCGGGGTGATAGATACAAACATGTACATGAGTGATGCTTTGCCTGAGGGGCATGTTTATGAACTTATTGATTTTCACTCCTCTTTAAAGTGAGTTTCTACCGAATATGTTGATTTATTTACTTCTTTCACTCATCTTTATACTGAGCCTCCGTCAAAAATGTTGAACGAATGTTTTTAAACGACTTTCATTTAAGCTGGAGTTTATTAGGTGTTCAGAATTTAATCACTGATTTGACTTTGTTATTTCCACTGAGATTTTCATGTTATGAGGTGTTTATGATTCCTGTTTTGTCCGAGGGGATGTTTACGAACTATGTTTTGCCCGAGGGGTCGATTATGATTTTCATCTCTTTTATTATAAATGGTATTGAACCCCTACTGAAACTGTCGGAAAGCATTTTCAAATGATTTTTACCAAAAGGCTGGAAATTTAAATGAGACGGTCGACTCGTATTCTGATTTGAAAGCCCGTTGTGCTTATTACGTTTATCATAAATGTGAATTCATTGTTTCATACTGCTCAGTCTTTATTTACTCTTATTACTTACTGGGTTGGAGTACTGACATTACTCCCTGCACCTCGTGTGCAGATTCAGGTATTTCAAAACCCGGTAGCGGGTGTTGATTGCTTAGGCGCGGATCATCGGAGTTAGCAAGATGGCTGCACGACGTTCGCAGCACTGATTCCTTCCTCTCATTTTTATTAATGTACTTAGTACACTTTTAACTATTTTTGTTGTATTCGTACCTTGGTAGTTGCTCATGACTAGTGACACCCTGATGTCGGACTTGTATGTTATTTCCGCACCGTTCATTCAGACTTATATTATGAAACATTTGTTAAATTGAAGGCTTAAAAATGACTCACAATGATTAAAGGGATAAAATGAGTGTTGTCGGCTGGCCTTGTCTCCACGATAGTCCATAACAAAAATAACTATATTGCAATTCTTACAAAATAAGTATTACTCATAGGTTTGAATTATACTTATAAAGAACAAATTGAATATATCTAATTCATGTGTAAGTAACTAATTATATAGAATTTATACAACTATAAGCTCGTATCCATTACATTGTATATAGAATCAAGATGACAAAAAAGTCATATAAATTTGGTCATTTACTAATCTAATAATTTATTAATTATCATAAAACTCATTATCTATCGAAACAATTGAGAGTTTAATTTCGTTCTCATACTATATCATGTTTCATCTCTTTTGTGACTATAAAGTTTTATTTTAAAAATAAGAATTTAATATGTTTGATATTAAAGTATATGACTCAACTAACTATTATATTATATTTTATATTAAGTAAATTATTACTTTTAAATTTTAATTTAATTTAACTAGCTATGTGATCTACTTAATTAATTTTAAGTATTTAATTATCTCACATTTAAATAAATATGTTCTTGTATGTAATTATATTGATAACTAATTATATTCAATATAAATAACCATAA
The DNA here is from genome assembly GCF_000715075.1 of Nicotiana tabacum. Lineage (NCBI taxonomy): Eukaryota > Viridiplantae > Streptophyta > Magnoliopsida > Solanales > Solanaceae > Nicotiana > Nicotiana tabacum. The sequence continues at coordinate 198,724,825 of NC_134085.1, read as the reverse complement.
AAGCTATTGATGTTGTAATCCATTACAATTTTAATGACTTAATATATATATATATATATATATATATATATATATATATATATATTTTAAAAATTAACAATTTAATACAATTTAAATACGAACATATGACAAAAATAACAATATCATAATGCAATATCAAAAAAGTATTACTACATGTGAGTTATAGTTATATTTTAAATAACTATGCAACTATAGTCATCACTAAACTAGTATATATAATAAGTAGATATTGATAGCGATCATAAATTACGTTTACTATGGTTCCACTAGTCAATTGACACCAATAGTTATATTTTGGGATATAATTAGCAATTTAATTATGAAATATAAATAATAAGTAGATATTGTTGCTAGTTAATTACATTGTTGCACTTTATATATTGATACTAGTTAATTATATTGTTGCGCTTTATATATAGTTACATTGAACGTCTATATATATATAATAAGTAGATATTGATAGCGACCATAAATTACGTTTACTATGGTTCCTGTCACGACCCGAATCATTATATTTTAGGATATAATTAGCAATTTAATTATGAAATATAAATAATACGCAGATATTGATACTAGTTAATTACATTGTTGCGCTTTATATATAGTTACATCGAACGTCTATATATATGTATAGTAGCCAACATATAATTTCATTCATTAAGGTCATACGTATATTGATAGCGACCATATAATTACGTTTACTATAGTTCCACTAGTCAATTGACACCAATCGTTATATTTGGATATAATTAGCAATTTAATTATGAGATATAAATAATAAGTAGATATTGATGCTAGTTAATTACATTGTTGCGCTTTATATATAGTTGTCACACCTCCTTTTTCCGCACCCGAGGGGCGCAGAGGGAGTTTTTTCCAATTAAAGGACAATCGAAACGGGATTTATTTATTTATTTCAGAGTCGCCACTTGGGAGATTTAGGGTGTCCCAAGTCACCAATTTTAATCCCGAATCGAGGAAAATAATGACTCTATATTATAGTCTGCGTACCAGCAATCCGGATAAGGAATTCTGTTAACCCGGGAGAAGGTGTTAGGCATTCCCGAGTTCCGTGGTTCTAGCACGGTCGCTCAACTGTTATATTTGGCTTATTTATCTGATTTTTTAATACAATATGAACTTATGTGCAAATTTATCTTTTAACCACTTCGTTAATTATTATTATTAGGAATGTGAACGTCGCTTAAAACATGTCTTTGGACTGCGTCACATGAAATGCACCCGCAATCCGGAACATATCTTATTTGACGTTTTGGGATTTGGATTTGGGTCGCATGAAATGCACACCCCGAGTTTTAAGAAAGTAAATTATTAAACACGCGCCTAAAAGACTATCGCGTTATTATTTTTAGGAAGGCCACGAAATTCACTAAGCGGCCCTCCTGAGTTCTAAGTAATTTAAAACAAGTATTTACTGAGGGCCCCGCAATTTGTATTTTTATTCGGCGAGGCTCATCTCATTCTTATTTTAAAGGATATCCTATAGCAACTACGTTTCTTGTCGTGTTTGTCTCTATCAATCGAAAGCAGTAGATAGTCCTAATTAATTAATGCTTGCAAGTTATTTTATAACAAAATTCGGAAATGCTAAAATCAGGAACAAGGCTGCGCGCACAGTCAATCGAATAAATAATCATGGGCCCAAATTCGACCCATGCGTGATGGGCCAAACCTGGGCCACTGCTTTGTTCGAAGCAGGCCGGCTAGGCCTATTTTGGCTTGAACTCGACCTTTATGGGGTTGAGATTGCAAGTTTGGTGTTCTTTGTCTTAGCAGGTGGTTTACTAGTTATATGAGGCCATCAATTCGAAAAGGAAGAACTTAATCCAGGATATACAGTGTTCATACTTGCTATACATTACAACCTATACTGCAAAGTAAACTAAAATCTGAGATGCAACCTATCACATTGGACATATTATCACCTATCAGCATACATATGTACTCTACCATTTAGCTAACTTATATTGATATACACTAGGCATACAGGCTGCTTCGATTGTCAACACAAGAATGTAAATTATCATACAATACATGATATCTAATATAACAGTATATATATGAAAATCAACTTCAAGTCTTTTTCCCCTTTTTTGCATTCATGCTCAATGTTCCAATTACATTTGATAGTGCCTTGGTTGTGTACCTGATGTAGAGGAACAGAAGAAGAAAGAAAGGATCAGCTGAGTAGCACACAACAAACAACGGCAATCAGCAGATTCACAACAACAACACAGCAACAGACAACCAACCAATAATGATGAAGCTCAGCAAAGAGTCGAACAACAAATGGACAATCCCAATGGTGTCCACAATCCACAGACAAACAACAATATTTCCCATAACCAAAGAGAAACCAGCAAATAGTTGAATACTAAACCAGTGATCCCAGAAAACAGAGTAGGAAATAACAGCCCAGGATGTTGAATGTAACAGCAACAGAAATCCAATGATCACAAGAAAGCTTGGCAAACGGCAGAAAAGCAAAACTACAAAGACAACCTGATCAAACTGGACTCTTACACAGTTTCTTCTAGACAATACTCATTCACAATGTTCTGAAATTTATTCCTGTTTTTCCCTTTTTTAGTTCTCTTACTCACAGAAACTCTCAAGACTCCAAAAAAATGAACCCCCTTTCTAATGGAAGGTCCCCTCTTTTATAGCCTAACCTTAACACTTTACAGTCTGTTTTACAACTCAAAATTGCCCCCCCTGTTGTTTTTTCACTCACTTATTTTAAATAACCAAGCTCCCATGAAATCCCTGACAGCCCCTCTCTCCTTTTGGTTGTTAAAGTGTACTGATCACTTGTTTATTTAACCAAAATATGGGCAGTGGGAATATAATCTGACAGCACATGCTGTCCAATTATTTTAATCCCTTAAAGCTAACCATACACATGCTGCCCACGGTCCGAACCAAATGGCATTGTGTTTTAAAACCACAGTCTGAATTTGCCATTATAACCTTTCCCCTAGATGTTCTTTTAATTCAATTTGAACAAAATCAACAGTCAATACAATTTAGTTCCTAATGAGACTCAAATACGATCACAGCAGAAATAAGCAATACGAATCAAGTTGTTACCATTAACGATTGAAACTAATTGACGACATATATTGACTCGACTATATTAGTCGTAACACATAACAATCAATCGTTCATATAAACAACACGTATAGAGTCCCGAATGGCTTCAGACAAATTTGTCCAAACACTGGGAACTTATATGAATTAGTTCATTTGACGACTAATCTAACTGACGATCATGTTTAGCACAGAGTGTATTCAGAACACAAACAGAAGACAAATGGCCAAATAAAAAGGCCTTTAACAGAGATGGAAGAAATCCGAATGAAAAATAACAAAATAACAAACAAACACAAAGAAATATGCTGACAACTTAATTAAAAACAAAAGAAAGGAAAACTTACCAAAAAGAGTTTGAAATCAAAATGACCCAAATCAGATTCAACTTCGAACTTTTGAGGCCGAACAAACTTTAATCAGGGTGTTCTCACATGAGAACACCTTGATTAAGGTCTATTAGACCTCAAACCCTTGTCAAGGCCGGCCAGATTCCCCAGGTGCATGTGTTCTAAGGTCTGGATTTTCAGATCTGGATTTTTGGGAGTTGTGGGTAGATTCGGACCAAACCAAGCTTGGTTTGGTCACGAGGAAGGTCAGGGGAGTGTCTGGTATGAAGATGGGGTGGTTTGGCATAGATCGAGTTTTGTCTCGAATCTTCAAATCCAGATTCGAGACGATAAGAGGTGATTCGAGGTTCGTGGTTAGTGGATTCGTGTTCAGGGTGGTTGGATGCTTTAGGGGTGTAAGGGGGTGGTCACCGGCGTTCATGCCGCCGGGTTTTGGTGGAAGGGAAACTAGGGCGGCGTTAGGGTTTGGGGGTTTCAGGGTTCGGGGAAGGAGACGAGTGAGGGGTGGGGTTCGGATAGGGGGCGTGGGGTGTAAGGGAAGGTTTATATATGGTGAGGTTGATCGGATCTGAGCCGTTAGATCAGATGATCTCAACGGCTTAGATTTGATGCTGAGAAATGGGACGGGGTCGTTTGATAGTTAAACGGGGTCGTTTGGTTTAAGTGAGGGGTTGGGTCGGATTGGTTATTGGGTCGGGTTTGAACATGGGTTACTGAAAGAGGTCCTGAGCCGTTGGATTGGCCTGGACGGACGGCTCAGATCGAACGCCCTATACGGCGTCGTTTTGGGGGCGTGCCTGGGCAGGCCTGGTTTGGACTGGGTCTTGCCTTGGCTTTGGGCCTCATTTTGGGGCCCAATCCGATTTTCCCTTTTCTTTTTTTTTTTCAAATCAACAAATTAAACTAACAATTCCTAAAAATTGTAAAAATTAAAATAAACTTACACACATATTGGTTAACACCTATAACAATTAACACACCATTTTAACATATATTTTTGATTTTCTTTTTTCTTTTTGGAGTAACTGAAGCAAAAATCACGTGCTTACAGCTGCCCCTCTTTGCACGAAGACACGAAAGGTTTTCGCGCAAAGATAAGCGAGCGATTTTTGCCCGTCCGAATACTCCGTGTGAAGCATTTTGAAAGAGATTTGACCGAACCTTTGCTTCAGAGGTTTCCTACATATCCTGGGCTGAACAGGAATCAGGTCAATGTAGTTCGGGAAATTTTGGTAGCTGGGACTACCGTGTGACCGTAGTGTTTGCTGCCATTGTGCGCTGTTGTATGCTGCTGTAGGATGCTACTGCTCAACCGATCTCCCTATTACATTGCTCTAAAAGGAAAACAAGAAGCTAAGCTAAACTGAGGATTCTGAAATCTCATCCATCTTCAACTTGTTCTTGTTGCCTTGCTTTCTTGTCGGCTAACGCTTTCCTCTAATGCCTTTATCTTGTGACTTTGGGAAGTGATGTTGGTCCTTTGCTGACGTTTGAATGCCAGTTTTCATCACTTTGCTGGATTTGCTGGGAACATGGCTTTCCTCCTTAAATCTTTCAATGGTTTCTTCAGCGGTATGACTTTTTATCCGAATCGTCATGTTGGGCAAGCCATAGCGTTCTCAACCTGCTTCTTCTGAGACGTGTTCCTTCTTCCTTTTGAATGTGCGCTTGCTTTTGCAGCCTTCCGCTTCTTGGTGCTGGGGATTTTAATGTTTCCTGTTTGGGGATCTCTGTTGTAACCTTCCGTCTTCAGGTGGGGCTACTGATACCAAACTCTAGAGCTAAAATGTATTCCCGCATTATACTGGTGGGCGACCTAGAACTTAAAAGTATTCCCGCATTATACTGGTGGGCGACCTAGAACTTAAAAGTATTCCCACATTATACTGGTGGGCGACCTAGAACTTAAAAGTATTCCCGCATTATACTGGTGGGCGACCTAGAACTTAAAAGTATTCCCGCATTATACTGGTGGGCGACCTAGAACTTAAAAGTATTCCCGCATTATACTGGTGGGCGACCTAGAACTTAAAAATATTCCCGCATTATACTGGTGGGCGACCTAGAACTTAAAAATATTCCCGCATTATACTGGTGGGCGACCTAGAACTTAAAAATATTCCCGCATTATACTGGTGGGCGACCTAGAACTTAAAAATATTCCCGCATTATACTGGTGGGCGACCTAGAGCTTAAAAATATTCCCGCATTATACTGGTGGGCGACCTAGAACTTAAAAATATTCCCGCATTATACTGGTGGGCGACCTAGAACTTAAATGTATTCCCGCATTATACTGGTGGGCGACCTAGAACTTAAATGTATTCCCGCATTATACTGGTGGGCGACCTAGAACTTAAAAGTATTCCCGCATTATACTGGTGGGCGACCTAGAACTTAAAAATATTCCCGCATTATACTGGTGGGCGACCTAGAACTTAAAAGTATTCCCGCATTATACTGGTGGGCGACCTAGAACTTAAAAGTATTCCCACATTATACTGGTGGGCGACCTAGAGCTTAAAAATATTCCCGCATTATACTGGTGGGCGACCTAGAACTTAAAAATATTCCCGCATTATACTGGTGGGCGACCTAGAACTTAAATGTATTCCCGCATTATACTGGTGGGCGACCTAGAACTTAAAAGTATTCCCGCATTATACTGGTGGGCGACCTAGAACTTAAAAGTATTCCTGCATTATACTGGTGGGCGACCTAGAACTTAAATGTATTCCCGCATTATACTGGTGGGCGACCTAGAACTTAAAAGTATTCCCGCATTATACTGGTGGGCGACCTAGAGCTTAAAAATATTCCCGCATTATACTGGTGGGCGACCTAGAACTTAAAAATATTCCCGCATTATACTGGTGGGCGACCTAGAACTTAAATGTATTCCCGCATTATACTGGTGGGCGACCTAGAACTTAAAAAGTATTAAAATTGCTTTCCCGTTCTTCCGAGAAAATTTTCGACAATTGGCAGAAAATTTTCTGCCCCGGTTTTTGGTGACTTCCATGGCGTTGCATCTCGCTGTCATCATCAATCCTTTGTTTTCCTGCAGCGTACAAAAGGATTTAATTAGTTTTCATCGTGGTGGTAGAGGGTGCCTTTCTGGCGAGCAATTTTTCTCTCTTCCTCTTTTCTTGCTCTTTGTCCCTTAATCGGTTGGCGGGTAAAGTTGCCTGTTGGGGGTCTCTAGCCTGCTGGGGATTGGTTTTCAATTTATCCCCTTTTCTGCTTTCTTTTAAACACATGATGTGGGAGTCTGCTTCTAACTCCCGAAACCACTCCCTTTTGGAGCCTACTTCCTCCAAAATTTCCGGGCACAACTACTGCATTGCCCGGGACCGGCCTTTAGGACTATTTGTATTATCCTGAATTGGATGAATTCCCCTTCGGTTCCTGGTAGTAAGCTTTGAAAAATCCTTTCAAGACACATTTTAGGGAAAGAAATAAAAGATATGGAAAGGATAAAATCTTTCTGAACCAATATTTTTGTGGGAGGAGACAATCAAAAGGACTTATCTGGAGGACATGACTGGTCCCCGTGATCATGACGTGCACCATAGATTCCCGACCCAGTCTATTTGTATCAATTGATTTGCCCGATGGTTTGACTTGCTGGGGATGATAAAAAAGTGTTCATTTCGTTTCGAATGTGGTAGCTTTGCTGATCTGTCTCGTCGCCTCATAGTGCCCTTCGAGGGGTTTTCACTAATGAGACTCTCTCTTTTCTTTCATCTCCCGGCGCCTTATGGTGCCTGTGAAGGTTTTCACCAATAAGACTCTCTCATTTCATATCCCTCATCTTACATCGCCTCTCGGTGCCTGCGAAGGTTTTCACCGATGAGACTCTCTCATTTTATTTCTTTCGAGGAATCGGGGCGTTGTAGATACGACCCTCTCTTCTGGAGATTCCTTTGACTATCAATTCGTTCCCAGTCTTATGATCCTCTTCTTTGCTGGGGATCGGTGTATTACTCTCGGCCTTATTTGCCTGACTTGACATCTCTTGAACATTGATCGGGAGGTCTTCGGGACGTTGATGTTGGTTTTGGTGTGGAGTTAAAGAAAGGCTATGAAGAATGAAAATAATTTGATGGGTGATGTGCTACAACTTTTGGAATCAAACCTTTGTTGGAATTTTAAAACATAACTTCTGCCCCAGTTTTCTTGCTTGGGGAATTTATTTTTTACACTTATGTTGCGCTATGTGCGTTGCGCACGCGGTGCCTATTATGCACACTATATACATTATGCATCCTATATTTACTATGATGCATACTATGACCGAGCCGTGAGGCGCCTACGTATCCTCTTTGAGGAATCAGGTCAAACGTAGTTCCCACTGTTTTGTATTTCTTTATGATTTCATTTTCTTTTTTTTCTTTTTTTTTTCTTTTCTTTTCTTTTCTCTTTTTTTTCATGTCTTTTCCATTAGTGATTCTAAAAGAGGGGTATGAAAGAATTACTTAAGGCTCAAAAGGGGGAAGCAAGGGTTAAACAATGTTTGGATAGAAGAAAGAATTGCCTCCGTCATCTCATTATCCAACAAATGCCAAATACAAACAAATAAACCAAAAATTACCATAATTGAAGAAGTTACGCATAATATCTCTTGACTGCATCTGAATTGATAGCCATGTCGACGCATCTACCTTCGACATCTGTCAAACACAAAGCACGGTTGGACAATATTCTGGTCACGATATAAGGCCCTTGCCAATTTGGGGCGAATTTGCCTTTTGCCTCGACCTGATGTGGGAGGATCTTCTTTAATACCTGCTGCCCTACTTCAAATTTCCTAGGGCGCACCTTCTTATTATATGCTCTTGCCATTCTCTTCTGGTACAGCTGACCATGGCACACTGCTGCCAATCTTTTCTCGTCTATCAGGCTCAACTGTTCTAAGCGAGCTTTGATCCATTCATCATCATCAATTCTGGCTTCAGCGACAATTCGGAGGGACGGAATTTCGACCTCCGCTGGTATCACGGCCTCAGTTCCATACACCAACAAATAAGGAGTTGTGCCTATGGAAGTTCGGACCGTAGTGCGGTAACCCAACAAAGCAAAGGGTAACCTCTCGTGCCATTGTCTAGACCCTTCCACCATTTTTCGCAGTATCTTCTTGATATTCTTATTGGCTGCTTCGACTGCTCCATTCGCCTTGGGACGATATGGGGTGGAATTGCGGTGTGTAATATTGAATTGTTGGCATACCTCTTTCATCAGGCTGCTATTAAGATTCGCCCCG